>NC_139165.1:58019410-59219410 GCF_965202585.1 Thalia democratica | reverse complement strand
AAAGTAATTTAATAATCGACTTCGGTTAAAAATATTAGTTTTAAAGTATGAAAACTCCTTTTGACGTCGAAATCGGCTGTTAAAGACGAAATATTTGCATTACATATTGTTTATTGTACATTTTTTTAAGTTCTTTCGATTTTTGGTTATTATATTTTTGTAATTTTTCGTATAGCTATGTTTATAAACTTCTTTTGTTAGTAATCCAACTTTAAACATATTAAAAGTACTATAGTCGTTATAAAAGGCTGTTTCAAACAAAATACTTCTATTAAACCCTTTTTAACGTACAATATTTCAATTATTTTGATTATTTGTTTTCATATTCTTATAAGATATGATAAAGCTAATTAAATGAACCTATTCGGTTAGGAATATTAGTTTTAAAGTATTAAAACTCCTTTTGACGTCAAAATCGGCTGTTTAAGACGAAATACTTGCAGTAAATATTGTTTATTGTACATTTTTTGAGTTATTTTGATTTTTGATTATTAAATTCTTGTAATTTTTCGTACAGCTATGTTTATAAACTTCTTTATTGGTAATCTAACTATAAACATATTTAAATTCTATAGACGTTTTAAAAACCTGTTTCAAACAAAATACTTGTATTAAACCCTTTTTAACGTACATTATTTGAATTATTTTGATTGAAGATATTAATATTCTTATAATATATCTTACAACTAATTAAATGAACCTAATCGGTTAGAAATATTAGTTTTAAAGTATTAAAACTCCTTTTGACGTCAAAATCGGCTGTTTAAGACTAAATACTTGCAGTAAACATTGTTTATCTTACATTATTTAAGTTATTTCGATTTTTGGTTATAATATTCTTATAATTTTTCGTAAAGCTATGTTTATAAACTTCTTAGGTTAGTAATCTTACTTTAAACATACTAAAAGTACCATAGACGTTATAAAAGGCTGTTTCATTTAAAATACTTGTTTTAAACACTTTTTAACGTACACTGTTTGAATTTTTTTGATTATTGGTTTTAATATTCTTATATTCTATCATACAGCTAGTTATATGAACCTATTCGGTTAGGAAAATTTGTTTTAAAGTATTAAACCACATTTTTAAAGTACTATAGACGTAATTATATGCTGTTTTCAACAAAATAATTGAATGATTCCTTTTTCCTCGTACACTAATTGAATTATTTTAATTATTGGTATTAATATTCTTGTAATATATCATACAGCTAAGAAAATAAACATATTTAGTTAGGAATATTAGTTTTGAAGTATTAAAACTCTATTTGACGTCAAAATCGGTTGTTTAAGACGTATAGTTGTAATAAACATTGTTTATCGTACATTATTTGAGTTATTATGATTTTTGGTAATAATATTCATGTAATTTTTCGTAAAGGTAATTTAATAAACGTCTTCGGGTAAAAATATTAGTTTTAAAAAATTAAAACTTCTTTTAAGTTTAAAATCGGCTGTTTAAGAAGAAATTCTTGCAATAAACATTGTGTATCGTACATTATTTGAGTTCTTTCATTTTTGGTATTAATATTATTGTAATATTTCGTAAAAGTAATTTAATAATCGACTTCGGTTAAAAATATTAGTTTTAAAGTATGAAAACTCCTTTTGACGTCGAAATCGGCTGTTAAAGACGAAATATTTGCATTACATATTGTTTATTGTACATTTTTTTAAGTTCTTTCGATTTTTGGTTATTATATTTTTGTAATTTTTCGTATAGCTATGTTTATAAACTTCTTTTGTTAGTAATCCAACTTTAAACATATTAAAAGTACTATAGACGTTATAAAAGGCTGTTTCAAACAAAATACTTCTATTAAACCCTTTTTAACGTACATTATTTCAATTATTTTGATTATTTGTTTTCATATTCTTATAAGATATGATAAAGCTAATTAAATGAACCTATTCGGTTAGGAATATTAGTTTTAAAGTATTAAAACTCCTTTTGACGTCAAAATCGGCTGTTTAAGACGAAATACTTGCAGTAAATATTGTTTATTGTACATTTTTTGAGTTATTTTGATTTTTGATTATTAAATTCTTGTAATTTTTCGTACAGCTATGTTTATAAACTTCTTTATTGGTAATCTTAATATAAACATATTTAAATTCTATAGACGTTTTAAAAACCTGTTTCAAACAAAATACTTGTATTAAACCCTTTTTAACGTACATTATTTGAATTATTTTGATTAAAGATATTAATATTCTTATAATATATCTTACAACTAATTAAATGAACCTAATCGGTTAGAAATATTAGTTTTAAAGTATTAAAACTCCTTTTGACGTCAAAATCGGCTGTTTAAGACTAAATACTTGCAGTAAACATTGTTTATCTTACATTATTTAAGTTATTTCGATTTTTGGTTATAATATTCTTTTAATTTTTCGTACAGCTATGTTTATAAACTTCTTTTGTTAGTAATCCAACTTTAAACATATTAAAAGTACTATAAACGTCATAAAAGGCTGTTTCAAATAAAACACTTGTATTAAACCTTTTTTAACGTACATTATTTCAATTATTTTGATTATTGCTATTAATATTCTTATAATATATCATACAGCTATATAAATAAACGTTTTTGGGTAAAAATTATAGTTTTAAAGTAATAAAACTACTTTTGACGTCAAAATCGGCTGTTTAAAACGAAATACTTGCAGTAAACATTGTTTATTGTACATTATTTGAGTTATTTCTATTTTTAGTTATAATATTCTTTAATCTTCGTACAGCTTATTTAATAAACGTTTTCGGTTAAATATATTAGTTTTAAAGTATATCAACTACTTTTGACATCAAAATCGGCTGTTTTATACGAAATACTTGCAGTAAACATTGTTTATCATACATTATTTGATTTATTATGATTTTTTGTATTAATATCATTGTAATATTTCGTAAAAGTAATTTAATAAACTACTTCGGTTAAAAATATTAGTTTTAATGTATTAAAACTCTTTTTGACGTCTAAATCGGCTGTTAAAGACGAAATATTTGCATTACATATTGTTTACTGTACATTTTTCATAGTTCTTTCGATTTTTGGTTATTATATTTTTGTAATTTTTTGTACAGCTATGTTTATAAACTTCTTAAGTTAGTAATCAAACTTTAAACATATTAAATATACCATAGACGTCATAAAAGGCTGTTTCAAATAAAACACTTGTATTAAACCAATTTTTAACATACATTATTAGAATTTTTTTGATTATTGGTGTTAATATTCTTATAATATATCATACAGCTAAATAAATAAACGTTTTCGGGTAAAAATAATAGTTTTAAAGTAATAAAACTACTTTGACGTCAAAATCGGCTGTTTAAGACGAAATACTTGCAGTAAACATTGTTTATTGTACATTATTTGAGTTATTTCTATTTTTAGTTATAATATTATTGTAATCTTCGTACAGCTAAATTAATAAACGTTTTCGGTTAAATATATTAGTATTAAAGTACTTCAACTACTTTTGACGTCAAAATCGGCTGTTTTATACGAAATACTCCCAATAAACATTGTTTATTGTACATTATTAAACTTATTATAATTTTTTGTACTCATATTCTTGTAATTTTTCGTAAAGCTATGCTTATAAACTTCTTAGGTTAGTAATCTTACTTTAGTCATACTAAAAGTACCATAGACGTTATAAAAGGCTGTTTCATTCAAAATACTTGTTTTAAACACTTTTTAACGTACACTGTTTAAATTATTTTGATTATTGGTTTCAATATTCTTATATTCTATCATACAGCTAGTTAAATGAACCTATTCGGTTAAGAAAATTTGTTTTAAAGTATTAAAACACATTTTTAAAGTACTATAGACGTAATAATATGCTGTTTTCAACAAAATAATTGAATAATTCCTTTTTCATCGTACACTAATTGAATTATTTTAATTATTGGTATTAATATTCTTGTATTATATCATACAGCTAAGAAAATAAACATATTTAGTTAGGAATATTAGTTTTAAAGTATTAAAACTCTTTTTGACGTCAAAAACGGCTGTTTAAGACGAAATATTACAATAAACATTGTTTATCGTACATTATTTGAGTTCTTTTATTTTTGGTATTAATATTATTGTAATAATTCGTAAAAGTAATTTAATAAATTACTTCGGTTAAAAATATTAGTTTTAAAGTATGAAAACTCCTTTTGACGTCGAAATCGGCTGTTAAAGACGAAATATTTGCATTACATATTGTTTATTGTACATTTTTTTAAGTTCTTTCGATTTTCGGTTATTATATTTTTGTAATTTTTTTTCACAGCTATGTTTTTAAATTTCTTTAGTTAGTAATCAAACTTTAAACATATAAAAAGTACTATAAACGTTATAAAAGGCTGTTTCAAACAAAATACTTCTATTAAACCCTTTTTAACGTACATTATTTCAATTATTTTGAATATTTGTTTTCATATTCTTATAATATATGATAAAGCTAATTAAATGAACCTATTCGGTTAGGAATATTATTTTTAAAGTATTTAAACTCCTTTTGACGTCAAAATCGGCTGTTTAAGACGAAATACTTGCAGTAAATATTGTTTATTGTACATTTTTTGAGTTATTTTGATTTTTAATTATTTCATTCTTGTAATTTTTCGTACAGCTATGTTTATAAACTTCTTTATTGGTAATTTAACTTTAAACATATTTAAAGTTCCATAGACGTTTTAAAAACCTGTTTCAAACAAAATACTTGTATTAAACCCTTTTTAACGTACATTATTTGAATTATTTTGATTAAAGATATTAATATTCTTATAATATATCTTACAACTAATTAAATGAACCTAATCGGTTAGAAATATTAGTTTTAAAGTATTAAAACTCCTTTTGACGTCAAAATCGGCTGTTTAAGACTAAATACTTGCAGTAAACATTGTTTATCTTACATTATTTAAGTTATTTCGATTTTTGGTTATAATATTCTTGTAATCTTTCGTATAGCTATGTTTATAAACTTCTTTTGTTAGTAATCCAACTTTAAACATATAAAACGTACTATCGACGTCATAAAAGGTTTTTTCAAATAAAACACTTGTATTAAACATTTTTTAACGTACATTATTTGAATTATATTGATTATTGCTATTAATATTCTTATAATTTATCATACAGCTATATAAATAAACGTTTTTGGGTATAAATTATAGTTTTAAAGTAATAAAACTACTTTTGACGTCAAAATCGGCTGTTTAAAACGAAATACTTGCAGTAAACATTGTTTATTGTACATTAATTGAGTTATTTCTATTTTTAGTCATAATATTCTTTAATCTTCGTACAGCTTATTTAATAAACGTTTTCGGTTAAATATATTAGTTTTAAAGTATATCAACTACTTTTGACGTCAAAATCGGCTGTTTTATACGAAATACTTGGAATAAACATTGTTTATCATACATTATTTGATTTATTATGACTTTTTGTATTAATATCATTGTAATATTTTGTAAAAGTAATATAATTCTCGATTTCGGTTAAAAATATTAGTATTAAAGTACTTCAACTACTTTTGACGTCTAATTCGGCTGTTATAGACGAAATACTTGCAATAAACATTGTTTATGGTACATTATTAAACTTATTATAATTTTTTGTACTCATATTCTTGTATTTTTTCGTAAAGATATGTTTATAAACTTCTTAGGTTAGTAATCTTACTTTAAACATACTATATTTTTCCAAGTTCTTTCGATTTTTGGTTATTATATTTTCGTAATTTTTTGTACAGCTATGTTTATAAACTTCTTAAGTTAGTAATCAAACTTTAAACATATTAAAAGTACTATAGACGTCATAAAAGGCTGTTTAAAATAAGACACTTGTATTAAACCAATTTTTAACGTACATTATTAGAATTTTTTTGATTATTGGTGTTAATATTCTTATAATATATCATACAGCTAAATAAATAAACGTTTTTAGGTAAAAATAATAGTTTTAAAGTAATAAAACTACTTTGACGTCAAAATCGGCTGTTTAAGACGAAATACTTGCAGTAAACATTGTTTATTGTACATTATTTGATTTATTATGTTTTTTTGTATTAATATTATTGTAATCTTCGTAAAGCTTATTTAATAAACGTTTTCGGTTAAATATATTAGTATTAAAGTACTTCAACTACTTTTGACGTTAAAATCGGCTGTTTTAGACAATATACTTCCAATAAACATTGTTTATTGTACATTATTAAACTTATTATAATTTTTTGTACTCATATTCTTGTAATTTTTCGTAAATATATGTTTATAAACTTCTTAGGTAGTATAATCTTACTTTAAACATACTAAAAGTACCATAGACGTTATAAAAGGCTGTTTCATTCAAAATACTTGTTTTAAACACTTTTTAACGTACACTGTTTGAATTATTTTGATTATTTGTTTTAATACTCTGATATTCTATCATACAGCTAGTTAAATGAACCTATTCGGTTAGGAAAATTTGTTTTAAAGTATTAAACCACATTTTAAAAGTACTATAGACGTAATAATATGCTGTTTTCAACAAAATAATTGAATGATTCTTTTTTCATCGTACACTAATTGAATTTTTTAGTTATTGGTATTAATATTCTTGTAATATATCATACAGCTAAGAAAATAAACATATTTAGTTAGGAATATTAGTTTTAAAGTATTAAAACTCCTTTTGACGTCAAAATCGGCTGTTTAAGACGTATAGTTGTAATAAACATTGTTTATCATACAATATTTGAGTTATTATGATTTTTGGTAATAATATTCATGTAATTTTTCGTAAAGGTAATTTAATAAACGTCTTCGGGTAAAAATATTAGTTTTAAAAAATTAAAACTTCTTTTAAGTTTAAAATCGGCTGTTTAAGATGAAATACTTGTAATAAACATTGTATATCGTACATTATTTGAGTTCTTTCATTTTTGGTATTAATATTATTGTATTATTTCGTAAAGGTAATTTAATAAACTACTTCGGTTAAAAATATTAGTTTTAAAGTATTAAAACTCCTTTTGACGTCTAAATCGGCTGTTTAAGACGAAATGTTTGCAATAAACATCGATATATTATATTTTTTGAGTTTTTTCGATTTTTTGTAATAATATTATTGTAATATTTCATAAAATTAATTGAAATAATTCCTTCAGTTTGGAATATAAGTTTTAAAGTATTAAAACTCTTTTTGACGTCAAAAACGGCTGTTTAAGACGAAATATTACAATAAACATTGTTTATCGTACATGATTTGAGTTCTTTTATTTTTGGTATTAATATTATTGTAATAATTCGTAAAAGTAATTTAATAAACTACTTCGGTTAAAAATATTAGTTTTAAAGTCTGAAAACTCCTTTTGACGCCTAAATCGGCTGTTAAAGACGAAATATTTGCATTACATATTGTTTATCGTACATTTTTTTAAAATCTTTCGATTTTTGGTTATTATAGTTTTGTAATTTTTTTTCACAGCTATGTTTATAAACTTCTTTAGTTAGTAATCAAACTTTAAACATAATAAAAGTACTATAGACGTTATAAAAGGCTGTTTCAAACAAAATACTTCTATTAAACCCTTTTTAACGTACATTATTTCAATTATTTTGATTATTTGTTTTAATATTCTTATAATTTATGATAAAGCTAATTAAATGAACCTATTCGGTTAGGAATATTAGTTTTAAAGTATTAAAACTCCTTTTGACGTCAAAATCGGCTGTTTAAGACGAAATACTTGCAGTAAATATTGTTTATTGTACATTTTTTGAGTTATTTTGATTTTTGATTATTACATTCTTGTAATTTTTCGTACAGCTATGTTTATAAACTTCTTTATTGGTAATCTAACTTTAAACATATTTAAAATTCTATAGACGTTCTAAAAACCTATTTCAAACAAAATACTTGTATTAAACCCTTTTTAACGTACATAATTTCATTTATTTTGATTATTGCTATTAATATTCTTATAATATATCATACAGCTATATAAATAAACGTTTTTGGGTAAAAATTATAGTTTTAAAGTAATAAAACTACTTTTGACGTCAAAATCGGCTGTTTAAAACGAAATACTTGCAGTAAACATTGTTTATCTTACATTATTTAAGTTATTTCTATTTTTAGTTTTAATAATCTTTAATCTTCGTACAGCTTATTTAATAAACGTTTTCGGTTAAATATATTAGTTTTAAAGTATATTAACTACTTTTGACGTCAAAATCGGCTGTTTTATACGAAATACTTGGAATAAACATTGTTTATCATACATTATTTGATTTATTATGATTTTTTGTATTAATATCATTGTAATATTTCGTAAAAGTAATATAATTCTCGACTTCGGTTAAATGATTAGTTTTAAAGTATGAAAACTACTTTGACGTCTTAATCGGCTGTTATAGACGAAATACTTGCAATAAACATTGTTTATGGTACATTATTAAACTTATTATAATTTTTTGTACTCATATTCTTGTAATTTTTCGTAAAGATATGTTTATAAACTTCTTAGGTTAGTAATCTTACTTTAAACATAGTAAAAGTACCATATACGTTATAAAAGGCTGTTTCATTCAAAATACTTGTTTTAAACCCTTTTTAACGTACACTATTTGAACTATTTTGATTATTGGTATTAATATTCTTATATTCTATCATAACGCTAGTTATATGAACCTATTCGGTTAGGAAAATTCGTTTTAAAATATTAAACCACATTTTAAAAGTACTATAGACGTAATAATATGCTGTTTTCAACAAAATAACTGAATAATTCCTTTTTCAACGTACACTAATTGAATTATTTTAATTATTGGTATTAATATTTTTGTAATATATCATACAGCTAATAAAATAAACATATTTAGTTAGGAATAATAGTTTTAAAGTATTAAAACTCCTTTTGACGTCAAAATCGGCTATTTAAGACGTATAGTTGTTATAAATATTGTTTATCGTACATTATTTGAGTTATTATGATTTTTAGTAATAATATTTATGTAATTTTTCGTAAAGGTAATTTAATAAACGTCTTCGGGTGAAAATATTAGTTTAAAAAAATTAAAACTTAAAATAAAAGAGTGTACCTTAAAAAGTGTTTAATACAAGTATTTTGGTTGAAACAGGCTTTTATAATGTCTATAGTAGTTTCAATATGTTTAAAATTAAATTACTAACCAAAGAAGTTTATTAACATAGCTGTACAAAAATTACAAGAATTTTATAACCTAAAATCGCAATAACTCTAATAATGTAGCATAAACAATGTTTATGGTAAACAATAATTATGCAAGTCTAAAACAGCCTATTTTGACGTAAAAAGGAGTTTTAATACTTTAAAACTAGCATTTTTTACCGATGATATTTATTAAATTACCTGTACAAAATTTTACAAGAATATTATAACCAAAATTCGAAATAACTTAAATAATGTACGATAAACAATGTTTATTGCAAGTATTTTGTTTTAAACAGCCGATTTTGACGTCAAATAGAGTTTTAATACTTTAAAACGAATATTTCTAACGAAAAAGGTTTATTTTAATTAATTTTATAAAGTATTACAGTATATTATTACCAAAAATCATAATAAATCAAATAATGTACGATAAACAATTTTTATTTCGAGTAATTCGTATTAAACAGCCGATTTTGACTTCAAAAGGAGTTTTAGTACTTTAAATCTAATATTTTTAACCAAAAACGTTTATTAGATTAACTGTACGAAATATCACAAGAATCTTATAACCAAAATTTGAAATAACTCAAATAATGTACGAGAAACAATGTATATTGCAAGTATTTCGTCTTATACAGCCGATTTTGACGTCAAATAGAGTTTTAATACCTTAAAACGAATATTCCTAACCAAAAAGGTTTATTTTAAATAATTTTATGAAATATAACCGTATATTATTACCGAAAATCATAATAAATCAAATAATCTTCGATATACAATGAATATTTCGAGTAATTCGTATTAAACAGCCCATTTTGACGTCAAAAGGAGTTTTAGTACTTTAAATCTAATATATTTAACCGAAAATGTTTATTAAATTAGCTGTACGAAATATCACAAGAAACTTATAACCAAAAATTGAAATAACTCAAATAATTTACGATAAACAATGTTTATTGCAAGTTTTTCGTCTTAAACAGCCGTTTTTGACGTAAAAAAAGTTTTAATGCTTTAAAACTTATATTCCTAACAAAAGAGGCTTATTTTATTCAATTTTATAAAATATTACAATAATATTATTACTTCAAAATGAAATAACTCAAATAATAAAAGATAAACAATGTTTATTGCAAGTATTTCGTCTTTAACAGCCGATTTGACGTCAAAATAAGTTTTAATTCTAGTATTTTTAACCGAAGACATTTATTAAATTACCTGTACGACGTATGACAAAAATATTACAACTAAAAAACGAAATAACTCAAATAATGATCGAAAAACAATGCTTATTGCAAGTATTACTTCTTAAACACTCGATTTTGACGTTAAAAGGAGTTTTAATACTTTAAAACTGATATTTTTACCCAAAGACGTTATTTAAATTAATTTTACGATATATTACAATAATATTATTACTAAAAATCATAAAAACTCAAATAATGAACGATAAACGATGTTTATTGCAAGTATTTTGTCCTAAACAGCCGTTTTTGACGTCAAAAGAAGTTTAAATATGTTGAAACTAATATTCCTAACCAAATAAGTTTATTTAATTAGCTGTATGATATATTACAAGAATAGTAATAACAAAAATTATAATAACTGTAATAATGTACGATAAACAATGTTTATGCAAGTATTTCGTCTTAATCAGCCAATTTTGACGTCAAAAGAAGTTTCAATGCTTTAAAAATAGTATATTTAACCGAAGATATTTATTAAATTACCTGTACAAAATATTACAAGAATATTATAACTAAGTTCGAAATAACTCTAATAATGTACGATAAACAATGTTTATTGCAAGTATTTTGTCTTAAACAGCATATTTTAACTTCAAACGGAGTTTTAATACTCTAAAACTAATATTCTTAAACGAATAGGTTTATTCAATTAGCTGTATGATTTATTAACAGAATAATAATGCCATTAATTAAAATGATTCGAATAATGTACGTTAAAAAGGGTTTAATACAAGTATATTGTATGAAACAGCCTTTTATGACGTCTATAGTACTTTCAATATGTTTAAAGTTAGATTACTAACCAAAGAAGTTTATTTACATAGCTATACGAAAAACTACAAGAATATTAGAACTTAAAATCGCAATACCTAAAATAATATACGATAAACTATGTTTATTGCAAGTTTTTCGTCTTAAACAGCCGATTTTGACGTCAAAAGAAGTTTTGATAGTTTAAAACTAATATTTTTACCCGAGTCGTGTATTAAATTCTTTTTACGAAATATTACAAGAATATTATTACCAAAAATCGTAATAAATTAAATAATGTACGATAAACAATGTTTATTGCAAGTATTTCGTTGTAAAAAGTAGATTTTGACGACAAAAGGAGTTTTAATACTTTGAAATTAATCTTTCAAACTGAATAGGTTTATTTAATTAGCTGTATGATATATTACATGAATTTTAATACCAATAATAAAACTAATTAAAAGACTGTACCTTAAAAAGTGTTTAATAGAAGTATTTTGGTTGAAACAGCCTTTTATAATGTCTATAGTAGTTTCAATATGTTTAAAATTAGATTACTAACCAAAGAAGTTTATAAACATAGCTGTACGAAAAATTACAAGAATATTATAACCTAAAATCGCAAAAACTCAAATAATATACGATAAACAACGGTTATTGCAATTATTTCTTCTTAAAATTCCGATTTTGACGTCAAAAGGAGTTTTAATACTTTACAACAATTATTCTTAATTGAAGAGGTTATTTAATTAGCTGTATGATATATTACAAAAATATTAATACCAATAATCAAAAAAATCGAATAGTGTACGTTAAAAAGGGTTTAATGCAAGTATTTTGTTTGAAACAGCCTTTTTTAACGTCTATAGCACTTTTAATATATTTGAAATAGATTACTAACCAAAAAGTTTATTAATAAATCTGTATGAAAAATTACATGAGTATTATAGCCTAAATTAGCAATAAGTCAAATAATATATGATAAACAATGTTTATTGCAAGTATTGTGTCTAAAACAGCCGATTTTGACGTCAAAAATAGTTTTAATACTTTAATACTCATATTTCTAACCGAAGAGGTTTATATTAGTGGCTGTATGAAATATTACATATATATTATAACCAAAAGTCGAAATAACTTAAATAATATACAATGAACAATGTTTATTCCAAGTTTTTCGTCTTAAACAGCCAATTTTGAACTAAAAAGGAGTTTTAATACATTAAAACTAATATTTTTACCCGAAGACGTTTTTTAAATTCCCTTTACAAAATATTACAAGAATATTATTACCAAAAATCTTAATAAATTAAATAATGTACGAGAAACAATGTTTATTGCTAGTATTTTGTCTTAAACAGTCATTTTTGACGTCAAAAGGAGTTTTAACAACATGAAACTAATATTCCTGATCGAATAAGTTTAATTAATTCGCTGTATGATATATTACAAGAATAATAATACCTAAAATCGCAATAACTCAAATAATACACGATAAACAATGTTATTTACAAGTATTTTGTCTTAAACAGCTGATTCTGAACTCAAAAGGGGTATTAATACATTAAAACTGAATTTTTTATCCGAAGACGTTTATTGAATTACCTTTACGATATATTACAAAAATATTATAACCAAAAATCATAATAAATCTAATATTGTACGAAAAAACAATGTTTATTACAAGAAATTTGTCTTAATCAGCCGTTTTTGACGTCAAAACGAGTTTTAATACATTAAAACTAATATTTATAACCGAACAAGTTTATTTAATTTAAAGTTGGATTACTAACCAAAGAAGTTTTTTAAACATAGCTGTACGAAAAATACAAGAATATTATAACCAAAATTCGAAATAACTCAAATAATGTACGATGAACAATGTTTTGTTCAAATATTTAGTCTTAAACAGCCGATTTTGACGTCAAAAGGAGTTTTAATACTTTAAAACTTATATTCCTAACCGAATAAGTTCATTTAATTAGCTGTAAGACATATATAAGAATATTAATACGAATATTCAAAATAATTCAAATAGTGTACGTTAAAAAGGGTTTAATACAAGTATTTTGTTTAAAACAGCCTTTTATAACGTCTTTAGTACTTTTAATATGTTTAAAGTTAGATTACTAACCAAAGAAGTTTATAAACATAGCTGTACGAAAAAGTACAGGTATATAATAACTAAAAATCGAAATAGCTCAAATAATGTACAATAAACAATGTTTACTGCAAGTATTTTGTCTTAAACAGCCGATTTTGACGTCAAAAGGAGTTTTAATACTTTAAATTTAATATTATTTACCTAATAAGTTTATTTGATTTAATTAATTGAAATTTTACTAAAATATTATTACCAAAAATCATAATAAATCAAATAATGTACAAAAAACAATGTTTATTCAAATTATTTCGTATTAAACAGCCTTTTTTAACGTCAAAAGGAGTTTTAGTACTTTAAAACTAATATATTTAACCAAAAACGTTTATTAACATAGCTGTACGAAATATCAAGAGAATATTATAACCAAAAATCATAATAAATCAAAAAATGTACCATATACAATGTTTATTGCAAGTATTTCGTCTAAAACAGCCGTTTTAGACGTCAAAAAGAATTTTAATACAATAAAACTAATATTTTTACAAGAAAAAGTTTATAAAATTACCTTTACGAAAAATTACAAGAATATTAAAATCAAAAATCGAAATAACTCAAATAATGTATAATAAACAATGTTTACTGCAAGTATTTCGTATTAAACACCCTATTTTAAGTCAAAAAGAGTTTTAATACTTTAAAACTAATATTCCTAACCGAAGGAATTATTTAATTAATTTTATTAAAAATTACCATAATATTAAAATCAAAAATCGAAATAACTCAAATAATGTATAATAAACAATGTTTACTGCAAGTATTTCGTATTAAACACCCTATTTTAAGTCAAAAAGAGTTTTAATACTTTAAAACTAATATTCCTAACCGAAGGAATTATTTAATTAATTTTATGAAATATTACAATAATAATATAACCAAAAATCGAAATAACTTAAATAATAAAAGATAAACAATGTAATTCGAGTATTTCGTCTAAAACAGCCGATTTAGACGTCAAAAGGAGTTTAAATACTAGTATTTTTAACCGAAGACATTTATTAAATTACATGTATAAAGTAGGACAAGAATATTATAACCAAAAATCGAAATAACTCAAATAATAAACGAAAAACAATGCTTATTGCAAGTATTTCTTCTTAAACAGCCAATTTTGACGTCATAAGGAGTTTTTATACTTTAAAACTAGTATTTTTAACCAAAGATTGTTATTAAATTACCTGTACATATTATTAATAGAATATTATAACCAAAATTCGAAATAACTCAAATAATGTACAATAAACAATTTTTACTGGGAGTATTTCGTTCTAAACAGCCGATTTGTCGTCAAACGGAGTTTTAATACTGTAAACTAATATTCTTAACCGAATAGGTTTTTTTTAATTAATTTTATGAAATATTACCATATTATTATAACCAAAAATCAAAATAACTCTAATAATGTACGATAAACAATGTTTTCTGCAAGTATTTCGTATTAAACAGCCTTTTTTGACGTCAGAAGGAGTTGAAAGCGTTTATTGAATTACCTAAATGATATTTTATAAGAATATTGTTACTAATAATCTAAATAATTCAAATAGTGTACGTTAAAAAGGGATTAATACAAGTATTTTGGTTGAAAAAGCCTTTTATAATGTCTATAGTGGTTTCAATATGCTTAAAGTTAGATTACTAACCAAAAAAGTTTATAAACAAAGCTGTACGATAAATTACAAGAATATTATAACAAAAAATCGAAATAACTTAAATAATGTCCGATAAACAATGTTTATTGCAAGTATTTCGTCTTAAACAGCCGTTTTTAACGTTAAAAAAAGTTTTAAAATATTCCTAACCGAATAGGTTCATTAAATTAGCTGTAAGATATATTATAAGAATATTAATATCTTTTATCAAAATAATTCAAATAATGTACGTTAAAAAGGGTTTAATACAAGTATTTTGTTTGAAACAGGTTTTTATAACGTCTATAGTACTTTAAATATGTTTAAAGTTAGATTACTAACAAAAGAAGTTTATAAACATAGCTGTACGAAAAATTACAAGAATATAATAATCAAAAATCGAAATAATTAAAATTTACAATAAATAATGTTTAATGCAAGTATTTCGTCTTAAACAGCCGATTTTGACGTCAAAAGGAGTTTTAATACTTTAAAACTAATATTCCTAACCGAATAAGTTCATTTAATTAGCCTTATGATATATTATAAGAATATTGATACTAATAATCAAAATAATTCAAATATTGTACGTTAAAAGGGGTTTAATACAAGTATTTTGTTTGAAACAGCCTTTTATAACGTCTATAGTACTTTTAATATGTTTAAAATTTGATTAGTAACCAAAGAAGTTTATAAACATAGCTGTACAATAAATTACAAAAATATAATAACCAAAAATCGAAATACTCAAAAGATGTACAATAAACAATGTGTAATGCAAGTATTTCGTCTTTAACAGCCGATTTAGACGTCAAGAGGAGTTTTAATACTTTAAAACTAATATTATTTACCGAAGTAGTTTAATAAATTACTTTTACGAAATATCCCAATAATATTAATACCAAAAATGGAAGAACTCAAATAATGTACTATACACAATGTTTATTGCAACTATTTCGTCTTAAACAGCCGATTTTAAACTCAATAGAAGTTTTAATACTTTAAAACGAATATTTCTAACGAAAAAGGTTTATTTTAATTAATTTATAAAGTATTACAGTATATTATTACCAAAAATCATAATAAATCAAATAATGTACGATAAACAATTTTTATTTCGAGTAATTCGTATTAAACAGCCGATTTTGACTTCAAAAGGAGTTTTAGTACTTTAAATCTAATATTTTTAACCAAAAACGTTTATTAGATTAACTGTACGAAATATCACAAGAATCTTATAACCAAAATTTGAAATAACTCAAATAATGTACGAGAAACAATGTATATTGCAAGTATTTCGTCTTATACAGCCGATTTTGACGTCAAATAGAGTTTTAATACCTTAAAACGAATATTCCTAACCAAAAAGGTTTATTTTAAATAATTTTATGAAATATAACCGTATATTATTACCGAAAATCATAATAAATCAAATAATCTTCGATATACAATGAATATTTCGAGTAATTCGTATTAAACAGCCCATTTTGACGTCAAAAGGAGTTTTAGTACTTTAAATCTAATATATTTAACCGAAAATGTTTATTAAATTAGCTGTACGAAATATCACAAGAAACTTATAACCAAAAATTGAAATAACTCAAATAATTTACGATAAACAATGTTTATTGCAAGTTTTTCGTCTTAAACAGCCGTTTTTGACGTAAAAAAAGTTTTAATGCTTTAAAACTTATATTCCTAACAAAAGAGGCTTATTTTATTCAATTTTATAAAATATTACAATAATATTATTACTTCAAAATGAAATAACTCAAATAATAAAAGATAAACAATGTTTATTGCAAGTATTTCGTCTTTAACAGCCGATTTGACGTCAAAATAAGTTTTAATTCTAGTATTTTTAACCGAAGACATTTATTAAATTACCTGTACGACGTATGACAAAAATATTACAACTAAAAAACGAAATAACTCAAATAATGAACGAAAAACAATGCTTATTGCAAGTATTACTTCTTAAACACTCGATTTTGACGTTAAAAGGAGTTTTAATACTTTAAAACTGATATTTTTACCCAAAGACGTTATTTAAATTAATTTTACGATATATTACAATAATATTATTACTAAAAATCATAAAAACTCAAATAATGAACGATAAACGATGTTTATTGCAAGTATTTTGTCCTAAACAGCCGTTTTTGACGTCAAAAGAAGTTTAAATATGTTGAAACTAATATTCCTAACCAAATAAGTTTATTTAATTAGCTGTATGATATATTACAAGAATATTAATAACAAAAATTATAATAACTGTAATAATGTACGATAAACAATGTTTATGCAAGTATTTCGTCTTAATCAGCCAATTTTGACGTCAAAAGAAGTTTCAATGCTTTAAAAATAGTATATTTAACCGAAGATATTTATTAAATTACCTGTACAAAATATTACAAGAATATTATAACTAAGTTCGAAATAACTCTAATAATGTACGATAAACAATGTTTATTGCAAGTATTTTGTCTTAAACAGCATATTTTAACTTCAAACGGAGTTTTAATACTCTAAAACTAATATTCTTAAACGAATAGGTTTATTTAATTAGCTGTATGATTTATTAACAGAATAATAATGCCATTAATTAAAATGATTCGAATAATGTACGTTAAAAAGGGTTTAATACAAGTATATTGTATGAAACAGCCTTTTATGACGTCTATAGTACTTTCAATATGTTTAAAGTTAGATTACTAACCAAAGAAGTTTATTTACATAGCTATACGAAAAACTACAAGAATATTAGAACTTAAAATCGCAATACCTAAAATAATATACGATAAACTATGTTTATTGCAAGTTTTTCGTCTTAAACAGCCGATTTTGACGTCAAAAGAAGTTTTGATAGTTTAAAACTAATATTTTTACCCGAGTCGTGTATTAAATTCTTTTTACGAAATATTACAAGAATATTATTACCAAAAATCGTAATAAATTAAATAATGTACGATAAACAATGTTTATTGCAAGTATTTCGTTGTAAAAAGTAGATTTTGACGACAAAAGGAGTTTTAATACTTTGAAATTAATCTTTCAAACTGAATAGGTTTATTTAATTAGCTGTATGATATATTACATGAATTTTAATACCAATAATAAAACTAATTAAAAGACTGTACCTTAAAAAGTGTTTAATAGAAGTATTTTGGTTGAAACAGCCTTTTATAATGTCTATAGTAGTTTCAATATGTTTAAAATTAGATTACTAACCAAAGAAGTTTATAAACATAGCTGTACGAAAAATTACAAGAATATTATAACCAAAAATCGCAAAAACTCAAATAATATACGATAAACAACGGTTATTGCAATTATTTCTTCTTAAAATTCCGATTTTGACGTCAAAAGGAGTTTTAATACTTTACAACAATTATTCTTAATTGAAGAGGTTATTTAATTAGCTGTATGATATATTACAAAAATATTAATACCAATAATCAAAAAAATCGAATAGTGTACGTTAAAAAGGGTTTAATGCAAGTATTTTGTTTGAAACAGCCTTTTTTAACGTCTATAGCACTTTTAATATATTTGAAATAGATTACTAACCAAAAAGTTTATTAATAAATCTGTATGAAAAATTACATGAATATTATAGCCTAAATTAGCAATAAGTCAAATAATATATGATAAACAATGTTTGTTGCAAGTATTGTGTCTAAAACAGCCGATTTTGACGTCAAAAATAGTTTTAATACTTTAATACTCATATTTCTAACCGAAGAGGTTTATATTAGTGGCTGTATGAAATATTACATATATATTATAACCAAAAGTCGAAATAACTTAAATAATATACAATGAACAATGTTTATTCCAAGTTTTTCGTCTTAAACAGCCAATTTTGAACTCAAAAGGAGTTTTAATACATTAAAACTAATATTTTTACCCGAAGACGTTTTTTAAATTCCCTTTACAAAATATTACAAGAATATTATTACCAAAAATCTTAATAAATTAAATAATGTACGAGAAACAATGTTTATTGCTAGTATTTTGTCTTAAACAGTCATTTTTGACGTCAAAAGGAGTTTTAACAACATGAAACTAATATTCCTGATCGAATAAGTTTAATTAATTCGCTGTATGATATATTACAAGAATAATAATACCTAAAATCGCAATAACTCAAATAATACACGATAAACAATGTTATTTACAAGTATTTTGTCTGAAACAGCTGATTCTGAACTCAAAAGGGGTATTAATACATTAAAACTGAATTTTTTATCCGAAGACGTTTATTAAATTACCTTTACGATATATTACAAAAATATTATAACCAAAAATCATAATAAATCTAATATTGTACGAAAAAACAATGTTTATTACAAGAAATTTGTCTTAATCAGCCGTTTTTGACGTCAAAACGAGTTTTAATACATTAAAACTAATATTTATAACCGAACAAGTTTATTTAATTTAAAGTTGGATTACTAACCAAAGAAGTTTTTTAAACATAGCTGTACGAAAAATACAAGAATATTATAACCAAAAATCGAAATAACTCAAATAATGTACGATAAACAATGTTTTGTTCAAATATTTAGTCTTAAACAGCCGATTTTGACGTCAAAAGGAGTTTTAATACTTTAAAACTTATATTCCTAACCGAATAAGTTCATTTAATTAGCTGTAAGACATATATAAGAATATTAATACGAATATTCAAAATAATTCAAATAGTGTACGTTAAAAAGGGTTTAATACAAGTATTTTGTTTAAAACAGCCTTTTATAACGTCTTTAGTACTTTTAATATGTTTAAAGTTAGATTACTAACCAAAGAAGTTTATAAACATAGCTGTACGAAAAAGTACAGGTATATAATAACTAAAAATCGAAATAGCTCAAATAATGTACAATAAACAATGTTTACTGCAAGTATTTTGTCTTAAACAACCGATTTTGACGTCAAAAGGAGTTTTAATACTTTAAATTTAATATTATTTACCTAATAAGTTTATTTGATTTAATTAATTGAAATTTTACTAAAATATTATTACCAAAAATCATAATAAATCAAATAATGTACGAAAAACAATGTTTATTCAAATTATTTCGTATTAAACAGCCTTTTTTAACGTCAAAAGGAGTTTTAGTACTTTAAAACTAATATATTTAACCAAAAACGTTTATTAACATAGCTGTACGAAATATCACGAGAATATTATAACCAAAAATCATAATAAATCAAAAAATGTACCATATACAATGTTTATTGCAAGTATTTCGTCTAAAACAGCCGTTTTAGACGTCAAAAAGAATTTTAATACATTAAAACTAATATTTTTACTAGAAAAAGTTTATAAAATTACCTTTACGAAAAATTACAAGAATATTAAAATCAAATATCAAAATAACTCAAATAATGTATAATAAACAATGTTTACTGCAAGTATTTCGTATTAAACACCCTATTTTAAGTCAAAAAGAGTTTTAATACTTTAAAACTAATATTCCTAACCGAAGGAATTATTTAATTAATTTTATTAAAAATTACCATAATATTATAACCAAAATTCGAAATAACTCAAATAATATACGATAAACAATGTTTTCTGCAGGTATTTCGTATTAAACAGCCTATTTTGACGTCAGAAGGAGTTTTAGTACTTTAAAACTAATAGATTTAACCGAAAGCGTTTATTAAATTAGCTTTACGAAATATCACAACGTTTATTGCAAGTATTTCGTCTTAAACAGCCGTTTTAGACGTCAAAAAGAGTTTTAATACTTTAAAACTAATATTCCTAACCGAAGGAATTTTTTTATTTTTTTTTATGAAATATTACAATAATAATATAACCAAAAATCGAAATAACTTAAATAATAAAAGATAAACAATGTAATTCGAGTATTTCGTCTAAAACAGCCGATTTAGACGTCAAAAGGAGTTTAAATACTAGTATTTTTAACCGAAGACATTTATTAAATTACATGTATAAAGTAGGACAAGAATATTATAACCAAAAATCGAAATAACTCAAATAATAAACGAAAAACAATGCTTATTGCAAGTATTTCTTCTTAAACAGCCAATTTTGACGTCATAAGGAGTTTTTATACTTTAAAACTAGTATTTTTAACCAAAGATTGTTATTAAATTACCTGTACATATTATTAATAGAATATTATAACCAAAATTCGAAATAACTCAAATAATGTACAATAAACAATTTTTACTGGGAGTATTTCGTTCTAAACAGCCGATTTGTCGTCAAACGGAGTTTTAATACTGTAAACTAATATTCTTAACCGAATAGGTTTTTTTTAATTAATTTTATGAAATATTACCATATTATTATAACCAAAAATCAAAATAACTCTAATAATGTACGATAAACAATGTTTTCTGCAAGTATTTCGTATTAAACAGCCTTTTTTGACGTCAGAAGGAGTTGAAAGCGTTTATTGAATTACCTAAATGATATTTTATAAGAATATTGTTACTAATAATCTAAATAATTCAAATAGTGTACGTTAAAAAGGGATTAATACAAGTATTTTGGTTGAAAAAGCCTTTTATAATGTCTATAGTGGTTTCAATATGCTTAAAGTTAGATTACTAACCAAAAAAGTTTATAAACAAAGCTGTACGATAAATTACAAGAATATTATAACAAAAAATCGAAATAACTTAAATAATGTCCGATAAACAATGTTTATTGCAAGTATTTCGTCTTAAACAGCCGTTTTTAACGTTAAAAAAAGTTTTAAAATATTCCTAACCGAATAGGTTCATTAAATTAGCTGTAAGATATATTATAAGAATATTAATATCTTTTATCAAAATAATTCAAATAATGTACGTTAAAAAGGGTTTAATACAAGTATTTTGTTTGAAACAGGTTTTTATAACGTCTATAGTACTTTAAATATGTTTAAAGTTAGATTACTAACAAAAGAAGTTTATAAACATAGCTGTACGAAAAATTACAAGAATATAATAATCAAAAATCGAAATAATTAAAAAATTTACAATAAATAATGTTTAATGCAAGTATTTCGTCTTAAACAGCCGATTTTGACGTCAAAAGGAGTTTTAATACTTTAAAACTAATATTCCTAACCGAATAAGTTCATTTAATTAGCCTTATGATATATTATAAGAATATTGATACTAATAATCAAAATAATTCAAATATTGTACGTTAAAAGGGGTTTAATACAAGTATTTTGTTTGAAACAGCCTTTTATAACGTCTATAGTACTTTTAATATGTTTAAAATTTGATTAGTAACCAAAGAAGTTTATAAACATAGCTGTACAATAAATTACAAAAATATAATAACCAAAAATCGAAATACTCAAAAGATGTACAATAAACAATGTGTAATGCAAGTATTTCGTCTTTAACAGCCGATTTAGACGTCAAGAGGAGTTTTAATACTTTAAAACTAATATTATTTACCGAAGTAGTTTAATAAATTACTTTTACGAAATATCCCAATAATATTAATACCAAAAATGGAAGAACTCAAATAATGTACGATACACAATGTTTATTGCAACTATTTCGTCTTAAACAGCCGATTTTAAACTCAATAGAAGTTTTAATACTTTAAAACTAATATTTTTACCCGAAGACGTTTATTAAATTACCTTTACAAAAAATTACATGAATATTATTACCAAAAATCATAATTACTCAAATAATGTACGATAAACAATGTTTATTACAACCATTACGTCTTAAACAGCCGATTTTGACGTCAAAATAGTTTTAATACTTTAAAACTAATATTCCTAACTAAATATGTTTATTTTATTAGCTGTATGATATATTACAAGAATATTAATACCAATAATTAAAATAATTTAATTAGTGTACGATAAAAAAGGGTTTATTACAATTATTTTATTGAAAACAGCATATTATTACGTCTATAGTACTTTGAATATGTGTTTTAATACTTTAAAACGAATTTTCTTAACCGAATAGGTTCATTAAACTAGCTGTATGATATAACATAAGAATATTAATACCAATAATCATAATAATTTAAATAGTGTACGTTAAAAAGGGTTTAAAACAAGTATTTTGAATGAAACAGCCTTTTATAACGTCTATGGTACTTTTTGTATGTTTAAAGTAACATTACTAACCTAAGAAGTTTATAAACATAGCTTAACGAAAAATTACTAGAATATTATAACCAAAAATCGAAATAACTCAAATAATGTTCGATAAACAATGTTTACTGCAAGTATTTCGTATTAAACAGCCTTTTTCGACGTCAAAAAGAGTTTTAATAAATTTTTAACGTAAAAACTAATATTCCTAACCGAATAGGTTTATTTAATTAGCTCTATGATATATTATATGTTTATTAATACCAATATGCGTAATAATTTAAATAGTGTACGTAAAAAGGGTTTAATATAATTATTTTGTTTAAAACAGACTTTTATAACGTCTATAGTACTTTTAGTATGTTTAATATTAGATTACTAAACGAAGAAATTTATTTATTGCTGTACAAAATATTTTAAGAATATTTTAACCAAAAATCACAATAACTCAAGTAATATACGATAAACAATGTTTATTACAAGTATTTCGTCTTAAACAGTCGATTTCGACGTCAAATGGAGTTTTAATACTTTAAAACTAATGCTCCTAACCGAATAGGTTTTTTTAAATAGCTGTATGAAATATTTTAAGAATATTTTAACCAAAAATCACAATAACTCAAGTAATATACGATAAACAATGTTTATTACAAGTATTTCGTCTTAAACAGTCGATTTCGACGTCAAATGGAGTTTTAATACTTTAAAACTAATACTCCTAACCGAAGTCGTTTATTAAATTACTTTTACGAAATATTAGAAGAATATTATTACCAAAAATCATAATAAATCAAATATTGTATCGTAAACAATGATTTTTTTTAAGTATTTCGTATTAAACAGCCGATTTTGACGTCAAAAGCAGTTTAAGTACTTTAAAACTAATATATTAAACAAAAACCGTTTAATAAATAAACTGTACGAAAAATTACAAGAATATTATAACCAAAAATCGTAATAACTCAAGTATTGTACGATATACAATGTTTATTGCAAGTATTTCGTCTTTAACAGCCAATTTAGACGTCAAAAGGAGTTTTTATACTTTAAAACTAATATTTTCAACCAAAGTCGTTTATAAAATTACTTTTATTAATTTTACAAGAATATTATTACCAAAAATCATAATAAATCAAAGAATGTATATTAAACAATGTTTATTGCAAGTATTTCGTTTTAAACAGCCGATTTTGACTTCAAAAATAGTTTTAATACTTCAAAACTAATATTCCTAACCGAAGAGGTATATTTTATTTAATTTATTGAAGTATTACAAGAATATTATTACCAAAATTCAAAATAAATCAAATAATGTACGAAAAACAATGTTTATTCAAATTATTTCGTATTAAACAGCCTATTTTGACGTCAAAAGGAGTTTTAGTATTTTTAAACTAATATATTTATCCAAAAACGTTTATTAACATAGCTGTACATAATATCACGAGAATATTATAACTAAAAATCATAATAAATCAAAAAATGTACGATATTCAATGTATATTGCAAGTATTTCGTCTAAAACAGTCGTTTTTGACGTCAAAAAGAATTTTAATACTTTAAAAATAATATTCCTAACGAAGAGGTTTATTTTATTTTACTTTATGAAATATTAAAATAATATTAATACCAAAAATCGAAATAACTCAAATAATGAAAGATAAACAATATTTATTGCAATTATTTTGTCTTAAACAGCCGATTAAAACGTCAAAGGGAGTTTTAATATTTGAAAACTAATATTTTCAACCTAAAAATTTTATTAAAAGACCTTAAAAAAAATTACAGGAATATTATAACCAAAAATTGAAATAACTCAAATAATGTACGATAAATAATGTTTATTGCAAGTATTTTGTCTTAAACAGCCGTTTTTGACGTCAAAAGGAGTTTTAATACGTAGAAACTAATATTTCTACCCGAACACGTTTAAGTAAATAGTTATATGATAGATTTAAAGAAAATATATACGAATAATCAAAATAATTTAAATAGTGTACGTTTAAAAGGGTTTACTACAAGTACTTTGTACGAAACAGCATTTTATAACGTCTATGCTACTTTTAATATGTTTAGAGTTAGATTACAAACCAAAGAAGTTTATAAACATAGCTTTACGAAAAATTACAAGAATATTATAACAAAAAGTTGAAATAACTCAAATAATGTACGATAAACAATGTTATCTGCAAGTATTTCGTATTAAACAGCCTATTTTGACGTCAAAAGGAGTTTTAGTACTTTAAAACTAATATATTTAACCGAAAGCGTTTATTAAATTAGCTGTACGAAATATCACAATGTTTAATGCAAGTATTTAGTCTTAACCAGCCGTTTTAAACGTCAAAAAGAGTTTCAATACTTTAAAACTAATATTCCTAACCGAAGGTATTATTTTATTTTATTTAATGAAGAATTACAATAATATTATTACCAAAAATCGAAATAACTTAAATAATAAAGATAAACAATGTAAAGTGCGAGTATTTCGTCTTAAACAGCCGATTTAGACGTCAAAAGGAGTTTTAATACTAGTATTTTTAACCGAAGACATTTGTTAATTTACATGTACGAAGAATGACAAGAATATTATACAAAAAATCGAAATAACTCAAATAATAAATGAAAAACAATGCTTATTGCAAGTATTTCTTCTTAAACAGCCAATTTTGACGTCAAAAGTAGTTTTTATACTTTAGAACTAGTATTATTAACCAAAGATGTTTATTAAATCACCTGTACATATTATTTATAGAATTTTATAACCAAAATTCTAAATAACTCAAATAATGTACAATCAACAATGTTTATTGGTAGTATTTCGTCTTAAACAGCCGATTTGACGTCAAATGGAGTTTTAATATTTTAAAACTATTATTCTTAACCTAATAGGTTTATTTTATTAGCTGTATGATATATTACATAAATATTAGTACCAATAGTCAAAATAATTTAAATAGTGTACGTTAAAAATGGTTTAAAACAAACATTTTGGTTAAAACAGACTTTTATAACCTCAATAGTAGTTTCAATATATTTCAAGTTAGATTATAAACTAAAGATGTTTATTAACATAGCTGTACAAAAAATTACATGAATATTATTAACTAAAATCGCAATATCTCAAATAACATACGATAAACAATGTTGATTGCAAATATTTCGTCTTGAACAGCCGATTTTAAACTCAAAAGTAGTTTTAATACAATAAAAGTAATATTTTTACACGAAGACGTTTATTAAATTATGTTTACGAAATATTACAAAAATATTATTATCAAAAATTATAATAAATCAAATAATATATGAGATACATTGTTTATTGCAAATATTTTGTTTTAAACAGCCGTTTTAGACGTCATAAGGAGTTATAATACGTTAAAACTAATATTCCCAAACGAATAAGTTTATTTAATTAGCTGTATGATATATTACAAGAATATTAATAATAGATTTAACCGAAAGCGTTTATTAAATTAGCTTTGGGAATATCACAACGTTTATTGCAAGTATTTCGTCTTAAACAGCCGTTTTAGACGTCAAAAAGAGTTTTAATACTTTAAAACTAATATTCCTAACCGAAGGAATTTTTTTATTTTTTTATGAAATATTACAATAATATTATAACCAAAAATCGAAATAACTTAAATAATAAAAGATAAACAATGTAAAGTGCGAGTATTTCGTCTAAAACAGCCGATTTAGACGTCAAAAGGAGTTTAAATACTAGTATTTTTAACCGAAGACATTTATTAAATTACATGTACAAAGTAGGACAAGAATATTATAACCAAAAATCGAAATAACTCAAATAATAAACGAAAAACAATGCTTATTGCAAGTATTTCTTCTTAAACAGCCAATTTTGACGTCAAAAGGAGTCTTATACTATAAAACTAGTATTTTTAACCAAAGATTGTTATTAAATTACCTGTACATATTATTAATAGAATATTATAACCAAAATTCGAAATAACTCAAATAATGTACAATAAACAATTTTTACTGGGAGTATTTCGTTCTAAACAGCCGATTTGTCGTCAAACGGAGTTTTAATACTGTAAACTAATATTCTTAACCGAATAGGTTTTTTTTAATTAATTTTATGAAATATTACCATATTATTATAACCAAAAATCAAAATAACTCTAATAATGTACGATAAACAATGTTTTCTGCAAGTATTTCGTATTAAACAGCCTTTTTTGACGTCAGAAGGAGTTGAAAGCGTTTATTGAATTACCTAAATGATATATTATAAGAATATTGTTACTAATAATCTAAATAATTCAAATAGTGTACGTTAAAAAGGGATTAATACAAGTATTTTTGTTGAAAAAGCCTTTTATAATGTCTATAGTGGTTTCAATATGCTTAAAGTTAGATTACTAACCAAAAAAGTTTATAAACAAAGCTGTACGATAAATTACAAGAATATTATAACAAAAAATCGAAATAACTTAAATAATGTCCGATAAACAATGTTTATTGCAAGTATTTCGTCTTAAACAGCCGTTTTTAACGTTAAAAAAAGTGTTAAAATATTCCTAACCGAATAGGTTCATTAGATTAGCTGTAAGATATATTATAAGAATATTAATATCTTTTATCAAAATAATTCAAATTATGTACGTTAAAAAGGGTTTAATACAAGTATTTTGTTTGAAACAGGTTTTTATAACGTCTATAGTACTTTAAATATGTTTAAAGTTAGATTACTAACAAAATAAGTTTATAAACATAGCTGTACGAAAAATTACAAGAATATAATAATCAAAAATCGAAATAATTAAAAAATTTACAATAAACAATGTTTAATGCAAGTATTTCGTCTTAAACAGCCGATTTTGACGTCAAAAGGAGTTTTAATACTTTAAAACTAATATTCCTAACCGAATAAGTTCATTTAATTAGCCTTATGATAGATTATAAGAATATTAATACTAATAATCAAAATAATTCAAATATTGTACGTTAAAAGGGGTTTAATACAAGTATTTTGTTTGAAACAGCCTTTTATAACGTCTATAGTACTTTTAATATGTTTAAAATTTGATTAGTAACCAAAGAAGTTTATAAACATAGCTGTACAATAAATTACAAAAATATAATAACCAAAAATCGAAATACTCAAAAGATGTACAATAAACAATGTGTAATGCAAATATTTCGTCTTTAACAGCCGATTTAGACGTCAAGAGGAGTTTTAATACTTTAAAATTAATATTATTTAACGAAGTAGTTTAATAAATTACTTTTACGAAATATTCCAATAATATTAATACCAAAAATGGAAGAACTCAAATAATGTACGATACACAATATTTATTGCAACTATTTCGTCTTAAACAGCCGATTTTAAACTCAATAGAAATTTTAATACTTTAAAACTAATATTTTTACCCGAAGACGTTTATTAAATTACCTTTACAAAAAATTACATGAATATTATTACCAAAAATCATAATTACTCAAATAATGTACGATAAACAATGTTTATTACAACCATTACGTCTTAAACAGCCGATTTTGACGTCAAAATAGTTTTAATACTTTAAAACTAATATTCCTAACTAAATATGTTTATTTTATTAGCTGTATGATATATTACAAGAATATTAATACCAATAATTAAAATAATTTAATTAGTGTACGATAAAAAAGGGTTTATTACAATTATTTTATTGAAAACAGCATATTATTACGTCTATAGTACTTTGAATATGTGTTTTAATGCTTTAAAACGAATTTTCTTAACCGAATAGGTTCATTAAACTACCTGTATGATATAATATAAGAATATTAATACCAATAATCATAATAATTTAAATAGTGTACGTTAAAAAGGGTTTAAAACAAGTATTTTGAATGAAACAGCCTTTTATAACGTCTATGGTACTTTTTGTATGTTTAAAGTAAGATTACTAACCTAAGAAGTTTATAAACATAGCTTAACGAAAAATTACAAGAATATTATAACCAAAAATCGAAATAACTCAAATAATGTTCGATAAACAATGTTTACTGCAAGTATTTCGTATTAAACAACCTTTTTCGACGTCAAAAAGAGTTTTAATACATTTTTAACGTAAAAACTAATATTCCTAACCGAATAGGTTTATTTAATTAGCTCTATGATATATTATATGAATATTAATACCAATATGCGTAATAATTCAAATAGTGTACGTAAAAAGGGTTTAATATAATTATTTTGTTTAAAACAGACTTTTATAACGTCTATAGTACTTTTAATATGTTTAATATTAGATTACTAAACAATGAAATTTATTTATTGCTATACAAAATATTTTAAGAATATTTTAACCAAAAATCACAATAACTCAAGTAATATACGATAAACAATGTTTATTACAAGTATTTCGTCTTAAACAGTCGATTTCGACGTCAAATGGAGTTTTAATACTTTAAAACTAATACTCCTAACCGAATAGGTTTTTTTAAATAGCTGTATGAAATATTTTAAGAATATTTTAACCAAAAATCACAATAACTCAAGTAATATACGATAAACAATGTTTATTACAAGTATTTCGTCTTAAACAGTCGATTTCGACGTCAAATTGAGTTTTAATACTTTAAAACTAATACTCCTAACCGAAGTCGTTTATTAAATTACTTTTACGAAATATTAGAAGAATATTATTACCAAAAATCATAATAAATCAAATATTGTATCGTAAACAATGATTTTTTTTAAGTATTTCGTACTAAACAGCCGATTTTGACGTCAAAAGCAGTTTAAGTACTTTAAAACTAATATATTAAACAAAAACCGTTTAATAAATAAACTGTACGAAAAATTACAAGAATATTATAACCAAAAATCGAAATAACTCAAGTATTGTACGATATACAATGTTTATTGCAAGTATTTCGTCTTCAACAGCCAATTTAGACGTCAAAAGGAGTTTTTATACTTTAAAACTAATATTTTCAACCAAAGTCGTTTATAAAATTACTTTTATTAATTTTACAAGAATATTATTACCAAAAATCATAATAAATCAAAGAATGTTTATTAAACAATGTTTATTGCAAGTATTTCGTTTTAAACAGCCGATTTTGACTTCAAAAATAGTTTTAATACTTCAAAACTAATATTCCTAACCGAAGAGGTATATTTTATTTAATTTATTGAAGTATTACAAGAATATTATTACCAAAATTCAAAATAAATCAAATAATGTACGAAAAACAATGTTTATTCAAATTATTTCGTATTAAACAGCCTATTTTGACGTCAAAAGGAGTTTTAGTATTTTAAAACTAATATATTTATCCAAAAACGTTTATTAACATAGCTGTACATAATATCACGAGAATATTATAACTAAAAATCATAATAAATCAAAAAATGTACGATATTCAATGTATATTGCAAGTATTTCGTCTAAAACAGTCGTTTTTGACGTCAAAAAGAATTTTAATACTTTAAAAATAATATTCCTAACGAAGAGGTTTATTTTATTTTACTTTATGAAATATTAAAATAATATTAATACCAAAAATCGAAATAACTCAAATAATGAAAGATAAACAATATTTATTGCAAATATTTTGTCTTTAACAGCCGATTAAAACATCAAAGGGAGTTTTAATATTTGAAAACTAATATTTTCAACCTAAAAATTTTATTAAAACACCTTTAAAAAAATTACAAGAATATTATAACCAAAAATTGAAATAACTCAAATAATGTACGATAAATAATGTTTATTGCAAGTATTTTGTCTTAAACAGCCGTTTTTGCCGTCAAAAGGAGTTTTAATACGTAGGAACTAATATTTCTACCCGAACACGTTTAATTAATTAGTTGTATGATAGATTTAAAGAATATTTATACGAAAAATCAAAATAATTTAAATAGTGTACGTTTAAAAGGGTTTACTACAAGTACTTTGTACGAAACAGCATTTTATAACGTCTATGCTACTTTTAATATGTTTAGAGTTAGATTACAAACCAAAGAAGTTTATAAACATAGCTTTACGAAAAATTACAAGAATATTATAACAAAAAGTTGAAATAACTCAAATAATGTACGATAAACAATGTTATCTGCAAGTATTTCGTATTAAACAGCCTATTTTGACGTCAAAAGGAGTTTTAGTACTTTAAAACTAATATATTTAACCGAAAGCGTTTATTAAATTAGCTGTACGAAATATCACAATGTTTAATGCAAGTATTTAGTCTTAAACAGCCGTTTTAAACGTCAAAAAGAGTTTCAATACTTCAAAACTAATATTCCTAACCGAAGGTATTATTTTATTTTATTTTATGAAGTATTACAATAATATTATTACCAAAAATCGAAATAACTTAAATAATAAAGATAAACAATGTAAAGTGCGAGTATTTCGTCTTAAACAGCCGATTTAGACGTCAAAAGGAGTTTTAATACTAGTATTTTTAACCGAAGACATTTGTTAAATTACATGTACGAAGAATCACAAGAATATTATACAAAAAATCGAAATAACTCAAATAATAAATGAAAAACAATGCTTATTGCAAGTATTTCTTCTTAAACAGCCAATTTTGACGTCAAAAGTAGTTTTTATACTTTAGAACTAGTATTATTAACCAAAGATGTTTATTAAATCACCTGTACATATTATTTATAGAATTTTATAACCAAAATTCTAAATAACTCAAATAATGTACAATCAGCAATGTTTATTGGTAGTATTTCGTCTTAAACAGCCGATTCGACGTCAAATGGAGTTTTAATATTTTAAAACTATTATTCTTAACCTAATAGGTTTATTTTATTAGCTGTATGATATATTACATGAATATTAGTACCAATAATCAAAATAATTTAAATAGTGTACGTTAAAAATGGTTTAAAACAAACATTTTCGTTAAAACAGACTTTTATAACCTCAATAGTAGTTTCAATACATTTCAAGTTAGATTACTAACTAAAGATGTTTATTAACATAGCTGTACAAAAAATTACATGAATATTATTAACTAAAATCGCAATATCTCAAATAACATACGATAAACAATATTGATTGCAAATATTTCGTCTTGAACAGCCGATTTTAAACTCAAAAGTAGTTTTAATACAATAAAAGTAATATTTTTACCCGAAGACGTTTATTAAATTATGTTAACGAAATATTACAAAAATATTATTATCAAAAATTATAATAAATCAAATAATATATGAGATACATTGTTTATTGCAAATATTTTGTTTTAAACAGCCGATTTTGACGTCAAAAGAAGTTTTACTACTTTATAACTAATATTCCTAACCGAATAACTTCTTTTAATTAGCTGTATGATATATTATAAGAATATTAATACCAATACTCAAACCAATTTCAATAGCATACTTTAAAAAGGGTTTAATACAAGTATTTTGTTTGAAACAGCCTTTTATAACGTCTATAGTACTTTTAATACGTTTAAAGTTAGATTACCAAAACAGAAAAAAATTTACAAACATAGCTGTACAAAAAAAATGAGGAATATTCTAACCGAAAATCGAAATATCTCAAATAATGTACAATTAACAACGTTTACTGCAAGTATTTCGTATTAAATAGCCTATTTAGACGTCAGAAGGAGTTTTAGTGCTTTAAAACTAATATATTTAACCGAAAACTTTATTAAATTAGCTGTACGAAATATCACAACAATATTATAACCAAAAATTGAAGTAACTCAAATTATGTAGAGTAAACAATGTTTATTGCAAGTATTTCGTCTTAAACAGCCGTTTTTGACGATGTTTAAAGTTAGATTACTAACCAAAGAAGGTTATTAACATAGCTGTACAAAAAATAACACGAATATTATAACCAAAAATCGAAATAACTCAAAAAATGTCCGATAAACAATGTTTATTGCAAATACTCGTCTTAAATAGCAGTTTTTGACGTCAAAAGGAGTTTTCATACTTTAAAACTAATATTCCAACCGAAGAGGTTTATTTATTTAATTTTATGAAATATTACAATAATATTATCATCAAAAATCGTAATAACTCAATTAATGAAAGATAAACAATGTTTATTGCAAGTATTTCGTCTTAAACAGCCGATTTTGAACTCAAAAGGAGTTTTAGTACATTAAAACAAATATTTTTATGCAAAGACGTTTATTAAATTACCTTTACGAAATATTACAAGAATCTTATTACTTAAAATCATAATAAATCTAATATTGTACGATAAACGATGTTTATTGCAAGTATTTTGTTTAAAACAGCCGTTTTTGACGCCAAAAGGAGTTTTAATACGTTAAAATAATATTCCTAAGCGAATAAGTTTATTTATTTAGCTTTACATTAAAAAAAGTTTAATACTAGTGTTTTGTCTGAAACAGCCTTTTATGACGACTATAGTACTTTTAATATGTTTAAAGTTGGATTACTAACCAAAAAAGTTTTAAAAATACCTTAACAAAAATTACAAGAATATTATAACCTAAAATCAAATAACTCAAATAATGTACAATAAACAAAGTTTACTGCAAGTATTTAGTCTAAAACAGCCGATTTCGACGTCAAAAGGAGTTTTAATATTTTGAAACGAATTTTGCTAACCGAATAGGTTCATTTAATTAGATGTATGATTTATTACAAAAATATTAATAACAAAAATCATAATAACTGTAATAATGTACGATAAACAATGTTAATGCAAGTTTTTCATCTTAATCAGCCGATTTTCACATAAAAAGGAGTATCAATACTTAAAAACTAGTATTTTTAACTAAAGATTTCTATTAAATTACCTGTACAAAATATTACAAGAATATTAAACAGACGATTTAAACGTAAAAAAGAGTTTTCATATTTTAAAAATAATACTTTTAACCGAGGTCGATTATTAAATTACTTTTACAAAAATGACGAGAATATTATAGCCAAAAATTTAAATTACTCAAATAATGTTCGATAAAATTTTTTTATTATAAGTATTTCGTCTTAAATAGCCGATTTTGAACTCAAAAGGAGTTTTATTACTTTAAAACTAATATTTTCACCCGAAATCGTTTATTAAATTACCTTTATAAAATATTACAAGAATTTTATTACAAAATATCATAATAACTCAAAAATGTACGATAAACAATGTTTATTGCAAGTATTTCGTGTTAAACAGCTGATTTTGAACTCAAAAGATGTTTTAACACATTAAAACTAATATTTTTATTCAAAGACGTTTATTAAATTCTTTAACAAAATATTACAAAAATTCTATTACCAAAAATCATAATAAATCTAAAAATGTACGATAAACGATGTTTATTGCAAGTATTTTGTCTTAAACAGCCGTTTTTGACGTCAAAAGGAGTTTTAATACGTTGAAACTAATATTCCTAACCGAATAGGTTTATTTAATTAGCTGTACGATATATTAACAGAATATTAATGCCATTTATCAAAATAATTCGAATAATGTACGTTAAAAAGGGTTTAATACAGGTATTTTCGTTAAACTGCCTTTTATAACGTCTATAGTACCTCTAATATGTTCAAAGTTAGATTACTAACCAAACAGGTTTATAAACATAGCTGTATGAAAAATTACAAGAATATTATAAACAAAAATCAAAATAACACAAATAAAGTACGATAAACAAAGTTTACTGCAAGTATTTCGTCTTAAACAGCCGATTTTGACGTCAAAAAGAGTTTTAATACTTTAAAACTAACATTTCTAACCGATGGGTTTATTTAATTATCTGTATGATATAATACATGAATATTAATACCAATAATCAAAATAATTCTAATAGTGTACGTTAAAATGGGTTTAATACAAGTATGTTATAGACGAAATACTTGCAATAAACATTGTTTATTTCACATTATTAAACTTATTATAATTTTTTGTACTCATATTCTTGAATTTTTCGTAAAGCTATGTTTATAAACTTCTTAGATTAGTAATCTTACTTTAAACAAACTAAAAGTACCATAGACGTTATAAAAGGCTGTTTCATTCAAAATACTTGTTTTAAACCCTTTTAACGTACATTATTTGAATTATTTTAATTATTGGTATTAATATTCTTTTATTATATCATACAGCTACATGAATAAACCTATTCGGTTAGAAAAATTCGTTTTAAAGTATTAAAACACTTTTCAAAAGTAGTATAGACGTAATAATATGCTGTTATTAACAAAATAATTGAATAATTACTTTTTCATCGTACACTAATTGAATTATTTTAATTATTGGTATTAATATTCTTGTAATATATCATACAGCTAATAAAATAAACATATTTAGTTAGGAATATTAGTTTTAAAGTATTAAAACTCCTTTTGACGTCAAAATCGACTGTTTAATACGTATAGTTATAATAAACATTGTTTATCGTACATTATTTGAGTCATTATAATTTTTGGTAATAATATTCATGTAATTTTTCGTAAAGAGAATTTAATAAACGTCTTCGGGTAAAAATATTAGTTTTAAGTATTTTAACTTCTTTTAAGTTTAAAATCGGCTGTTTAAGACGAAATACTATCAATAAACATTGTTTATCGTACATTATTTGAGTTACTTTGATCTTTAGTTATAATATTTAAGTTATTTTTCGTAAAGGTAATTAAATAAATCTGTTAATTTAAAAATAATAGTTTTAAAGTATTAAAACTCCTTTCAATGTCAAAATCGGCTGTTAAAGAAGAAATACTTGGAATAAAAATTGTGTATTGTACATTATTTGAGTTCTTTCAATTTTTGGTATTAATATTATTGTAATATTTTGTAAAGGTAATTTAATAAACTACTTCTGTTAAAAATATTAGTTTTAAAGTATTAAAACTCCTTTTGACGTCTTAATCTGCTGTTAGAGACGAAATATTTGCATTACATATTGTTTATTGTACTTTTTTTGAGTTATTTTGATTTTTGATTATTACATTCTTGTAATTTTTCGTACAGCTATGTTTATAAACTTCTTTGTTAGTAATCTAACTTTAAACATATTTATAGTTCATAGACGTTTTAAAATGCTGTTTCATACGAAGTACTTGTGTAAAACCCTTTTAAACGTACACTATTTGATTTATTTTGATTATTCGTTTAAATACTCTTCTAAGTTATCATACAGCTAATAAAATGAACCTATTCGGTTAGGAATATTAGTTTTACGGTATTAACTCTATTTTACGTCAAAATCGGTTGTTTAAGATGAATTATTTGCAATAAACAGTGTTTATAGTACATAATTTGAGTTATTTTCAATTTTGGTAATAATATTTTGGTAATATTTTGTACAAGTACTTTAAAATAAACATTATAAAGATAATATTGCAATAAATATTGTTAACGTACATTTTTTGAATATTTTGATTATTGGTATTAATATTCTTGTAATATTTCATACAGCTAATTAAATAAACCTATTCGGTTATGAATATTAGTTTTAAAGTATTTAAACTCTTTTTGACGTCAAAATTAGCTGTTTAAGACGAAATACTTGTAATAAACAATGTTAATCGTATATTAATTGAGTTATTTTGATTGTTGATTATAATATTCTTGAAATATTTCGTTAAGCTATGTTAAGAAGATTTTTTCGTTTAACAATCTAACATTAAACATATTAAAAGTACTATAGACGTTATTAAAGTCTGTTTTAAAAAAAATAATTGTATTAAACCCTTTTTTAACGTACACTATTTGAATTATTTTGATTATTGGTATTAATATTCTTGTAATATATCATACATCTAATTAGATAAACCTATTCGGTTAGGATTATTAATTTAAAAGTATTAAAACTCTTTTGAGGTCAAAACTAAGATGAAATACTTGCAATATACATTGTTTATCGTACATTATTTGATTTTATTTATTTTTTGGTAATAATATTTTTGTAATATTTTATTAAATTAATTAAATAAACGTCTTCGGGTAAAAATATTAGTTTTAAAGTATTAAAACTCCTTTTGATGTCAAAATAGGCTGTTTAAATCGAAACACTTGTAGAAAACATTGTTTATCGTACATTATTTGAGTTTTTTCGATTTTTAGTTATACTATTCTTTGAATTTTTCGAAAAGCTATGTTTATAAACTTCTTCGGTTAGTAATCTAACTTTAAACATATTAAAAGTACTATAGACATTTTAAAAACCTGTTTCAAACAAAATACTTGTATTAAACCCTTTTTAACATACATTTATTGAATTATTTTGATTAAAGATATTAATTTTCTTAAAAAATATCTTACAGCTAATTAAATGAACCTACTCGGTTAAAAATATTAGCTTTAAAGTATTAAAACTCCTTTTGACGTCAAAATCGGCTGTTAAAGACTAAATACTTGCAGTAAACATTGTTTATCTTACATTATTTAAGTTATTTCGATTTTTGGTTATAATATTCTTGTAATTATTCGTACAGCTATGTTTATAAACTTCTTTTGTTAGTAATCCAACTTTAAACATATTAAAAGTACTATAAACGTCATAAAAGGCTGTTTCAAATAAAACACTTGTATTAAACCTTTTTTAACGTACATTATTTCAATTATTTTGATTATTGCTATTAATATTCTTATAATATATCATACAGCTATATAAATAAACGTTTTTGGGTAAAAATTATAGTTTTAAAGTAATTAAACTACTTTTGACGTCAAAATCGGCTGTTTAAAACGAAATACTTTCAGTAAACATTGTATATTGTACATTATTTGAGTTATTTCTATTTTTAGTTATAATATTCTTTAATCTTCGTACAGCTTATTTAATAAACGTTTTCGGTAAAATATATTAGTTTTAAAGTATATCAACTACTTTTGACATCAAATCGGCTGTTTTATACGAAATACTTGGAATAAACATTGTTTATCATACATTATTTGATTTATTATAATTTTTTGTATTAATATCATTGTAATATTTCGTAAAAGTAATATAATTCTCGACTTCGGATAAAAATATTAGTATTAAAGTACTTCAACTACTTTTGACGTCTAAATCGGCCGTGTAGACGAAATACTTGCAATAAACATTGTTTATAGTACATTATTAAACTTATTATACATTTTTGTACTCATATTCTTGTAATTTTTCGTAAAGATATGTTTATAAACTTCTTAGGTTAGTAATCTTACTTTAAACATACTAAAAGTACCATAGACAATATAAAAGGCTGTTTCATTCAAAATACTTGTTTTAAACCCTTTTTAACGTACACTATTTGAATTATTTTGATTATTGGTATTAATATTCTTATATTCTATCATACAGCTAGTTATATGAACCTATTCGGTTAGGAAAATTCGTTTTAAAGTATTAAACCACATTTTTAAAGTACTATAGACGTAATAATATGCAGTCTTTAACAAAATAATTGAATAATTCCTTTTTCATCGTACACTAATTGAATTATTTTAATTATTAGTACTAATATTCTTGTAATATATCATACAGCTAATAATATAAACATATTTAGTTAGGAATATTAGTTTTTAAGTATTAAAACTCCTTTTGACGTCAAAATCGGCTATTCAAGACGTATAGTTGTAATAAATATTGTTTATCGTACATTATTTGAGTTATTATGATTTTTAGTAATAATATTCATGTAATTTTTCGTAAAGGTAATTTAATAAACGTCTTCGGGTAAAAATATTAGTTTTAAAAAAATAAAACTTCTTGTAAGTTTAAAATCGGCTGTTTAAGACGAAATACTAGCAATAAACATTGTTTATCGTACATTATTTGAGTTACTTTGATTTTTAGTTATAATATTTAAGTTATTTTTTGTAAAGGTAATTAAATAAATTTGTTCGTTTGAAAATATTAGTTTTAAAGTATTAAAACTCCTTTTAACGTCAAAATCGGCTGTTAAAGAAGAAATACTTGCAATAAACATTGTATATCGTACATTATTTGAGTTCTTTCATTTATGGTATTAATATTATTATAACTTTCGTAAAAGTAATTTAAAAAACTACATCGGTTAAAAATATTAGTTTTAAAGTATTAAAACTCCTTTTGACTTCTAAATCGGCGGTTAAAGACGAAATATTTGCATTACATATTGTTTATTGTACATTTTTCCGAGTTCTTTCGATTTTTTGTTATTATATTTTTGTAATTTTTTGTACAGCTATGTTTATAAACTTCTTTAGTTAGTAATCAAACTTTAAACATATTAAAAGTACTATAGACGTCAAAAAACACTGTTTTAAATAAAACCCTTGTATTAAACCTTTTTTTAACGTACATTATTTGAATTATTTTGGTTAATGGTGTTAATATTGTTATAATATATCATACAGCTAAATAAATAAACGTTTTCGGGTAATAATAATAGTTTTAAAGTAATAAAACTACTTTTAAGTTTAAAATCGGCTGTTAAAGAAGAAATACTTGCAATAAACATTGTATATCGTACATTATTTGAGTTCTTTCATTTTTTTTATTAATATTATTGTAATATTTCGTAAAAGTAATTTAATAAACTACTTCGGTTAAAAATATTAGTTTTAATGTATTAAAACTCCTTTTGACGTCTAAATCGGCTATTAAAGACGAAATATTTGCATTACATATTGTTTACTGTACATTTTTCCTAGTTCTTTCGATTTTTGGTTATTATATTTTTGTAATTTTTTGTACAGCTATGTTTATAAACTTCTTAAGTTAGTAATCAAACTTTAAACATATTAAATATACTATAGACGTCATAAAAGGCTGTTTCAAATAAAACACTTGTATTAAACCAATTTTTAACATACATTATTAGAATTTTTTTGATTATTGGTGTTAATATTCTTATAATATATCATACAGCTAAATAAATAAACGTTTTCGGGTAAAAATAATAGTTTTAAAGTAATAAAACTACTTTGACGTCAAAATCGGCTGTTTAAGACGAAATACTTGCAGTAAACATTGTTTATTGTACATTATTTGAGTTATTTCTATTTTTAGTTATAATATTATTGTAATCTTCGTACAGCTCATTTAATAAACGTTTTCGGTTAAATATATTAGTATTAAAGTACTTCAACTACTTTTGACGTCAAAATCGGCTGTTTTATACGAAATACTTCCAATAAACATTGTTTATTGTACATTATTAAACTTATTATAATTTTTTGTACTCATATTCTTGTAATTTTTCGTAAAGCTATGTTTATAAACTTCCTAGGTTAGTAATCTTACTTTAATCATACTAAAAGTACCATAGACGTTATAAAAGGCTGTTTCATTCAAAATACTTGTTTTAAACACTTTTTAACGTATACTGTTTAAATTATTTTGATTATTGGTTTTAATATTCTTATATTCTATCATACAGCTAGTTAAATAAACCTATTCGGTTAAGAAAATTTGTTTTAAAGTATTAAAACACATTTTTAAAGTACTATAGACGTAATAATATGCTGTTTTCAACAAAATAATTGAATAATTCCTTTTTCATCGTACACTAATTGAATTATTTTAATTATTGGTATTAATATTCTTGTATTATATCATACAGCTAAGAAAATAAACATATTTAGTTAGGAATATTAGTTTTAAAGTATTAAAACTCTTTTTGACGTCAAAAACGGCTGTTTAAGACAAAATACTACAATAAACATTGTTTATCGTACATGATTTGAGTTCTTTTATTTTTGGTATTAATATTATTGTAATAATTCGTAAAAGTAATTTAATAAATTACTTCGGTTAAAAATATTAGTTATAAAGTATGAAAACTCCTTTTGACGTCGAAATCGGCTGTTAAAGACGAAATATTTGCATTACATATTGTTTATTGTACATTTTTTTAAGTTCTTTCGATTTTCGGTTATTATATTTTTGTAATTTTTTTTCACAGCTATGTTTATAAACTTCTTTAGTAAGTAATCAAACTTTAAACATATAAAAAGTACTATAGACGTTATAAAAGGCTGTTTCAAACAAAATACTTCTATTAAACCCTTTTTAACGTACATTATTTCAATTATTTTGATTATTTGTTTTCATATTCTTATAATATATGATAAAGCTAATTAAATGAACCTATTCGGTTAGGAATATTATTTTTAAAGTATTAAAACTCCTTTTGACGTCAAAATCGGCTGTTTAAGACGAAATACTTGCAGTAAATATTGTTTATTGTACATTTTTTGAGTTATTTTGATTTTTGATTATTTCATTCTTGTAATTTTTCGTACAGCTATGTTTATAAACTTCTTTATTGGTAATCTAACTTTAAACATATTTAAAGTTCTATAGACGTTTTAAAAACCTGTTTCAAACAAAATACTTGTATTAAACCCTTTTTAACGTACATTATTTGAATTATTTTGATTAAAGATATTAATATTCTTATAATATATCTTACAACTAATTAAATGAACCTAATCGGTTAGAAATATTAGTTTTAAAGTATTAAAACTCCTTTTGACGTCAAAATCGGCTGTTTAAGACTAAATACTTGCAGTAAACATTGTTTATCTTACATTATTTAAGTTATTTCGATTTTTGGTTATAATATTCTTGTAATTTTTCGTACAGCTATGTTTATAAACTTTTTTTGTTAGTAATCCAACGTTAAACATATTAAAAGTACTATAGACGTCATAAAAGGCTGTTTCAAATAAAACACTTGTATTAAACCTTTTTTAACGTACATTATTTCAATTATTTTGTTTATTGCTATTAATATTCTTATAATATATCATACGGCTAAATAAATAAACGTTTTCTGGTAAAAATAATAGTTTTAAATTATTAAAACTACTTTTGACGTCAAAGTCGGCTGTTAAAGAAGATATACTTGCAATAAACATTGTATATCGTACATTATTTGAGTTCTTTCATTTTTTTGTATTAATATTATTGTAATATTTCGTAAAAGTAATTTAATAAACTACTTCGGTTAAAAATATTAGTTTTAAAGTATTAAAATTCCTTTTGACGTCTAAATCGGCTGTTAAAGACGAAATATTTGCATTACATATTGTTTATTGTACATTTTTTCAAGTTCTTTCGATTTTTGGTTATTATATTTTTGTAATTTTTTGTACAGCTATGTTTATAACGTTCTTTAGTTAGTAATCAAACTTTAAACATATTAAAAGTACAATAGACGTCATAAAAGGCTGTTTCAAATAAAACACTTGTATTAAACCCTTTTTTAACGTACATTATTAGAATTATTTTGATTATTGGTGATAATATTCTTATAATATATCATACAGCTAAATAAATAAACGTTTTCGGGTAAAAATAATAGTTTTAAAGTAATAAAACTACTTTGACGTCAAAATCGGCTGTTTAAGACGAAATACTTGCAGTAAACATTGTTTATTGTACATTATTTGAGTTATTTCTATTTTTAGTTATAATATTATTGTAATCTTCGTACAGCTTATTTAATAAACGTTTTCGGTTAAATATATTAGTATTAAAGTAGTTCAACTACTTTTGACGTCAAAATCGGCTGTTTTATACGAAATACTTCCAATAAACATTGATATTGTACATTATTAAACTTATTTTAATTTTTTGTACTCATATTCATATAATTTTTCGTAAAGCTATGTTTATAAACTTCTTAGGTTAGTAATCTTACTTTAAACAAACTAAAAGTACCATAGACGTTATAAAAGGCTGTTTCATTTAAAATACTTGTTTTAAACACTTTTTAACGTACACTGTTTGAATTTTTTTGATTATTGGTTTTAATATTCTTATATTCTATCATACAGCTAGTTATATGAACCTATTCGGTTAGGAAAATTTGTTTTAAAGTATTAAACCACATTTTTAAAGTACTATAGACGTAATTATATGCTGTTTTCAACAAAATAATTGAATGATTCCTTTTTCCTCGTACACTAATTGAATTATTTTAATTATTGGTATTAATATTCTTGTAATATATCATACAGCTAAGAAAATAAACATATTTAGTTAGGAATATTAGTTTTGAAGTATTAAAACTCTATTTGACGTCAAAATCGGTTGTTTAAGACGTATAGTTGTAATAAACATTGTTTATCGTACATTATTTGAGTTATTATGATTTTTGGTAATAATATTCATGTAATTTTTCGTAAAGGTAATTTAATAAACGTCTTCGGGTAAAAATATTAGTTTTAAAAAATTAAAACTTCTTTTAAGTTTAAAATCGGCTGTTTAAGAAGAAATTCTTGCAATAAACATTGTGTATCGTACATTATTTGAGTTCTTTCATTTTTGGTATTAATATTATTGTAATATTTCGTAAAAGCAATTTAATAATCGACTTCGGTTAAAAATATTAGTTTTAAAGTATTAAAACTCCTTTTGACGTCTAAATCGGCTGTTTAAGACGAAATGTTTGCAATAAACATTGTTTATATTTTATTTTTTGAGTCTTTTCGATTTTTGGTAATAATATTATTGTAATATTTCATAAAGTTAATTGAAATAATTCCTTTGGTTTGGAATATAAGTTTTAAAGTATTAAAACTCTTTTTGACGTCAAAAACGGCTGTTTAAGACGAAATACTACAATAAACATTGTTTATCGTACATGATTTGAGTTCTTTTATTTTTGGTATTAATATTATTGTAATAATTCGTTAAAGTAATTTAATAAACTACTTCGGTTAAAAATATTAGTTTTAAAGTATGAAAACTCCTTTTAACGTCTAAATCGGCTGTTAAAGACGAAATATTTGCATTACATATTGTTTATTGTACATTTTTTCTAGTTCTTTCGATTTTTGGTTATTATATTTTTGTAATTTTTTTTCACAGCTATGTTTATAAACTTCTTTAGTAAGTGTTCAAACTTTAAACATATTAAAAGTACTATAGACGTTAAAAAGGCTGTTTAAAACAAAATACTTCTATTAAACCCTTTTTAACGTACATTATTTCAATTATTATGATTATTTGTTTTAATATTCTTATAATATATAATAAAGCTAATTAAATGAACGTATTCGGTTAGGATTATTAGTTTTAAAGTATTAAAACTCCTTTTGACGTCAAAATCGGCTGTTTAAGATTTTTGTTTATTACATTCTTGTAATTTTTCTTCAGCTATGTTTATAAACTTCTTTGTTAGTAATCTAACTTTAAACATATTTAAAGTTCTATAGACGTTTTAAAAACCTGTTTCAAACAAAATACTTGTATTAAACCCTTTTTAACGTACATTATTTGAATTATTTTGATTAAAGATATTAATATTCTTATAATATATCTTACAACTAATTAAATGAACCTACTAGGTTAGAAATATTAGTTTTAAAGTATTAAAACTCCTTTGGACGTCAAAAGCGGCTGTTTAAGACTAAATACTGTACTAAACATTGTTTATCTTACATTATTTAAGTTATTTCGATTTTTGGTTTTAATATTCTTGTAATTTTTCGTACAGCTATGTTTATAAACTTCTTTTGTTAGTAATCCAAATTTAAACATAATAAAAGTACTATAGACGTCATAAAAGGCTGTTTCAAATAAAACACTTGTATTAAACCTTTTTTAACGTACATTATTTCAATTATTTTGATTATTGCTATGATGATTCTTATAATATATCATACAGCTATATAAATAAACGTTTTTGGTTAAAAATTATAGTTTTAAAGTAATAAAACTACTTTTGACGTCAAAATCGTCTGTTTAAAACGAAATACTTGCAGTAAACATTGTTTATTGTACATTATTTGAGTTATTTCTATTTTTAGTTAAAATATTCTTTAATCTTCGTACAGCTTATTTAATAAACGTTTTCGGTTAAATATATTAGTTTTAAAGTATATCAACCACTTTTGACGTCAAAATCGGCTGTTATAGGCGAAATACTTGCAATAAACATTGTTTATGGTACATTATTAAACTTATTATAATTTTTTGTACTCATATTCTTGTAATTTTTCGTAAAGATATGTTTATAAACTTCTTAGGTTAGTAATCTTACTTTAAACATACTAAAAGTACCATAGACGTTATAAAAGGCTGCTTCATTCAAAATACTTGTTTTAAACCCTTTTTAACGTACACTATTTGAATTATTTTGATTATTGGTATTAATATTCTTATATTCTATTATACAGCTAGTTATATGAACCTTTTCGGTTAGGAAAATTCGTTTTAAAGTATTAAACCACATTTTAAAAGTACTATAGACTTAATAATATGCTGTTTTGATTAAAATAATTGAATAATTCCTTTTTCATCGTACACTAATTGAATTATTTTAATTATTGATATTAATATTCTTGTAATATATCATACAGCTAATAAAATAAACATATTTAGTTAGGAATATTAGTTTTAAAGTATTAAAACTCCTTTTGACGTCAAAATCGGCTGTTTAAGACGTATAGTTGTAATAAATATTGTTTATCGTACATTATTTGAGTTATTATGATTTTTGGTAATAATATTCATGTAATTTTTCGTAAAAGTAATTTAATAAACGTATTCGGGTAAAAATATTAGTTTTAAAAAATTAAAACTTTTTGTAAGTTTAAAATCGGCTGTTTAAGACGAAATACTAGCAATAAACATTGTTTATCGTACATTATTTGAGTTACTTTGATTTTTAGTTATAATATTTAAGTTATTTTTTGTAAAGGTAATTAAATAAATTTGTTCGTTTGAAAATATTAGTTTTAAAGTATTAAAACTCCTTTTAACGTCAAAATCGGCTGTTAAAGAAGAAATACTTGCAATAAACATTGTATATCGTACATTATTTGAGTTCTTTCATTTATGGTATTAATATTATTATTATATTTCGTAAAAGTAATTTAATAAACTACTTCGGTTAAAAATATTAGTTTTAAAATATTAAAACTCCTTTTGACGTCTAAATTTGCTGTTAAAGACGAAATATATGCATTACATATTGTTTATTGTACATTTTTCTAAGTTCTTTCGATTTTTGGTTATTATATTTTTTTAATTTTTTGTACAGCTATGTTTATAAACTTCTTTAGTTAGTAATCAAACTTTAAACATATTTAAAGTACTATAGACGTCATAAAAGGCTGTTTCAAATAAAACACTTGTATTAAACCCTTTTTTAACGTACATTATTTGAATTATTTTGATTATTGGTGTTAATATTCTTATAATATATCATACAGCTAAATAAATAAACGTTTTTGGGTAAAAATAATAGTTTTAAAGTAATAAAACTACTTTTGACGTCTAATACGGCTGTTTAAGACGAAATGTTTGAATTAAACATTGTTTATTGTATATTTTTTGAGTTTTTTCGATTTTTGGTAATAATATTATTGTAATATTTCATTAAATTAATTGAAATAATTCCTTCGGTTTTGAATATAAGTATTAAAGTATTAAAACTCTTTTTGACGTCAAAAACGGCTGTTTAAGACGAAATACTTGTAATAAACATTGTTTATCGTACATGATTTGAGTTATTTTGGTTTTTGGTTATAATATTCTTGTGATATTTCGTACATCTAATTTAATAAACGTTTTCGGTTAAATATATTAGATTTAATGTACTAAAACTCCTGCTGACGTCTAAATAGGCTGTTTAATACGAAATAGTTGCAGTTAACATTGTTTATCGTAAATTATTTTAGTTAAATCGATTTTTGGTCATATTATTCTTGTAATTTTTCGTACAGTTATATTTATAAACTTCTTTGGTTAGTAATCTAACTTTAAACATATTAAAAGTACTATAGACGTTATAAAAGGCTGTTTCAAATAAAATACTTGTATTAAACCCTATTAAGTATTTGAATTATTTTGATTATTGGTATGAATATTCTCATAATATATCATACAGCTAATTAAATGAACCTATTCGGTTAGGACTATTAGTATTTAAAGTATTAAAACTCCTTTTAACGTCAAAATCGGCTGTTTAAGAAGTTTAATTACTTGCAGTAAACATTGTTAATCGTACATTATTTGAGTTATTTCGATTTATGGTTATAATATTTTTGTAATGTATCATACAACTAATAAAATTGACCTATTCGGTATCGAATATTAGTTTTAAAGTATTATAATAATTTTTGACGTCAAAATCGGCTGTTGAAGACAAAATACTTGCAGTAAACATTCTTTATCTTACATTAATTAAGTTATTTCGATTTTTGGTTATATTATTCTTGTAATTTTTTGTACAGCTATGTTTATATACTTCTTTGGTTAGTAATCTAATATTAAACATATTAAAACTACTTTAGACGTTATAAAAGGCTGTTCGAAACAAAATACTTGTGTTAAACCCTTTTTAACGTGCATTATTTTAATTATTTTGATTATTGGTATTTATATTCTCATAATATATTATACAGCTAATAGAATGAACCTATTCGGTTAGGAATATTAGTTTTAAAGTATTAAAACTCCATTTAACGTCAAAATCGGCTGTTTAAGACGAAATACTAGCAATAAACATTGTTTATCGTACATTATTTAAATTACTTTGATTTTTAGTTATAATATTTAAGTTATTTTTCGTAAAGGTAATTAAATAAATGTGTTCGTTTAAAAATACTAGTTTTAAAGTATTAAAACTCCTTTCACTGTCAAAATCGGCTGTTAAAGAAGAAATACTTGCAATAAACATTGTATATCGTACATTATTTGAGTTCTTTCATTTTTGGTATTAATATTATTGTAATATTTCGTAAATGTAATTTAATAAACTAATTCGATTAAAAATATTAGTTTTAAAATATTAAAACTCCTTTTGACGTCTAATACGGCTGTTTAAGACGAAATGTTTGCAATAAACATTGTTTATATTTTATTTTTTTAGTTTTTTCGATTTTTGGTAATAAAATTATTGTAATATTTCATAAAATTAAATGAAATAATTCCTTTGGTTTTGAATATAAGTTTTAAAGTATTAAAACTCTTTTTGACGTCAAAAACGGCTGTTTAAGACGAAATACTGGCAATAAACATTGTTTATCGTACATGATTTGAGTTATTTCGGTTTTTGGTTATAATATTCTTGTGATATTTCGTACATCTAATTTAATAAACGTTTTCGGTTAAATATATTAGATTTAAAGTACTAAAACTCCTGCTGACGTCAAATTGGATGTTTAATACGAAATACTTGCAGTTAACATTGTTTATTGTACATTATTTGAGTTATTTCTATTTTTAGTTATAATATTTTTGTAATCTTCTTACGATAATTTAATAAACGTTTTCGGTTAAATATATTAGTTTTAAAGTACTTCAACTACTTTTGACGTCAAAATCGGCTGTTTTATACGAAATACTTCAATAAACATTGTTTATTGTACATTATTAAACTTATAATATTTTTTTATACTCATATTCTTGTAATTTTTCGTCAAAATATGTTTATAAACTTCTTAGCTTAGTAATCTTACTTTAACAATACTAAAAGTACCACATACGTTATAAAAGGCTGTTTCATTCAAATAACTTGTTTTAAACACTTTTTAACGTACCCTATTTGAATTATTTTGATTGTTGGTATTAATATTTTTGTAATATATCATACAGCTAAGAAAATAAACATATTTAGTTAGGAATATTAGTTTTAAAGTATTAAAACACATTTTAAAAGTACTATAGACGTAATAATATGCTGTTTTCAACAAAATAATTGAATAATTCCTTTTTCATCGTACACTAATTGAATTATTTTAATTATTGGTATTAATATTCTTGTAATATATCATACAGCTAAGAAAATAAACATATTTAGTAAGAAATATTAGTTTTAAAGTATTAAAACTTCTTTTAAGTTTAAATTCGGCTGTTTAAGAAGAAATACTTGCAATAAACATTTTATATCGTACATTATTTGAGTTCTTTCATTTTTGGTATTAAAATTATTGTAATATTTCGTAAAAGTAGTTTAATAAAACTACTTCGGATAAAAATATTAGTTTTAAAGTATTTAAACTTCTTTTGACGTCAAAATCGGCTGTTTTATACGAAATACTTCCAATAAACATTGATATTGTACATTATTAAACTTATTTTAATTTTTTGTACTCATATTCATATAATTTTTCGTAAAGCTATGTTTATAAACTTCTTAGGTTAGTAATCTTACTTTAAACATACTAAAAGTACCATAGACGTTATAAAAGGCTGTTTCATTTAAAATACTTGTTTTAAACACTTTTTAACGTACACTGTTTGAATTTTTTTGATTATTGGTTTTAATATTCTTATATTCTATCATACAGCTAGTTATATGAACCTATTCGGTTAGGAAAATTTGTTTTAAAGTATTAAACCACATTTTTAAAGTACTATAGACGTAATTATATGCTGTTTTCAACAAAATAATTGAATGATTCCTTTTTCCTCGTACACTAATTGAATTATTTTAATTATTGGTATTAATATTCTTGTAATATATCATACAGCTAAGAAAATAAACATATTTAGTTAGGAATATTAGTTTTGAAGTATTAAAACTCTATTTGACGTCAAAATCGGTTGTTTAAGACGTATAGTTGTAATAAACATTGTTTATCGTACATTATTTGAGTTATTATTATTTTCGTAATAATATTCATTTAATTTTTCGTAAAGGTAATTTAATAACTGCTTCGGGTAAAAATATTAGTTTTAAAAAATTAAAACTTCTTTTAAGTTTAAAATCGGCTGTTTAAGAAGAAATTCTTGCAATAAACATTGTGTATCGTACATTATTTGAGTTCTTTCATTTTTGGTATTAATATTATTGTAATATTTCGTAAAAGTAATTTAATAATCGACTTCGGTTAAAAATATTAGTTTTAAAGTATTAAAACTCCTTTTGACGTCTAAATCGGCTGTTTAAGACGAAATGTTTGCAATAAACATTGTTTATATTTTATTTTTTGAGTCTTTTCGATTTTTGGTAATAATATTATTGTAATATTTCATAAAGTTAATTGAAATAATTCCTTTGGTTTGGAATATAAGTTTTAAAGTATTAAAACTCTTTTTGACGTCAAAAACGGCTGTTTAAGACGAAATACTACAATAAACATTGTTTATCGTACATGATTTGAGTTCTTTTATTTTTGGTATTAATATTATTGTAATAATTCGTTAAAGTAATTTAATAAACTACTTCGGTTAAAAATATTAGTTTTAAAGTATGAAAACTCCTTTTAACGTCTAAATCGGCTGTTAAAGACGAAATATTTGCATTACATATTGTTTATTGTACATTTTTTCTAGTTCTTTCGATTTTTGGTTATTATATTTTTGTAATTTTTTTTCACAGCTATGTTTATAAACTTCTTTAGTAAGTAATCAAACTTTAAACATATTAAAAGTACTATAGACGTTAAAAAGGCTGTTTAAAACAAAATACTTCTATTAAACCCTTTTTAACGTACATTATTTCAATTATTATGATTATTTGTTTTAATATTCTTATAATATATAATAAAGCTAATTAAATGAACGTATTCGGTTAGGATTATTAGTTTTAAAGTATTAAAACTCCTTTTGACGTCAAAATCGGCTGTTTAAGATTTTTGATTATTACATTCTTGTAATTTTTCGTACAGCTATGTTTATAAACTTCTTTGTTAGTAATCTAACTTTAAACATATTTAAAGTTCTATAGACGTTTTAAAAACCTGTTTCAAACAAAATACTTGTATTAAACCCTTTTTAACGTACATTATTTGAATTATTTTGATTAAAGATATTAATATTCTTATAATATATCTTACAACTAATTAAATGAACCTACTCGGTTAGAAATATTAGTTTTAAAGTATTAAAACTCCTTTGGACGTCAAAAGCGGCTGTCTAAGACTAAATACTGTACTAAACATTGTTTATCTTACATTATTTAAGTTATTTCGATTTTTGGTTTTAATATACTTGTAATTTTTCGTACAGCTATGTTTATAAACTTCTTTTGTTAGTAATCCAAATTTAAACATAATAAAAGTACTATAGACGTCATAAAAGGCTGTTTCAAATAAAACACTTGTATTAAACCTTTTTTAACGTACATTATTTCAATTATTTTGATTATTGCTATGATGATTCTTATAATATATCATACAGCTATATAAATAAACGTTTTTGGTTAAAAATTATAGTTTTAAAGTAATAAAACTACTTTTGACGTCAAAATCGTCTGTTTAAAACGAAATACTTGCAGTAAACATTGTTTATTGTACATTATTTGAGTTATTTCTATTTTTAGTTAAAATATTCTTTAATCTTCGTACAGCTTATTTAATAAACGTTTTCGGTTAAATATATTAGTTTTAAAGTATATCAACCACTTTTGACGTCAAAATCGGCTGTTATAGACGAAATACTTGCAATAAACATTGTTTATGGTACATTATTAAACTTATTATAATTTTTTGTACTCATATTCTTGTAATTTTTCGTAAAGATATGTTTATAAACTTCTTAGGTTAGTAATCTTACTTTAAACATACTAAAAGTACCATAGACGTTATAAAAGGCTGCTTCATTCAAAATACTTGTTTTAAACCCTTTTTAACGTACACTATTTGAATTATTTTGATTATTGGTATTAATATTCTTATATTCTATTATACAGCTAGTTATATGAACCTTTTCGGTTTGGAAAATTCGTTTTAAAGTATTAAACCACATTTTAAAAGTACTATAGACTTAATAATATGCTGTTTTGATTAAAATAATTGAATAATTCCTTTTTCATCGTACACTAATTGAATTATTTTAATTATTGATATTAATATTCTTGTAATATATCATACAGCTAATAAAATAAACATATTTAGTTAGGAATATTAGTTTTAAAGTATTAAAACTCCTTTTGACGTCAAAATCGGCTGTTTAAGACGTATAGTTGTAATAAATATTGTTTATCGTACATTATTTGAGTTATTATGATTTTTGGTAATAATATTCATGTAATTTTTCGTAAAAGTAATTTAATAAACGTATTCGGGTAAAAATATTAGTTTTAAAAAATTAAAACTTTTTGTAAGTTTAAAATCGGCTGTTTAAGACGAAATACTAGCAATAAACATTGTTTATCGTACATTATTTGAGTTACTTTAATTTTAGTTATAATATTTAAGTTATTTTTCGTAAAGGTAATTAAATAAATTTGTTCGTTTGAAAATATTAGTTTTAAAGTATTAAAACTCCTTTTAACGTCAAAATCGGCTGTTAAAGAAGAAATACTTGCAATAAACATTGTATATCGTACATTATTTGAGTTCTTTCATTTATGGTATTAATATTATTATTATATTTCGTAAAAGTAATTTAATAAACTACTTCGGTTAAAAATATTAGTTTTAAAATATTAAAACTCCTTTTAAAGTCTAAATTTGCTGTTAAAGACGAAATATATGCATTACATATTGTTTATTGTACATTTTTCTAAGTTCTTTCGATTATTGGTTATTATATTTTTTTAATTTTTTGTACAGCTATGTTTATAAACTTCTTTAGTTAGTAATCAAACTTTAAACCTATTTAAAGTACTATAGACGTCATAAAAGGCTGTTTCAAATAAAACACTTGTATTAAACCCTTTTTTAACGTACATTATTTGAATTATTTTGATTATTGGTGTTAATATTCTTATAATATATCATACAGCTAAATAAATAAACGTTTTTGGGTAAAAATAATAGTTTTAAAGTAATAAAACTACTTTTGACGTCTAATACGGCTGTTTAAGACGAAATGTTTGCATTAAACATTGTTTATTGTATATTTTTTGAGTTTTTTCGATTTTTGGTAATAATATTATTGTAATATTTCATTAAATTAATTGAAATAATTCCTTCGGTTTTGAATATAAGTATTAAAGTATTAAAACTCTTTTTGACGTCAAAAACGGCTGTTTAAGACGAAATACTTGTAATAAACATTGTTTATCGTACATGATTTGAGTTATTTTGGTTTTTGGTTATAATATTCTTGTGATATTTCGTACATCTAATTTAATAAACGTTTTCGGTTAAATATATTAGATTTAATGTACTAAAACTCCTGCTGACGTCTAAATAGGCTGTTTAATACGAAATAGTTGCAGTTAACATTGTTTATCGTAAATTATTTTAGTTAAATCGATTTTTGGTCATATTATTCTTGTAATTTTTCGTACAGTTATATTTATAAACTTCTTTGGTTAGTAATCTAACTTTAAACATATTAAAAGTACTATAGACGTTATAAAAGGCTGTTTCAAATAAAATACTTGTATTAAACCCTATTAAGTATTTGAATTATTTTGATTATTGGTATGAATATTCTCATAATATATCATACAGCTAATTAAATGAACCTATTCGGTTAGGACTATTAGTATTTAAAGTATTAAAACTTTTAACGTCAAAATCGGCTGTTTAAGAAGTTTAATTACTTGCAGTAAACATTGTTAATCGTACATTATTTGAGTTATTTCGATTTATGGTTATAATATTTTTGTAATGTATCATACAACTAATAAAATTGACCTATTCGGTATCGAATATTAGTTTTAAAGTATTATAATAATTTTTGACGTCAAAATCGGCTGTTGAAGACAAAATACTTGTAGTAAACATTCTTTATCTTACATTAATTAAGTTATTTCGATTTTTGGTTATATTATTCTTGTAATTTTTTGTACAGCTATGTTTATATACTTCTTTGGTTAGTAATCTAATATTAAACATATTAAAACTACTTTAGACGTTATAAAAGGCTGTTCGAAACAAAATACTTGTGTTAAACCCTTTTTAACGTACATTATTTGAATTATTTTGATTATTGGTATTTATATTCTCATAATATATTATACAGCTAATAGAATGAACCTATTCGGTTAGGAATATTAGTTTTAAAGTATTAAAACTCCATTTAACGTCAAAATCGGCTGTTTAAGACGAAATACTAGCAATAAACATTGTTTATCGTACATTATTTAAATTACTTTGATTTTTAGTTATAATATTTAAGTTATTTTTCGTAAAGGTAATTAAATAAATGTGTTCGTTTAAAAATACTAGTTTTAAAGTATTAAAACTCCTTTCACTGTCAAAATCGGCTGTTAAAGAAGAAATACTTGCAATAAACATTGTATATCGTACATTATTTGAGTTCTTTCATTTTTGGTATTAATATTATTCTAATATTTCGTAAATGTAATTTAATAAACTAATTCGATTAAAAATATTAGTTTTAAAATATTAAAACTCCTTTTGACGTCTAATACGGCTGTTTAAGACGAAATGTTTGCAATAAACATTGTTTATATTTTATTTTTTTAGTTTTTTCGATTTTTGGTAATAAAACTATTGTAATATTTCATAAAATTAAATGAAATAATTCCTTTGGTTTTGAATATAAGTTTTAAAGTATTAAAACTCTTTTTGACGTCAAAAACGGCTGATTAAGACGAAATACTGGCAATAAACATTGTTTATCGTACATGATTTGAGTTATTTCGGTTTTTGGTTATAATATTCTTGTGATATTTCGTACATCTAATTTAATAAACGTTTTCGGTTAAATATATTAGATTTAAAGTACTAAAACTCCTGCTGACGTCTAAATAGGCTGTTTAATACGAAATACTTGCAGTTAACATTGTTTATTGTACATTATTTGAGTTATTTCTATTTTTAGTTATAATATTTTTGTAATCTTCTTACGATAATTTAATAAACGTTTTCGGTTAAATATATTAGTTTTAAAGTACTTCAACTACTTTTGACGTCAAAATCGGCTGTTTTATACGAAATACTTCAATAAACATTGTTTATTGTACATTATTAAACTTATAATATTTTTTTGTACTCATATTCTTGTAATTTTTCGTCAAAATATGTTTATAAACTTCTTAGCTTAGTAATCTTACTTTAACAATACTAAAAGTACCACATACGTTATAAAAGGCTGTTTCATTCAAATAACTTGTTTTAAACACTTTTTAACGTACCCTATTTGAATTATTTTGATTGTTGGTATTAATATTTTTGTAATATATCATACAGCTAAGAAAATAAACATATTTAGTTAGGAATATTAGTTTTAAAGTATTAAAACACATTTTAAAAGTACTATAGACGTAATAATATGCTGTTTTCAACAAAATAATTGAATAATTCCTTTTTCATCGTACACTAATTGAATTATTTTAATTATTGGTATTAATATTCTTGTAATATATCATACAGCTAAGAAAATAAACATATTTAGTAAGAAATATTAGTTTTAAAGTATTAAAACTTCTTTTAAGTTTAAATTCGGCTGTTTAAGAAGAAATACTTGCAATAAACATTTTATATCGTACATTATTTGAGTTCTTTCATTTTTGGTATTAAAATTATTGTAATATTTCGTAAAAGTAGTTTAATAAAACTACTTCGGATAAAAATATTAGTTTTAAAGTATTTAAACTTCTTTTGACGTCTAAATAGGTTGTTTAAGACGAAATGTTTGAAATAAACATTGTTTATATTTTATTTTTTGAGTTTTTTCGATTTTTGGTAATAATATTATTGTAATATTTCATAAAATTAATTAAAATAATTCTTTCGGTTTGGAATAAAAGTTTTATAGTATTAAAACTCTTTTTGACGTTAAAAACGGCTGTTTAAGACGAAATACTTGCAATAAACATTGTTTATCGTACATGATTTGAGTTATTTCGGTTTTTGGTTATAATATTCTTGTGATATTTCGTACATCTAATTTAATAAACGTTTTCGGTTAAATATATTAGATTTAAAATACTAAAACTCCTGCTCACGTCTAAATAGGCTGTTTAATACGAAATACTTGCAGTTAACATTGTTTATCGTAAATTATTTGAGTTAAATCGATTTTTGGTCATAATATTCTTGTGAATTTTCGTACCGTTATGTTTATAAACTTCTTTAGTTAGTAATCTAACTTTAAACATATTAAAAGTACTATAGACGTTATAAAAGGCTGTTTCAAACAAAATACTTGAATTAAACCCTTTTTAAGTATTTGAATTATTTTGATTATTGGTATGAATATTCTCATAATATATCATACAGCTAATTAAATTAACCTATTCGGTTAGGAATATTCGTTTTAAAGTATTAAAACTCCTTTTAGCGTCTAAATCGGCTGTTTAGGAAGTTTAATTACTTGCAGTAAACATTGTTTATCGTACATTATTTGAGTTATTTCGATTTTTGGTTATAATATTCTTGTAATGTATTATACAACTAATAAAATTAACCTTATTCGGTATCGAATATTAGTTTTAAAGTATTATAATAATTTTTGACGGTAAATCGGCTGTTGAAGACGAAATACTTGCAGTAAACATCTTTTATCTTACAATAATTGAGTTATTTGGATTTTTGGTTATATTATTCTTGTAATTTTTTGTACAGCTATGTTTATAAACTTCTTTGGTTAGTAATCAAATATAAAACATATTAAAACTACTATAGACGTTATAAAAGGCTGTTTAAAACAAAATACTTATGTTAAAACTTTTTTAACGTTCATTATTTGAATTATTTTGATTATTGGTTTTTATAATCTCATAATATATCATACAGCTAATTAAATGAACCTATTCGGTTAGGAATATTAGTATTAAAGTATTAAAACTCCTTTTAACGTCAAAATCGGCTGTTTAAGACGAAATACTAGCAATAAACATTGTTTATTGTACATTATTTAAATTACTTTGATTTTTAGTTATAATATTTAAGTTATTTTTCGTAAAGGTAATTAAATAAATCTGTTCGTTTAAAAATAATAGTTTTAAAGTATTAAAACTCCTTTCACTGTCAAAGTCGGCTGTTAAAGAAGAAATACCTGCAGTAAATATTGTTAAATTTTTTGAGTTATTTTGATTTTTGATTATTATATTCTTGTAATTTTTAGTACAGCTATGTTTATATCTTCTTTGTTAGTAATCTAACTTTAAACATATTTAAAGTTCTATAGACGTTATAAAAACCGGTTTCAAACAAAATACTTGTATTAAACCCTTTTAACGTACATTATTTGAATTATTTTGATTAAAGATATTAATATTCTTAGCATATATCTTACAGCTAATTAAATAATCCTACTCGGTTAGAAATATTAGTTTTAAAGTATTAAAACTCCTTTTGACGTCAAAATCGGCTGTTTAAGATTAAATACATGCAGTAAACTGTGTTTATCTTACATTATTTGAGTTATTTCGATTTTTGGTTATAATATTCTTGTAATCTTTGTACAGCTATGTTTATAAACTTCTTTTGTTAGTAATCGAACTTTAAACATATTAAAAGTACTATAGACGTCATAAAAGGTTGTTTCAAATAAAACACTTGTATTAAATCCTTTTTAACGTACATTATTTGAATTATTTTGATTATTGGTATTAATATTCTTATATTATATCATACAGCTATATAAATAAACGTTTTCGGATAGAAATAAAAGTTATAAAGTAATAAAACTAATTTTGACGTCAAAATCGGCTGTTTAAGACGAAACACTTGCAGTAAACATTGTTTATTATACATTATTTGAGTTATTTCTATTTTTAGTTATAATATTCTTGTAATCTTCGTACAGCTTATTTAAAAAACGTTTTCGGTTAAATATATTAGTTTTATAGTAGTCAAACTACTTTTGTAGTCACAATCGGCTGTTTTACACGAATTACTTAGAAAAACATCGTTTATCATACAATATTTCATTTATTATGATTTTTGGTAATAATGTTCTTGTAATATTTTGTAAAAGTAATTTAATAAACGACTTCGGTTAAAAATATTAGTTTTAAAGTATGAAAACTCCTTTTGACGTCTAAATCGGCTGTTATAGACGAAATACTTGCAATAAACATTGTTTTTTGTACATTATTAAAATTATTATAATTTTTGGTACTCATATTCTTGTAATGTATCATACAGCAAATTAAATTAACCTATTCGGTATGGAATATAAGTTTTAAAGTACAAAAAGACTTTTTGACGTCAAAATCGGCTGTTTAAGACGAAATACTTGCAGTAAACATTGTTTGTCGTACATTAATTGAGTTATTTCGATTTTTAGTTATAATATTCTTGTAATTTTTTGTACAGCTATGTTTATAAACTTCTTTGGTTAGTAATCTAAAATTAAACATAATAAAACTACTACAGACGTTATAAAAGGCTGTTTTAAATAAAATACTTGTGTTAAACCAATTTTAACGTACACTATTTGAATTATTTTGCATATTGGTATTAATATTCATATAATCTATCATACAGCTAATTAAAAAAACCTATTCGGTTAGGAATATTAGTTTTAAAGTATTAAAACTCTCTTTGACGTCAAAAAAGGCTGTTTAATACAAAATACTTACAGTAAACATTGTTTATCGTACATTATTTGAGTTATTTTGATTTTCGGTTATAATATTCTTGTAATTTTTCGTAAAGCTATGTTTATAAACTTCTTGGTTAGTAATCTTACTTTAAACATATTAAAAGTACCATAGACGTTATAGAGGCTGTTTAATTCAAAATACTTTTTTTAAACCCTTTTTAACGTACACTATTTGAATTATTTTTTTTTTTGTATTAATATACTATTTTATCATACAGCTAGTTAAATGAACCTATTCGGTTAAGAAAATTCGTTATAAAGTATTAAAACACATTATAAAAGTACTATAGACGTAATAATGCGCTGTTTTCAACAAAATAATTGTAATAAATCCTTTTTTATTGTACACTAATTGAATTAATTTTATTATTGGTATTAATATTCTTGTAATATATTATACACTTAATAAAATAAACATATTTAGTTAGGAATAATACTTTTAAAGTATTAAAACTCCTTTTGACGTCAAAATCAGCTGTTTAAGACGTAATGGTTGTAATAAACATTGTTTATCGTACATTATTTGAGTTATTATGATTTTTGGTAATAATATTCATGTAATTTTTCGTAAAGGTAATTTAATAAATGTCTTAGGGTAAATATAATAGTTTTAAAGTATTAAAACTTCTTTTGAGTTTAAAATCTGCTGTTTAGACGAAATACTAGCAATAAACATTGTTTATCGTATATTATTTGAATTACTTTGATTTTTAGTTATAATATTTAAGTTATTTTTCGTAAAGGTAATTAAATAAAACTGTTCATTTAGAAATATTAGTTTTAAAGTATTAAAACTCCTTTTGACGTCTAAGTCGGCTGTTAAAGACCAAATACTTGCATTACACATTGTTTATTGTACATTTTTTGAGTTCTTTTGATTTTTTGTTATTATATTCTTGTAATTTTTTGTAAAGCTATGTTTATAAACTTTTTTGGTTAGTAATCAAACTTTAAACCTATTAAAAGTACTATAGACGTTATAAAAGGCTGTTTCAAACAAAATACTTGTATTAAACCCTTTTAAACGTACACTATTTGAATTATTTTAATTATTAGTATTAATATTCTTATAATATATCATAAAGCTAATTAAATGAACCTATTCAGTTAAGAATATTAGTTTTAAAGTATTAAAACTCCTTTTGATGTCAAAATAGGCTGTTTAAATCGAAACACTTGTAGAAAACATAGTTTATCGTACATTGTTTGAGTTTTTTTGATTTTTAGTTATACTATTCTTTGAATTTTTCGAAAAGCTATGTTTATAAACTTCTTCAGTTAGTAATCTAACTTTAAACATATTAAAAGTACTATAGACATTATAAAAACCTGTTTCAAACAAAATACTTGTATTAAACCCTTTTTAACATACATTTATTGAATTATTTTGATTAAAGATGTTAATTTTCTTAAAAAATATCTTACAGCTAATTAAATGAACCTACTCGGTTAAAAATATTAGCTTTAAAGTATTAAAACTCCTTTTGACGTCAAAATCGGCTGTTTAAGACTAAATACTTGCAGTAAACATTGTTTATCTTACATTATTTGAGTTATTTCGATTTTTGGTTATAATATTCATGTAATTTTTCGAACAGCTATGTTTATAAACTTCTTTGGTTAGTAATCCAATTTTAGTATATAAAACGTACTATCGACGTCATAAAAGGTTATTTTAAACAAAATACTAGTATTAAACCATCTTTAACATACATAAGTTGTATAATTTTGATTATTGGTATTAATATTCTTATAATATATCTAACAGCTAATTAAATGATTCTTTCGGGTAGGATTATTTGTTTTAATGCATTAAAACAATTTTAGTCGTCAAAATTGTTGTTTAAGACAAAATACTTGGAATAAACATTGTTTATCATACATTATTATATTTATTATGATTTTTGGTAATAATATTCTTGTAATATTTTATAAAATTAATTTAATAAACGACTTCGTTTATAAATATTAGTTTTAAAGTAGTAAAACTCCTTTTGACGTCAAAATCGGCTGTTTAAGACTAAATACTTGCAGTAAACATTGTTTATCGTACATTATTTGAGTTATTTCGATTTTCTGTTATAATATTCTTGTATTTTTTCGTACAGCTATGTTTATAAACTTCTTTGTTTAGTAATCCAACTTTAAACATATTAAAAGTACTATAGACGTCATATAAGTCTGTTTCAAATAAAACACCTGTATTAAACCCTTTTTAACGTACATCTGTTGAATTATTTTGATTATTGGTAGTACTATTCCTATAATATATCATACAGCTAATTAAATAAACCTATTCGCTCATGAATATTATTTTTAAAGTAGTAAAACTCCTTTTGACGTCAAAATCGGCTGTTTAAGACAGAATACTTGCAGTAAACATTGTTTATTGTACATTACATGAGTTATTTCTATTTTGCTTTATAATATTCTTGTAATTTTTTGTCGGCTATGTTTATAAACTTCTTTGGTTAGTAATCTAACTATAAACATATTAAAAGTACTATCAACGTTATAAAAGGCTGTTTTAAACAAAAAACATGAATTATACCCTTTTTAACGTACATTTTTGAATTATTTTGATTATTGGTATTACTATTCTTATAATATATCATACAGCTATATAAATAAACGTTTTCGGATAGAAATAATAGTTTTAAAGTAATAAAACTATTTTTGACGTCAAAAACGGCTGTTTAAGACGAAACACTTGCAGTAAACATTGTCTATTGTACATTATTTAAGTTATTTCTATTTTTAGTTATAATATTCTTGTAATCTTCGTACAGCTTATTTAAAAAACGTTTTAGGTTAAATATATTAGTTTTAAAGTACTTCAACTACTTTTGACGTCAAAATCGGCTGTTTAAGACGAAATACTACAATAAACATTGTTTATCGTACATGATTTGAGTTCTTTTATTTTTGGTATTAATATTATTGTAATAATTCGTTAAAGTAATTTAATAAACTACTTCGGTTAAAAATATTAGTTTTAAAGTATGAAAACTCCTTTTGACGTCGAAATCGGCTGTTAAAGACGAAATATTTGCATTACATATTGTTTATTGTACATTTTTTTAAGTTCTTTCGATTTTTGGTTATTATATTTTTATAATTTTTCGTATAGCTATGTTTATAAACTTCTTTTGTTAGTAATCCAACTTTAAACATATTAAAAGTACTATAGACGTTATAAAAGGCTGTTTCAAACAAAATACTTCTATAAAACCCTTTTTAACGTACATTATTTCAATTATTTTGATTATTTGTTTTCATATTCTTATAAGATATGATAAAGCTAATTAAATGAACCTATTCGGTTAGGAATATTAGTTTTAAAGTATTAAAACTCCTTTTGACGTCAAAATCGGCTGTTTAAGACGAAATACTTGCAGTAAATATTGTTTATTGTACATTTTTTGAGTTATTTTGATTTTTGATTATTAAATTCTTGTAATTTTTCGTACAGCTATGTTTATAAACTTCTTTATTGGTAATCTAACTATAAACATATTTAAAGTTCTATAGACGTTTTAAAAACCTGTTTCAAACAAAATACTTGTATTAAACCCTTTTTAACGTACATTATTTGAATTATTTTGATTAAAGATATTAATATTCTTATAATATATCTTACAACTAATTAAATGAACCTAATCGGTTAGAAATATTAGTTTTAAAGTATTAAAACTCCTTTTGACGTCAAAATCGGCTGTTTAAGACTAAATACTTGCAGTAAACATTGTTTATCTTACATTATTTAAGTTATTTCGATTTTTGGTTATAATATTCTTGTAATTTTTCGTACAGCTATGTTTATAAATTTCTTTTGTTAGTAATCCAACTTTGAACATATTAAAAGTACTATAAACGTCATAAAAGGCTGTTTCAAATAAAACACTTGTATTAAACCTTTTTTAACGTACATTATTTCAATTATTTTGATTATTGCTATTAATATTCTTATAATATATCATACAGCTATATAAATAAACGTTTTTGGGTAAAAATTATAGTTTTAAAGTAATAAAACTACTTTTGACGTCAAAATCGGCTGTTTAAAACGAAATACTTGCAGTAAACATTGTTTATTGTACATTATTTGAGTTATTTCTATTTTTAGTTATAATATTCTTTAATCTTCGTACAGCTTATTTAATAAACGTTTTCGGTTAAATATATTAGTTTTAAAGTATATCAACTACTTTTGACATCAAAATCGGCTGTTTTATACGAAATACTTGCAGTAAACATTGTTTATCATACATTATTTGATTTATTATGATTTTTTGTATTAATATCATTGTAATATTTCGTAAAAGTAATATAATTCTCGACTTCGGTTAAAAATATTAGTATTAAAGTACTTCAACTACTTTTGACGTCTAAATCGGCCGTATAGACGAAATACTTGCAATAAACATTGTTTATGGTACATTATTAAACTTATTATAAATTTTTGGTACTCATATTGTTGTAATTTTTCGTAAAGATATGTTTATAAACGTCTTAGGTTAGTAATCTTACTTTAAACATACTAAAAGTACCATAGACAATATAAAAGGCTGTTTCATTCAAAATACTTGTTTTAAACCCTTTTTAACGTACACTATTTGAATTATTTTGATTATTGGTATTAATATTCTTATATTCTATCATACAGCTAGTTATATGAACCTATTAGTTAGGAAAATTCGTTTTAAAGTATTAAACCACATTTTATAAGTACTATAGACGTAATAATATGCAGTCTTTAACAAAATAATTGAATAATTCCTTTTTCATCGTACACTAATTGAATTATTTTAATTATTAGTACTAATATTCTTGTAATATATCATACAGCTAATAAAATAAACATATTTAGTTAGGAATATTAGTTTTTAAGTATTAAAACTCCTTTTGACGTCAAAATCGGCTATTCAAGACGTATAGTTGTAATAAATATTGTTTATCGTACATTATTTGAGTTATTATGATTTTTAGTAATAATATTCATGTAATTTTTCGTAAAGGTAATTTAATAAACGTCTTCGGGTAAAAATATTAGTTTTAAAAAATTAAAACTTCTTGTAAGTTTAAAATCGGCTGTTTAAGACGAAATAATAGCAATAAACATTGTTTATCGTACATTATTTGAGTTACTTTAATTTTAGTTATAATATTTAAGTTATTTTTCGTAAAGGTAATTAAATAAATTTGTTCGTTTGAATAAATTAGTTTTAAAGTATTAAAACTCCTTTCAACGTCAAAATCGGCTGTTAAAGATGAAATACTTGCAATAAACATTGTATATCGTACATTATTTGAGTTCTTTCATTTATGGTATTAATATTATTATAATATTTCGTAAAAGTAATTTAATAAACTACATCGGTTAAAAATATTAGTTTTAAAGTATTAAAACTCCTTTTGACGTCTTAATCGGCTGTTAAAGACGAAATATTTGCATTACATATTGTTAATTGTACATTTTTCCGAGTTCTTTCGATTTTTGGTTATTATATTTTTGTAATTTTTTGTACAGCTATGTTTATAAACTTCTTTAGTTTGTAATCAAACTTTAAACATATTAAAAGTACTATAGACGTCAAAAATGGCTTTTTTAATTAAAACCCTTGTATTAAACCTTTTTTTAACTTACATTATTTGAATTATTTTGGTTAATGGTGTTAATATTGTTATAATATATCATACAGCTAAATAAATAAACGTTTTCGGGTAATAATAATAGTTTTAAAGTAATAAAACTACTTTTAAGTTTAAAATCGGCTGTTAAAGAAGAAATACTTGCAATAAACATTGTATATCGTACATTATTTGAGTTCTTTCATTTTTTGTATTAATATTATTGTAATATTTCGTAAAAGTAATTTAATAAACTACTTCGGTTAAAAATATTAGTTTTAATGTATTAAAACTCTTTTTGACGTCTAAATCGGCTGTTAAAGACGAAATATTTGCATTACATATTGTTTACTGTACATTTTTCCTAGTTCTTTCGATTTTTGGTTATTATATTTTTGTAATTTTTTGTACAGCTATGTTTATAAACTTCTTAAGTTAGTAATCAAACTTTTAACATATTAAAAGTACAATAGACGTCATAAAAGGCTGTTTCAAATAAAACACTTGTATTAAACCCTTTTTTAACGTACATTATTAGAATTATTTTGATTATTGGTGATAATATTCTTATAATATATCATACAGCTAAATAAATAAACGTTTTCGGGTAAAAATAATAGTTTTAAAGTAATAAAACTACTTTGACGTCAAAGTCGGCTGTTTAAGACGAAATACTTGCAGTAAACATTGTTTATTGTACATTATTTGAGTTATTTCTATTTTTAGTTATAATATTATTGTAATCTTCGTACAGCTTAATTAATAAACTTTTTCGGTTAAATATATTAGTATTAAAGTACTTCAACTACTTTTGACGTCAAAATCGGCTGTTTTATACGAAATACTACGAATAAACATTGTTTATTGTACATTATTAAACTTATTATAATTTTTTGTACTCATATTCTTGTAATTTTTCGTAAAGCTATGTTTATAAACTTCTTAGGTTAGTAATCTTACTTTAGTCATACTAAAAGTACCATAGACGTTATAAAAGGCTGTTTCATTCAAAATACTTGTTTTAAACACTTTTTAACGTACACTGTTTAAATTATTTTGATTATTGGTTTTAATATTCTTATATTCTACCATACAGCTAGTTAAATGAACCTCTTCGGTTAAGAAAATTTGTTTTAAACTATTAAAACACATTTTTAAAGTACTATAGACGTAATAATATGCTGTTTTCAACAAAATAATTGAATAATTCCTTTTTCATCGTACACTAATTGAATTATTTTAATTATTGGTATTAATATTCTTGTATTATATCATACAGCTAAGAAAATAAACATATTTAGTTAGGAATATTAGTTTTAAAGTATTAAAACTCTTTTTGACGTCAAAATCGGCTGTTTAAGACATATAGTTGTAATAAACATTGTTTATCATACAATATTTGAATTATTATGATTTTTGGTAATAATATTCATGTAATTTTTCGTAAAGGTAATTTAATAAACGTCTTCGGGTAAAAATATTAGTTTTAAAAAATTAAAACTTCTTTTAAGTTTAAAATCGGCTGTTTAAGATGAAATACTTGTAATAAACATTGTATATCGTACATTATTTGAGTTCTTTCATTTTTGGTATTAATATTATTGTATTATTTCGTAAAGGTAATTTAATAAACTACTTCGGTTAAAAATATTAGTTTTAAAGTATTGAAACTCCTTTTGACGTCTAAATCGGCTGTTTAAGACGAAATGTTTGCAATAAACATCGATATATTATATTTTTTGAGTTTTTTCGATTTTTTGTAATAATATTATTGTAATATTTCATAAAATTAATTGAAATAATTCCTTCAGTTTGGAATATAAGTTTTAAAGTATTAAAACTCTTTTTGACGTCAAAAACGGCTGTTTAAGACGAAATATTACAATAAACATTGTTTATCGTACATGATTTGAGTTCTTTTATTTTTGGTATTAATATTATTGTAATAATTCGTAAAAGTAATTTAATAAACTACTTCGGTTAAAAATATTAGTTTTAAAGTCTGAAAACTCCTTTTGACGTCTAAATCGGCTGTTAAAGACGAAATATTTGCATTACATATTGTTTATCGTACATTTTTTTAAAATCTTTCGATTTTTGGTTATTATAGTTTTGTAATTTTTTTTCACAGCTACGTTTATAAACTTCTTTAGTTAGTAATCAAACTTTAAACATAATAAAAGTACTATAGACGTTATAAAAGGCTGTTTCAAACAAAATACTTCTATTAAACCCTTTTTAACGTACATTATTTCAATTATTTTGATTATTTGTTTTAATATTCTTATAATTTATGATAAAGCTAATTAAATGAACCTATTCGGTTAGGAATATTAGTTTTAAAGTATTAAAACTCCTTTTGACGTCAAAATCGGCTGTTTAAGACGAAATACTTGCAGTAAATATTGTTTATTGTACATTTTTTGAGTTATTTTGATTTTTGATTATTACATTCTTGTAATTTTTCGTACAGCTATGTTTATAAACTTCTTTATTGGTAATCTAACTTTAAACATATTTAAAGTTCTATAGACGTTCTAAAAACCTATTTCAAACAAAATACTTGTATTAAACCCTTTTTAACGTACATAATTTCATTTATTTTGATTATTGCTATTAATATTCTTATAATATATCATACAGCTATATAAACAAACGTTTTTGGGTAAAAATTATAGATTTAAAGTAATAAAACTACTTTTGACGTCAAAATCGGCTGTTTAAAACGAAATACTTGCAGTAAACATTGTTTATTGTACATTATCTGAGTTATTTCTATTTTTAGTTTTAATAATCTTTAATCTTCGTACAGCTTATTTAATAAACGTTTTCGGTTAAATATATTAGTTTTAAAGTATATTAACTACTTTTGACGTCAAAATCGGCTGTTTTATACGAAATACTTGGAATAAACATTGTTTATCATACATTATTTGATTTATTATGATTTTTTGTATTAATATCATTGTAATATTTCGTAAAAGTAATATAATTCTCGACTTCGGTTAAATGATTAGTTTTAAAGTATGAAAACTACTTTGACGTCTTAATCGGCTGTTATAGACGAAATACTTGCAATAAACATTGTTTATGGTACATTATTAAACTTATTATAATTTTTTGTACTCATATTCTTGTAATTTTTCGTAAAGATATGTTTATAAACTTCTTAGGTTAGTAATCTTACTTTAAACATAGTAAAAGTACCATATATGTTATAAAAGGCTGTTTCATTCAAAATACTTGTTTTAAACCCTTTTTAACGTACACTCTTTGAACTATTTTGATTATTGGTATTAATATTCTTATATTCTATCATAACGCTAGTTATATGAACCTATTCGGTTAGGAAAATTCGTTTTAAAGTATTAAACCACATTTTAAAAGTACTATAGACGTAATAATATGCTGTTTTCAACAAAATAACTGAATAATTCCTTTTTCAACGTACACTAATTGAATTATTTTAATTATTGGTATTAATATTTTTGTAATATATCATACAGCTAATAAAATAAACATATTTAGTTAGGAATAATAGTTTTAAAGTATTAAAACTCCTTTTGACGTCAAAATCGGCTATTTAAGACGTATAGTTGTAATAAATATTGTTTATCGTACATTATTTGAGTTATTATGATTTTTAGTAATAATATTTATGTAATTTTTCGTAAAGGTAATTTAATAAACGTCTTCGGGTGAAAATATTAGTTTAAAAAAATTAAAACTTAAAATAAAAGAGTGTACCTTAAAAAGTGTTTAATACAAGTATTTTGGTTGAAACAGGCTTTTATAATGTCTATAGTAGTTTCAATATGTTTAAAATTAAATTACTAACCAAAGAAGTTTATTAACATAGCTGTACAAAAATTACAAGAATTTTATAACCTAAAATCGCAATAACTCTAATAATGTAGGATAAACAATGTTTATGTTAAACAATAATTATGCAAGTCTAAAACAGCCTATTTTGACGTAAAAAGGAGTTTTAATACTATAAAACTAGCATTTTTTACCGATGATATTTATTAAATTACCTGTACAAAATTTTACAAGAATATTATAACCAAAATTCGAAATAACTTAAATAATGTACGATAAACAATGTTTATTGCAAGTATTTTTTTTTAAACAGCCGATTTTGACGTCAAATAGAGTTTTAATACTTTTAAACGAATATTTCTAACGAAAAAGGTTTACTTTAATTAATTTTATAAAGTATTACAGTATATTATTACCAAAAATCATAATAAATCAAATAATGTACGATAAACAATTTTTATTTCGAGTAATTCGTATTAAACAGCCGATTTTGACTTCAAAAGGAGTTTTAGTACTTTAAATCTAATATTTTTAACCAAAAACGTTTATTAGATTAACTGTACGAAATATCACAAGAATCTTATAACCAAAATTTGAAATAACTCAAATAATGTACGAGAAACAATGTATATTGCAAGTATTTCGTCTTATACAGCCGATTTTGACGTCAAATAGAGTTTTAATACTTTAAAACGAATATTCCTAACCAAAAAGGTTTATTTTAAATAATTTTATGAAATATAACCGTATATTATTACCGAAAATCATAATAAATCAAATAATCTTCGATATACAATGTTTATTTCGAGTAATTCGTATTAAACAGCCCATTTTGACGTCAAAAGGAGTTTTAGTACTTTAAATCTAATATATTTAACCGAAAATGTTTATTAAATTAGCTGTACGAAATATCACAAGATACTTATAACCAAAAATTGAAATAACTCAAATAATTTACGATAAACAATGTTTATTGCAAGTTTTTCGTCTTAAACAGCCGTTTTTGACGTAAAAAAAGTTTTAATGCTTTAAAACTTATATTCCTAACAAAAGAGGCTTATTTTATTCAATTTTATAAAATATTACAATAATATTATTACTTCAAAATGAAATAACTCAAATAATAAAAGATAAACAATGTTTATTGCAAGTATTTCGTCTTTAACAGCCGATTTGACGTCAAAATAAGTTTTAATTCTAGTATTTTTAACCGAAGACATTTATTAAATTACCTGTACGACGTATGACAAAAATATTATAACTAAAAAACGAAATAACTCAAATAATGAACGAAAAACAATGCTTATTGCAAGTATTACTTCTTAAACACTCGATTTTGACGTTAAAAGGAGTTTTAATACTTTAAAACTGATATTTTTACCCAAAGACGTTATTTAAATTAATTTTACGATATATTACAATAATATAATTACTAAAAATCATAAAAACTCAAATAATGAACGATAAACGATGTTTATTGCAAGTATTTTGTCCTAAACAGCCGTTTTTGACGTCAAAAGAAGTTTAAATATGTTGAAACTAATATTCCTAACCAAATAAGTTTATTTAATTAGCTGTATGATATATTACAAGAATATTAATAACAAAAATTATAATAACTGTAATAATGTACGATAAACAATGTTTATGCAAGTATTTCGTCTTAATCAGCCAATTTTGACGTCAAAAGAAGTTTCAATGCTTTAAAAATAGTATATTTAACCGAAGATATTTATTAAATTACCTGTACAAAATATTACAAGAATATTATAACTAAGTTCGAAATAACTCTAATAATGTACGATAAACAATGTTTATTGCAAGTATTTTGTCTTAAACAGCATATTTTAACTTCAAACGGAGTTTTAATACTCTAAAACTAATATTCTTAAACGAATAGGTTTATTCAATTAGCTGTATGATTTATTAACAGAATAATAATGCCATTAATTAAAATGATTCGAATAATGTACGTTAAAAAGGGTTTAATACAAGTATATTGTATGAAACAGCCTTTTATGACGTCTATAGTACTTTCAATATGTTTAAAGTTAGATTACTAACCAAAGAAGTTTATTTACATAGCTATACGAAAAACTACAAGAATATTAGAACTTAAAATCGCAATACCTAAAATAATATACGATAAACTATGTTTATTGCAAGTTTTTCGTCTTAAACAGCCGATTTTGACGTCAAAAGAAGTTTTGATAGTTTAAAACTAATATTTTTACCCGAGTCGTGTATTAAATTCTTTTTACGAAATATTACAAGAATATTATTACCAAAAATCGTAATAAATTAAATAATGTACGATAAACAATGTTTATTGCAAGTATTTCATTGTAAACAGTAGATTTTGACGACAAAAGGAGTTTTAATACTTTGAAATTAATCTTTCAAACTGAATAGGTTTATTTAATTAGCTGTATGATATATTACATGAATTTTAATACCAATAATAAAACTAATTAAAAGACTGTACCTTAAAAAGTGTTTAATAGAAGTATTTTGGTTGAAACAGCCTTTTATAATGTCTATAGTAGTTTCAATATGTTTAAAATTAGATTACTAACCAAAGAAGTTTATAAACATAGCTGTACGAAAAATTACAAGAATATTATAACCTAAAATCGCAAAAACTCAAATAATATACGATAAACAACGGTTATTGCAATTATTTCTTCTTAAAATTCCGATTTTGACGTCAAAAGGAGTTTTAATACTTTACAACAATTATTCTCAATTGAAGAGGTTATTTAATTAGCTGTATGATATATTACAAAAATATTAATACCAATAATCAAAAAAATCGAATAGTGTACGTTAAAAAGGGTTTAATGCAAGTATTTTGTTTGAAACAGCCTTTTTTAACGTCTATAGCACTTTTAATATATTTGAAATAGATTACTAACCAAAAAGTTTATTAATAAATCTGTATGAAAAATTACATGAATATTATAGCCTAAATTAGCAATAAGTCAAATAATATATGATAAACAATGTTTATTGCAAGTATTTTGTCTAAAACAGCCGATTTTGACGTCAAAAATAGTTTTAATACTTTAATACTCATATTCCTAACCGAAGAGGTTTATATTAGTGGCTGTATGAAATATTACATATATATTATAACCAAAAGTCGAAATAACTTAAATAATATACAATGAACAATGTTTATTCCAAGTTTTTCGTCTTAAACAGCCAATTTTGAACTCAAAAGGAGTTTTAATACATTAAAACTAATATTTTTACCCGAAGACGTTTTTTAAATTCCCTTTACAAAATATTACAAGAATATTATTACCAAAAATCTTAATAAATTAAATAATGTACGAGAAACAATGTTTATTGCTAGTATTTTGTCTTAAACAGTCATTTTTGACGTCAAAAGGAGTTTTAACAACATGAAACTAATATTCCTGATCGAATAAGTTTAATTAATTCGCTGTATGATATATTAGAAGAATAATAATACCTAAAATCGCAATAACTCAAATAATACACGATAAACAATGTTATTTACAAGTATTTTGTCTTAAACAGCTGATTTTGAACTCAAAAGGGGTATTAATACATTAAAACTGAATTTTTTATCCGAAGACGTTTATTAAATTACCTTTACGATATATTAAAAAAATATTATAACCAAAAATCATGATAAATCTAATATTGTACGAAAAAACAATGTTTATTACAAGAAATTTGTCTTAATCAGCCGTTTTTGACGTCAAAAGGAGTTTTAATACATTAAAACTAATATTTACAACCGAACAAGTTTATTTAATTTAAAGTTGGATTACTAACCAAAGAAGTTTTTTAAACATAGCTGTACGAAAAATACAAGAATATTATAACCAAAATTCGAAATAACTCAAATAATGTACGATAAACAATGTTTTGTTCAAATATTTAGTCTTAAACAGCCGATTTTGACGTCAAAAGGAGTTTTAATACTTTAAAACTTATATTCCTAACCGAATAAGTTCATTTAATCAGCTGTAAGACATATATAAGAATATTAATACGAATATTCAAAATAATTCAAATAGTGTACGTTAAAAAGGGTTTAATACAAGTATTTTGTTTAAAACAGCCTTTTATAACGTCTTTAGTACTTTTAATATGTTTAAAGTTAGATTACTAACCAAAGAAGTTTATAAACATAGCTGTACGAAAAAGTACAGGTATATAATAACTAAAAATCGAAATAGCTCAAATAATGTACAATAAACAATGTTTACTGCAAGTATTTCGTCTTAAACAGCCGATTTTGACGTCAAAAGGAGTTTTAATACTTTAAATTTAATATTATTTACCTAATAAGTTTATTTGATTTAATTAATTGAAATTTTACTAAAATATTATTACCAAAAATCATAATAAATCAAATAATGTACGAAAAACAATGTTTATTCAAATTATTTCGTATTAAACAGCCTTTTTTAACATCAAAAGAAGTTTTAGTACTTTAAAACTAATATATTTAACCAAAAACGTTTATTAACATAGCTGTACGAAATATCACGAGAATATTATAACCAAAAATCATAATAAATCAAAAAATGTACCATATACAATGTTTATTGCAAGTATTTCGTCTAAAACAGCCGTTTTTGACGTCAAAAAGAATTTTAATACATTAAAACTAATATTTTTACTAGAAAAAATTTATAAAATTACCTTTACGAAAAATTACAAGAATATTAAAATCAAAAATCGAAATAACTCAAATAATGTATAATAAACAATGTTTACTGCAAGTATTTCGTATTAAACACCCTATTTTAAGTCAAAAAGAGTTTTAATACTTTAAAACTAATATTCCTAACCGAAGGAATTATTTAATTATTTTTATGAAAAATTACCATAATATTACAACCAAAATTCGAAATAATTCAAATAATATACGATAAACAATGTTTTCTGCAGGTATTTCGTATTAAACAGCCTATTTCGACGTCAGAAGGAGTTTTAGTACTTTAAAACTAATAGATTTAACCGAAAGCGTTTATTAAATTAGCTTTACGAAATATCACAACCTTTATTGCAAGTATTTCGTCTTAAACAGCCGTTTTAGACGTCAAAAAGAGTTTTAATACTTTAAAACTAATATTCCTAACCGAAGGAATTTTTTTATTTTTTTTTATGAAATATTACAATAATAATATAACCAAAAATCGAAATAACTTAAATAATAAAAGATAAACAATGTAATTCGAGTATTTCGTCTAAAACAGCCGATTTAGACGTCAAAAGGAGTTTAAATACTAGTATTTTTAACCGAAGACATTTATTAAATTACATGTACAAAGTAGGACAAGAATATTATAACCGAAAATCGAAATAACTCAAATAATAAACGAAAAACAATGCTTATTGCAAGTATTTCTTCTTAAACAGCCAATTTTGACGTCATAATGGAGTTTTTATACTTTAAAACTAGTATTTTTAACCAAAGATTGTTATTAAATTACCTGTACATATTATTATGAGAATATTATAACCAAAATTCGAAATAACTCAAATAATGTACAATAAACAATTTTTAATGGGAGTATTTCGTTCTAAACAGCCGATTTGTCGTCAAACGGAGTTTTAATACTGTAAACTAATATTCTTAACCGAATAGGTTTATTTTAATTAATTTTATGAAATATTACCATATTATTATAACCAAAAATCAAAATAACTCTAATAATGTACGATAAACAATGTTTTCTGCAAGTATTTCGTATTAAACAGCCTTTTTTGACGTCAGAAGGAGTTGAAAGCGTTTATTGAATTACCTAAATGATATATTATAAGAATATTGTTACTAATAATCTAAATAATTCAAATAGTGTACGTTAAAAAGGGATTAATACAAGTATTTTGGTTGAAAAAGCCTTTTATAATGTCTATAGTGGTTTCAATATGTTTAAAATTAGATTACTAACCAAAAAAGTTCATAAACAAAGCTGTACGATAAATTACAAGAATATTATAACAAAAAATCGAAATAACTTAAATAATGTCCGATAAACAATGTTTATTGCAAGTATTTCGTCTTAAACAGCCGTTTTTAACGTTAAAAAAAGTTTTAAAATATTCCTAACCGAATAGGTTCATTAAATTAGCTGTAAGATATATTATAAGAATATTAATATCTTTTATCAAAATAATTCAAATAATGTACGTTAAAAAGGGTTTAATACAAGTATTTTGTTTGAAACAGGTTTTTATAACGTCTATAGTACTTTAAATATGTTTAAAGTTAGATTACTAACAAAAGAAGTTTATAAACATAGCTGTACGAAAAATTACAAGAATATAATAATCAAAAATCGAAATAATTAAAAAATTTACAATAAACAATGTTTAATGCAAGTATTTCGTCTTAAACAGCCGATTTTGACGTCAAAAGGAGTTTTAATACTTTAAAACTAATATTCCTAACCGAATAAGTTCATTTAATTAGCCTTATGATATATTATAAGAATATTAATACTAATAATCAAAATAATTCAAATATTGTACGTTAAAAGGGGTTTAATACAAGTATTTTGTTTGAAACAGCCTTTTATAACGTCTATAGTACTTTTAATATGTTTAAAATTTGATTAGTAACCAAAGAAGTTTATAAACATAGCTGTACAATAAATTACAAAAATATAATAACCAAAAATCGAAATACTCAAAAGATGTACAATAAACAATGTGTAATGCAAATATTTCGTCTTTAACAGCCGATTTAGACGTCAAGAGGAGTTTTAATACTTTAAAATTAATATTATTTACCGAAGTAGTTTAATAAATTACTTTTACGAAATAATCCAATAATATTAATACCAAAAATGGAAGAACTCAAATAATGTACGATACACAATGTTTATTGCAACTATTTCGTCTTAAACAGCCGATTTTAAACTCAATAGAAATTTTAATACTTTAAAACTAATATTTTTACCCGAAGACGTTTATTAAATTACCTTTACAAAAAATTACATGAATATTATTACCAAAAATCATAATTACTCAAATAATGTACGATAAACAATGTTTATTACAACCATTACGTCTTAAACAGCCGATTTTGACGTCAAAATAGTTTTAATACTTTAAAACTAATATTCCTAACTAAATATGTTTATTTTATTAGCTGTATGATATATTACAAGAATATTAATACCAATAATTCAAATAATTTAATTAGTGTACGATAAAAAAGGGTATATTACAATTATTTTATTGAAAACAGCATATTATTACGTCTATAGTACTTTGAATATGTGTTTTAATACTTTAAAACGAATTTTCTTAACCGAATAGGTTCATTAAACTAGCTGTATGATATAATATAAGAATATTAATACCAATAATCATAATAATTTAAATAGTGTACGTTAAAAAGGGTTTAAAACAAGTATTTTGAATGAAACAGCCTTTTATAACGTCTATGGTACTTTTTGTATGTTTAAAGTAAGATTACTAAGCTAAGAAGTTTATAAACATAGCTTAACGAAAAATTACAAGAATATTATAACCAAAAATCGAAATAACTCAAATAATGTTCGATAAACAATGTTTACTGCAAGTATTTCGTATTAAACAGCCTTTTTCGACGTCAAAAAGAGTTTTAATACATTTTTAACAAAAAACTAATATTCCTAACCGAATAGGTTTATTTAATTAGCTCTATGATATATTATATGTTTATTAATACCAATATGCGTAATAATTTAAATAGTGTACGTAAAAAGGGTTTAATATAATTATTTTGTTTAAAACAGACTTTTATAACGTCTATAGTACTTTTAATATGTTTAATATTAGATTACTAAACGAAGAAATTTATTTATTGCTGTACAAAATATTTTAAGAATATTTTAACCAAAAATCACAATAACTCAAGTAATATACGATAAACAATGTTTATTACAAGTATTTCGTCTTAAACAGTCGATTTCGACGTCAAATGGAGTTTTAATACTTTAAAACTAATGCTCCTAACCGAATAGGTTTTTTTAAATAGCTGTATGAAATATTTAAAGAATATTTTAACCAAAAATCACAATAACTCAAGTAATATACGATAAACAATGTTTATTACAAGTATTTCGTCTTAAACAGTCGATTTCGACGTCAAATGGAGTTTTAATACTTTAAAACTAATACTCCTAACCGAAGTCGTTTATTAAATTACTTTTACAAAATATTAGAAGAATATTATTACCAAAAATCATAATAAATCAAATATTGTACCGTAAACAATGATTTTTTTTAAGTATTTCGTATTAAACAGCCGATTTTGACGTCAAAAGCAGTTTAAGTACTTTAAAACTAATATATTAAACAAAAACCGTTTAATAAATAAACTGTACGAAAAATTACAAGAATATTATAACCAAAAATCGTAATAACTCAAGTATTGTACGATATACAATGTTTATTGCAAGTATTTCGTCTTTAACAGCCAATTTAGACGTCAAAAGGAGTTTTTATACTTTAAAACTAATATTTTCAACCAAAGTCGTTTATAAAATTACTTTTATTAATTTTACAAGAATATTATTACCAAAAATCATAATAAATCAAAGAATGTATATTAAACATTGTTTATTGCAAGTTTTTCGTTTTAAACAGCCGATTTTGACTTCAAAAATAGTTTTAATACTTCAAAACTAATATTCCTAACCGAAGAGGTATATTTTATTTAATTTATTGAAGTATTACAAGAATATTATTACCAAAATTCAAAATAAATCAAATAATGTACGAAAAACAATGTTTATTCAAATTATTTCGTATTTAACAGCCTATTTTGACGTCAAAAGGAGTTTTAGTATTTTTAAACTAATATATTTATCCAAAAACGTTTATTAACATAGCTGTACATAATATCACGAGAATATTATAACTAAAAATCATAATAAATCAAAAAATGTACGATATTCAATGTATATTGCAAGTATTTCGTCTAAAACAGTCGTTTTTGACGTCAAAAAGAATTTTAATACTTTAAAAATAATATTCCTAACGAAGAGGTTTATTTTATTTTACTTTATGAAATATTAAAATAATATTAATACTAAAAATCGAAATAACTCAAATAATGAAAGATAAACAATATTTATTGCAATTATTTTGTCTTAAACAGCCGATTAAAACGTCAAAGGGAGTTTTAATATTTGAAAACTAATATTTTCAACCTAAAAATTTTATTAAAAGACCTTAAAAAAAATTACAGGAATATTATAACCAAAAATTGAAATAACTCAAATAATGTACGATAAATAATGTTTATTGCAAGTATTTTGTCTTAAACAGCCGTTTTTGACGTCAAAAGGAGTTTTAATACGTAGGAACTAATATTTCTACCCGAACACGTTTAAGTAATTAGTTGTATGATAGATTTAAAGAAAATTTATACGAATAATCAAAATAATTTAAATAGTGTACGTTTAAAAGGGTTTACTACAAGTACTTTGTACGAAACAGCATTTTATAACGTCTATGCTACTTTTAATATGTTTAGAGTTAGATTACAAACCAAAGAAGTTTATAAACATAGCTTTACGAAAAATTACAAGAATATTATAACAAAAAGTTGAAATAACTCAAATAATGTACGATAAACAATGTTATCTGCAAGTATTTCGTATTAAACAGCCTATTTTGACGTCAAAAGGACTTTAGTACTTTAAAACTAATATATTTAACCGAAAGCGTTTATTAAATTAGCTGTACGAAATATCACAATGTTTAATGCAAGTATTTAGTCTTAAACAGCCGTTTTAAACGTCAAAAAGAGTTTCAATACTTTAAAACTAATATTCCTAACCGAAGGTATTATTTTATTTTATTTTATGAAGAATTACAATAATATTATTACCAAAAATCGAAATAACTTAAATAATAAAGATAAACAATGTAAAGTGCGAGTATTTCGTCTTAAACAGCCGATTTAGACGTCAAAAGGAGTTTTAATACTAGTATTTTTAACCGAAGACATTTGTTAATTTACATGTACGAAGAATGACAAGAATATTATACAAAAAATCGAAATAACTCAAATAATAAATGAAAAACAATGCTTATTGCAAGTATTTCTTCTTAAACAGCCAATTTTGACGTCAAAAGTAGTTTTTATACTTTAGAACTAGTATTATTAACCAAAGATGTTTATTAAATCACCTGTACATATTATTTATAGAATTTTATAACCAAAATTCTAAATAACTCAAATAATGTACAATCAACAATGTTTATTGGTAGTATTTCGTCTTAAACAGCCGATTTGACGTCAAATGGAGTTTTAATATTTTAAAACTATTATTCTTAACCTAATAGGTTTATTTTATTAGCTGTATGATATATTACATGAATATTAGTACCAATAGTCAAAATAATTTAAATAGTGTACGTTAAAAATGGTTTAAAACAAACATTTTGGTTAAAACAGACTTTTATAACCTCAATAGTAGTTTCAATATATTTCAAGTTAGATTACTAACTAAAGATGTTTATTAATATAGCTTTACAAAAAATTACATGAATATTATTAACTAAAATTGCAATATCTCAAATAACATACGATAAACAATATTGATTGCAAATATTTCGTCTTGAACAGCCGATTTTAAACTCAAAAGTAGTTTTAATACAATAAAAGTAATATTTTTACCCGAAGACGTTTATTAAATTATGTTTACGAAATATTACAAAAATATTATTATCAAAAATTATAATAAATCAAATAATATATGAGATACATTGTTTATTGCAAATATTTTGTTTTAAACAGCCGTTTTAGACGTCATAAGGAGTTATAATACGTTAAAACTAATATTCCCAACCGAATAAGTTTATTTAATTAGCTGTATGATATATTACAAGAATATTAATAATAGATTTAACCGAAAGCGTTTATTAAATTAGCTTTACGAAATATCACAACGTTTATTGCAAGTATTTCGTCTTAAACAGCCGTTTTAGACGTCAAAAAGAGTTTTAATACTTTAAAACTAATATTCCTAACCGAAGGAATTTTTTTATTTTTTTTATGAAATATTACAATAATATTATAACCAAAAATCGAAATAACTTAAATAATAAAAGATAAACAATGTAAAGTGCGAGTATTTCGTCTAAAACAGCCGATTTAGACGTCAAAAGGAGTTTAAATACTAGTATTTTTAACCGAAGACATTTATTAAATTACATGTACAAAGTAGGACAAGAATATTATAACCAAAAATCGAAATAACTCAAATAATAAACGAAAAACAATGCTTATTGCAAGTATTTCTTCTTAAACAGCCAATTTTGACGTCAAAAGGAGTTTTTATACTTTAAAACTAGTATTTTTAACCAAAGATTGTTATTAAATTACCTGTACATATTATTAATAGAATATTATAACCAAAATTCGAAATAACTCAAATAATGTACAATAAACAATTTTTACTGGGAGTATTTCGTTCTAAACAGCCGATTTGTCGTCAAACGGAGTTTTAATACTGTAAACTAATATTCTTAACCGAATAGGTTTTTTTTAATTAATTTTATGAAATATTACCATATTATTATAACCAAAAATCAAAATAACTCTAATAATGTACGATAAACAATGTTTTCTGCAAGTATTTCGTATTAAACAGCCTTTTTTGACGTCAGAAGGAGTTGAAAGCGTTTATTGAATTACCTAAATGATTTATTATAAGAATATTGTTACTAATAATCTAAATAATTCAAATAGTGTACGTTAAAAAGGGATTAATACAAGTATTTTGGTTGAAAAAGCCTTTTATAATGTCTATAGTGGTTTCAATATGCTTAAAGTTAGATTACTAACCAAAAAAGTTTATAAACAAAGCTGTACGATAAATTACAAGAATATTATAACAAAAAATCGAAATAACTTAAATAATATCCGATAAACAATGTTTATTGCAAGTATTTCGTCTTAAACAGCCGTTTTTAACGTTAAAAAAAGTTTTAAAATATTCCTAACCGAATAGGTTCATTAAATTAGCTGTAAGATATATTATAAGAATATTAATATCTTTTATCAAAATAATTCAAATTATGTACGTTAAAAAGGGTTTAATACAAGTATTTTGTTTGAAACAGGTTTTTATAACGTCTATAGTACTTTAAATATGTTTAAAGTTAGATTACTAACAAAAGAAGTTTATAAACATAGCTGTACGAAAAATTACAAGAATATAATAATCAAAAATCGAAATAATTAAAAAATTTACAATAAACAATGTTTAATGCAAGTATTTCGTCTTAAACAGCCGATTTTGACGTCAAAAGGAGTTTTAATACTTTAAAACTAATATTCCTAACCGAATAAGTTCATTTAATTAGCCTTATGATAGATTATAAGAATATTAATACTAATAATCAAAATAATTCAAATATTGTACGCTAAAAGGGGTTTAATACAAGTATTTTGTTTGAAACAGCCTTTTATAACGTCTATAGTACTTTTAATATGTTTAAAATTTGATTAGTAACCAAAGAAGTTTATAAGCATAGCTGTACAATAAATTACAAAAATATAATAACCAAAAATCGAAATACTCAAAAGATGTACAATAAACAATGTGTAATGCAAATATTTCGTCTTTAACAGCCGATTTAGACGTCAAGAGGAGTTTTAATACTTTAAAATTAATATTATTTACCGAAGTAGTTTAATAAATTACTTTTACGAAATATTCCAATAATATTAATACCAAAAATGGAAGAACTCAAATAATGTACGATACACAATGTTTATTGCAACTATTTCGTCTTAAACAGCCGATTTTAAACTCAATAGAAATTTTAATACTTTAAAACTAATATTTTTACCCGAAGACGTTTATTAAATTACCTTTACAAAAAATTACATGTATATTATTACCAAAAATCATAATTACTCAAATAATGTACGATAAACAATGTTTATTACAACCATTACGTCTTAAACAGCCGATTTTGACGTCAAAATAGTTTTAATACTTTAAAACTAATATTCCTAACTAAATATGTTTATTTTATTAGCTGTATGATATATTACAAGAATATTAATACCAATAATTAAAATAATTTAATTAGTGTACGATAAAAAAGGGTTTATTACAATTATTTTATTGAAAACAGCATATTATTACGTCTATAGTACTTTGAATATGTGTTTTAATACTTTAAAACGAATTTTCTTAACCGAATAGGTTCATTAAACTACCTGTATGATATAATATAAGAATATTAATACCAATAATCATAATAATTTAAATAGTGTACGTTAAAAAGGGTTTAAAACAAGTATTTTGAATGAAACAGCCTTTTATAACGTCTATGGTACTTTTTGTATGTTTAAAGTAAGATTACTAACCTAAGAAGTTTATAAACATAGCTTAACGAAAAATAACAAGAATATTATAACCAAAAATCGAAATAACTCAAATAATGTTCGATAAACAATGTTTACTGCAAGTATTTCGTATTAAACAACCTTTTTCGACGTCAAAAAGAGTTTTAATACATTTTTAACGTAAAAACTAATATTCCTAACCGAATAGGTTTATTTAATTAGCTCTATGATATATTATATGAATATTAATACCAATATGCGTAATAATTCAAATAGTGTACGTAAAAAGGGTTTAATATAATTATTTTGTTTAAAACAGACTTTTATAACGTCTATAGTACTTTTAATATGTTTAATATTAGATTACAAAACAATGAAATTTATTTATTGCTATACAAAATATTTTAAGAATATTTTAACCAAAAATCACAATAACTCAAGTAATATACGATAAACAATGTTTATTACAAGTATTTCGTCTTAAACAGTCGATTTCGACGTCAAATGGAGTTTTAATACTTTAAAACTAATACTCCTAACCGAATAGGTTTTTTTAAATAGCTGTATGAAATATTTTAAGAATATTTTAACCAAAAATCACAATAACTCAAGTAATATACGATAAACAATGTTTATTACAAGTATTTCGTCTTAAACAGTCGATTTCGACGTCAAATGGAGTTTTAATACTTTAAAACTAATACTCCTAACCGAAGTCGTTTATTAAATTACTTTTACGAAATATTAGAAGAATATTATTACCAAAAATCATAATAAATCAAATATTGTATCGTAAACAATGATTTTTTTTAAGTATTTCGTACTAAACAGCCGATTTTGACGTCAAAAGCAGTTTAAGTACTTTAAAACTAATATATTAAACAAAAACCGTTTAAAAAATAAACTGTACGAAAAATTACAAGAATATTATAACCAAAAATCGAAATAACTCAAGTATTGTACGATATACAATGTTTATTGCAAGTATTTCGTCTTCAACAGCCAATTTAGACGTCAAAAGGAGTTTTTATACTTTAAAACTAATATTTTCAACCAAAGTCGTTTATAAAATTACTTTTATTAATTTTACAAGAATATTATTACCAAAAATCATAATAAATCAAAGAATGTTTATTAAACAATGTTTATTGCAAGTATTTCGTTTTAAACACCCGATTTTGACTTCAAAAATAGTTTTAATACTTCAAAACTAATATTCCTAACCGAAGAGGTATATTTTATTTAATTTATTGAAGTATTACAAGAATATTATTACCAAAATTCAAAATAAATCAAATAATGTACGAAAAACAATGTTTATTCAAATTATTTCGTATTAAACAGCCTATTTTGACGTCAAAAGGAGTTTTAGTATTTTAAAACTAATATATTTATCCAAAAACGTTTATTAACATAGCTGTACATAATATCACGAGAATATTATAACTAAAAATCATAATAAATAAAAAAATGTACGATATTCAATGTATATTGCAAGTATTTCGTCTAAAACAGTCGTTTTTGACGTCAAAAAGAATTTTAATACTTTAAAAATAATATTCCTAACGAAGAGGTTTATTTTATTTTACTTTATGAAATATTAAAATAATATTAATACCAAAAATCGAAATAACTCAAATAATGAAAGATAAACAAAATTTATTGCAAATATTTTGTCTTAAACAGCCGATTAAAACATCAAAGGGAGTTTTAATATTTGAAAACTAATATTTTCAACCTAAAAATTTTATTAAAACACCTTTAAAAAAATTACAAGAATATTATAACCAAAAATTGAAATAACTCAAATAATGTACGATAAATAATGTTTATTGCAAGTATTTTGTCTTAAACAGCCGTTTTTGACGTCAAAAGGAGTTTTAATACGTAGGAACTAATATTTCTACCCGAACACGTTTAATTAATTAGTTGTATGATAGATTTAAAGAATATTTATACGAAAAATAAAAATAATTTAAATAGTGTACGTTTAAAAGGGTTTACTACAAGTACTTTGTACGAAACAGCATTTTATAATGTCTATGCTACTTTTAATATGTTTAGAGTTAGATTACAAACCAAAGAAGTTTATAAACATAGCTTTACGAAAAATTACAAGAATATTATAACAAAAAGTTGAAATAACTCAAATAATGTACGATAAACAATGTTATCTGCAAGTATTTTGTATTAAACAGCCTATTTTGACGTCAAAAGGAGTTTTAGTACTTTAAAACTAATATATTTAACCGAAAGCGTTTATTAAATTAGCTGTACGAAATATCACAATGTTTAATGCAAGTATTTAGTCTTAAAAAGCCGTTTTAAACGTCAAAAAGAGTTTCAATACTTCAAAACTAATATTCCTAACCGAAGGTATTATTTTATTTTATTTTATGAAGTATTACAATAATATTATTACCAAAAATCGAAATAACTTAAATAATAAAGATAAACAATGTAAAGTGCGAGTATTTCGTCTTAAACAGCCGATTTAGACGTCAAAAGGAGTTTTAATACTAGTATTTTTAACCGAAATACATTTGTTAAATTACATGTACGAAGAATCACAAGAATATTATACAAAAAATCGAAATAACTCAAATAATAAATGAAAAACAATGCTTATTGCATGTATTTCTTCTTAAACAGCCAATTTTGACGTCAAAAGTAGTTTTTATACTTTAGAACTAGTATTATTAACCAAAGATGTTTATTAAATCACCTGTACATATTATTTATAGAATTTTATAACCAAAATTCTAAATAACTCAAATAATGTACAATCAGCAATGTTTATTGGTAGTATTTCGTCTTAAACAGCCGATTCGACGTCAAATGGAGTTTTAATATTTTAAAACTATTATTCTTAACCTAATAGGTTTATTTTATTAGCTGTATGATATATTACATGAATATTAGTACCAATAATCAAAATAATTTAAATAGTGTACGTTAAAAATGGTTTAAAACAAACATTTTCGTTAAAACAGACTTTTATAACCTCAATAGTAGTTTCAATACATTTCAAGTTAGATTACTAACTAAAGATGTTTATTAACATAACTGTACAAAAAATTACATGAATATTATTAACTAAAATCGCAATATCTCAAATAACATACGATAAACAATATTGATTGCAAATATTTCGTCTTGAACAGCCGATTTTAAACTCAAAAGTAGTTTTAATACAATAAAAGTAATATTTTTACCCGAAGACGTTTATTAAATTATTTTAACGAAATATTACAAAAATATTATTATCAAAAATTATAATAAATCAAATAATATATGAGATACATTGTTTATTGCAAATATTTTGTTTTAAACAGCCGATTTTGACGTCAAAAGAAGTTTTACTACTTTATAACTAATATTCCTAACCGAATAACTTCTTTTAATTAGCTGTATGATATATTATAAGAATATTAATACCAATACTCAAACCAATTTCAATAGCATACTTTAAAAAGGGTTTAATACAAGTATTTTGTTTGAAACAGCCTTTTATAACGTCTATAGTACTTTTAATACGTTTAAAGTTAGATTACCAAAACAGAAAAAAATTTATAAACATATCTGTACAAAAAAAAAGAGGAATATTCTAACCGAAAATCGAAATAACTCAAATAATGTACAATTAACAACGTTTACTGCAAGTATTTCGTATTAAATAGCCTATTTAGACGTCAGAAGGAGTTTTAGTGCTTTAAAACTAATATATTTAACCGAAAACTTTATTAAATTAGCTGTACGAAATATCACAACAATATTATAACCAAAAATTGAAGTAACTCAAATTATGTAGGGTAAACAATGTTTATTGCAAGTATTTCGTCTTAAACAGCGGTTTTTGACGATGTTTAAAGTTAGATTACTAACCAAAGAAGGTTATTAACATAGCTGTACAAAAAATAACACGAATATTATAACCAAAAATCGAAAAAACTCAAAAAATGTCCGATAAACAATGTTTATTGCAAATACTCGTCTTAAATAGTAGTTTTTGACGTCAAAAGGAGTTTTCATACTTTAAAACTAATATTTCCAACCGAAGAGGTTTATTTATTTAATTTTATGAAATATTACAATAATATTATCATCAAAAATCGTAATAACTCAATTAATGAAAGATAAACAATGTTTATTGCAAGTATTTCGTCTTAAACAGCCGATTTTGAACTTAAAAGGAGTTTTAGTACATTAAAACAAATATTTTTATGCAAAGACGTTTAGTAAATTACCTTTACGAAATATTACGAGAATCTTATTACTTAAAATCATAATAAATCTAATATTGTACGATAAACGATGTTTATTGCAAGTATTTTGTTTAAAACAGCCGTTTTTGACGCCAAAAGGAGTTTTAATACGTTAAAATAATATTCCTAAGCGAATAAGTTTATTTATTTAGCTTTACATTAAAAAAAGTTTAATACAAGTGTTTTGTCTGAAACAGCCTTTTATGACGACTATAGTACTTTTAATATGTTTAAAGTTGGATTACTAACCACAAAAGTTTTAAAAATACCTTAACAAAAATTACAAGAATATTATAACCTAAAATCAAATAACTCAAATAATGTACAATAAACAAAGTTTACTGCAAGTATTTAGTCTAAAACAGCCGATTTCGACGTCAAAAGGAGTTTTAATATTTTGAAACGAATTTTGCTAACCGAATAGGTTCATTTAATTAGATGTATGATTTATTACAAAAATATTAATAACAAAAATCATAATAACTGTAATAATGTACGATAAACAATGTTAATGCAAGTTTTTCGTCTTAATCAGCCGATTTTCACATAAAAAGGAGTATCAATACTTAAAAACTAGTATTTTTAACTAAAGATTTCTATTAAATTACCTGTACAAAATATTACAAGAATATTAAACAGACGATTTAAACGTAAAAAAGAGTTTTCATATTTTAAAAATAATACTTTTAACCGAGGTCGATTATTAAATTACTTTTACAAAAATGACGAGAATATTATAGCCAAAAATTTAAATTACTCAAATAATGTTCGATAAAATTTTTTTATTATAAGTATTTCGTCTTAAATAGCCCATTTTGAACTCAAAAGGAGTTTTATTACTTTAAAACTAATATTTTCACCCGAAATTGTTTATTAAATTACCTTTATAAAATATTACAAGAATTTTATTACAAAATATCATAATAACTCAAAAATGTACGATAAACAATGTTTATTGCAAGTATTTCGTGTTAAACAGCTGATTTTGAACTCAAAAGATGTTTTAACACATTAAAACTAATATTTTTATTCAAAGACGTTTATTAAATTCTTTAACAAAATATTACAAAAATGCTATTACCAAAAATCATAATAAATCTAATAATGTACGATAAACGATGTTTATTGCAAGTATTTTGTCTTAAACAGCCGTTTTTGACGTCAAAAGGAGTTTTAATACGTTGAAACTAGTATTCCTAACCGAATAGGTTTATTTAATTAGCTGTATGATATATTAACAGAATATTAATGCCATTTATCAAAATAATTCGAATAATGTACGTTAAAAAGGGTTTAATACAGGTATTTTCGTTAAACTGCCTTTTATAACGTCTATAGTACCTCTAATATGTTCAAAGTTAGATTACTAACCAAACAGGTTTATAAACATAGCTGTATGAAAAATTACAAGAATATTATAAACAAAAATCAAAATAACACAAATAAAGTACGATAAACAAAGTTTACTGCAAGTATTTCGTCTTAAACAGCCGATTTTGACGTCAAAAAGAGTTTTAATACTTTAAAACTAACATTTCTAACCGATGGGTTTATTTAATTATCTGTATGATATAATACATGAATATTAATACCAATAATCAAAATAATTCTAATAGTGTACGTTAAAATGGGTTTAATACAAGTATGTTATAGACGAAATACTTGCAATAAACATTGTTTATTTCACATTATTAAACTTATTATAATTTTTTGTACTCATATTCTTGAATTTTTCGTAAAGCTATGTTTATAAACTTCTTAGATTAGTAATCTTACTTTAAACAAACTAAAAGTACCATAGACGTTATAAAAGTCTGTTTCATTCAAAATACTTGTTTTAAACCCTTTTAACGTACATTATTTGAATTATTTTAATTATTGGTATTAATATTCTTTTATTATATCATACAGCTACATGAATAAACCTATTCGGTTAGAAAAATTCGTTTTAAAGTATTAAAACACTTTTCAAAAGTAGTATAGACGTAATAATATGCTGTTATTAACAAAATAATTGAATAATTACTTTTTCATCGTACACTAATTGAATTATTTTAATTATTGGTATTAATATTCTTGTAATATATCATACAGCTAATAAAATAAACATATTTAGTTAGGAACATTAGTTTTAAAGTATTAAAACTCCTTTTGACGTCAAAATCGACTGTTTAATACGTATAGTTATAATAAACATTGTTTATCGTACATTATTTGAGTCATTATAATTTTTGGTAATAATATTCATGTAATTTTTCGTAAAGAGAATTTAATAAACGTCTTCGGGTAAAAATATTAGTTTTAAGTATTTTAACTTCTTTTAAGTTTAAAATCGGCTGTTTAAGACGAAATACTATCAATAAACATTGTTTATCGTACATTATTTGAGTTACTTTGATTTTTAGTTATAATATTTAAGTTATTTTTCGTAAAGGTAATTAAATAAATCTGTTAATTTAAAAATAATAGTTTTAAAGTATTAAAACTCCTTTCAATGTCAAAATCGGCTGTTAAAGAAGAAATACTTGGAATAAAAATTGTATATCGTACATTATTTGAGTTCTTTCAATTTTTGGTATTAATATTATTGTAATATTTTGTAAAGGTAATTTAATAAACTACTTCTGTTAAAAATATTAGTTTTAAAGTATTAAAACTCCTTTTGACGTCTTAATCTGCTGTTAGAGACGAAATATTTGCATTACATTTTGTTTATTGTACTTTTTTTGAGTTATTTTGATTTTTGATTATTACATTCTTGTAATTTTTCGTATAGCTATGTTTATAAACTTCTTTGTTAGAAATCTAACTTTAAACATATTTATAGTTCATAGACGTTTTAAAATGCTGTTTCATACGAAGTACTTGTGTAAAACCCTTTTAAACGTACACTATTTGATTTATTTTGATTATTCGTTTAAATACTCTTCTAAGTTATCATACAGCTAATAAAATGAACCTATTCGGTTAGGAATATTAGTTTTAAGGTATTAACTCTATTATACGTCAAAATCGGTTGTTTAAGATGAATTATTTGCAATAAACAGTGTTTATAGTACATAATTTGAGTTATTTTCAATTTTGGTAATAATATTTTGGTAATATTTTGTACAAGTACTTTAAAATAAACATTATAAAGATAATATTGCAATAAATATTGTTTACGTACATTTTTTGAATATTTTGATTATTGGTATTAATATTCTTGTAATATTTCATACAGCTAATTAAATAAACCTATTCGGTTATGAATATTAGTTTTAAAGTATTTAAACTCTTTTTGACGTCAAAATTAGCTGTTTAAGACGAAATACTTGTAATAAACAATGTTAATCGTATATTAATTGAGTTATTTTGATTGTTGATTATAATATTCTTGAAATATTTCGTTAAGCTATGTTAAGAAGATTTTTTCGTTTAACAATCTAACATTAAACATATTAAAAGTACTATAGACGTTATTAAAGTCTGTTTTAAAAAAAATAATTGTATTAAACCCTTTTTTAACGTACACTATTTGAATTATTTTGATTATTGGTATTAATATTCTTGTAATATATCATACATCTAATTAGATAAACCTATTCGGTTAGGATTATTAATTTAAAAGTATTAAAACTCTTTTGAGGTCAAAATTAAGATGAAATACTTGCAATATACATTGTTTATCGTACATTATTTGATTTTATTTATTTTTTGGTAATAATATTTTTGTAATATTTTATTAAATTAATTAAATAAACGTCTTCGGGTAAAAATATTAGTTTGAAAGTATTAAAACTCCTATTGATGTCAAAATAGGCTGTTTAAATCGAAACACTTGTAGAAAACATTGTTTATCGTACATTATTTGAGTTTTTTCGATTTTTAGTTATACTATTCTTTGAATTTTTCGAAAAGCTATGTTTATAAACTTCTTCGGTTAGTAATCTAACTTTAAACATATTAAAAGTTCTTTAGACATTATAAAAACCTGTTTCAAACAAAATACTTGTATTAAACCCTTTTTAACATACATTTATTGAATTATTTTGATTAAAGATATTAATTTTCTTAAAAAATATCTTACAGCTAATTAAATGAACCTACTCGGTTAAAAATATTAGCTTTAAAGTATTAAAACTCCTTTTGACGTCAAAATCGGCTGTTTAAAACTAAATACTTGCAGTAAACATTGTTTATCTTACATTATTTGAGTTATTTCGATTTTTGGTTATAATATTCATGTAATTTTTCGTAAAAGTAATATAATTCTCGACTTCGGTTAAAAATATTAGTTTTAAAGTATGAAAACTACTTTTGACGTCAAAATCGGCTGTTTTATACGAAATACTTCCAATAAACATTGTTTATTGTACATTATTAAACTTATTATAATTTTTTGTACTCATATTCTTGTAATTTTTCGTAAAGATATGTTTATAAACTTCTTAGGTTAGTAATCTTACTTTAACAATACTAAAAGTACCATATACGTTATAAAAGGCTGTTTCATTCAAATAACTTGTTTTAAACACTTTTTAACGTACACTATTTAAATTATTTCGATTATTGGTATTAATATTCTTATATTCTATCATACAGCTAGTATCATACAGCTAGTGAACCTATTCGGTTAGGAAAATTCGTTTTAAAGTATTAAAACTCCTTTTGACGTCAAAATCGGCTGTTTAAGACGTGTAGTTGTAATAAACGTTGTTTATCGGACATTATTTGTGTTCTTTCATTTTTGGTATTAATATTATTGTAATATTTCGTAAAAGTAATTTAATAAACCACTTCGGTTAAAAATATTGGTTTTGAAGTAATAAAACTCCTTTTGACGTCTAATACGGCTGTTTAAGACGAAATGTTTGCAATAAACATTGTTTATATTTTATTTTTTTAGTGTTTTCGATTTTTGGTAATAATATTATTGTAATATTTCATAAAATTAAATGAAATAATTCCTTTGGTTTTGAATATAAGTTTTAAAGTATTAAAACTCTTTTTGACGTCAAAAACGGCTGTTTAAGACGAAATACTTGCAATAAACATTGTTTATCGTACATGATTTGAGTTATTTCGGTTTTTGGTTATAATATTCTTGTGATATTTCGTACATCTAATTTAATAAACGTTTTCGGTTAAATATATTAGATTTAAAGTACTAAAACTCCTGCTGACGTCTAAATAGGCTGTTTAATACGAAATACTTGCAGTTAACATTGTTTATTGTACATTATTTGAGTTATTTCTATTTTTAGTTATAATATTTTTGTAATCTTCGTACGATAATTTAATAAACGTTTTCGGTTAAATATATTAGTTTTAAAGTACTTCAACTACTTTTGACGTCAAAATCGGCTTTTTTATACGAAATACTTCAATAAACATTGTTTATTGTACATTATTAAACTTATTATATTTTTTTGTACTCATATTCTTGTAATTTTTCGTAAAAATATGTTTATAAACTTCTTAGGTTAGTAATCTTACTTTAACAATACTAAAAGTACCACATACGTTATAAAAGGCTGTTTCATTCAAATAACTTGTTTTAAACACTTTTTAACGTACCCTATTTGAATTATTTTGATTGTTGGTATTAATATTTTTGTAATATATCATACAGCTAAGAAAATAAACATATTTAGTTAGGAATATTAGTTTTAAAGTATTAAAACACATTTTAAAAGTACTATAGACGTAATAATATGCTGTTTTCAACAAAATAATTGAATAATTACTTTTTCATCGTACACTAATTGAATTATTTTAATTATTGGTATTAATATTCTTGTAATATATCATACAGCTAAGAAAATAAACATATTTAGTAAGAAATATTCGTTTTAAAGTATTAAAACTTCTTTTAAGTTTAAAATCGGCTGTTTAAGAAGAAATACTTGCAATAAACATTTTATATCGTACATTATTTGAGTTCTTTCATTTTTGGTATTAATATTATTGTAATATTTCGTAAAAGTAGTTTAATAAAACTACTTCGGTTAAAAATATTAGTTTTAAAGTATTAAAACTTCTTTTGACGTCTAAATAGGTTGTTTAAGACGAAATGTTTGCAATAAACATTGTTTATATTTTATTTTTTGAGTTTTTTCGATTTTTGGTAATAATATTATTGTAATATTTCATAAAATTAATTGAAATAATTCTTTCGGTTTGGAATAAAAGTTTTATAGTATTAAAACTCTTTTTGATGTTAAAAACGGCTGTTTAAGACGAAATACTTGCAATAAACATTGTTTATCGTACATGATTTGAGTTATTTCGGTTTTTGGTTATAATATTCTTGTGATATTTCGTACATCTAATTTAATAAACGTTTTCGGTTAAATATGTTAGATTTAAAATACTAAAACTCCTGCTCACGTCTAAATAGGCTGTTTAATACGAAATACTTGCAGTTAACATTGTTTATCGTAAATTATTTGAGTTAAATCGATTTTTGGTCATAATATTCTTGTGAATTTTCGTACAGTTATGTTTATAAACTTCTTTAGTTAGTAATCTAACTTTAAACATATTAAAAGTACTATAGACGTTATAAAAGGCTGTTTCAAACAAAATACTTGTATTAAACCCTTTTTAAGTATTTGAATTATTTTGATTATTGGTATGAATATTCTCATAATATATCATACAGCTAATTAAATTAACCTATTCGGTTAGGAATATTCGTTTTAAAGTATTAAAACTCCTTTTAGCGTCTAAATCGGCTGTTAAGGAAGTTTAATTACTTGCAGTAAACATTGTTTATCGTACATTATTTGAGTTATTTCGATTTTTGGTTATAATATTCTTGTAATGTATTATACAACTAATAAAATTAACCTATTCGGTATCGAATATTAGTTTTAAAGTATTATAATAATTTTTGACGGTAAATCGGCTGTTGAAGACGAAATACTTGCAGTAAACATCTTTTATCTTACAATAATTGAGTTATTTGGATTTTTGGTTATATTATTCTTGTAATTTTTTGTACAGCTATGTTTATAAACTACTTTGGTTAGTAATCAAATATAAAACATATTAAAACTACTATAGACGTTATAAAAGGCTGTTTGAAACAAAATACTTATGTTAAAACTTTTTTAACGTTCATTATTTGAATTATTTTGATTATTGGTTTTTATAATCTCATAATATATCATACAGCTAATTAAATGAACCTATTCGGTTAGGAATATTAGTATTAAAGTATTAAAACTCCTTTTAACGTCAAAATCGGCTGTTTAAGACGAAATACTAGCAATAAACATTGTTTATTGTACATTATTTAAATTACTTTGATTTTTAGTTATAATATTTAAGTTATTTTTCGTAAAGGTAATTAAATAAATCTGTTCGTTTAAAAATAATAGTTTTAAAGTATTAAAACTCCTTTCACTGTCAAAATCGGCTGTTAAAGAAGAAATACTTTCAATAAACATTGTATATCGTACATTATTTGAGTTCTTTCATTTTTGGTGTTAATATTATTGTATTATTTCGTAAAAGTAATTAAATGAACCTATTCGGTTAGGAATATTAGTTTTAAAGTATTAAAACTCCCTTTGACGTCAAAATCGGCTGTTTAAGACGAAACACCTGCAGTAAATATTGTTTATTGTAAATTTTTTGAGTTATTTTGATTTTTGATTATTATATTCTTGTAATTTTTAGTACAGCTATGTTTATAAACTTCTTTGTTAGTAATCTAACTTTAAACATATTTAAAGTTCTAAAGACGTTATAAAAGGCTGTTTTAAACAAAATACTTGTATTAAACCCTTTTTAACGTACATTATTTGAATTATTTTGATTAAATATATTAATATTCTTAGAATATATCTTACAGCTAATTAAATAATCCTACTCGTTAGAAATATTAGTTTTAAAGTATTAAAACTCCTTTTGACGTCAAAATCGGCTGTTTAAGACTAAATACTTGCAGTAAACTGTGTTTATCTTATATTATTTGAGTTATTTCGATTTTTGGTTATAATATTCTTGTAATCTTTGTACAGCTATGTTTATAAACTTCTTTTGTTAGTAATCGAACTTTAAACATATTAAAAGTACTATAGACGTCATAAAAGGTTGTTTCAATTAAAACACTTGTATTAAATCCTTTTTAACGTACATTATTTGAATTATTTTGATTATTGGTATTAATATTCTTATATTATATCATACAGCTATATAAATAAACGTTTTCGGATAGAAATAAAAGTTATAAAGTAATAAAACTAATTTTGACGTCAAAATCGGCTGTTTAAGACGAAACACTTGCAGTAAACATTGTTTATTATACATTATTTGAGTTATTTCTATTTTTAGTTATAATATTCTTGTAATCTTCGTACAGCTTATTTAAAAAACGTTTTCGGTTAAATATATTAGTTTTATAGTAGTCAAACTACTTTTGTAGTCACAATCGGCTGTTTTACACGAATTACTTGGAAAAACATCGTTTATCATACAATATTTCATTTATTATGATTTTTGGTAATAATGTTCTTGTAATATTTTGTAAAAGTAATTTAATAAACGACTTCGGTTAAAAATATTAGTTTTAAAGTATGAAAACTCCTTTTGACATTTAAATCGGCTGTTATAGACGAAATACTTGCAATAAACATTGTTTTTTGTACATTATTAAAATTATTATAATTTTTGGTACTCATATTCTTGTAATGTATCATACAGCAAATTAAATTAACTTATTCGGTATGGAATATAAGTTTTAAAGTACTAAAAGACTTTTTGACGTCAAAATCGGCTGTTTAAGACGAAATACTTGCAGTAAACATTCTTTGTCGTACATTAATTGAGTTATTTCGATTTTTAGTTATAATATTCTTGTAATTTTTTGTACAGCTATGTTTATAAACTTCTTTGGTTAGTAATCTAAAATTAAACATAATAAAACTACTACAGACGTTATAAAAGGCTGTTTTAAATAAAACACTTGTGTTAAACCCTTTTTAACGTACACTATTTGAATTATTTTGCATATTGGTATTAATATTCATATAATATATCATACAGCTAATTAAAAAAACCTATTCGGTTAGGAATATTAGTTTTAAAGTATTAAAACTCTCTTTGACGTCAAAAAAGGCTGTTTAATACAAAATACTTACAGTAAACATTGTTTATCGTACATTATTTGAGTTATTTTGATTTTCGGTTATAATATTCTTGTAATTTTTCGTAAAGCTATGTTTATAAACTTCTTGGTTAGTAATCTTACTTTAAACATATTAAAAGTACCATAGACGTTATAGAGGCTGTTAAATTCAAAATACTTGTTTTAAACCCTTTTTAACGTACACTATTTGAATTATTTTTTTTTTTGGTATTAATATACTTATATTTTATCATACAGCTAGTTAAATGAACCTATTCGGTTAAGAAAATTCGTTATAAAGTATTAAAACACATTATAAAAGTACTATAGACGTAATAATGAGCTGTTTTCAACAAAATAATTGTAATAAACCCTTTTTTATTGTACACTAATTGAATTAATTTTATTATTGGTATTAATATTCTTGTAATATATAATACACTTAATAAAATAAACATATTTAGTTAGGAATAATACTTTTAAAGTATTAAAACTCCTTTTGACGTCAAAATCAGCTGTTTAAGACGTAATGGTTGTAATAAACATTGTTTATCGTACATTATTTGAGTTATTATGATTTTTGGTAATAATATTCATGTAATTTTTCGTAAAGGTAATTTAATAAATGTCTTAGGGTAAATATATTAGTTTTAAAGTATTAAAACTTCTTTTAAGTTTAAAATCTGCTGTTTAGACGAAATACTAGCAATAAACATTGTTTATCGTATATTATTTGAATTACTTTGATTTTTAGTTATAATATTTAAGTTATTTTTCGTAAAGGTAATTAAATAAAACTGTTCATTTAGAAATATTAGTTTTAAAGTATTAAAACTCCTTTTGACGTCTAAGTCGGCTGTTAAAGACCAAATACTTGCATTACACATTGTTTATTGTACATTTTTTGAGTTCTTTTGATTTTTTGTTATTATATTCTTGGAATTTTTTGTAAAGCTATGTTTATAAACTTTTTTGGTTAGTAATCAAACTTTAAACATATTAAAAGTACTATAGACGTTATAAAAGGCTGTTTCAAACAAAATACTTGTATTTCCCTTTTAAACGTACACTATTTGAATTATTTTAATTATTAGTATTAATATTCTTATAATATATCATAAAGCTAATTAAATGAACCTATTCAGTAAAGAATATTAGTTTTAAAGTATTAAAACTCCTTTTGATGTCAAAATAGGCTGTTTAAATCGAAACACTTGTAGAAAACATTGTTTATCGTACATTATTTGAGTTTTTTCGATTTTTAGTTATACTATTCTTTGAATTTTTCGAAAAGCTATGTTTATAAACTTCTTCGGTTAGTAATCTAACTTTAAACATATTAAAAGTACTATAGACATTATAAAAACCTGTTTCAAACAAAATACTTGTATTAAACCCTTTTTAACTGACATTTATTGAATTATTTTGATTAAAGATATTAATTTTCTTAAAAAATATCTTACAGCTAATTAAATGAACCTACTCGGTTAAAAATATTAGCTTTAAAGTATTAAAACTCCTTTTGACGTCAAAATCGGCTGTTTAAGACTAAATACTTGCAGTAAACATTGTTTATCTTACATTATTTGAGTTATTTCGATTTTTGGTTATAATATTCATGTAATTTTTCGAACAGCTATGTTTATAAACTTCTTTGGTTAGTAATCCAATTTTAGTATATAAAACGTACTATCGACGTCATAAAAGGTTTTTTTAAACAAAATACTAGTATTAAACCATCTTTAACATACATAAGTTGTATAATTTTGATTATTGGTATTAATATTCTTATAATATATCTAACAGCTAATTAAATGATTCTTTCGGTTAGGATTATTTGTTTTAATGCATTAAAGCAATTTTAGTCGTCAAAATTGTTGTTTAAGACAAAATACTTGGAATAAACATTGTTTATCATACATTATTATATTTATTATGATTTTTGGTAATAATATTATTGTAATATTTTGTAAAATTAATTTAATAAACGACTTCGTTTATAAATATTAGTTTTAAAGTAGTAAAACTCCTTTTGACGTCAAAATCGGCTGTTTAAGACTAAATACTTGCAGTAAACATTGTTTATTGTACATTACATGAGTTATTTCTATTTTGCTTTATAATATTCTTGTAATTTTTTGTCGGCTATGTTTATAAACTTCTTTGGTTAGTAATCTAACTATAAACATATTAAAAGTACTATCAACGTTATAAAAGGCTGTTTTAAACAAAAAACATGAATTATACCCTTTTTAACGTACATTTTTGAATTATTTTGATTATTGGTATTACTATTCTTATAATATATCATACAGCTATATAAATAAACGTTTTCGGACAGAAATAATAGTTATAAAGTAATAAAACTATTTTTGACGTCAAAATTGGCTGTTTAAGACGAAACACTTGCAGTAAACATTGTTTATTGTACATAATTTGAGTTATTTCTATTTTTAGTTATATATTCTTGTAATCTTCGTACAGCTTTTTTAAAAAACGTTTTAGGTTAAATATATTAGTTTTAAAGTACTTCAACTACTTTTGACGTCAAAATCGGCTGTTTAAGACGAAATACTACAATAAACAATGTTTTTCGTACATGATTTGAGTTCTTTTATTTTTGGTATTAATATTATTGTAATAATTCGTTAAAGTAATTTAATAAACTACTTCGGTTAAAAATATTAGTTTTAAAGTATGAAAACTTCGGTATTTTCAGTTTGCAGAAAAAACTGAAAATACCGACAAAGTAGAGTCACTATGTAATTGTAGAAACAAAAACTTATGCCCGCTAAAAAACAAATGCCTAACTAATAATGTTATCTATAAAGCTACGGTCACGACGAAAAAAGAATTAAAACAATACGTAGGAAGCACAGGAGGAACTTTCAAAAAAAGGTGGTATAGCCACATAAGAGATATAAAAATTTACAAGGAGAACGGAACCGAACTATCCAAATATATTTGGAAGCTAAAACGCAACAACACTAACTACAACATCAAATGGGAAATTTTACACCACATCGGACACATAAGGAAACCGCAGAGAATCTGCAGGACCTGCTCCTATGAAAAAATGGAAATAGCGAACGCTGACGGGGAAACATCATTAAATAAAAGGAACGAGTTAATATGTTCTTGTATACACTTTAAGAAGCTTTATTTCAAAACTTAAGAGCGTTTTGATAAAAAAATATCTATTTTAATTTGTACAAGTACTTAAACCAATATATAATTACGTCATAATACAATAGCCAAACTTTTTTTTTAACGAGTAAACTTAACTTAAAGGTTTAGTTAAAGAGATGTTATTCTTTGTTAGTTATCTAAAGATTTCACAAGGCCACTAAATGTTAGTAGAATTATTTTTTATTGTATATTTTTTTTTTGTTTGTTTAAGTTTTAAGATTGTATAATTATTAAGTAAAGTGCATTTTCCTAAATTTAGCCTAGCAACATTAAAATCATCATACGCTAATAACTTTAAACTATAGGTTTTAATTAGATTTTACTCAGTTTTTTGTTATACATTTTTTCTTTTTAACTTCTTTTATTTCAAGTTTAGCCTAATGTCTTCCTACTTGTTATCACATAAATTTTTACAGATTTTAAACAACTGAAGATCTCGTTTTTTTAAACGAGTGAAACATTGTATTGTAATAAAATTTTAAAAATTTATCATTGAATCATTCTCCTTTTTAAGTCGAGAACTTTGATTGCAACCTTTAAAGCAAAAAGTACGTAATATATCTTACAGCTAATTAAATGAACCTACTCGGTTAAAAATATTAGTTTTAAAGTATTAAAATTCCTTTTGACGTCAAAATCGGCTGTTTAAGACTAAATACTTGCAGTAAACATTGTTTATCTTACATTATTTGAGTTATTTCGATTTTTGGTTATAATATTCTTTTAATTTCTCGTACAGCTATGTTTATAAACTTCTTTTGTTAGTAATCCAACTTTAAACATATTAAAAGTACTATAGACGTTATAAAAGGCTGTTTCAAATAAAACACTTGTATTAAACCCTTTTTAACGTACATTATTTGAATTATTTTGATTATTGGTATTAATATTCTTATATTATATCTTACAGCTATATAAATAAACATTTTCGGGTAATATTATAGTTTTAAAGTAATAAAACTACTTTTGACGTCAAAATCAGCTGTTTAAGACGAAATACTTGCAGTAAACATTGTTTATTGTACATTATTTGAGTTATTTCTATTTTTAGTTATAATATTCTTGTAATCTTCGAACAGCTTATTTAATAAACGTTTTCGGTTAAATATATTAGTTTTAAAGTACTTCAACTACTTTTGACGTCAAAATCGGCTGTTTTATACGAAATACTTAGAATAAACATTGTTTATCATACATTATTTGATTTATTATGATTTTTTGTATTAATATCATTGTAATATTTCGTTAAAGTAATATAATTCTCGACTTCGGTTAAAAATATTAGTTTTAAAGTATGTATACTCCTTTTGACGTCTAAATCGGCTGTTATAGACGAAATACTTGCAATAAACATTGTTTATGGTACATTATTAAACTTATTATAATTTTTTGTACTCATATTCTTGTATTTTTTCGTAAAGATATGTTTATAAACTTCTTAGGTTAGTAATCTTACTTTAAACATACTATATTTTTCCAAGTTCTTTCGATTTTTGGTTATTATATTTTTGTAATATTTTGTACAGCTATGTTTATAAACTTCTTAAGTTAGTAATCAAACTTTAAACATATTAAAAGTACTATAGACGTCATAAAAGGCTGTTTCAAATAAAACACTTGTATTAAACCAATTTTTAATGTACATTATTAGAATTTTTTTGATTATTTGTGTTAATATTCTTATAATATATCATACAGCTAAATAAATAAACGTTTTTTGGTAAAAATAATAGTTTTAAAGTAATTAAACTACTTTGACGTCAAAATCGGCTGTTTAAGACGAAATACTTGCAGTAAACATTGTTTATTGTACATTATTTGATTTATTATGTTTTTTTGTATTAATATTATTGTAATCTTCGTACAGCTTATTTAATAAACGTTTTTGGTTAAATATATTAGTATTAAAGTACTTCAACTACTTTTGACGTCAAAATCGGATGTTTTAGACGAATTACTTCCAATAATCATTGTTTATTGTACATTATTAAACTTATTATAATTTTTTGTACTCATATTTTTGTAATTTTTCGTAAATATATGTTTATAAACTTCTTAGGTAGTATAATCTTACTTTAAACATACTAAAAGTACCATAGACGTTATAAAAGGCTGTTTCATTCAAAATACTTGTTTTAAACACTTTTTAACGTACACTGTTTGAATTATTTTGATTATTTGTTTTAATACTCTGATATTCTATCATACAGCTAGTTAAATGAACCTATTCGGTTAGGAAAATTTGTTTTAAAGTATTAAAACACATTTTTAAAGTACTATAGACGTAATAATATGCTGTTTTCAACAAAATAATTGAATGATTCTTTTTTCATCGTACACTAATTGAATTATTTTAGTTTTGGTATTAATATTCTTGTAATATATCATACAGCTAAGAAAATAAACATATTTAGTTAGGAATATTAGTTTTAAAGTATTAAAACTCCTTTTGACGTCAAAATCGGCTGTTTAAGACGTATAGTTGTAATAAACATTGTTTATCGTACAATATTTGAGTTATTATGATTTTTGGTAATAATATTCATCTAATTTTTCGTAAAGTTATTTAATAAACGTCTTCGGGTAAAAATATTAGTTTTAAAAAATTAAAACTTCTTTTAAGTTTAAAATTGGCTGTTTAAGATGAAAAACTTGTAATAAACATTGTATATCGTACATTATTTGAGTTCTTTCATCTTTGGTATTAATATTATTGTATTATTTCGTAAAGGTAATTTAATAAACTACTTCGGTTAAAAATATTAGTTTTAAAGTACTAAAACTCCTTTTGACGTCTAAATCGGCTGTTTAAGACGAAATGTTTGCAATAAACATTGATATATTATTATATTTTTTGAGTTTTTTCGAATTTTTTAATAATATTATTGTAATATTTCATAAAATTAATTGAAATAATTCCTTCAGTTTGGAATATAAGTTTTAAAGTATTAAAACTCTTTTTGACGTCAAAAACGGCTGTTTAAGACGAAATACTACAATAAACATTGTTTATCGTACATGATTTGAGTTCTTTTATTTTTGGTATTAATATTATTGTAATAATTCGTAAAAGTAATTTAATAAACTACTTCGGTTAAAAATATTAGTTTTAAAGTATGAAAACTCCTTTTGACGTCTAAATCGGCTGTTAAAGACGAAATATTTGCATTACATATTGTTTATCGTACATTTTTTTTAAATCTTTCGATTTTTGGTTATTATAGTTTTGTAATTTTTTTTGACAGCTATGTTTATAAACTTCTTTAGTTAGTAATCAAACTTTAAACATAATAAAAGTACTATAGACGTTATAAAAGGCTGTTTCAAACAAAATACTTCTATTAAACCCTTTTTAACGTACGTTATTTCAATTATTTTGATTATTTGTTTTAATATTCTTATAATTTATGATAAAGCTAATTAAATGAACCTATTCGGTTAGGAATATTAGTTTTAAAGTATTAAAACTCCTTTTGACGTCAAAATCGGCTGTTTAAGACGAAATACTTGCAGTAAATATTGTTTATTGTACATTTTTTGAGTTATTTTGATTTTTGATTATTACATTCTTGTAATTTTTCGTACAGCTATGTTTATAAACTTCTTTATTGGTAATCTAACTTTAAACATATTTAAAGTTCTATAGACGTTCTAAAAACCTATTTCAAACAAAATACTTGTATTAAACCCTTTTTAACGTACATAATTTCATTTATTTTGATTATTGCTATTAATATTCTTATAATATATCATACAGCTATATAAATAAACGTTTTTGGGTAAAAATTATAGTTTTAAAGTAATAAAACTACTTTTGACGTCAAAATCGGCTGTTTAAAACGAAATACTTGCAGTAAACATTGTTTATTGTACATTATCTGAGTTATTTCTATTTTTAGTTTTAATATTCTTTAATCTTCGTACAGCTTATTCAATAAACGTTTTCGGTTAAATATATTAGTTTAAAGTATATTAACTACTTTTGACGTCAAAATCGGCTGTTTTGTACGAAATACTTGGAATAAACATTGTTTATCATACATTATTTGATTTATTATGATTTTTTGTATTAATATCATTGTAATATTTCGTAAAAGTAATATAATTCTCGACTTCGGTTAAATGATTAGTTTTAAAGTATGAAAACTACTTTGACGTCTTCATCGGCTGTTATAGACGAAATACTTGCAATAAACATTGTTTATGGTACATTATTAAACTTATTATAATTTTTTGTACTCATATTCTTGTAATTTTTCGTAAAGATATGTTTATAAACTTCTTAGGTTAGTAATCTTACTTTAAACATAGTAAAAGTACCATATACGTTATAAAAGGCTGTTTCATTCAAAATACTTGTTTTAAACCCTTTTTAACGTACACTATTTGAACTATTTTGATTATTGGTATTAATATTCTTATATTCTATCATACAGCTAGTTATATGAACCTATTCGGTTAGGAAAATTCGTTTTAAAGTATTAAACCACATTTTAAAAGTACTATAGACGTAATAATATGCTGTTTTCAACAAAATAACTGAATAATTCCTTTTTCATCGTACACTAATTGAATTATTTTAATTATTGGTATTAATATTTTTGTAATATATCATACAGCTAATAAAATAAACATATTTAGTTAGGAATATTAGTTTTAAAGTATTAAAACTCCTTTTGACGTCAAAATCGGCTATTTAAGACGTATAGTTGTAATAAATATTGTTTATCGTACATTATTTTAGTTATTATGATTTTTAGTAATAATATTTATGTAATTTTTCGTAAAGGTAATTTAATAAACGTCTTCGGGTGATAATATTAGTTTAAAAAAATTAAAACTTAAATTAGAAGAGTGTACCTTAAAAAGTGTTTAATACAAGTATTTTGGTTGAAACAGGCTTTTATAATGTCTATAGTAGTTTCAATATGTTTAAAATTAAATTACTAACCAAAGAAGTTTATTAACATAGCTGTACAAAAATTACAAGAATTTTATAACCTAAAATCGCAATAACTCTAATAATGTAGGATAAACAATGTTTATGGTAAACAATAATTATGCAAGTCTAAAACAGCCTATTTTGACATAAAAAGGAGTTTTAATACTTTAAAACTAGCATTTTTTACCGATGATATTTATTAAATTACCTGTACAAAATTTTACAAGAATATTATAACCAAAATTCGAAATAACTTAAATAATGTACGATAAACAATGTTTATTGCAAGTATTTTGTTTTAAACAGCCGATTTTGACGTCAAATAGAGTTTTAATACTTTAAAACGAATATTTCTAACGAAAAAGGTTTATTTTAATTAATTTTATAAAGTATTACAGTATATTATTACCAAAAATCATAATAAATCAAATAATCTACGATAAACAATTTTTATTTCGAGTAATTCGTATTAAACAGCCGATTTTGACTTCAAAAGGAGTTTTAGTACTTTAAATCTAATATTTTTAACCAAAAACGTTTATTACATTAACTGTACGAAATATCACAAGAATCTTATAACCAAAATTTGAAATAACTCAAATAATGTACGAGAAACAATGTTTATTGCAAGTATTTCGTCTTATACAGCCGATTTTGACGTCAAATAGAGTTTTAATACTTTAAAACGAATATTCCTAACCGAAAAGGTTTATTTTAAATAATTTTATGAAATATAACCGTATATTATTACCGAAAATCATAATAAATCAAATAATCTTCGATATACAATGTTTATTTCGAGTAATTCGTATTAAACAGCCCATTTTGACGTCAAAAGGAGTTTTAATACTTTAAATCTAATATATTTAACCGAAAATGTTTATTAAATTAGCTGTACGAAATATCACAAGAAACTTATAACCAAAAATTAAAATAACTTAAATAATTTACGATAAACAATGTTTATTGCAAGTTTTTCGTTTTAAACAGCCGTTTTTGACGTAAAAAAAGTTTTAATACTTTAAAACTTATATTCCTAACAAAAGAGGCTTATTTTATTCAATTTTATAAAATATTACAATAATATTATTACTTCAAAGTGAAATAACTTAAATAATAAAAGATAAACAATGTTTATTGCAAGTATTTCGTCTTTAACAGCCGATTTGACGTCAAAATAAGTTTTAATTCTAGTATTTTTAACCGAAGACATTTATTAAATTACCTGTACGACGTATGACAAAAATATTATAACTAAAAAACGAAATAACTCAAATAATGAACGAAAAACAATGCTTATTGCAAGTATTACTTCTTAAACACTCGATTTTGACGTTAAAAGGAGTTTTAATACTTTAAAACTGATATTTTTACCCAAAGACGTTATTTAAATTAATTTTACGATATATTACAATAATATTATTACTAAAAATCATAAAAACTCAAATAATGAACGATAAACGATGTTTATTGCAAGTATTTTGTCCTAAACAGCCGTTTTTGACGTCAATAGAAGTTTAAATATGTTGAAACTAATATTCCTAACCAAATAAGTTTATTTAATTAGCTGTATGATATATTACAAGAAGATTAATAACAAAAATTATAATAACTGTAATAATGTACGATAAACAATGTTTATGCAAGTATTTCGTCTTAATCAGCCAATTTTGACGTCAAAAGAAGTTTCAATGCTTTAAAAATAGTATATTTAACCGAAGATATTTATTAAATTACCTGTACAAAGTATTACAAGAATATTATAACTAAGTTCGAAATAACTCTAATAATGTACGATAAACAATGTTTATTGCAAGTATTTTGTCTTAAACAGCATATTTTAACTTCAAACGGAGTTTTAATACTCTAAAACTAATATCCTTAAACGAATAGGTTTATTCAATTAGCTGTATGATTTATTAACAGAATAATAATGCCATTAATTAAAATGATTCGAATAATGTACGTTAAAAAGGGTTTAATACAAGTATTTTTTATGAAACAGCCTTTTATGACGTCTATAGTACTTTCAATATGTTTAAAGTTAGATTACTAACCAAAGAAGTTTATAAACATAGCTTTACGATAAATTACAAGAATATTATAAACAAAAATCGAAATAACCTATATAAAGTACGAGAAACAATGTTTACTGCAAATATATCGTCTTAAACAGCTGATTTTGACGTCAAAAAGAGTTTTAATAATTAAAACTAATATTCCTAACCGATGGGTTTATTTAATGATCTGTATGATATCATACATGAATATTAATACCAATAATCAAAATAATTCAAAGAGTGTACGTTAAAATAGGTTAAATAATTTTGGTTGAAACAGCCTTTTATAACGTCTATAGTAGTTTCATTATATTTAAAACTAGATTACTAACCAAAGAATATTATTTACATAGCTATACGAAAAACTACAAGAATATTAGAACTTAAAATCGCAATACCTAAATTAATATACGATAAAATATGTTTAATGCAAGTTTTTCGTCTTAAACAGCCGATTTTGACGTCAAAAGAAGTTTTGATAGTTTAAAACTAATATTTTTACCCGAGTCGTGTATTAAATTACTTTTACGAAATATTACAAGAATATTATTACCAAAAATCGTAATAAATTAAATAATGTACGATAAACAATGTTTATTGCAAGTATTTCGTTGTAAAAAGTAGATTTTGACGACAAAAGGAGTTTTAATACTTTGAAATTAATCTTTCAAACTGAATAGGTTTATTTAATTAGCTGTATGATATATTACATGAATTTTAATACCAATAATAAAAATAATTAAAAGAGTGTACCTTAAAAAGTGTTTAATAGAAGTATTTTGGTTGAAACAGCCTTTTATAATGTCTATAGTAGTTTCAATATGTTTAAAATTAGATTACTAACCAAAGAAGTTTATAAACATAGCTGTACGAAAAATTACAAGAATATTATAACCTAAAATCGCAAAAACTCAAATAATATACGATAAACAACGGTTATTGCAATTATTTCTTCTTAAAATTCCGATTTTGACGTCAAAAGGAGTTTTAATACTTTACAACAATTATTCTCAATTGAAGAGGTTATTTAATTAGCTGTATGATATATTACAAAAATATTAATACCAATAATCAAAAAAATCGAATAGTGTACGTTAAAAAGGGTTTAATGCAAGTATTTTGTTTGAAACAGCCTTTTTTAACGTCTATAGCACTTTTAATATATTTGAAATAGATTACTAACCAAAAAGTTTATTAATAAATCTGTATGAAAAATTACATGAATATTATAGCCTAAATTAGCAATAAGTCAAATAATATATGATAAACAATGTTTATTGCAAGTATTTTGTCTAAAACAGCCGATTTAGACGTCAAAAATAGTTTTAATACTTTAATACTCATATTCCTAACCGAAGAGGTTTATATTAGTGGCTGTATGAAATATTACATATATATTATAACCAAAAGTCGAAATAACTTAAATAATATACAATGAACAATGTTTATTCCAAGTTTTTCGTCTTAAACAGCCAATTTTGAACTCAAAAGGAGTTTTAATAGATTAAAACTAGTATTTTTACCCGAAGACGTTTTTTAAATTCCCTTTACAAAATATTACAAGAATATTATTACCAAAAATCTTAATAAATCAAATAATGTACGAGAAACAATGTTTATTGCTAGTATTTTGTCTTAAACAGTCATTTTTGACGTCAAAAGGAGTTTTAACAAGATGAAACTAATATTCCTGATCGAATAAGTTTAATTAATTCGCTGTATGATATATTACAAGAATAATAATACCTAAAATCGCAATAACTCAAATAATACACGATAAACAATGTTATTTACAGGTATTTTGTCTGAAACAGCTGATTTTGAACTCAAAAGGGGTATTAATACATTAAAACTGAATTTTTTATCCGAAGACGTTTGGTAAATTACCTTTACGATATATTACAAAAATATTATAACCAAAAATCATGATAAATCTAATTTTGTACGAGAAACAATGTTTATTACAAGAAATTTGTCTTAATCAGCCGTTTTTGACGTCAAAAGGAGTTTTAATACATTAAAACTAATATTCACAACCGAACAAGTTTATTTAATTTAAAGTTGGATTACTAACCAAAGAAGTTTTTTAAACATAGCTGTACGAAAAATACAAGAATATTATAACCAAAATTCGAAATAACTCAAATAATGTACGATAAACAATGTTTTGTTCAAATATTTAGTCTTAAACAGCCGATTTTGACGTCAAAAGGAGTTTTAATACTTTAAAACTTATATTCCTAACCGAATAAGTTCATTTAATTAGCTGTAAGACATATATAAGAATATTAATACGAATATTCAAAATAATTCAAATAGTGTACGTTAAAAAGGGTTTAATACAAGTATTTTGTTTAAAACAGCCTTTTATAACGTCTTTAGTACTTTTAATATGTTTAAAGTTAGATTACTAACCAAAGAAGTTTATAAACATAGCTGTACGAAAAAGTACAGGTATATAATAACTAAAAATCGAAATAGCTCAAATAATGTACAATAAACAATGTTTACTGCAAGTATTTCGTCTTAAACAGCCGATTTTGACGTCAAAAGGAGTTTTAATACTTTAAATTTAATATTATTTACCTAATAAGTTTATTTGATTTAATTAATTGAAATATTACTAAAATATTATTACCAAAAATCATAATAAATCAAATAATGTACGAAAAACAATGTTTATTCAAATTAATTCGTATTAAACAGCCTTTTTTAACGTCAAAAGGAGTTTTAGTACTTTAAAACTAATATATTTAACCAAAAACGTTTATTAACATAGCTGTACGAAATATCACGAGAATATTATAACCAAAAATCATAATAAATCAAAAAATGTACCATATACAATGTTTATTGCAAGTATTTCGTCTAAAACAGCCGTTTTTGATGTCAAAAAGAATTTTAATACATTAAAACTAATATTTTTACTAGAAAAAGTTTATAAAATTACCTTTACGAAAAATTACAAGAATATTAAAATCAAAAATCGAAATAACTCAAATAATGTATAATAAACAATGTTTACTGCAAGTATTTCGTATTAAACACCCTATTTTGACGTCAAAAAGAGTTTTAATACTTTAAAACTAATATTCCTAACCGAAGGAATTATTTAATTAATTTTATGAAAAATTACCATAATATTATAACCAAAATTCGAAATAACTCAAATAATATACGATAAACAATGTTTTCTGCAGGTATTTCGTATTAAACAGCCTATTTTGACGTCAGAACGAGTTTTAGTACTTTAAAACTAATAGATTTAACCGAAAGCGTTTATTAAATTAGCTTTACGAAATATCACAACGTTTATTGCAAGTATTTCGTCTTAAACAGCCGTTTTAGACGTCAAAAAGAGTTTTAATACTTTAAAACTAATATTCCTAACCGAAGGAATTTTTTTATTTTTTTTTATGAAATATTACAATAATATTATAACCAAAAATCGAAATAACTTAAATACTAAAAGATAAACAATGTAAAGTGCGAGTATTTCGTCTAAAACAGCCGATTTAGACGTAAAAGGAGTTTAAATACTAGTATTTTTAACCGAAGACATTTATTAAATTACATGTACAAAGTAGGACGAGAATATTATAACCAAAAATCGAAATAACTCAAATAATAAACGAAAACAATGCTTATTGCAAGTATTTCTTCTTAAACAGCCAATTTTGACGTCAAAAGGAGTTTTTATACTTTAAAACTAGTATTTTTAACCAAAGATTGTTATTAAATTACCTGTACATATTATTAATAGAATATTATAACCAAAATTCGAAATAACTCAAATAATGTACAATAAACAATTTTTACTGGGAGTATTTCGTTCTAAACAGCCGATTTGTCGTCAAACGGAGTTTTAATACTGTAAACTAATATTCTTAACCGAATAGGTTTATTTTAATTAATTTTATGAAATATTACCATATTATTATAACCAAAAATCAAAATAACTCTAATAATGTACGATAAACAATGTTTTCTGCAAGTATTTCGTATTAAACAGCCTTTTTTGACGTCAGAAGGAGTTGAAACCGTTTATTGAATTACCTAAATGATATATTATAAGAATATTGTTACTAATAATCTAAATAATTCAAATAGTGTACGTTAAAAAGGGATTAATAAAAGTATTTTGGTTGAAAAAGCCTTTTATAATGTCTATAGTGGTTTCAATATGTTTAAAGTTAGATTACTAACCAAAATAGTTTATAAACAAAGCTGTACGATAAATTACAAGAATATTATAACAAAAAATCGAAATAACTTAAATAATGTCCGATAAACAATGTTTATTGCAAGTATTTCGTCTTAAACAGCCGTTTTTAACGTTAAAAAAAGTTTTAAAATATTCCTAACCGAATAGGTTCATTAAATTAGCTGTAAGATATATTATAAGAATATTAATATCTTTTATCAAAATAATTCAAATAATGTACGTTAAAAAGGGTTTAATACAAGTATTTTGTTTGAAACAGGTTTTTATAACGTCTATAGTACTTTAAATATGTTTAAAGTTTGATTACTAACAAAAAAAGTTTATAAACATAGCTGTACGAAAAATTACAAGAATATAATAATCAAAAATCGAAATAATTAAAAAATTTACAATAAACAATGTTTAATGCAAGTATTTCGTCTTAAACAGCCGATTTTGACGTCAAAAGGAGTTTTAATACTTTAAAACTAATATTCCTAACCGAATAAGTTCATTTAATTAGCCTTATGATATATTATAAGAATATTAATACTAATAATCAAAATAATTCAAATATTGTACGTTAAAAGGGGTTTAATACAAGTATTTTGTTTGAAACAGCCTTTTATAACGTCTATAGTACTTTTAATATGTTTAAAATTTGATTAGTAACCAAAGAAGTTTATAAACATAGCTGTACAATAAATTACAAAAATATAATAACCAAAAATTGAAATACTCAAAAGATGTACAATAAACAATGTGTAATGCAAATATTTCGTCTTTAACAGCCGATTTAGACGTCGAGAGGAGTTTTAATACTTTAAAACTAATATTATTTACCGAAGTAGTTTAATAAATTACTTTTACGAAATATTCCAATAATATTAATACCAAAAATGGAAGAACTCAAATAATGTACGATACACAATGTTTATTGCAACTATTTCGTCTTAAACAGCCGATTTTAAACTCAATAGAAGTTTTAATACTTTAAAACTAATATTTTTACCCGAAGACGTTTATTAAATTACCTTTACAAAAAATTACATGAATATTATTACCAAAAATCATAATTACTCAAATAATGTACGATAAACAATGTTTATTACAACCATTACGTCTTAAACAGCCGATTTTGACGTCAAAATAGTTTTAATACTTTAAAACTAATATTCCTAACTAAATATGTTTATTTTATTAGCTGTATGATATATTACAAGAATATTAATACCAATAATTAAAATAATTTAATTAGTGTACGATAAAAAAGGGTTTATTACAATTATTTTATTGAAAACAGCATATTATTACGTCTATAGTACTTTGAATATGTGTTTTAATACTTTAAAACGAATTTTCTTAACCGAATAGGTTCATTAAACTAGCTGTATGATATAATATAAGAATATTAATACCAATAATCATAATAATTTAAATAGTGTACGTTAAAAAGGGTTTAAAACAAGTATTTTGAATGAAACAGCCTTTTATAACGTCTATGGTACTTTTTGTATGTTTAAAGTAAGATTACTAACCTAAGAAGTTTATAAACATAGCTTAACGAAAAATTACAAGAATATTATAACCAAAAATCGAAAAACTCAAATAATGTTCGAAAAACAATGTTTACTGCAAGTATTTCGTATTAAACAGCCTTTTTCGACGTCAAAAAGAGTATTAATACATGTTTAACGTAAAAACTAATATTCCTAACCGAATAGGTTTATTTAATTAGCTCTATGATATATTATATGTTTATTAATACCAATATGCGTAATAATTCAAATAGTGTACGTAAAAAGGGTTTAATATAATTATTTTGTTTAAAACAGACTTTTATAACGTCTATAGTACTTTTAATATGTTTAATATTAGATTACTAAACGAAGAAATTTATTTATTGCTGTACAAAATATTTTAAGAATATTTTAACCAAAAATCACAATAACTCAAGTAATATACGATAAACAATGTTTATTACAAGTATTTCGTCTTAAACAGTCGATTTCGACGTCAAATGGAGTTTTATTACTTCAAAACTAATATTCCTAACCGAATAGGTTTTTTTAAATAGCTGTATGAAATATTTTAAGAATATTTTAACCAAAAATCACAATAACTCAAGTAATATACGATAAACAATGTTTATTACAAGTATTTCGTCTTAAACAGTCGATTTCGACGTCAAATGGAGTTTTAATACTTTAAAACTAATACTCCTAACCGAAGTCGTTTATTAAATTACTTTTACGAAATATTAGAAGAATATTATTACCAAAAATCATAATAAATCAAATATTGTATCGTAAACAATGATTTTTTTTAAGTATTTCGTATTAAACAGCCGATTTTGACGTCAAAAGCAGTTTAAGTACTTTAAAACTAATATATTAAACAAAAACCGTTTAATAAATAAACTGTACGAAAAATTACAAGAATATTATAACCAAAAATCGAAATAACTCAAGTATTGTACGATATACAATGTTTATTGCAAGTATTTCGTCTTTAACAGCCAATTTAGACGTCAAAAGGAGTTTTTATACTTTAAAACTAATATTTTCAACCAAAGTCGTTTATAAAATTACTTTTATTAATTTTACAAGAATATTATTACCAAAAATCATAATAAATCAAAGAATGTATATTAAACAATGTTTATTGCAAGTATTTCGTTTTAAACAGCCGATTTTGACTTCAAAAATAGTTTTAATACTTCAAAACTAATATTCCTAACCGAAGAGGTATATTTTATTTAATTTATTGAAGTATTACAAGAATATTATTACCAAAATTCAAAATAAATCAAATAATGTACGAAAAACAATGTTTATTCAAATTATTTCGTATTAAACAGCCTATTTTGACGTCAAAAGGAGTTTTAGTATTTTAAAACTAATATATTTATTCAAAAACGTTTATTAACATAGCTGTACATAATATCACGAGAATATTATAACTAAAAATCATAATAAATCAAAAAATGTACGATATTCAATGTATATTGCAAGTATTTCGTCTAAAACAGTCGTTTTTGACGTCAAAAAGAATTTTAATACTTTAAAAATAATATTCCTAACGAAGGAATTTTTTTATTTTTTTTATGAAATATTACAATAATATTATAACCAAAAATCGAAATAACTTAAATAATAAAAGATAAACAATGTAAAGTGCGAGTATTTCGTCTAAAACAGCCGATTTAGACGTCAAAAGGAGTTTAAATACTAGTATTTTTAACCGAAGACATTTATTAAATTACATGTACAAAGTAGGACAAGAATATTATAACCAAAAATCGAAATAACTCAAATAATAAACGAAAAACAATGCTTATTGCAAGTATTTCTTCTTAAACAGCCAATTTTGACGTCAAAAGGAGTTTTTATACTTTAAAACTAGTATTTTTAACCAAAGATTGTTATTAAATTACCTGTACATATTATTAATAGAATATTATAACCAAAATTCGAAATAACTCAAATAATGTACAATAAACAATTTTTACTGGGAGTATTTCGTTCTAAACAGCCGATTTGTCGTCAAACGGAGTTTTAATACTGTAAACTAATATTCTTAACCGAATAGGTTTATTTTAATTAATTTTATGAAATATTACCATATTATTATAACCAAAAATCAAAATAACTGTAATAATGTACGATAAACAATGTTTTCTGCAAGTATTTCGTATTAAACAGCCTTTTTTGAGGTCAGAAGGAGTTGAAAGCGTTTATTGAATTACCTAAATGATATATTATAAGAATATTGTTACTAATAATCTAAATAATTCAAATAGTGTACGTTAAAAAGGGATTAATACAAGTATTTTGGTTGAAAAAGCCTTTTATAATGTCTATAGTGGTTTCAATATGCTTAAAGTTAGATTACTAACCAAAAAAGTTTATAAACAAAGCTGTACGATAAATTACAAGAATATTATAACAAAAAATCGAAATAACTTAAATAATTTCCGATAAACAATGTTTATTGCAAGTATTTCGTCTTAAACAGCCGTTTTTAACGTTAAAAAAAGTTTTAAAATATTCCTAACCGAATAGGTTCATTAAATTAGCTGTAAGATATATTATAAGAATATTAATATCTTTTATCAAAATAATTCAAATTATGTACGTTAAAAAGGGTTTAATACAAGTATTTTGTTTGAAACAGGTTTTTATAACGTCTATAGTACTTTAAATATGTTTAAAGTTAGATTACTAACAAAAGAAGTTGATAAACATAGCTGTACGAAAAATTACAAGAATATAATAATCAAAAATCGAAATAATTAAAAAATTTACAATAAACAATGTTTAATGCAAGTATTTCGTCTTAAACAGCCGATTTTGACGTCAAAAGGAGTTTGAATACTTTAAAACTAATATTCCTAACCGAATAAGTTCATTTAATTAGCCTTATGATATATTATAAGAATATTAATACTAATAATCAAAATAATTCAAATATTGTACGTTAAAAGGGGTTTAATACAAGTATTTTGTTTGAAACAGCCTTTTATAACGTCTATTGTACTTTTAATATGTTTAAAATTTGATTAGTAACCAAAGAAGTTTATAAACATAGCTGTACAATAAATTACAAAAATATAATAACCAAAAATCGAAATACTCAAAAGATGTACAATAAACAATGTGTAATGCAAATATTTCGTCTTTAACAGCCGATTTAGACGTCAAGAGGAGTTTTAATACTTTAAAATTAATATTATTTACCGAAGTAGTTTAATAAATTACTTTTACGAAATATTCCAATAATATTAATACCAAAAATGGAAGAACTCAAATAATGTACGATACACAATGTTTATTGCAACTATTTCGTCTTAAACAGCCGATTTTAAACTCAATAGAAATTTTAATACTTTAAAACTAATATTTTTACCCGAAGACGTTTATTAAATTACCTTTACAAAAAATTACATGAATATTATTACCAAAAATCATAATTACTCAAATAATGTACGATAAACAATGTTTATTACAACCATTACGTCTTAAACAGCCGATTTTGACGTCAAAATAGTTTTAATACTTTAAAACTAATATTCCTAACTAAATATGTTTATTTTATTAGCTGTATGATATATTATGTACTTTTTGCTTTAAAGGTTGCAATCAAAGTTCTCGACTTAAAAAGGAGAATGATTCAATGATAAATTTTTAAAATTTTATTACAATACAATATTTCACTCGTTTATAAAAACGAGATCTTCAGTTGTTTAAAATCTGTAAAAATATATGTGATAACAAGTAGGAAGACATTAGGCTAAACTTGAAATAAAAGAAGTTAAAAAGAAAAAAGTATAACAAAAAACTGAGTAAAATCTAATTAAAACCTATAGTTTAAAGTTGCCAGCATATGATGATTTTAATGTCGTTAGGCTAAATTTAGGAAAATGCACGTTACTTAATAATCATACAACCTTAAAACTTCTACAAATAAATAAAAATATACAATAAAAAATAATTATACTAACATTTAGTGGCCTTTGAAATTTGCAGATAACTAACAAAGAAAAACATCTCTTTAACTAAGCGTTTAAGTTAAATTTACTCGTTTAAAAAAGTTTGTATATTGTATTATGACGTAATTATATATTGGTTTAAATACTTGTACAAATTAAAATAGATAATTGTTTATCAAAACGCTGTTAAGTTTTGAAATAAAGCTTCTTAAAGTGTATACAGGTGCATATTAACTCGTTCCTTTTATTCAAAGATGTTTCCCCGTCAGCGTTCGCTATTTCTATTTTTTCATAGGAGCAGGTCCTGCAGATTCTCTGCGGTTTCCTTATGTGTCCGATGTGGTGTAAAATTTCCCTTTTGATGTTGTAGTTAGTGTTGTTGCGTTTTAGCTTCCAAATATATTTGGATAGTTCGGTTCCGTTCTCCTTGTAAATTTTTATATCTCTTATGTGGCTATACCACCTTTTTTTGAAAGTTCCTCCTGTGCTTCCTACGTATTGCTTTAATTCTTTTTTCGTCGTGACCGTAGCTTTATAGATAACATTTTTAGTTAGGCATTTGTTTTTTAGCGGGCATAAGTTTTTGTTTCTACAATTACATAGTGGCTCTTCTTTGTCGGTATTCTCAGTTTTTTCTACATTAATTAAAGTTTTTTTGTTGTGTCCTTGGATTAGCATTTTTATGTTACTCATGCAACTATACGCTAATTTACAGTTGCTTTTATTTATTAATTTGTTTAGACTGTTGTTCTGATTAAAATGCTTGTTGATTAATTCAAAATACATTTTTCCTATGTTTGTTTTTACTGATTCGCAAAATGGTGGGTTGAAATAAATTATTTTTCTTGTTCTGTTTCTTTTCTTTTTCTGTTTGTTAAAATCTTCCTTATAAGTCAGTTTATGTTTGAAATTTGATTTGTCTAAAGCGTTTCGGTATGTGTATGCATTTTGATCAAAAATATTTTTGTTTTTAGATAATTTAATCAGTCTATTTTCTATCATTGCCGGTAAGTTCTTTTTAATGATTTTAGGATGGTTAGAGTTTCTATTAATGTATCTTATTTCTGTGTTTTCTTTTTTGTACGGTTTAAATAAGTTATTTGAAAGGTCTAATGTTATATCCAAAAAGTTGCATATAGTTGCACCGGTGTCTATCGTTATTTTAAAACCAATATCTCTGAATATTTTTATTGTTTTTTTCTTTTTCTTTTCTAAATCTTGGTTGTATTAATCAAAAATTTTTTGACGTCAAAAGGAGTTTTAATACGTTGAAACTAATATTCCTAACCGAATAGGTTTATTTAATTAGCTGTATGATATATTCACAGAATATTAATGCCATTTATCAAAATAATTCGAATAATGTACGTTAAAAAGGGTTTAATACAGGTATTTTCGTTAAACTGCCTTTTATAACGTCTATAGTACCTCTAATATGTTCAAAGTTAGATTACTAACCAAACAGGTTTATAAACATAGCTGTATGAAAAATTACAAGAATATTATAAACAAAAATCAAAATAACACAAATAAAGTACGATAAACAAAGTTTAATGCAAGTATTTTGTCTTAAACAGCCGATTTTGACGTCAAAAAGAGTTTTAATACTTTAAAACTAACATTTCTAACCGATGGGTTTATTTAATTATATGTATGATATAATACATGAATATTAATACCAATAATCAAAAAAATTCAAATAGTGTACGTTAAAATGGGTTTAATACAAGTATGTTATAGACGAAATACTTGCAATAAACATTGTTTATCGTACATTATTTGAGTTATTTCTGTTTTTAGTTATAATATTCTTGTAATCTTCGTACAGCTTATTTAATAAACATTTTCGGTTAAATATATTAGTTTTAAAGTACTTCAACTACTTTTGACGTCAAAATCGGCTGTTTTATACGAAATACTTGGAATAAACATTGTTTATCATACATTATTAAACTTATTATAATTTTTTGTACTCATATTCTTGTAATTTTCGTAAAGCTATGTTTATAAACTTCTTAGGTTAGTAATCTTACCTTATCATACTAAAAGAACCATAGACGTTACAAAAGGCTGTTTCATTCAAAATACTTGTTTTAAACCCTTTTTAACGTACACTATTTGAATTATTTTGATTATTGGTATTAATATTCTTAAATTATATCATACAGCTAGTTAAATGAACCTATTCGGTTAGGAAAATTCGTTTAAAAGTATTAAAACACATTTTAAAAGTACTATAGACGTAATAATATGCTGTTTTCAACAAAATAATTGAATAATTCCTTTTTGATCGTACACTAATTGAATTATTTAAATTATTGGTACTAATATTCTTGTAATACGTCATACAGCTATTAAAATAAACATATTTAGTTAGGAATATTAGTTCTAAAGTATTAAAACACCTTTTGACGTCAAAATCGGCTGTTTAAGACGTATAGTTGTAATAAACATTGTTTATCGTACATTATTTAAGTTATTATGATTTTTGGTAATAATATTCATGTAATTTTTTCGTAAAGGTAATTTAATAAACGTCTTCGGGTTAAAATATTAGTTTTGAAATATTTAAACTTGTTTTAAGTTTAAAAGCGGCTGTTTAAGACGAAATACTAGCAATAAACATTGTTTATCGTAAATTATTTGAGTTACTTTGATTTTTAGTTATAATATTTAAGATATTTTTCGTAAAAGTAATTTAATAAACTACTTCGGTTAAAAATATTAGTTTTAAAGTATGAAAACTTCTTTTGACGTCTAAATCGGCTGTTAAAGACGAAATATTTGCATTACATATTGTTTATTGTACATTTTTTTAAGATCTTTCGGTTTTTGGTTATTATATTTTTGTAATTTTTTTTCACAGCTATGTTTATAAACTTCTTTAGTTAGTAATCAAACTTTAAACATATTAAAAGTACTATAAACGTTATAAAAGGCTGTTTCAAACAAAATACTTGTATTAAACCCTTTTTAACGTACACTATTTGAATTTTTTTGATTATTAGTATTAATATTCTGATAATATATGATAAAGCTAATTAAATGAACCTATTCGGTTAGGAATATTAGTTTTAAAGTATTAAAATTCCTTTTGACGTCATAATCGGCTGTTTAAGACGAAATACTTGCAGTAAATATTGTTTATTGTACATTTTTTGAGTTATTTTGATATTTGATTATTATATTCTTGTAATTTTTCGTACAGCTATGTTTATAAACTTCTTTGTTAGTAATCTAACTTTAAACATATTTAAAGTTCTATAGACGTTATAAAAACCTGTTTTAAACATAATACTTGTATTAAACCATTTTAACGTACATTATTTGAATTTTTTTGATTAAAGATATTAAAATTCTTATAATATATCTTACAGCTAATTAAATGAACCTACTCGGTTAAAAATATTAGTTTTAAAGTATTAAAACTCCTTTTGACGTCAAAATCGGCTGTTTAAGACTAAATACTTGCAGTAAACATTGTTTATCTTACATTATTTGAGTTATTTCGATTTTTAGTTATAATATTCTTGTAATTTTTCGTACAGCTATGTTTATAAACTTCTTTTGTCAGTAATCCAACTTTAAACATAATAAAAGTACTATAGACGTCATAAAAGGCTGTTTCAAATAAAACACTTGTATTAAACCCTTTTTAACGTACATTATTTGAATTATTTTGATTATTGGTATTAATATTCTTATAATATATCATACAGCTATATAAATAAACGTTTTCGGGTAAAAATTATAGTTTTAAAGTAATAAAACTACTTTTGAAGTCAAAATCGGCTGTTTAAGACGAAATACTTGCAGTAAACATTGTTTATTGTACATTATTTGAGTTATTTCTATTTTTAGTTATAATATTCTTGTAATCTTCGTACAGCTTATTTAATAAACGTTTTCGGTTAAATATATTAGTTTTAGAGTACTTCAACTACTTTTGACGTCAAAATCGGCTGTTTTATACTGAATACTTGGAATAAACATTGTTTATCATACATTATTTGATTTATTATGATTTTTTGTATTAATATTATTGTAATATTTCGTAAAAGTAATATAATTCTCGACTTCGGTTAAAAATATTAGTTTTAAAGTATGAAAACTCCTTTTGACGTCTAAATCGGCTGTTATAGACGAAATACTTGCAATAAACAATGTTTATGGTACATTATTAAACTTATTATAATTTTTTGTACTCATATTCTTCTAATTTTTTGTAGAGATATGTTTATAAACTTCTTAGGCTAGTAATCTTACTTTAAACATACTAAAAGTATCATAGACGTTATAAAAGGCTGTTTCATTCAAAATACTTGTTTTAAACCCTTTTTAACGTACACTATTTGAATTATTTTGATTATTGGTATTAATATTCTTATATTCTATCATACAGCTAGTTATATGAACCTATTCGGTTAGGAAAATTTGTTTTAAAGTATTAAACCACATTTTAAAAGTACTATAGACGTAATAATATGCTGTTTTCAACAAAATAATTAAATAATTCCTTTTTCATCGTACACTTATTGAATTATTTTAATTATTGGTATTAATATTCTTGTAATATATCATACAGCTAATAAAATAAACATATTTAGTTAGGAATATTAGTTTTAAAGTGTTAAAAATCCTTTTGACGTCAAAATCGGCTGTTTAAGACGTATAGTTGTAATAAATATTGTTTATCGTTTATAATATTCATGTAATTTTTCGTAAAGGTAATTTAATAAACGTCTTCGGGTAAAAATATTAGTTTTAAACATTTAAAACTTCTTTTAAGTTTTAAATCGGCTGTTTAAGACGAAATACTAGCAATAAACATTGTTTATCGTACATTATTTGAGTTACTTTGATTTTTAGTTATAATAATTAAGTTATTTTTCGTAAAGGTAATTAAATAAATATGTTCGTTTAAAAATATTAGTTTTAAAGTATTAAAACTCCTTTCAACGTCAAAATCGGCTGTTAAAGAAGAAATACTTGCAATAAACATTGTATATCGTACATTATTTGAGTTCTTTCATTTTTAATATTAATATTATTGTAATATTTCGTAAAACTATTTTAATAAACTACTTCGGTTAAAAATATTAGTTTTAAAGTATTAAAACTCCTTTTGATGTCTAAATCGGCTGTTAAAGACGAAATATTTGCATTACATATTGTTTATTGTACATTTTTCCAAGTTCTTTCGATTTTTGGTTATTATATTTTTGTAATTTTTTGTACAGCTATGTTTATAAACTTCTTTAGTTAGTAATCAAACTTTAAACATAGTAAAAGTACTATAGACGTCATAAAAGGCTGTTTCAAATAAAACACTTGTATTAAACCCTTTTTTAACGTACATTATTTGAATTATTTTGATTATTGGTGTTAATATTCTTTTAATATATCATACAGCTAAATAAATAAACGTTTTCGGGTAAAAATAATAGTTTTAAAGTAATAAAACTACTTTGACGTCAAAATCGGCTGTTTAAGACGAAATACTTGCAGAAAACATTGTTTATTGTACATAATTAAAGTTATTTCTATTTTTAGTTATAATATTATTGTAATCTTCGTACAGCTTATTTAATAAACGTTTTCGGTTAAATATATTAGTATTAAAGTACTTCAACTACTTTTGACGTCAAAATCGGCTGTTTTATACGAAATACTTCCAATAAACATTGTTTATTGTACATTATTAAACTTATTATAATTTTTTGTACTCATATTCTTGTAATTTTTCGTAAAGCTATGTTTATAAACTTCTTAGGTTAGTAATCTTACTTTAAACATACTAAAAGTACCATAGACGTTTAAAAAGGCTGTTTCATTCAAAATACTTGTTTTAAATACTTTTTAACGTACACTATTTGAAGTTTTTTGATTATTAGTATTAATATTCTTATAACATATGATAAAGCTAATTAAATGAATCTATTCGGTTAGGAATGTTAGTTTTAAAGTATTAAAACTCCTTTTGACGTCAAAATCGGCTTTTTAACTCGTATAGTTGTAATAAACATTGTTTATCGTACATTATTTGAGTTTTTATGATATTTGGTATTAATATTTATGTAATTTTTCGTAAAGGTAATTTAATAAACGTCTTCGGGTAAAAATATTAGTTTTAAAAAATTAAAACTTCTTTTAAGTTTAAAATCGGCTGTTTAAGAAGAAATACTTGCAATAAACATTGTATATCGTACATTATTTGAGTTCTTTCATTTTTGGTATTAATATTATTGTAATATTTCGTAAAAGTAATTTAATAAACTACTTCGGTTAAAAATATTAGTTTTAAAGTATTAAAACTCCTTTTGACGTCTAAATCAGCTGTTAAAGACGAAATGTTTGCAATAAACATTGTTTATATTTTATTTTTTGAGTTTTTTCGATTTTTGGTAATAATATTATTGTAATATTTCATAAAATTAATTGAAATAATTCCTTCAGTTTGGAATATAAGTTTTAAAGTATTAAAACTCTTTTTGACATCAAGCTGTTTAAGACGAAATACTACAATAAACATTGTTTATCGTACATGATTTGAGTTCTTTCATTTTTGGTATTAATATTATTGCAATATTTCGTAAAAGTAATTTAATAAACTACTTCGGTTAAAAATATTAGTTTTAAAGTATGAAAACTCCTTTTGACGTCTAAATCGGCTGTTAAAGACGAATTTTTTGCATTACATACTGTTTATTGTACATTTTTTTAAGTTCTTTCGATTTTTAGTTATTATATTTTTGTGATTTTTTTCACAGCTATGTTTATAAACTTTTTTAGTTGGTAATCAAACTTTAAACATATTAAAAGTACTATAGACGTCATAAAAGGCTGTTCCAAACAAAATACTTCTATTAAACCCTTTTTAACGTACATTATTTCAATTATTTTGATTATTTGTATTAATATTCTTATATAATATGATAAAGCTAATTAAATGAACCTATTCGGTTAGGAATATTAGTTTTAAAGTATTAAAACTCCTTTTGACGTCAAAATCGGCTGTTTAAGACGAAATACTTGCAGTAAATATTGTTTATTGTACATTTTTTGAGTTATTTTGATTTTTGATTATTACATTCTTGTAATTTTTCGCACAGCTATGTTTATAAACTTCTTTGTTAGTAATCTAACTTTAAACATATTTAAAGTTCTTTAGACGTTTTAAAAACCTGTTTCAAACAAAATACTTGTATTAAACCCTTTTTAACGTACATTATTTGAATTATTTTGATTAATGATATTAATATTCTTATGATATATCTTACAGCTAATTAAATGAACCTACTCGGTTAGAAATATTAGTTTTAAAGTATTAAAACTTCTTTTGACGTCAAAATCGGCTGTTTAAGACTAAATACTTGCAGTAAACATTGTTAATCTTACATTATTTAAGTTATTTCGATTTTTGGTTATAATATTCTTGTAATTTTTCGTAAAGCTATGTTTATAAACTTCTTTTGTTAGTAATCAAACTTTAAACATATTAAAAGTACTATAGACGTCATAAAAGGCTGTTTCAAATAAAACACTTGTATTAAACATTTTTTAACGTATATTATTTCAATTATTTTGATTATTGGTGTTAATATTCTTATAATATATCATACAGCTATAAAAATAAACGTTTTTGGATAGAAATTATAATTTTAAAGTAATAAAACTACTTTTTAAGTCAAAATCGGCTGTTTAAAACGAAATACTTGCAGTAAACATTGTTTATTGTACATTATTTGAGTTATTTCTATTTTTAGTTATAATATTATTGTAATCTTCGTACAGCTTATTTAATAAATGTTTTCAGTTAAATATGTTAGTATTAAAGTACTTCAACTACTTTTGACGTCAATATCGGCTGTTTTATACGAAATACTTGCAATAAACATTGTTTATTGTACATTATTAAACTTATTATAATTTTTTGTACTCATATTCTTGTTATTTTTCGTAAAGCTATGTTTATAAACTTCTTAGGTTAGTAGTCTTACTTTAAACATACTAAAAGTACCATAGACGTTATAAAAGGCTGTTTCATTTAAAATACTTGTTTTAAACCCTTTTTAACGTACACTATTTGAATTATTTTGATTATTGGTATTAATATTCTTATATTCTATCATACAGCTAGTTATATAAACCTATTCGGTTAGTAAAATTTGTTTTAAAGTATTAAACTACATTTTAAAAGTACTATAGACATTTTAATATGCTGTTTTCAACAAAATAATTAAATAATTCATTTTTCATCGTACACTTATTGAATTATTTCAATTATTGGTATTAATATTCTTGTAATATATCATACAACTAATAAAATAAACATATTTAGTTAGAAATTTTAATTTTAAAGTAAAACTCCTTTTGACGTCAAAATCGGCTGTTTAAGACGTATAGTTGTAATAAATATTGTTGATCGTACATTATTTGAGTTATTATGATTTTTGGTAATAATATTCATGTAATTTTTCGTAAAGGTAATTTAATAAACGTCTTCGGGTAAAAATATTAGTTTTAAAAAATTAAAACTTCGTTTAAGTTTTAAATCGGCTGTTTAAGAAGAAATACTTGTTATAAACATTGTATATCGTACACTATTTGAGTTCTTTCATTTTTGGTATTAATATTATTGTAATATTTCGTAGAAGTAATTTAATAAACTATATATATAATATATATATATAATATAAATAAAATATTAGTTTGAAAGTATTAAACTCCTTTTGACGTCTAAATCGGCTGTTTAAGACGAAATGTTTGCAATAAACATTGTTTATATTTTATTTTTTGAGTTTTTTCGAATTTTTGTAATAATATTATTGTAATATTTCAAAAAATTAATTGAAATAATTCCTTCGGTTTGGAATATAAGTTTTAAAGTATTAAAACTCTTTTTGACGTCAAAAACGGCTGTTTAAGACGAAATACTACAATAAACATAGTTTATCGTACATGATTTGAATTCTTTTATTTTTGATATTACTATTATTGTAATATTTCGTAAAAGTAATTTAATAAACTACTTCGGTTAAAAATATTAGTTTTAAAGTATTAAAACTCCTTTTGACGTCAAAATCGGCTGTTTAAGACGAAATACTTGCAATAAATATTGTTTATTGTACATTTTTTGAGTTATTTTGATTTTTGATTATTACATTCTTGTAATTTTTCGTACAGCTATGTTTATAAACTTCTTTGTTAGTAATCTAACTTTAAACATATTTAATGTTCATAAACGTTTTAAAATGCTGTTTCAAACAAAATACTTGTGTAAAACCCTTTTAAACGTACACTATTTGATTTATTTTGATTATTCGTATAAATACTCTTATAAGTTATCATACAGCTAATAAAATTAACCTATTCGGTTAGGAATATTAGTTTTAAGGTATTAACTCTATTATACGTCAAAATCGGTTGTTTAAGACGAATTATTTGCAATAAACAGTGTTTATAGTACATAATTTGAGTTATTTTCAATTTTGGTAATCATATTTTGGTAATATGTTGTACAAGTACTTTAAAATAAACATTATAAAGATAATATTGCAATAAATATTGTTTACGTACATTTTTTGAATTTTTTGATTATTGGTATTAATATTCTTGTAATATTTCATACAGCTAATTAAATAAACCTATTCGGTTATGAATATTCGTTTTAAAGTATTTAAACTCTTTTTGACGTCAAAATTAGCTGTTTAAGACGAAATACTTGTAATAAACAATGTTTATCGTATATTACTTGAGTTATTTTGATTTTTGGTTATAATATGCTTGAAATATTTCGTTAAGCTATGTTAAGAAAATTTTTTCGTTTAACAATCTAAAATTAAACATATTAAAAGTACTATAGACGTTATAAAAGTCTGTTTTAAACAAAATAATTGTATTAAACCCTTTTTTAACGTACACTATTTCAACTATTTTGATTATTGGTATTAATATTCTTGTAATATATCATACATCTAATTAGATAAACCTATTCGGTTAGGATTATTAATTTTAAAGTATTAAAACTCTTTTGAGGTCAAAATTGGCTATTTAAGATGAAATACTTGCAATATACATTGTTTATGGTACATTATTTGATTTTATTTATTTTTTGGTAATAATATTTTTGTAATATTTCATTAAATTAATTAAATAAACGTCTTCGGGTAAAAATATTAGTTTTATTGTATTTAAACTTGTTTTGAGTTCAAAATCGGCAGTTCAAGACGAAATACTTGCAATAAACATTTTTTATCATATATTATATGTTATTGCTATTCAAGGCTATAATATTCTTAATTTATTTATGTTTATTTTTTATTATTTGAAATATTTTGATTAATGGTATTAATATTCTTATAATATATCATACAGCTAATTAAATGAACCTATTCGGTTAACAATATTAGTTTTAAAGTATTAAAACTACTTTTGACCTCAAAATCGGCTGTTTTATACGAAATACTTAGAATAAACATTGTTTATCATACATTATTTGATTTATTATGATTTTTGGTAATAATGTTCTCCTAATATATCGTATTAGTAATTTAATAAACGACTTCTTTTAAATATATTAGTTTTAAAGTATTAAAACTCCCTTTGACGTCTAAATTGGCTGCTATAGACGAAATACTTGCAATAAACATTGTATATCGTACATTATTTGAGTTATTGCGATATTTGTCATTAATATTATTGTAATATTTTGTAAAAGTAATTTAATAATCGACTTCGGTTAAAAATATTAGTTTTAAAGTATTTATAAACTTTTTTGGTCATTAATCTAACTTTAAACATATTAAACGTAGCATAGACGTTATAAAATGCTGTTTCATTCAAAATACTTGTATTAAACCTTTTTTAACGTACGCTATTTGAATTATTTTGGTTATTTGTATTAATATTCTTATAATATATCATACAGCTAATTAAATGAACCTATTCGGTTAGCAATATTCGTTTTAAAATATTAAAACCTCTATTGACGTCCAAATTATCTGTTTAAGACTAAATACTTGCAGTAAACTTTGTTTATTGTACATTATTTGAGTTATTTCGATTTTTAGTTATAATATTCTTGTAATTTTTGTAAAGGTATTTTTATAACTTCTTTGGTTAGTAATCCAACTTTAAACATATTAAAAGTACTATAGTCGTCATAAAAGGCTGTTTCAAACGAAACACTTGTATTAAACCTTTTTTAATTTACATTATTTAAATTATTTTGATTATTGGTATTAATATTCTTATAATATATCATACAGCTATTTAAATAAACGTTTTTGGGTAAAAATATTAGTTTTAAAGAATTAAAACTCCTTTTGACGTTTAAATTAACCGTTAAAGACGAAATACTTGCAATAAACATTGTATATCGAACATTTTTTGAGTTATTTCGATATTTGGTATTAATATTATGTAATATTTCGTAAAAGTAATTTAATAATCGACTTCGGTTAAAAATATTAGTTTTAAAGTATAAAAACTCTTTTTGACGTTTAAATTGGCTGTTTATGATGAAATACTCGCAATAAACATTCTTTATTGTACATTATTTGAGTTATTTCAAACTTGGTTATAATATTCTTGTAATATTTTGTACAGATAATTTAATACAAATCTTCAGTTGAAAATACTCGTTTTAAAAGTATAGAAACTCCTTTTAATGTGAAAATCGGCTGAATAAGACGAAAAACTTGCATAAACATTATTTATCGTACATTACTACAGTTATTATGATTTTTGGTATTAATATTCTTGTAATATATCATACAGCACCTAAGTAAATTTATTCGGTTAGGAATATTATTTTAACGTATTAAAACTCCTTTTGGCGTCAAAAACGGCTGTTTAAGACAAAATACTCGTAATAAACATCGTTTATCGTACATTATTATATTTATTATGATTTTTTGCAATAATATTCTTGTAATATTTTGTAAAGGTAATTTAATAAACGTTTTCGCATAAAAATATTTGTTTTAATGTACTAAAACTCAATTTCAGTTCAAAATCGGCTGTTTAAGACAAAATACTTGCAATAAACATTGTTTATCTTTCATTAATTGAGTTATTTCGATTTTTGGTAATAATATTATTGTAATATTTCGTAAAATTAAATAAAATAAACCTCTTCGGTTGAAAATATTAGTTTTAAAGTATTAAAAGTTTTTTTGACATAAAAAACTGCTATTAAAGACGAAATACTTGCAAAAAACATTGTTTATCGGACATTATTTGAGTTATTACGATTTTTTGTTATAATATTCTTTTTATTTTTTGTACAGCTATGTTAATAAACTTCTTTAGTTAGTAATCTTACTTTAAACATCGTCTAAAACGGCTGTTTAAGACGAAATACTTGCAATAAACATTGTTTATCCTACATAATTTGAGTTACTTAAATTTTTGGTTATCATATTCTTGTGATATTTCGTACTGCTAATTTAATAAACGTTTTCGATTAAATATATTAGTTTTAAGGCATTAAAACTCCATCTGACGTCAAAATAGGCTGTTTATAACGAAATATTTGCAGTAAACATTGTTTATCGTACATTATCCGAGTTATTTCGATTTTCGGTTACAATATTCTTGTATTTTTTTGTACAGCTATGTTTATAAACTTTTTTGTTTAGTAATCTAACTTTAAACGTATTAAAAGTACTATGGACAATAAAAAAGGCTGTTTTAAACAAAATACTTGTATTAAACTCTTTTTAACGTACACTTTTGAAGGATTGATTATTGGTATTAATATTCTTATAATATATCATATAGCTAATTAAAAGAACTTATTCGGTTAGGAATATTAGTTATAAAGTAGTAAAACTTCTTTTGACGTCAAAATCGGCTGTTTAAGACTAATTATTTGCAGTAAACATAGTTTATCGTACATTATTTGAGTTATTTCGATTTTTGGTTATAATATTCTTGTAATTTTTCTTGTTGCTATGTTTATAAACTTCTTTGGTTAGTAATCTAACTTTTAACATATATAAAGTACTATAGCCGTAATAAAATGCTGTTTCATATAAAATACTTGTATTTAACCCTTTTTAACGTACATTATTTGAATTATTTTGATTATTTGTATTAATGTTCTGTTAATACATCATACAGCTAATTAAAAAAACCTATTCGGTTAGGAATATTAGTTTTAAAATATTAAAACTCATTTTGACGTCAAAATCTTCAAAAGTTTTATAAAAAAAGGTTTTTTAATAAACAACTTTGGTTAAAAATATTAGTTTTGACGTATTAAAACTCCTTTTGACGTCAAAATCGGCTGATTAAGACTAGTTACTTGCAGTAAACATTGTTCATCTAACATTATTTGAGTTGTTTCGATTTTTGGTTATTATATTCTTGAAATTTTTCGTACAGCTTATTTAATAAACGTTTTTGGTAAAATATATTAGTTTTAAAGTACTTAAACTACTTTTGACGTCAAAATCGGCTGTTTATTACGAAATATTTGGAATAAACATTGTTTATCGTATGTTATTTGAGTTACTGCGATTTTAGTTTATAATAATTATGTAACTTATTGTACAGCTATTTTAATAAACTTCTTTAATTAGTAATCTAACTTTAAACATATTGAAACTTATATAGACGTTATAAAAGTTTTACCTAATATACTTGTTTTAAACCTTTTTTAACGTACACTATATAAATTATTTTGATTATTGGTATTAATATTTAACTAATATATCATAAAGCTAATTAAATAAACCTATTCGGCAAGGAATATTAGTTTTAAAGTATTAAAACTCCGTTTGACGTCAAATCGGCTGTTTAAGACGAAATACACACAATGAACATTGTTTATCGTACATTATTTGAGTTATTTCGAATTTTGGTTATAATATTCTTCTAATATTTTGTACAGGTAATTTAATATATATCTTTGGTTAAAAATACTAGTTATGAAGTATAAAAATTGCTTTCGACTTCAAAATCGACTGTTTTAGAAGAAATACTTGCATTAAGCATTGTTTTAAGTTTATTATTTGAGTTATTTCGATTATTTGTATTAATATTCTTGTTATACTTCGTACATGTAATTTAATAATTGTCTTCAGTTAAAAATACCGGTATTAAAACTCCTTTTGACGTCTAAATCGGCTGTTTAAGACGAAATACTTGCAATAAACATTTTTTATGTTTTATTTTTTGAGTTATTTCGATTTTTGGTAAAAATATTATTGTAATATTTCATAAAATTAATTAAAATAATTCCTTCGGTTTGGAATATTAGTTTTTAAGTATTAAAACTCTTTTTGACGTCAAAAACAGCTGTTTAAGACGAAATACTTGCAATAAACATTGTTTATCGTACATAATTTGAGTTAAATCGATTTTTGGTTTTAATATTCTTGTGATATTTTGTACATCTAATTTAATAAACGTTTTCGGTTAAATATATTAGTTTTAAAGTACTAAATCTCCTACTAACATCAAAATAGGCTGTTTAACACGAAATACTTGGAGTAAACATTGTTTATCGTACATTATTTGAGTTATTTCGATTTTTGGTTATAATATTCTTGTAATTTTTCGTACAGCTATGTTTATAAACTTCTTTTGTCAGTAATCCAACTTTAAACATATTAAAAGTACTATAGACGTCATAAAAGGCTGTTTCAAATAAAACACTTGTATTAAACCCTTTTTAACGTACATTATTTCAATTATTTTGATTATTGGTATTAATATTCTTATAATATATCATACAGCTATATAAATAAACATTTTCGGGTAAAAATTATAATTTTAAAATACTTCAACTACTTTTGACGTCAAAATCGGCTGTTTATACGAAATACTTGGAATAAACATTGTTTATCATACATTATTTGATTTATTATGATTTTTTGTATTAATATCAATGTAATATTTCGTAAAAGTAAAATAATTCTCGACTTCGGTTAAAAATATTAGTTTTAATGTATGAAAACTCCTTTTGACGTCTAAATCGGCTGTTATAGACGAAATACTTGCAATAAACATTGTTTTTTGTACATTATTAAACTTATTATAATTTTTTGTACTTATATTCTTGTAATTTTTCGTAAAGCTATGTTTATAAACTTCTTAGGTTAGTAATCTTACTTTAAACAAACTAAAAGTACCATAGACGTTATAAAAGGCTGTTTCATTCAAAATACTTGTTTTAAACCCTTTTTAACGTAAACTATTTGAATTATTTTGATTATTGGTATTAATATTCTTATATTATATCATACAGCTAATTAAATGAACCTATTCGGTTAGGAATATTAGTTTTAAAGTATTAAAACTCCTTTTGACGTCAAAATCGGCTGTTTAAGACGAAATACTTGCAGTAAATATTGTTTATTGTACATTTTTTGAGTTATTTTGATTTTTGATTATTACATTCTTGTAATTTTTCGTACAGCTATGTTTATAAACTTCTTTGTTAGTAATCTAACTTTAAACATATTTTAAGTTCTATAGACGTTTTTAAAACCTGTTTCAAACAAAATACTTGTATTAAACCCTTTTTAACGTACATTATTTGAATTATTTTGATTAAAGATATTAATATTCTTATAATATATCTTACAACTAATTAAATGAACCTACTCGGTTAGAAATATTAGTTTTAAAGTATTAAAACTCCTTTTGACGTCAAAATCGGCTGTTTAAGACTAAATACTTGCAGTAAACTGTGTTTATCTTACATTATTTAAGTTATTTCGATTTTTGGTTATAATATTCTTGTAATTTTTCGTACAGCTATGTTTATAAACTTGTTTTGTTAGTAATCCAACTTTAAACATATTAAAAGTACTATAGACGTCATAAAAGGCTTTTCAAATAAAACACTTGTATTAAACCTTTTTTAACGTACATTATTTAAATTATTTTCATTATTGCTATTAAAATTCTTATAATATATCATACAGCTATATAAATAAACGTTTTTGGGTAAAAATTATAGTTTTAAAGTAATAAAACTACTTTTGACGTCAAAATCGGCTGTTTAAAACGAAATACTTGCAGTAAACATTTTTTATTGTACATTATTTGAGTAATTTCTTTTTTTAGTTATAATATTCTTTAATCTTCGTACAGCTTATTTAATAAACGTTTTCGGTTAAATATATTAGTTTTAAAGTATATCAACTACTTTTGACGTCAAAATCGGCTGTGTTATACGAAATACTTGGAATAAACATTGTTTATCATACATTATTTAATTTATTATGATTTTTTGTATTAATATCATTGTAATATTTCGTAAAAGTAATATAATTCTCGACTTCGGTTAAAAATATTAGTTTTAAAGTATGAAAACTACTTTTGACGTCAAAATCGGCTGTTTTATACGAAATACTTCCAATAAACATTGTTTATTGTACATTATTAAACTTATTATAATTTTTTGTACTCATATTCTTGTAATTTTTCGTAAATATGTGTTTATAAACTTCTTAGGTTAGTAATCTTACTTTAACAATACTAAAAGTACCATATACGTTATAAAAGGCTGTTTCATACAAAAAACTTGTTTTAAACACTTTTTAACGTACACTATTTGAATTATTTTGATTATTGGTATTAATATTCTTATATTCTATCATACAGCTAGTTAAATGAACCTATTCGGTTAGGAAAATTCGTTTTAAAGTATTAAAACTCCTTTTGACGTCAAAATCGGCTGTTTAAGACGTGTAGTTGTAATAAACGTTGTTTATCGTACATTATTTGTGTTCTTTCATTTTTGGTATTAATATTATTGTAATATTTCGTAAAAGTAATTTAATAAACCACTCCGGTTAAAAATATTAGTTTTAACGTAATAAAACTCCTTTTGACGTCTAATACGGTCGTTTAAGACGAAATGTTTGCAATAAACATTGTTTATATTTTATTTTTTTAATTTTTTCGATTTTTGGTAATAATATTATTGTAATATTTCATAAAATTAATTGAAATTATTCCTTCGGTTTTGAATATAAGTTTTAAAGTATTAAAACTTTTTTTGACGTCAAAAACGGTTGTTTAAGACGAAATTCTTGCAATAAACATTGTTTATCGTACATGATTTGAGTTATTTCGGTTTTTGGTTATAATATTCTTGTGATATTTCGTACATCTAATTTAATAAACTTTTTCGGTTAAATATATTAGATTTAAAGTACTAAAACTCCTGCTGACGTCTAAATAGGCTGTTTAATACGAAATACTTGCAGTTAACATTGTTTATCGTAAATTATTTGAGTTAAATCGATTTTTGGTCATATTATTCTTGTGATTTTTCGTACAGTTATGTTTATAAACTTTTTTGGTTAGTAGTCTAACTTTAAACATATTAAAAGTACTATAGACGTTATAAAAGGCTGTTTCAAATTAAATACTTGTATTAAACCCTTTTTAAGTATTTGAATTATTTTGATTATTGGTATGAATATTCTCATAATATATCATACAGCTAATTAAATGAACCTATTCGGTAAGAACTATTAGTATTTAAAGTATTAAAACTCCTTTTAACGTCAAAATCGGCTGTTTAAGAAGTTTAATTACTTGCAGTAAACATTGTTAATCGTACATTATTTGAGTTATTTCGATTTATGGTTATAATATTTATGTAATGTATCATACAGCTAAATAAATAGGCGTTTTTGGGTAAAAATAATAGTTTTAAAGTAATAAAACTACTTTTGACGTCAAAATCGGCTGTTTAAGACGAAATACTTGCAGTAAACATTGTTTATTGTACATTATTTGAGTTATTTCGATTTTTAGTTATAATATTATTGTAATCTTCGTACAGCTTATTTAATAAACGTTTTCGGTTAAATATATTAGTATTAAAGTACTTCAACTACTTTTGACGTCAAAATCGGCTGTTTTATACGAAATACTTCCAATAAACATTGTTTATTGTACATTATTAAACTTATTATAATTTTTTGTACTCATATTCTTGTAATTTTTCGTAAAAATATGTTTATAAACTTCTTAGGTTAGTAATCTTACTTTAACAATACTAAAAGTACCACATACGTTATAAAAGGCTGTTTCATTCAAATAACTTGTTTTAAACAATTTTTAACGTACACTATTTGAATTATTTTGATTTTTGGTATTAATATTTTTGTAATATATCATACAGCTAAGAAAATAAACATATTTAGTTAGTAATATTAGTTTTAAAGTATTAAAACACATTTTAAAAGTACTATAGACGTAATAATATGCTGTTTTCAACAAAATAATTGAATAATTCCTTTTTCATCGTACACTAATTGAATTATTTTAATTATTGGTATTAATATTCTTGTAATATATCATACAGCTAAGAAAATAAACATATTTAGTAAAAAATATTAGTTTTAAAGTATTAAAACTTCTTTTAAGTTTAAAATCGGCTAATTAAGAAGTAATACTTGCAATAAACATTTTATATCGTACATTATTTGAGTTCTTTCATTTTTGGTATTAATATTATTGTTATATTTCGTAAAAGTAGTTTAATAAAACTACTTCGGTTAAAAATATTAGTTTTAAAGTATTAAAACTTCTTTTGACGTCTAAATAGGTTGTTTAAGACGAAATGTTTGCAATAAACATTGTTTATATTTTATTTTTTGAGTTTTTTCGATTTTTGGTAATAATATTATTGTAATAATTCATAAAATTAATTAAAATAATTTTTTCGGTTTGGAATAAAAGTTTTATAGTATTAAAACTCTTTTTGACGTTAAAAACGGCTGTTTAAGACGAAATACTTGCAATAAACATTGTTTATCGTACATGATTTGAAATATTTCGGTTTTTGGTTATAATATTCTTGTGATATTTCGTACATCTAATTTAATAAACGTTTTCGGTTAAATATATTAGATTTAAAATACTAAAACTCCTGCTCACGTCTAAATAGGCTGTTTGATACGAAATACTTGCAGTTAACATTGTTTATCGTAAATTATTTGAGTTAAATCGATTTTTGGTCATAATATTCTTGTGATTTTTCGTACAGTTATGTTTATAAACTTCTTTAGTTAGTAATCTAACTTTAAACATAATAAAAGTACTATAGACGTTATAAAAGGCTGTTTCAAACAAAATACTTGTATTAAACCCTTTTTAAGTATTTGAATTATTTTGATTATTGGTATTGATATTCTTATAATATATGATAAAGCTAATTAAATAAACCTATTCGGTTAGGAATATTAGTTTTAAAGTATAAAAACTCCCTTTGACGTCAAAATCGGCTGTTTAAGACGAAACACTTGCAGTAAATATTGTTTATTGTACATTATTTGAGTTATTTTGATTTTTGATTATTATATTCTTGTAATTTTTCGTACAGCTATGTTTATAAACTTCTTTGTTAGTAATCTAACTTTAAACATATTTAAAGTTTTATAGACGTTATAAAAACCTGTTTCAAACAAAATACTTGTATTAAACCCTTTTTAACGTACATTATTTGAATTATTTTGATTAAAGATATTAATATTCTTAGAATATATCTTACAGCTATTTAAATAATCCTACTCGGTTAGAAATATTAGTTTTAAAGTATTAAAACTCTTTTTGACGTCAAAATCGGCTGTTTAAGACTAAATACTTGCAGTAAACTGTGTTTATCTTACATTATTTGAGTTATTTCGATTTTTGGTTATAATATTCTTGTAATCTTTGTACAGCTATGTTTATAAACTTCTTTTGTTAGTAATCTAATTTTAAACATATTAGAAGTACTATAGACGTCATAAAAGGCTGTTTCAAATAAAACACTTGTATTAAATCCTTTTTAACGTACATTATTTGAATTATTTTGATTATTGGTATTAATATTCTTATAATATATCATACAGCTATATAAATAAACGTTTTCAGGAAGAAATAATAGTTATAAAGTAATAAAACTATTTTTGACGTCAAAATCGGCTGTTTAAGACGAAACACTTGCAGTAAACATTGTTTATTGTACATTATTTGAGTTATTTCTATTTATAGTTATAATATTCTTGTAAACTTCGTACAGCTTATTTAAAAAACGTTTTCGGTTTAATATATTAGTTTTATAGTAGTCAAACTACTTTTGTAGTCACAATCGGCTGTTTTATACGAATTACTTGGAAAAACATCGTTTATCATACAATATTTCATTTATTATGATTTTTGGTAATAATGTTCTTGTAATATTTTGTAAAAGTAATTTAATAAACGACTTTGATTAAAAATATTAGTTTTAAAGTATGAAAACTCCTTTTGACGTCTAAATCGGCTGTTATAGACGAAATACTTGCAATAAACATTGTTTATTGTACATTATTAAAATTATTACAATTTTTGGTACTCATATTCTTGTAATGTATCATACAGCAAATTAAATTAACCTATTCGGTATTGAATATAAGTTTTAAAGTACTAAAAGACTTTTTGACGTCAAAATCGGCTGTTGAAGACGAAATACTTGCAGTAAACGTTGTTTGTCGCACATTAATTGAGTTATTTCGATTTTTGGTTATAATATTCTTGTAATTTTTTGTACAGCTATGTTTATAAACTTCTTTGTATAGTAATCTAAAATTAAACATAATAAAACTACTATAGACGTTATAAAAGGCTGTTTTAAATAAAATACTTGTGTTAAACCCTTTTTAACGTACACTATTTGAATTATTTTGTATATTGGTATTAATATTCATATAATATATCATACAGCTAATTATAAAAACCTATTTGGTTAGGAATATTAGTTTTAAAGTATTAAAACTCTCTTTGACGTCAAAAAAGGCTGTTTAATACGAAATACTTACAGTAAACATTGTTTGTCGTACATTATTTGAGTTATTTTGATTTTCGGTTATAATATTCTTGTAATTTTTCGTAAAGCAATGTTTATAAACTTCTTGGTTAGTAATCTTACTTTAAACATACTAAAAGTACCATAGACGTTATAGAGGCTGTTTAATTCAAAATACTTGTTTTAAACCCTTTTAACGTACACTATTTGAATTATTTTTATTTTTGGTATTAATATACTTATATTTTATCATACAGCTAGTTAAATGAACCTATTCGGTTAGAAAATTCGTTATAAAGTATTAAAACACATTATAAAAGTACTATAGACGTAATAATGAGCTGTTTTCAACAAAATAATTGTAATAAACCCTTTTTTATTGTACACTAATTGAATTAATTTTATTATTGGTATTAATATTCTTGTAATATATCATACACTTAATAAAATAAACATATTTAGTTAGGAATAATACTTTTAAAGTATTAAAACTCCTTTTGACGTCAAAATCAGCTGTTTAAGACGTAATGGTTGTAATAAACATTGTTTATCGTACATTATTTGAGTTATTATGATTTTTGGTAATAATATTCATGTAATTTTTCGTAAAGGTAATTTAATAAACGTCTTAGGGTAAATATACTAGTTTTAAAGTATTAAAACTTCTTTTATAGTTAAAATCGGCTGTTTAAGACGAAATACTAGCAATAAACATTGTTTATCGTATATTATTTGAGTTACTTTGATTTTTAATTATAATATTTAAGTTATTTTTCGTAAAGGTAATTAAATAAAACTGTTCATTTAGAAATATTAGTTTTAAAGTATTAAAACTCCTTTTGACGTCTAAGTCGGCTGTTAAAGACCAAATACTTGCATTACACATTGTTTATTGTACATTTTTTGAGTTCTTTAGATTTTTGGTTATTTTATTCTTGGAATTTTTTGTAAAGCTATGTTTATAAACTTTTTTAGTTAGTAATCAAACTTTAAACATTTTAAAAGTACTATAGACGTTATAAAAGGCTGTTTCAAACAAAATACTTGTATTAAACCCTTTTAAACGTACACTATTTGAATTATTTTAATTATTAGTATTAATATTCTTATAATATATCATAAAGCTAATTAAATGAACCTATTCAGTTAAGAATATTAGTTTTAAAGTATTAAAACTCCTTTTGATGTCAAAATAGGCTGTTTAAATCGAAACACTTGTAGAAAACATTGTTTATCGTACATTATTTGAGTTTTTTCGATTTTTAGTTATAATATTCTTTGAATTTTTCGAAAAGCTATGTTTATTAACTTCTTCGGTTAGTAATCTAATTTTAAACATTTTAAAAGTACTATAGACGTTATAAAAACCTGTTTCAAACAAAATACTTGTATTAAACACTTTTTAACATACATTAATTGAATTATTTTGATTAAAGATATTAATTTATAATATTTATGTAATGTATCATACAGCTAAATAAATAGGCGTTTTTGGGTAAAAATAATAGTTTTAAAGTAATAAAACTACTTTTGACGTCAAAATCGGCTGTTTAAGACGAAATACTTGCAGTAAACATTGTTTATTGTACATTATTTGAGTTATTTCGATTTTTAGTTATAATATTATTGTAATCTTCGTACAGCTTATTTAATAAACGTTTTCGGTTAAATATATTAGTATTAAAGTACTTCAACTACTTTTACGTCAAAATCGGCTGTTTTATACGAAATACTTCCAATAAACATTGTTTATTGTACATTATTAAACTTATTATAATTTTTTGTACTCATATTCTTGTATATTTTCGTAAAGCTATGTTTATAAACTTCTTAGGTTAGTAATCTTACTTTAAACATAGTAAAAGTACCATAGACGTTTAAAAAGGCTGTTTTATTCAAAATACTTGTTTTAAACACTTTTTAACGTACACTATTTGAATTATTTTGATTATTGGTATTAATATTCTTATATTCTATCATACAGCTAGTTAAATGAACCTATTCGGTATAGAAAAATTTGTTTTAAAGTATTAAAACACATTTTTAAAGTACTATAGACGTAATAATATGCTGTTTTTAATAAAATAATTGAATGATTCCTTTTTCATCGTACACTAATTGAATTATTTTAATTATTGGTATTTTTGTAATTTTTCGTACAGCTATGTATATAAACTTCTTTTGCTAGTAATCCAACTTTAAACATATTAAAAGTACTTTAGACGTTATAAAAGGCTGTTTCAAACAAAATACTTGTATTAAACCCTTTTTAACGTAAACTATTTGAATTTTTTTGATTATTAGTATTAATATTCTTATAATATATGATAAAGCTAATTAAATGAACCTATTCGGTTAGGAATATTAGTTTTAAAGTATTAAAACTCCTTTTGACGTCAAAATCGGCTGTTTAAGACGAAATAGATGCAGTAATTATTGTTTATTGTACATTTTTTGAGTTATTATGATTTTTGATTATTATATTCTTGTAATTTTTCGTACAGCTATGTTTATAAACTTCTTTGTTAGTAATCTAACTTTAAACATATTTAAAGTTCTATAGACGTTATAAAAACCTGTTTTAAACAAAATACTTGTAATAAACCCTTTTTAACGTTCATTATTTGAATTATTTTGATTAAAGATATTAATATTCTTATAATATATCATACAGCTATATAAATAAACTTTTTCGGGGAAAAATTAAAGTTTTAAAGTAATAAAACTACTTTTGACGTCAAAATCGGCTGTTTAAGACGAATTACTTGCAGTAAACATTGTTTATTGTACATTATTTGAGTTATTTCTATTTTTAGTTATAATATTCTTGTAAACTTCGTACAGCTTGATTAAAAAACGTTTTCGGTTTAATATATTAGTTTTATAGTAGTCAAACTACTTTTGTAGTCACAATCGGCTGTTTTATACGAATTACTTGGAAAAACATCGTTTATCATACAATATTTCATTTATTATGATTTTTGGTAATAATGTTCTTGTAATATTTTGTAAAAGTAATTTAATAAACGACTTTGATTAAAAATATTAGTTTTAAAGTATGAAAACTCCTTTTGACGTCTAAATCGGCTGTTATAGACGAAATACTTGCAATAAACATTGTTTATTGTACATTATTAAAATTATTACAATTTTTGGTACTCATATTCTTGTAATGTATCATACAGCAAATTAAATTAACCTATTCGGTATTGAATATAAGTTTTAAAGTACTAAAAGACTTTTTGACGTCAAAATCGGCTGTTGAAGACGAAATACTTGCAGTAAACGTTGTTTGTCGCACATTAATTGAGTTATTTCGATTTTTGGTTATAATATTCTTGTAATTTTTTGTACAGCTATGTTTATAAACTTCTTTGTATAGTAATCTAAAATTAAACATAATAAAACTACTATAGACGTTATAAAAGGCTGTTTTAAATAAAATACTTGTGTTAAACCCTTTTTAACGTACACTTTTTGAATTATTTTGTATATTGGTATTAATATTCATATAATATATCATACAGCTAATTAAAAAAACCTATTTGGTTAGGAATATTAGTTTTAAAGTATTAAAACTCTCTTTGACGTCAAAAAAGGCTGTTTAATACGAAATACTTACAGTAAACATTGTTTGTCGTACATTATTTGAGTTATTTTGATTTTCGGTTATAATATTCTTGTAATTTTTCGTAAAGATATGTTTATTAACTTCTTAGGTTAGTAATCTTACTTTAAACATACTAAAAGTACCATAGACGTTATAAAAGGCTGTTTCATTCAAAATACTTGTTTTAAACCCTTTTTAACGTACACTATTTGAATTATTTTGATTATTGGTATTAATATTCTTATATTCTATCATACAGCTAGTTATATGAACCTAATCGATAAGGAAAATTTGTTTTAAAGTATTAAACCACATTTTAAAAGTACTATAGACGTAATAATATGCTGTTTTCAACAAAATAATTAAATAATTCCTTTTTCATCGTACACTTATTGAATTATTTTAATTATTGGTATTAATATTCTTGTAATATATCATACAGCTAATAAAATAAACATATTTAGTTAGGAATATTAGTTTTAAAGTGTTAAAAATCCTTTTGACGTCAAAATCGGCTGTTTAAGACGTATAGTTGTAATAAATATTGTTTATCGTTTATAATACTCATGTAATTTTTCGTAAAGGTAATTTAATAAACGTCTTCGGGTAAAAATATTAGTTTTAAACAATTAAAACTTCTTTTAAGTTTTAAATCGGCTGTTTAAGACGAAATACTAGCAATAAACATTGTTTATCGTACATTATTTGAGTTACTTTGATTTTTAGTTATAATAATTAAGTTATTTTTCGTAAAGGTAATTAAATAAATATGTTCGTTTAAAAATATTAGTTTTAAAGTATTAAAACTCCTTTCAACGTCAAAATCGGCTGTTAAAGAAGAAATACTTGCAATAAACATTGTATATCGTACATTATTTGAGTTCTTTCATTTTTAATATTAATATTATTGTAATATTTCGTAAAACTATTTTAATAAACTACTTCGGGAAAAATATTAGTTTTAAAGTATTAAAACTCCTTTTGACGTCTAAATCGGCTGTTAAAGACGAAATATTTGCATTACATATTGTTTATTGTACATTTTTCCAAGTTCTTTCGATTTTTGGTTATTATATTTTTGTAATTTTTTGTACAGCTATGTTTATAAACTTCTTTAGTTAGTAATCAAACTTTAAACATATTAAAAGTACTATAGACGTCATAAAAGGCTGTTTCAAATAAAACACTTGTATTAAACCCTTTTTTAACGTACATTATTTGAATTATTTTGATTATTGGTGTTAATATTCTTTTAATATATCATACAGCTAAATAAATAAACGTTTTCGGGTAAAAATAATAGTTTTAAAGTAATAAAACTACTTTGACGTCAAAATCGGCTGTTTAAGACGAAATACTTGCAGAAAACATTGTTTATTGTACATTATTAAAGTTATTTCTATTTTTAGTTATAATATTATTGTAATCTTCGTACAGCTTATTTAATAAACGTTTTCGGTTAAATATATTAGTATTAAAGTACTTCAACTACTTTTGACGTCAAAATCGGCTGTTTTATACGAAATACTTCCAATAAACATTGTTTATTGTACATTATTAAACTTATTATAATTTTTTGTACTCATATTCTTGTAATTTTTCGTAAAGCTATGTTTATAAACTTCTTAGGTTAGTATGCTTACTTTAAACATACTAAAAGTACCATAGACGTTTAAAAAGGCTGTTTCATTCAAAATACTTGTTTTAAACACTTTTTAACGTACACTATTTGAAGTTTTTTGATTATTAGTATTAATATTCTTATAACATATGATAAAGCTAATTAAATGAATCTATTCGGTTAGGAATGTTAGTTTTAAAGTATTAAAACTCCTTTTGACGTCAAAATCGGCTTTTTAACTCGTATAGTTGTAATAAACATTGTTTATCGTACATTATTTGAGTTTTTATGATTTTTGGTATTAATATTTATGTAATTTTTCGTAAAGGTAATTTAATAAACGTCTTCGGGTAAAAATATTAGTTTTAAAAAATTAAAACTTCTTTTAAGTTTAAAATCGGCTGTTTAAGAAGAAATACTTGCAATAAACATTGTATATCGTACATTATTTGAGTTCTTTCATTTTTGGTATTAATATTATTGTAATATTTCGTAAAAGTAATTTAATAAACTACTTCGGTTAAAAATATTAGTTTTAAAGTATTAAAACTCCTTTTGACGTCTAAATCAGCTGTTAAAGACGAAATGTTTGCAATAAACATTGTTTATATTTTATTTTTTGAGTTTTTTCGATTTTTGGTAATAATATTATTGTAATATTTCATAAAATTAATTGAAATAATTCCTTCAGTTTGGAATATAAGTTTTAAAGTATTAAAACTCTTTTTGACATCAAGCTGTTTAAGACGAAATACTACAATAAACATTGTTTATCGTACATGATTTGAGTTCTTTCATTTTTGGTATTAATATTATTGCAATATTTCGTAAAAGTAATTTAATAAACTACTTCGGTTAAAAATATTAGTTTTAAAGTATGAAAACTCCTTTTGACGTCTAAATCGGCTGTTAAAGACGAATTTTTTGCATTACATACTGTTTATTGTACATTTTTTTAAGTTCTTTCGATTTTTAGTTATTATATTTTTGTGATTTTTTTCACAGCTATGTTTATAAACTTTTTTAGTTAGTAATCAAACTTTAAACATATTAAAAGTACTATAGACGTCATAAAAGGCTGTTCCAAACAAAATACTTCTATTAAACCCTTTTTAACGTACATTATTTCAATTATTTTGATTATTTGTATTAATATTCTTATATAATATGATAAAGCTAATTAAATGAACCTATTCGGTTAGGAATATTAGTTTTAAAGTATTAAAACTCCTTTTGACGTCAAAATCGGCTGTTTAAGACGAAATACTTGCAGTAAATATTGTTTATTGTACATTTTTTGAGTTATTTCTATTTTTGATTATTACATTCTTGTAATTTTTCGCACAGCTATGTTTATAAACTTCTTTGTTAGTAATCTAACTTTAAACATATTTAAAGTTCTTTAGACGTTTTAAAAACCTGTTTCAAACAAAATACTTGTATTAAACCCTTTTTAACGTACATTATTTGAATTATTTTGATTAATGATATTAATATTCTTATGATATATCTTACAGCTAATTAAATGAACCTACTCGGTTAGAAATATTAGTTTTAAAGTATTAAAACTTCTTTTGACGTCAAAATCGGCTGTTTAAGACTAAATACTTGCAGTAAACATTGTTAATCTTACATTATTTAAGTTATTTCGATTTTTGGTTATAATATTCTTGTAATTTTTCATAAAGCTATAAACTTCTTTTGTTAGTAATCAAACTTTAAACATATTAAAAGTACTATAGACGTCATAAAAGGCTGTTTCAAATAAAACACTTGTATTAAACATTTTTTAACGTATATTATTTCAATTATTTTGATTATTGGTGTTAATATTCTTATAATATATCATACAGCTATAAAAATAAACGTTTGTGGATAGAAATTATAGTTTTTAAGTAATAAAACTACTTTTTAAGTCAAAATCGGCTGTTTAAAACGAAATACTTGCAGTAAACATTGTTTATTGTACATTATTTGAGTAATTTCTATTTTTAGTTATAATATTATTGTAATCTTCGTACAGCTTATTTAATAAACGTTTTCAGTTAAATATGTTAGTATTAAAGTACTTCAACTACTTTTGACGTCAAAATCGGCTGTTTTATACGAAATACATGCAATAAACATTGTTTATTGTACATTATTAAACTTATTATAATTTTTTGTACTCATATTCTTGTAATTTTTCGTAAAGCTATGTTTATAAACTTCTTAGGTTAGTAGTCTTACTTTAAACATACTAAAAGTACCATAGACGTTATAAAAGGCTGTTTCATTTAAAATACTTGTTTTAAACCCTTTTTAACGTACACTATTTGAATTATTTTGATTATTGGTATTAATATTCTTATATTCTATCATACAGCTAGTTATATAAACCTATTCGGTTAGTAAAATTTGTTTTAAAGTATTAAACTACATTTTAAAAGTACTATAGACATTTTAATATGCTGTTTTCAACAAAATAATTAAATAATTCCTTTTTCATCGTACACTTATTGAATTATTTCAATTATTGGTATTAATATTCTTGTAATATATCATACAACTAATAAAATAAACATATTTAGTTAGAAATATTAATTTTAAAGTAAAACTCCTTTTGACGTCAAAATCGGCTGTTTAAGACGTATAGTTGTAATAAATATTGTTGATCGTACATTATTTGAGTTATTATGATTTTTGGTAATAATATTCATGTAATTTTTCGTAAAGGTAATTTAATAAACGTCTTCGGGTAAAAATATTAGTTTTAAAAAATTAAAACTTCGTTTAAGTTTTAAATCGGCTGTTTAAGAAGAAATACTTGTTATAAACATTGTATATCGTACACTATTTGAGTTCTTTCATTTTTGGTATTAATATTATTGTAATATTTCGTAGAAGTAATTTAATAAACTATATATATAATATATATATATAATATAAATAAAATATTAGTTTGAAAGTATTAAACTCCTTTTGACGTCTAAATCGGCTGTTTAAGACGAAATGTTTGCAATAAACATTGTTTATATTTTATTTTTTGAGTTTTTTCGAATTTTTGTAATAATATTATTGTAATATTTCAAAAAATTAATTGAAATAATTCCTTCGGTTTGGAATATAAGTTTTAAAGTATTAAAACTCTTTTTGACGTCAAAAACGGCTGTTTAAGACGAAATACTACAATAAACATAGTTTATCGTACATGATTTGAATTCTTTTATTTTTGATATTACTATTATTGTAATATTTCGTAAAAGTAATTTAATAAACTACTTCGGTTAAAAATATTAGTTTTAAAGTATTAAAACTCCTTTTGACGTCAAAATCGGCTGTTTAAGACGAAATACTTGCAATAAATATTGTTTATTGTACATTTTTTGAGTTATTTTGATTTTTGATTATTACATTCTTGTAATTTTTCGTACAGCTATGTTTATAAACTTCTTTGTTAGTAATCTAACTTTAAACATATTTAAAGTTCATAAACGTTTTAAAATGCTGTTTCAAACAAAATACTTGTGTAAAACCCTTTTAAACGTACACTATTTGATTTATTTTGATTATTCGTATAAATACTCTTATAAGTTATCATACAGCTAATAAAATTAACCTATTCGGTTAGGAATATTAGTTTTAAGGTATTAACTCTATTATACGTCAAAATCGGTTGTTTAAGACGAATTATTTGCAATAAACAGTGTTTATAGTACATAATTTGAGTTATTTTCAATTTTGGTAATCATATTTTGGTAATATGTTGTACAAGTACTTTAAAATAAACATTATAAAGATAATATTGCAATAAATATTGTTTACGTACATTTTTTGAATTTTTTGATTATTGGTATTAATATTTTTTGTAATATTTCAAACAGCTAATTAAATAAACCTATTCGGTTATGAATATTCGTTTTAAAGTATTTAAACTCTTTTTGACGTCAAAATTAGCTGTTTAAGACGAAATACTTGTAATAAACAATGTTTATCGTATATTACTTGAGTTATTTTGATTTTTGGTTATAATATGCTTGAAATATTTCGTTAAGCTATGTTAAGAAAATTTTTTCGTTTAACAATCTAACATTAAACATATTAAAAGTACTATAGATGTTATAAAAGTCTGTTTTAAACAAAATAATTGTATTAAACCCTTTTTTAACGTACACTATTTCAACTATTTTGATTATTGGTATTAATATTCTTGTAATATATCATACATCTAATTAGATAAACCTATTCGGTTAGGATTATTAATTTTAAAGTATTAAAACTCTTTTGAGGTCAAAATTGGCTATAAAAGATGAAATACTTGCAATATACATTGTTTATGGTACATTATTTGATTTTATTTATTTTTTGGTAATAATATTTTTGTAATATTTCATTAAATTAATTAAATAAACGTCTTCGGGTAAAAATATTAGTTTTATTGTATTTAAACTTGTTTTGAGTTCAAAATCGGCAGTTCAAGACGAAATACTTGCAATAAACATTTTTTATCATATATTATATGTTATTGCTATTCAAGGCTATAATATTCTTAATTTATTTATGTTTATTTTTTATTATTTGAAATATTTTGATTAATGGTATTAATATTCTTATAATATATCATACAGCTAATTAAATGAACCTATTCGGTTAACAATATTAGTTTTAAAGTATTAAAACTACTTTTGACCTCAAAATCGGCTGTTTTATACGAAATACTTAGAATAAACATTGTTTATCATACATTATTTGATTTATTATGATTTTTGGTAATAATGTTCTCCTAATATATCGTATTAGTAATTTAATAAACGACTTCTTTTAAATATATTAGTTTTAAAGTATTAAAACTCCCTTTGACGTCTAAATTGGCTGCTATAGACGAAATACTTGCAATAAACATTGTATATCGTACATTATTTGAGTTATTGCGATATTTGTCATTAATATTATTGTAATATTTTGTAAAAGTAATTTAATAATCGACTTCGGTTAAAAATATTAGTTTTAAAGTATTTATAAACTTTTTTGGTCATTAATCTAACTTTAAACATATTAAACGTAGCATAGACGTTATAAAATGCTGTTTCATTCAAAATACTTGTATTAAACCTTTTTTAACGTACGCTATTTGAATTATTTTGGTTATTTGTATTAATATTCTTATAATATATCATACAGCTAATTAAATGAACCTATTCGGTTAGCAATATTCGTTTTAAAATATTAAAACCTCTATTGACGTCCAAATTATCTGTTTAAGACTAAATACTTGCAGTAAACTTTGTTTATTGTACATTATTTGAGTTATTTCGATTTTTAGTTATAATATTCTTGTAATTTTTGTAAAGGTATTTTTATAACTTCTTTGGTTAGTAATCCAACTTTAAACATATTAAAAGTACTATAGTCGTCATAAAAGGCTGTTTCAAACGAAACACTTGTATTAAACCTTTTTTAATGTACATTATTTAAATTATTTTGATTATTGGTATTAATATTCTTATAATATATCATACAGCTATTTAAATAAACGTTTTCGGGTAAAAATATTAGTTTTAAAGAATTAAAACTCCTTTTGACGTTTAAATTAACCGTTAAAGACGAAATACTTGCAATAAACATTGTATATCGAACATTTTTTGAGTTATTTCGATATTTGGTATTAATATTATGTAATATTTCGTAAAAGTAATTTAATAATCGACTTCGGTTAAAAATATTAGTTTTAAAGTATAAAAACTCTTTTTGACGTTTAAATTGGCTGTTTATGATGAAATACTCGCAATAAACATTCTTTATTGTACATTATTTGAGTTATTTCAAACTTGGTTATAATATTCTTGTAATATTTTGTACAGATAATTTAATACAAATCTTCAGTTGAAAATACTCGTTTTAAAAGTATAGAAACTCCTTTTAATGTGAAAATCGGCTGAATAAGACGAAAAACTTGCATAAACATTATTTATCGTACATTACTACAGTTATTATGATTTTTGGTATTAATATTCTTGTAATATATCATACAGCACCTAAGTAAATTTATTCGGTTAGGAATATTATTTTAACGTATTAAAACTCCTTTTGGCGTCAAAAACGGCTGTTTAAGACAAAATACTCGTTATAAACATCGTTTATCGTACATTATTAAACTTATTATAATTTTTTGTACTTATATTCTTGTAATTTTTCGTAAAGCTATGTTTATAAACTTCTTAGGTTAGTAATCTTACTTTAAACAAACTAAAAGTACCATAGACGTTATAAAAGGCTGTTTCATTCAAAATACTTGTTTTAAACCCTTTTTAACGTAAACTATTTGAATTATTTTGATTATTGGTATTAATATTCTTATATTATATCATACAGCTAATTAAATGAACCTACTCGGTTAGAAATATTAGTTTTAAAGTATTAAAACTCCTTTTGACGTCAAAATCGGCTGTTTAAGACTAAATACTTGCAGTAAACTGTGTTTATCTTACATTATTTAAGTTATTTCGATTTTTGGTTATAATATTCTTGTAATTTTTCGTACAGCTATGTTTATAAACTTGTTTTGTTAGTAATCCAACTTTAAACAAATAAAAGTACTATAGACGTCATAAAAGGCTGTTTCAAATAAAACACTTGTATTAAACCTTTTTTAACGTACATTATTTAAATTATTTTCATTATTGCTATTAAAATTCTTATAATATATCATACAGCTATATAAATAAACGTTTTTGGGTAAAAATTATAGTTTTAAAGTAATAAAACTACTTTTGACGTCAAAATCGGCTGTTTAAAACGAAATACTTGCAGTAAACATTTTTTATTGTACATTATTTGAGTAATTTCTTTTTTTAGTTATAATATTCTTTAATCTTCGTACAGCTTATTTAATAAACGTTTTCGGTTAAATATATTAGTTTTAAAGTATATCAACTACTTTTGACGTCAAAATCGGCTGTGTTATACGAAATACTTGGAATAAACATTGTTTATCATACATTATTTAATTTATTATGATTTTTTGTATTAATATCATTGTAATATTTCGTAAAAGTAATATAATTCTCGACTTCGGTTAAAAATATTAGTTTTAAAGTATGAAAACTACTTTTGACGTCAAAATCGGCTGTTTTATACGAAATACTTCCAATAAACATTGTTTATTGTACATTATTAAACTTATTATAATTTTTTGTACTCATATTCTTGTAATTTTTCGTAAATATATGTTTATAAACTTCTTAGGTTAGTAATCTTACTTTAACAATACTAAAAGTACCATATACGTTATAAAAGGCTGTTTCATTCAAAAAACTTGTTTTAAACACTTTTTAACGTACACTATTTGAATTATTTTGATTATTGGTATTAATATTCTTATATTCTATCATACAGCTAGTTAAATGAACCTATTCGGTTAGGAAAATTCGTTTTAAAGTATTAAAACTCCTTTTGACGTCAAAATCGGCTGTTTAAGACGTGTAGTTGTAATAAACGTTGTTTATCGTACATTATTTGTGTTCTTTCATTTTTGGTATTAATATTATTGTAATATTTCGTAAAAGTAATTTAATAAACCACTCCGGTTAAAAATATTAGTTTTAACGTAATAAAACTCCTTTTGACGTCTAATACGGCTGTTTAAGATGAAATGTTTGCAATAAACATTGTTTATATTTTATTTTTTTAGTTTTTTCGATTTTTGGTAATAATATTATTGTAATATTTCATAAAATTAATTGAAATTATTCCTTCGGTTTTGAATATAAGTTTTAAAGTATTAAAACTCTTTTTGACGTCAAAAACGGTTGTTTAAGACGAAATACTTGCAATAAACATTGTTTATCGTACATGATTTGAGTTATTTCGGTTTTTGGTTATAATATTCTTGTGATATTTCGTACATCTAATTTAATAAACGTTTTCGGTTAAATATATTAGATTTAAAGTACTAAAACTCCTGCTGACGTCTAAATAGGCTGTTTAATACGAAATACTTGCAGTTAACATTGTTTATCGTAAATTATTTGAGTTAAATCGATTTTTGGTCATATTATTCTTGTGATTTTTCGTACAGTTATGTTTATAAACTTTTTTGGTTAGTAGTCTAACTTTAAACATATTAAAAGTACTATAGACGTTATAAAAGGCTGTTTCAAATTAAATACTTGTATTAAACCCTTTTTAAGTATTTGAACTATTTTGATTATTGGTATGAATATTCTCATAATATATCATACAGCTAATTAAATGAACCTATTCGGTAAGAACTATTAGTATTTAAAGTATTAAAACTCCTTTTAACGTCAAAATCGGCTGTTTAAGAAGTTTAATTACTTGCAGTAAACATTGTTAATCGTACATTATTTGAGTTATTTCGATTTATGGTTATAATATTTATGTAATGTATCATACAGCTAAATAAATAGGCGTTTTTGGGTAAAAATAATAGTTTTAAAGTAATAAAACTACTTTTGACGTCAAAATCGGCTGTTTAAGACGAAATACTTGCAGTAAACATTGTTTATTGTACATTATTTGAGTTATTTCGATTTTTAGTTATAATATTATTGTAATCTTCGTACAGCTTATTTAATAAACGTTTTCGGTTAAATATATTAGTATTAAAGTACTTCAACTACTTTTGACGTCAAAATCGGCTGTTTTATACGAAATACTTCAAATAAACATTGTTTATTGTACATTATTAAACTTATTATAATTTTTTGTACTCATATTCTTGTAATTTTTCGTAAAAATATGTTTATAAACTTCTTAGGTTAGTAATCTTACTTTAACAATACTAAAAGTACCACATACGTTATAAAAGGCTGTTTCATTCAAATAACTTGTTTTAAACACTTTTTAACGTACACTATTTGAATTATTTTAATTATTGGTATTAATATTTTTGTAATATATCATACAGCTAAGAAAATAAACATATTTAGTAAAAAATATTAGTTTTAAAGTATTAAAACTTCTTTTAAGTTTAAAATCGGCTAATTAAGAAGTAATATTTGCAATAAACATTTTATATCGTACATTATTTGAGTTCTTTCATTTTTGGTATTAATATTATTGTTATATTTCGTAAAAGTAGTTTAATAAAACTACTTCGGTTAAAAATATTAGTTTTAAAGTATTAAAACTTCTTTTGACGTCTAAATAGGTTGTTTAAGACGAAATGTTTGCAATAAACATTGTTTATATTTTATTTTTTGAGTTTTTTCGATTTTTGGTAATAATATTATTGTAATAATTCATAAAATTAATTAAAATAATTTTTTCGGTTTGGAATAAAAGTTTTATAGTATTAAAACTCTTTTTGACGTTAAAAACGGCTGTTTAAGACGAAATACTTGCAATAAACATTGTTTATCGTACATGATTTGAAATATTTCGGTTTTTGGTTATAATATTCTTGTGATATTTCGTACATCTAATTTAATAAACGTTTTCGGTTAAATATATTAGATTTAAAATACTAAAACTCCTGCTCACGTCTAAATAGGCTGTTTGATACGAAATACTTGCAGTTAACATTGTTTATCGTAAATTATTTGAGTTAAATCGATTTTTGGTCATAATATTCTTGTGATTTTTCGTACAGTTATGTTTATAAACTTCTTTAGTTAGTAATCTAACTTTAAACATATTAAAAGTACTATAGACGTTATAAAAGGCTGTTTCAAACAAAATACTTGTATTAAACCCTTTTTAAGTATTTGAATTATTTTGATTATTGGTATTGATATTCTTATAATATATGATAAAGCTAATTAAATAAACCTATTCGGTTAGGAATATTAGTTTTAAAGTATAAAAACTCCCTTTGACGTCAAAATCGGCTGTTTAAGACGAAACACTTGCAGTAAATATTGTTTATTGTACATTATTTGAGTTATTTTGATTTTTGATTATTATATTCTTGTAATTTTTCGTACAGCTATGTTTATAAACTTCTTTGTTAGTAATCTAACTTTAAACATATTTAAAGTTTTATAGACGTTATAAAAACCTGTTTCAAACAAAATACTTGTATTAAACCCTTTTTAACGTACATTATTTGAATTATTTTGATTAAAGATATTAATATTCTTAGAATATATCTTACAGCTATTTAAATAATCCTACTCGGTTAGAAATATTAGTTTTAAAGTATTAAAACTGTTTTTGACGTCAAAATCGGCTGTTTAAGACTAAATACTTGCAGTAAACTGTGTTTATCTTACATTATTTGAGTTATTTCGATTTTTGGTTATAATATTCTTGTAATCTTTGTACAGCTATGTTTATAAACTTCTTTTGTTAGTAATCTAATCTTAAACATATTAGAAGTACTATAGACGTCATAAAAGGCTGTATCAAATAAAACACTTGTATTAAATCCTTTTTAACGTACATTATTTGAATTATTTTGATTATTGGTATTAATATTCTTATAATATATCATACAGCTATATAAATAAACGTTTTCGGGAAGAAATAATAGTTATAAAGTAATAAAACTATTTTTGACGTCAAAATCGGCTGTTTAAGACGAAACACTTGCAGTAAACATTGTTTATTGTACATTATTTGATTTATTTCTATTTATAGTTATAATATTCTTGTAAACTTCGTACAGCTTGTTTAAAAAACGTTTTCGGTTTAATATATTAGTTTTATAGTAGTCAAACTACTTTTGTAGTCACAATCGGCTGTTTTATACGAATTACTTGGAAAAACATCGTTTATCATACAATATTTCATTTATTATGATTTTAGGTAATAATGTTCTTGTAAAATTTTGTAAAAGTAATTTAATAAACGACTTTGATTAAAAATATTAGTTTTAAAGTATAAAAACTCCTTTTGACGTCTAAATCGGCTGTTATAGACGAAATACTTGCAATAAACATTGTTTATTGTACATTATTAAAATTATTACAATTTTTGGTACTCATATTCTTGTAATGTATCATACAGCAAATTAAATTAACCTATTCGGTATTGAATATAAGTTTTAAAGTACTAAAAGACTTTTTGACGTCAAAATCGGCTGTTGAAGACGAAATACTTGCAGTAAACGTTGTTTGTCGCACATTAATTGAGTTATTTCGATTTTTGGTTATAATATTCTTGTAATTTTTTGTACAGCTATGTTTATAAACTTCTTTGGTTAGTAATCTAAAATTAAACATAATAAAACTACTATAGACGTTATAAAAGGCTGTTTTAAATAAAATACTTGTGTTAAACCCTTTTTAACGTACACTATTTGAATTATTTTGTATATTGGTATTAATATTCATATAATATATCATACAGCTAATAAAAAAAACCTATTTGGTTAGGAATATTAGTTTTAAAGTATTAAAACTCTCTTTGACGTCAAAAAAGGCTGTTTAATACGAAATACTTACAGTAAACATTGTTTGTCGTACATTATTTGAGTTATTTTGATTTTCGGTTATAATATTCTTGTAATTTTTCGTAAAGCAATGTTTATAAACTTCTTGGTTAGTAATCTTACTTTAAACATACTAAAAGTACCATAGACGTTATAGAGGCTGTTTAATTCAAAATACTTGTTTTAAACCCTTTTAACGTACACTATTTGAATTATTTTTATTTTTGGTATTAATATACTTATATTTTATCATACAGCTAGTTAAATGAACCTATTCGGTTAGAAAATTCGTTATAAAGTATTAAAACACATTATAAAAGTACTATAGACGTAATAATGAGCTGTTTTCAACAAAATAATTGTAATAAACCCTTTTTTATTGTACACTAATTGAATTAATTTTATTATTGGTATTAATATTCTTGTAATATATCATACACTTAATAAAATAAACATATTTAGTTAGGAATAAAACTTTTAAAGTATTAAAACTCCTTTTGACGTCAAAATCAGCTGTTTAAGACGTAATGGTTGTAATAAACATTGTTTATCGTACATTATTTGAGTTATTATGATTTTTGGTAATAATATTCATGTAATTTTTCGTAAAGGTAAATTAATAAACGTCTTAGGGTAAATATACTAGTTTTAAAGTATTAAAACTTCTTTTGAAGTTAAAATCGGCTGTTTAAGACGAAATACTAGCAATAAACATTGTTTATCGTATATTATTTGAGTTACTTTGATTTTTAATTATAATATTTAAGTTATTTTTCGTAAAGGTAATTAAATAAAACTGTTCATTTAGAAATATTAGTTTTAAAGTATTAAAACTCCTTTTGACGTCTAAGTCGGCTGTTAAAGACCAAATACTTGCATTACACATTGTTTATTGTACATTTTTTGAGTTCTTTAGATTTTTGGTTATTATATTCTTGGAATTTTTTGTAAAGCTATGTTTATAAACTTTTTTAGTTAGTAATCAAACTTTAAACTTTTTAAAAGTACTATAGACGTTATAAAAGGCTGTTTCAAACAAAATACTTGTATTAAACCCTTTTAAACGTACACTATTTGAATTATTTTAATTATTAGTATTAATATTCTTATAATATATCATAAAGCTAATTAAATGAACCTATTCAGTTAAGAATATTAGTTTTAAAATATTAAAACTCCTTTTGATGTCAAAATAGGCTGTTTAAATCGAAACACTTGTAGAAAACATTGTTTATCGTACATTATTTGAGTTTTTTCGATTTTTAGTTATAATATTCTTTGAATTTTTCGAAAAGCTATGTTTATTAACTTCTTCGGTTAGTAATCTAACTTTAAACATATTAAAAGTACTATAGACGTTATAAAAACCTGTTTCAAACAAAATACTTGTATTAAACACTTTTTAACATACATTAATTGAATTATTTTGATTAAAGATATTAATTTTCTTAAAAAATACCTTACAGCTAATTAAATGAACCTACTCGGTTAAAAATATTAGCTTTAAAGTATTAAAACTCCTTTTGACGTCAAAATCGGCTGTTTAAGACTAAATACTTGAAGTAAACATTGTTTATCTTACATTATTTGAGTTATTCGATTTTTGGTTATAATATTCATGTAATTTTTTGTACAGCTATGTTTATAAACTTCTTTGGTTAGTAATCCAATTTTAAATATATAAATCGTACTATCGACGTCATAAAAGATTTTTTTAAACAAAATACTTGTATTAAACCATCTTTAACATACATCAGTTGTATAATTTTGATTATTGGTATTAATATTCTTATAATATATCTAACAGCTAATTAAATGATTCTTTCGGTTAGGATTATTTGTTTTAATGCATTAAAGCAATTTTAGTCGTCAAAATCGTTGTTTAAGACAAAATACTTGGAATAAACATTGTTTATCATACATTATTATATTTATTATGATTTTTGGTAATAATATTCTTGTAATATTTTGTAAAATTAATTTAATAAACGACTTCGTTTATAAATATTAGTTTTAAAGTATTAAAACTCCTTTTGACGTCAAAATCGGCTGTTTAAGACTAAATACTTGCAGTAAACATTGTTTATCGTACATTATTTGAGTTATTTCGATTTTCTGTTATAATATTCTTGTATTTTTTCGTACAGCTATGTTTATAAACTTCTTTGTTTAGTAATCCAACTTTAAACATATTAAAAGTACTATAGACGTCATATAAGTCTGTTTCAAATAAAACACCTGTATTAAACCCTTTTTAACGTACATTATTTGAATTATTTTGATTATTGGTAGTACTATTCCTATAATATATCATACAGCTAATTAAATAAACCTATTCGCTCATGAATATTATTTTTAAAGTAGTAAAACTCCTTTTGACGTCAAAATCGGCTGTTTAAGACGGAATACTTGCAGTAAACATTGTTTATTGTACATTACATGAGTTATTTCTATTTTGCTTTATAATATTCTTGTTATTTTTTGACGGCTATGTTTAAAAACTTCTTTGGTTAGTAATCTAACTATGAACATATTAAAAGTACTATCAACGTTATAAAAGGCTGTTTTAAACAAAAAACTTGAATTATACCCTTTTTAACGTACATTTTTGAATTATTTTGATTATTGGTATTACTATTCTTATAATATATCATACAGCTATATAAATAAACGTTTTCGGATAGAAATAATAATTATAAAGTAATAAAACTATTTTTGACGTCAAAATCGGCTGTTTAAGACGAAACACTTGCAGTAAACATTGTTTATTGTACATTATTTGAGTTATTTCTATTTTTAGTTATAATATTCTTGTAATCTTTGTACAGCTTATTTAAAAAACGTTTTCGGTTAAATATATTAGTTTTAAAGTACTTCAACTAGTTTTGACGTCAAAATCGGCTGTTTAAGACGAAATACTACAATAAACATTGTTTATCGTACATGATTTGAGTTCCTTTATTTTTGGTATTCATATTATTGTAATAATTCGTAAAAGTAATTTAATAAACTACTTCGGTTAAAAATATTAGTTTTAAAGTATGAAAACTCCTTTTGACGTCGAAATCGGCTGTTAAAGACGAAATATTTGCATTACATATTGTTTATTATACATTTTTTTAAGTTCTTTTGATTTTTGGTTTTTATATTTTTGTAATTTTTTTTCACAGCTATATTTATAAACTTCTTTAGTTAGTAATCAAACTTTAAACATATTAAAAGTACTATAGACGTTATAAAAGGCTGTTTCAAACAAAATACTTCTATTAAACCCTTTTTAACGTACATTATTTCAATTATTTTGATTATTTGTTTTCATATTCTTATAAGATATGATAAAGCTAATTAAATGAACCTATTCGGTTAGGAATATTAGTTTTAAAGTATTAAAACTCCTTTTGACGTCAAAATCGGCTGTTTAAGACGAAATACTTGCAGTAAATCATGTTTATTGTACATTTTTTGAGTTATTTTGATTTTTGATTATTAAATTCTTGTAATTTTTCGTACAGCTATGTTTATAAACTTCTTTATTGGTAATCTAACTTTAAACATATTTAAATTTCTATAGACGTTTTAAAAACCTGTTTCAAACAAAATACTTGTATTAAACCCTTTTTAACGTACATTATTTGAATTATTTTGATTAAAGATATTAATATTCTTATAATATATCTTACAACTAATTAAATGAACCTAATCGGTTAGAAATATTAGTTTTAAAGTATTAAAACTCATTTTGACGTCAAAATCGGCTGTTTAAGACTAAATACTTGCAGTAAACATTGTTTATCTTACATTATTTAAGTTATTTCGATTTTTGGTTATAATATTCTTGTAATTTTTCGTACAGCTATGTTTATAAACTTCTTTTGTTAGTAATCAAACTTTAAACATATTAAAAGTACTATAGACGTCATAAAAGGCTGTTTCAAATAAAACACTTGTATTAAACCTTTTTTAACGTACATTATTTCAATTATTTTGATTATTGCTATTAATATTCTTATAATATATCATACAGTTATATAAATAAACGTTTTTGGGTAAAAATTATAGTTTTAAAGTAATAAAACTACTTTTGACGTCAAAATCGGGTGTTTAATAGGAAATACTTGCAGTAAACATTGTTTATAGTACACTATTTGAGTTATTTCTATTTTTAGTTAAAATATTCTTTAATCTTCGTACAGCTTAGTTAATAAACGTTTTCGCTTAAATATATTAGTTTTAAAGTATATCAACTACTTTTGACATCAAAATCGGCTGTTTTATACGAAATACTTGGAATAAACATTGTTTATCATACATTATTTGATTTATTATGATTTTTTGTATTAATATCATTGTAATATTTCGTAAAAGTAATATAATTCTCGACTTCGGTTAAAAATATTAGTATTAAAGTATTCAACTACTTTTGACGTCTAATTCGGCTGTTATAGACGAAATACTTGCAATAAACATTGTTTATGGTTTATTATTAAACTTATTATAAATTTTTGTACTCATATTCTTGTAATTTTTCGTAAAGATATGTTTATAAACTTCTTAGGTTAGTAATCTTACTTTAAACATACTAAAAGTACCATAGACAATATAAAAGGCTGTTTCATTCAAAATACTTGTTTTAAACCTTTTTTAACGTACACTATTTGAATTATTTTGATTATTGGTTTTAATATTCTTATATTCTATCATACACCTAGTTATATGAACCTATTCGGTTAGGAAAATTCGTTTTAAAGTATTAAACCACATTTTAAAAGTACTATAGACGTAATAATAAGCAGTTTCCAACAAAATAATTGAATAATTCCTTTTTCATCGTACACTAATTGAATTATTTTAATTATTAGTACTAATATTCTTGTAATATATCATACAGCTAATGAAATAAACATATTTAGTTAGGAATATTAGTTTTTAAGTATTAAAACTCCTTTTGACGTCAAAATCGGCTAATCAAGACGTATAGTTGTAATAAATATTGTTTATCGTACATTATTTGAGTTATTATGATTTTAGTAATAATATTTATGTAATTTTTCGTAAAGGTAATTTAATAAACGTCTTCGGGTAAAAATATTAGTTTTTAAAAATTAAAACTTCTTGTAAGTTTAAAATCGGCTGTTTAAGACGAAATACTAGCAATAAACATTGTTTATCGTACATTATTTGAGTTACTTTAATTTTAGTTATAATATTTGAGTTATTTTTCGTAAAGGTAATTAAATAAATTTGTTCGTTTGAATATATTAGTTTTAAAGTATTAAAACTCCTTTCAACGTCAAAATCGGCTTTTAAAGAAGAAATACTTGCAATAAACATTGTATATCGTACATTATTTGAGTTCTTTCATTTTTTGTATTAATATTATTGTAATATTTCGTAAAAGTAATTTAATAAACTACTTCGGTTAAAAATATTAGTTTTAATGTATTAAAACTCCTTCTGACGTCTAAATCGGCTGTTAAAGACGAAATATTTGCATTACATATTGTTTACTGTACATTTTTCCTAGTTCTTTCGATTTTTGGTTATTATATTTTTGTAATTTTTTGTACAGCTATGTTTATAAAGTTCTTAAGTTAGTAATCAAACTTTAAACATATTAAATATACTATAGACGTCATAAAAGGCTGTTTCAAATAAAACACTTGTATTAAACCAATTTTTAACGTACATTATTAGAATTTTTTTGATTATTGGTGTTAATATTCTTATAATATATCATACAGCTAAATAAATAAACGTTTTCGGGTAAAAATAATAGTTTTAAAGTAATAAAACTACTTTGACGTCAAAATCGGCTGTTTAAGACGAAATACTTGCAGTAAACATTGTTTATTGTACATTATTTGAGTTCTTTCTATTTTTAGTTATAATATTATTGTAATCTTCGTACAGCTTATTTAATAAACGTTTTCGGTTAAATATATTAGTATTAAAGTACTTCAACTACTTTTGACGTCAAAATCGGCTGTTTTATACGAAATACTTCCAATAAACATTGTTTATTGTACATTATTAAACTTATTATAATTTTTTGTACTCATATTCTTGTAATTTTTTGTAAAGCTATGTTTATAAACTTCTTAGGTTAGTAATCTTACTTTAAACATACTAAAAGTACCATAGACGTTATAAAAGGCTGTTTCATTCAAAATACTTGTTTTAAACACTTTTTAACGTACACTGTTTGAATTATTTTGATTATTGGTTTTAATATTCTTATATTCTATCATACAGCTAGTTAAATGAACCTACTCGGTTAGAAATATTAGTTTTACAGTATTAAAACTCCTTTTGACGTCAAAATCGGCTGTTTAAGACTAAAACTTGCAGTAAACATTGTTTATCTTACATTATTTAAGTTATTTCGATTTTTGGTTATAATATTCTTGTAATTTTTCGTATAGCTATGTTTATAAACTTCTTTTGTTAGTAATCCAACTTTAAACATATTAAAAGTACTATAGACGTCATAAAAGGCTGTTTCAAATAAAACACTTGTATTAAATATTTTTTAACGTACATTATTTCAATTATTTTGATTATTGCTATTAATATTCTTATAATTTATCATACAGCTATATAAATAAACGTTTTTTGGTAAAAATTATAGTTTTAAAGTAATAAAACTACTTTTGACGTAAAAATCGGCTGTTTAATAGGAAATACTTGCAGTAAACATTGTTTATTGTACATTATTTGAGTTGTTTCTATTTTTAGTTATAATATTCTTTAATCTTCGTACAGCTTATTTAATAAACGTTTTCCGTTAAATATATTAGTTTTAAAGTATATCAACTATTTTTGACGTCAAAATCTGCTGTTTTATACGAAATACTTGGAATAAACATTGTTTATCATACATTATTTGATTTATTATGATTTTTTGTATTAATATCATTGTAATATTTTGTAAAAGTAATATAATTCTCGACATCGGTTAAAAATATTAGTATTAAAGTACTTCAACTACTTTTGACGTCTATTTCGGCTGTTATAGACGAAATACTTGCAATAAACATTGTTTATGGTACATTATTAAACTTATTATAATTTTTTGTACTCATATTCTTGTAATTTTTCGTAAAGATATGTTTATAAACTTCTTAGGTTAGTAATCTTACTTTAAACATACTAAAAGTACCATAGACAATATAAAAGGCTGTTTCATTCAAAATACTTGTTTTAAAACCTTTTTAACGTACACTATTTGAATTTTTTTGATTATTGGTATTAATATTCTTATATTCAATCATACAGCTAGTTATATGAACCTATTCGGTTAGGAAAATTCGTTTTAAAGTATTAAACCACATTTTAAAAGTACTATAGACGTAATAATATGCTGTTTTCAACAAAATAATTGAATAATTCCTTTTTCATCGTACACTAATTGAATTATTTTAATTATTGGTACTAATATTCTTGTAATATATCATACAGCTAATAAAATAAACATATTTAGCTAGGAATATTAGTTTTAAAGTATTAAAACTCCTTTTGACGTCAAAATCGGCTATTCAAGACGTATAGTTGTAATAAATATTATTTATCGTACATTATTTGAGTTATTATGATTTTTAGTAATAATATTCATGTAATTTTTCGTAAAGGTAATTTAATAAACGTGTTCGGGTAAAAATATTAGTTTTAAAAAATTAAAACTTCTTGTAAGTTTAAAATCGGCTGTTTAAGACGAAATACTAGCAATAAACATTGTTTATCGTATATTATTTGAGTTACTTTAATTTTTAGTTATAATATTTAAGTTATTTTTCGTAAAGGTAGTTAAATAAATTTTTTCGTTTGAATATATTAGTTTTAAAGTATTAAAACTCCTTTTGACGTCTAAATCGGCTGTTAAAGACGAAATATTTGCATTACATATTGTTTATTGTACATTTTTCCGAGTTCTTTCGATTTTTGGTTATTATATTTTTGTAATTTTTTGTACAGCTATGTTTATAAACTTCTTTAGTTAGTAATCAAACTTTAAACATATTAAAAGTACTATAGACGTCAAAAAAGGCTGTTTTAAATAAAACATTTGTATTAAACCTTTTTTTAACGTACATTATTTGAATTATTTTGGTTAATGGTGTTAATATTCTTATAATATATCATACAGCTAAATAAATAAACGTTTTCGGGTAATAATAATAGTTTTAAAGTAATAAAACTACTTTTGACGTCAAAATCGGCTGTTAAAGAAGAAATACTTGCAATAAACATTGTATATCGTACATTATTTGAGTTCTTTCATTTTTTGTTTTAATATTATTGTAATATTTCGTAAAAGTAATTTAATAAACTACTTCGGTTAAAAATATTAGTTTTAATGTATTAAAACTCCTTTTGACGTCTAAATCGGCTGTTAAAGACGAAATATTTGCATTACATATTGTTTACTGTACATTTTTCCTAGTTCTTTCGATTTTTGGTTATTATATTTTTGTAATTTTTTTTCACAGCTATGTTTATAAACTTCTTTAGTTAGTAATCAAACTTTAAACATATTAAAAGTACTATAGACGTTATAAAAGGCTGTTTCAAACAAAATACTTCTATTAAACCCTTTTTAACGTACATTATTTCAATTATTTTGATTATTTGTTTTCATATTCTTATAATATATGATAAAGCTAATTAAATGAACCTATTCGGTTAGGAATATTAGTTTTAAAGTATTAAAACTTCTTTTGACGTCAAAATCGGCTATTCAAGACGTATAGTTGTAATAAATATTGTTTATCGTACATTATTTGAGTTATTATGATTTTTAGTAATAATATTCATGTAATTTTTCGTAAAGGTAATTTAATAAACGTCTTCGGGTAAAAATATTAGTTTTAAAAAATTAAAACTTCTTGTAAGTTTAAAATCGGCTGTTTAAGACGAAATACTAGCAATAAACATTGTTTATCGTACATTATTTGAGTTACTTTAATTTTTAGTTATAATATTCAAGTTATTTTTCGTAAAGGTAATTAAATAAATTTGTTCGTTTGAAAATATTAGTTTAAAAGTATTAAAACTCCTTTCAACGTCAAAATCGGCTGTTTAATACGAAATACTTACAGTAAACATTGTTTATCGTACATTATTTGAGTTATTTCGATTTTCGGTTATAATATTCTTGTAATTTTTCGTAAAGCTATGTTTATAAACTTCTTGGTTAGTAATCTTATTTTAAACATACTAAAAGTACCATAGACGTTATAAAAGGCTGTTTCATTCAAAATACTTGTTTTAATCCCTTTTTAACGTACACTATTTGAATTATTTTTATTTTTGGTATTAATATACTTATATTTTATCATACAGCTAGTTGAACCTATTCGGTTAGGATAATTCGTTATAAAGTATTAAAACACATTATAAAAGTACTATAGACGTAATAATGAGCTGTTTTCAACAAAATAATTGTAATAAACCATTTTTTATTGTACACTAATTGAATTAATTTTATTATTGGTATTAATATTCTTGTAATATATCATACACTTAATAAAATAAATATATTTAGTTAGGAATAATACTTTTAAAGTATTAAAACTCCTTTTGACGTCAAATTCAGCTGTTTAAGACGTAATGGTTGTAATAAACATTGTTTATCGTACATTATTTGAGTTATTATGGTTTTTGGTAATAATATTCATGTAATTTTTCGTAAAGGTAATTTAATAAACGTCTTAGGGTAAATATATTAGTTTTAAAGTATTAAAACTTCTTTTGAGTTTAACATCGGCTGTTTAAGACGAAATACTTGCAGAAACATTGTTTATCGTATATTATTTGAGTTAATTTGATTTTTAGTTATAATATTTAAGTTATTTTTCGTAAAGGTAATTAAATAAAATTGTTCATTTAGAAATTTTAGTTTTAAAGTATTAAAACTCCTTTTGACGTCTAAGTCGGCTGTTAAAGACCAAATACTTGCATTACACATTGTTTATTGTACATTTTTTGAGTTATTTTGATTTTTGATTATTATATTCTTGTAATTTTTCGTACAGCTATATTTATAAACTTCTTTGTTAGTAATCTAACTTTAAACATATTTATAGTTCTATAGACGTTATAAAAACCTGTTTTAAACAAAATACTTGTATTAAACCCTTTTTAACGTACATTATTTGAATTATTTTGATTAAAGATATTAAAATTTTTATAATATATCTTACAGCTAATTAAATGAACCTACTCGGTTAAAAATATTAGTTTTAAAGTATTAAAATTCCTTTTGACGTCAAAATCGGCTGTTTAAGACTAAATACTTGCAGTAAACATTGTTTATCTTACATTATTTGAGTTATTTCGATTTTTGGTTATAATATTCTTTTAATTTCTCGTACAGCTATGTTTATAAACTTCTTTTGTTAGTAAGCCAACTTTAAACATATTAAAAGTACTATAGACGTTATAAAAGGCTGTTTCAAATAAAACACTTGTATTAAACCCTTTTTAACGTACATTATTTGAATTATTTTGATTATTGCTATTAATATTCTTATATTATATCATACAGCTATATAAATAAACACTTTCGGGTAAAAATTATAGTTTTAAAGTAATAAAACTACTTTTGACGTCAAAATCAGCTGTTTAAGACGAAATACTTGCAGTAAACAATGTTTATTGTACATTATTTGAGTTATTTCTATTTTTAGTTATAATATTCTTGTAATCTTCGAACAGCTTATTTAATAAACGTTTTCGGTTAAATATATTAGTTTTAAAGTACTTCAACTACTTTTGACGTCAAAATTGGCTGTTTTATACGAAATACTTAGAATAAACATTGTTTATCATACATTATTTGATTTATTATGATTTTTTGTATTAATATCATTGTAATATTTCCTAAAAGTAATATAATTCTCGACTTCGGTTAAAAATATTAGTTTTAAAGTATGTATACTCCTTTTGACGTCTAAATCGGCTGTTATAGACGAAAAAGTTGCAATAATTATTATTTATGGTACATTATTAAACTTATTATAATGTTTTGTACTCATATTCTTGTATTTTTTCGTAAAGATATGTTTATAAACTTCTTAGGTTAGTAATCTTACTTTAAACGTACTATATTTTTCCAAGTTCTTTCGATTTTTGGTTATTATATTTTTGTAATTTTTTGTACAGCTATGTTTATAAACTTCTTAAGTTAGTAATCAAACTTTAAACATATTAAAAGTACTATAGACGTCATAAAAGGCTGTTTCAAATAAAACACTTGTATTAAACCAATTTTTAACGTACATTATTAGAATTTTTTTATTATTGGTGTTAATATTCTTATAATATATCATACAGCTAAATAAATAAACGTTTTTGGGTAAAAATAATAGTTTTAAAGTAATAAAACTACTTTGACGTCGAAATCGGCTGTTTAAGACGAAATACTTGCAGTAAACATTGTTTATTGTACATTATTTGATTTACTATGTTTTTTTCTATTAATATTATTGTAATCTTCGTACAGCTTATTTAATAAACGTTTTCGGTTAAATATATTAGTATTAAAGTACTTTAACTACTTTTGACGTCAAAATCGGCTGTTTTAGACGAAATACTTCCAATAAACATTGTTTATTGTACATTATTAAACTTATTATAATTTTTTGTACTCATATTCTTGTAATTTTTTGTAAATCTATGTTTATAAACTTCTTAGGTTAGTATCTTACTTTAAACATACTAAAAGTCCCATAGACGTTATAAAAGGCTGTTTCATTCAAAATACTTGTTTTAAACACTTTTTAACGTACACTGTTTGAATTATTTTGATTATTTGTTCTAATACTCTTATATTCTATGATACAGCTAGTTAAATGAACCTATTCGGTTAGGAAAATTTGTTTTAAAGTATTAAAACACATTTTGAAAGTATTATAGACGTAATAATATGCTGTTTTCAACAAAATAATTGAATGATTCATTTTTCATTGTAAACTAATTGAATTATTTTAGTTATTGGTATTAATATTCTTGTAATATATCATACAGCTAAGAAAATAAACATATTTAGTTAGGAATATTAGTTTTAAAGTATTAAAACTCCTTTTGACGTCAAAATCGGCTGTTTAAGACGTATAGTTGTAATAAACATTGTTTATCGTACAATATTTGAGTTATTATGATTTTTGGTAATAAAATTCATGTAATTTTTCGTAAAGGTAATTTAATAAACGTCTTCGGGTAAAAATATTAGTTTTAAAAAATTAAAAGTTCTTTTAAGTTTAAAATCGGCTTTTTAAGATGAAATACTTGTAATAAACATTGTATATCGTACATTATTTGAGTTCTTTCATTTTTGGTATTAATATTATTGTATTATTTCGTAAAGGTAATTTAATAAACTACTTCGGTTAAAAATATTAGTTTTAAAGTATTAAAACTCCTTTTGACGTCTAAATCGGCTGTTTAAGACGAAATGTTTGCAATAAACATCGATATATTATATTTTTTGAGTTTTTTCGATTTTTTGTAATAATATTATTGTAATATTTCATAAAATTAATTGAAATAATTCCTTTAGTTTGGAATATAAGTTTTAAAGTATTAAAACTCTTTTTGACGTCAAAAACGGCTGTTTAAGACGAAATACTACAATAAACATTGTTTATCGTACATGATTTGAGTTCTTTTATTTTTGGTATTAATATTATTGTAATAATTCGTAAAAGTAATTTAATAAATTACTTCGGTTAAAAATATTAGTTTTAAAGTATGAAAACTCCTTTTGACGTCTAAATCGGCTGTTAAAGACGAAATATTTCCATTACATATTGTTTATTGTACATTTTTTTAAAATCTTTCGATTTTTGGTTATTATAGTTTTGTAATTTTTTTTCACAGCTATGTTTATAAACTTCTTTAGTTAGTAATCAAACTTTAAACATATTAAAAGTACTATAGACGTTATAAAAGGCTGTTTCAAACAAAATACTTCTATTAAACCCTTTTTAACGTACATTATTTCAATTATTTTGATTATTTGTTTTAATATTCATATAATATATGATAAAGCTAATTAAATGAACCTATTCGGTTAGGAATATTAGTTTTAAAGTATTAAAACTCCTTTTGACGTCAAAATCGGCTGTTTAAGACGAAATACTTGCAGTAAATATTGTTTATTGTACATTTTTTGAGTTATTTTGATTTTTGATTTATACATTCTTGTAATTTTTCGTACAGCTATGTTTATAAACTTCTTTATTGGTAATCTAACTTTAAACATATTTAAAGTTCTATAGACGTTTTAAAAACCTGTTTCAAACAAAATACTTGTATTAAACCCTTTTTAACGTACATAATTTCATTTATTTTGATTATTGCTATTAATATTCTTATAATATATCATACAGCTATATAAATTAACGTTTTTTGGTAAAAATTATAGTTTTAAAGTAATAAAACTACTTTTGACGTCAAAATCGGCTGTTTAAAACGAAATACTTGCAGTAAACATTGTTTATTGTACACTTTTTGAGTTATTTCTATTTTTAGTTATAATATTCTTTAATCTTCGTACAGCTTATTTAATAAACGTTATGGTTAAGTATATTAGTTTTAAAGTATATTAACTACTTTTGACGTCAAAATCGGCTGTTTTATACGAAATACTTGGAATAAACATTGTTTATCATACATTATTTGATTTATTATGATTTTTTGTATTAATATCATTGTAATATTTCGTAAAAGTAATATAATTCTCGACTTCGGTTAAATGATTAGTTTTAAAGTATGAAAACTACTTTGACGTCTAAATCGGCTGTTATAGACGAAATACTTGCAATAAACATTGTTTATTGTACATTATTAAACTTATTATAATTTTTTGTACTCATATTCTTGTAATTTTTCGTAAAGATATGTTTATAAACTTCTTAGGTTAGTAATCTTACTTTAAACATACTAAAAGTACCATAGACGTTATAAAAGGCTGTTTCATTCAAAATACTTGTTTTAAACCCTTTTTAACGTACACTATTTCAATTATTTTGATTATTGGTATTAATATTCTTATATTCTATCATACAGCTAGTTATATGAACCTAATCGGTTAGGAAAATTCGTTTTAAAGTATTAAACCACATTTTAAAAGTACTATAGACGTAATAATATGCTGTTTTCAACAAAATAATTGAATAATTCCTTTTTCATCGTACACTAATTGAATTATTTTAATTATTGGTATTAATATTATTGTAATATATCATACAGCTAATAAAATAAACATATTTAGTTAGGAATATTAGTTTTAAAGTATTAAAACTCCTTTTGACGTCAAAATCGGCTATTTAAGACGTATAGTTGTAATAAATATTGTTTATCGTACATTATTTGAGTTATTATGATTTTTAGTAATAATATTTATGTAATTTTTCGTAGGGTAATTTAATAAACGTCTTCGGGTGAAAATATTAGTTTTAAAAATTAAAATTTAAATTAAAAGAGTGTACTTTAAAAAGTGTTTAATACAAGTATTTTGGTTGAAACAGGCTTTTATAATGTCTATAGTAGTTTTAATATGTTTAAAATTAAATTACTAAATAAAGAAGTTTATTAACATAGCTGTACAAAAAATTACAAGAATATTATAACCTAAAATCGCAATAACTCTAATAATGTAGGATAAACAATGTTTATGGTAAACAATAATTATGCAAGTCTAAAACAGCCTATTTTGACGTAAAAAGGAGTTTTAATACTTTAAAACTAGCATTTTTTACCGATGATATTTATTAAATTACCTGTACAAAATTTTACAAGAATATTATAACCAAAATTCGAAATAACTTAAATAATGTACGATAAACAATGTTTATTGCAAGTATTTTGTTTTAAACAGCCGATTTTGACGTCAAATAGAGTTTTAATACTTTAAAACGAATATTTCTAACGAAAAAGGTTTATTTTAATTAATTTTATAAAGTATTACAGTATATTATTACCAAAAATCATAATAAATCAAATAATGTACGATAAACAATTTTTATTTCGAGTAATTCGTATTAAACAGCTTATTTTGACTTCAAAAGGAGTTTTAGTACTTTAAATCTAATATTTTTAACCAAAAACGTTTATTACAGTAACTGTACGAAATATCACAAGAATCTTATAACCAAAATTTGAAATAACTCAAATAATGTACGAGAAACAATGTTTATTGCAAGTATTTCGTCTTATACAGCCGATTTTGACGTCAAATAGAGTTTTAATACTTTAAAACGAATATTCCTAACCGAAAAGGTTTATTTTAATTAATTTTATGAAATATAACCGTATATTATTACCGAAAATCATAATAAATCAAATAATCTTCGATATACAATGTTTATTTTGAGTAATTCGTATTAAACAGCCCATTTTGACGTCAAAAGGAGTTTTAGTACTTTAAATCTAATATATTTAACCGAAAATGTTTATTAAATTAGCTATACGAAATATCACAAGAAACTTATAACCAAAAATTGAAATAACTCAAATAATTTACGATAAACAATGTTTATTGCAAGTTTTTCGTCTTAAACAGCCGTTTTTGACGTAAAAAAAGTTTTAATACTTTAAAACTTATACTCCTAACAAAAGAGGCTTATTTTATTCAATTTTATAAAATATTACAATAATATTATTACTTCAAAGTGAAATAACTCAAATAATAAAAGATAAACAATGTTTATTGCAAGTATTTCGTCTTTAACAGCCGGTTTGACGTCAAAATAAGTTTTAATTCTAGTATTTTTAACCGAAGACATTTATTAAGTTACCTTTACGACGTATGACAAGAATATTATAACTTAAAAACGAAATAACTCAAATAATGAACGAAAAACAATGCTTATTGCAAGTATTACTTCTTAAACACTCGATTTTGACGTTAAAAGGAGTTCTAATACTTCAAAACTAATATTTTTACCCAAAGACGTTATTTAAATTAATTTTACGATATATTACAATAATATTATTACTAAAAATCATAATAACTCAAATAATGAACGATAAACGATGTTTATTGCAAGTATTTCGTCTTAAACAGCCGATTTTGAACTCAAAAGGAGTTTTAATAAATTAAGGCTAAAATTTTTATCCTAAGACGTTAATTATATTACCTTTACGAAATGTAACAAGAATATTATAACCAAAAATCATAATAAATCTAATAATGTACGATAAACGATGTTTATTGCAAGTATTTTGTCCTAAACAGCCGTTTTTGACGTCAAAAGAAGTTTAAATACGTTGAAACTAATATTCCTAACCAAATAAGTTTATTTAATTAGCTGTATGATATATTACAAGAATATTAATAACAAAAATTATAATAACTGTAATAATGTACGATAAACAATGTTTATGCAAGTATTTCGTCTTAATCAGCCAATTTTGACGTCAAAAGAAGTTTCAATGCTTTAAAACTAGTATATTTAACCGAAGATATTTATTAAATTACCTGTACAAAATATTACAAGAATATTATAACTAAGTTCGAAATAACTCTAATAATGTACGATAAACAATGTTTATTGCAAGTATTTTGTCTTAAACAGCATATTTTAACTTCAAACGGAGTTTTAATACTCTAAAACTAATATTCTTAAACGAATAGGTTTATTCAATTAGCTGTATGATTTATTAACAGAATAATAATGCCATTAATCAAAATGATTCGATTAATGTACGTTAAAAAGGGTTTAATACAATTATTTTGTATGAAACAGCCTTTTATGACGTCTATAGTACTTTCAATATGTTTAAAGTTAGATTACTAACCAAAGAAGTTTATAAACATAGCTTTACGATAAATTACAAGAATATTATAAACAAAAATTGAAATAACCTATATAAAGTACGAGAAACAATGTTTACTGCGAGTATATCGTCTTGAACAGCTGATTTTGACGTCAAAAAGAGTTTCAATAATTAAAACTAATATTCCTAACCGATGGGTTTATTTAATGATCTGTATGATATATTACATGAATATTAATACCAATAATCAAAATAATTCAAAGAGTGTACGTTAAAATAGGTTAAATACAAGTATTTTTGTTGAAACAGCTTTTTATAACGTCTATAGTAGTTTCATTATATTTAAAACTAGATTACTAACCAAAGAATATTATTTACATAGCTATACGAAAAACTACAAGAATATTAGAACTTAAAATCGCAATAACTAAAATAATATACGATAAACTATGTTTATTGCAAGTTTTTCGTCTTAAACAGCCGATTTTGACGTCAAAAGAAGTTTTAATAGTTTAAAACTAATATTTTTACCCGAGTCGTGTATTAAATTACTTTTACGAAATATTACAAGAATATTATTACCAAAAATCGGAATAAATTAAATAATGTATGATAAACAATGTTTATTGCAAGTATTTCGTTGTAAAAAGTAGATTTTGACGACAAAAGGAGTTTTAATACTTTGAAATTAATCTTTCAAACTGAATAGGTTTATTTAATTAGCTGTATGATATATTACATGAATTTTAATACCAATAATAAAATTATCTAAAAGAGTGTACCTTAAAAAGTGTTTAATAGAAGTACTTTGGTTGAAACAGCCTTTTATAATGTCTATAGTAGTTTCAATATGTTTAAAATTAGATTACAAACCAAAGAAGTTTATAAACATAGCTGTACGTAAAATTACAAGAATATTATAACCTAAAATCGCAATAACTCAAATAATATACGATAAACAACGGTTATTGCAATTATTTCTTCTTAAATAGCCGATTTTGACGTCAAAAGGAGTTTTAATACTTTACAACAATTATTCTCAATTGAAAGGGTTGTTTAATTAGATGTATGATATATTACAAAAATATTAATACCAATAATCAAAAAAATGGAATAGTGTACGTTTAAAGGATTTAATGCAAGTATTTTGTTTGAAACAGCCTTTTTTAACGTCTATAGCACATTTAATATATTTGAAATAGATTCCTACCAAAAAAGTTTATTAATAAATCTGTATGAAAAATTACATGAATATTATAGCCTAAATTAGCAATAAGTCAAATAATATGTGATAAACAATGTTTATTGCAAGTATTTTGTCTAAAACAGCCGATTTTGACGTCAAAAATAGTTTTAATACTTTAATACTCATATTCCTAACCGAAGAGGTTTATATTAGTGGCTGTATGAAATATTACATATATATTATAACAAAAAGTCGAAATAACTTAAATAATATACAATGAACAATGTTTATTCCAAGTTTTTCGTCTTAAACAGCCAATTTTGAACTCAAAAGGAGTTTTAATACATTAAAACTAATATTTTTACCCGAAGACGTTTTTTAAATTCCCTTTACAAAATATTACAAGAATATTATTACCAAAAATCTTAATAAATCAAATAATGTACGAGAAACAATGTTTATTGCTAGTATTTTGTCTTAAACAGTCATTTTTGACGTCAAAAGGAGTTTTAACAAGATGAAACTAATATTCCTGACCGAATAAGTTTAATTAATTCGCTGTATGATATATTACAAGAATAATAATACCTAAAATCGCAATAACTCAAATAATACACGATAAACAATGTTATTTACAAGTATTTTGTCTTAAACAGCTGATTTTGAACTCAAAAGGGGTATTAATACATTAAAACTGAATTTTTTATCCGAAGACGTTTATTAAATTACCTTTACGCTATATTACAAAAATATTATAACCAAAAATCATAATAAATCTAATATTGTACGACAAACAATGTTTATTACAAGAAATTTGTCTTAATCAGCCGTTTTTGACGTCAAAAGGAGTTTTAATACATTGAAACTAATATTCACAATCGAACAAGTTTATTTAATTTAAAGTTGGATTACTAACCAAAGAAGTTTTTTAAACATAGCTGTACGAAAAATACAAGAATATTATAACCAAAATTCGAAATAACTCAAATAATGTACGATAAACAATGTTTTGTTCAAATATTTAGTCTTAAACAGCCGATTTTGACGTCAAAAGGAGTTTTAATACTTTAAAACTAATATTCCTAACCGAATAAGTTCATTTAATTAGCTGTAAGACATATATAAGAATATTAATACGAATATTCAAAATAATTCAAATAGTGTACGTTAAAAAGTTTTTAATACAAGTATTTTGTTTAAAACAGCCTTTTATAACGTCTTTAGTACTTTTAATATGTTTAAAGTTAGATTATTAACCAAAGAAAATTATAAACATAGCTGTACGAAAAAGTACAGGTATATAATAACTAAAAATCGAAATAACTCAAATAGTGTACAATAAACAATGTTTACTGCAAGTATTTCGTCTTAAACAGCCGATTTTGACGTCAAAAGGAGTTTTAATACTTTAAATTAAATATTATTTACCTATTAAGTTTATTTGATTTAATTAATTGAAATATTACTAAAATATTATTACCAAAAATCATAATAAATCAAATAATGTACGAAAAACAATGTTTATTCAAATTATTTCGTATTAAACAGCCTTTTTTAACGTCAAAAGGAGTTTTAGTACTGTAAAACTAATATATTTAACCAATAACGTTTATTAACATAGCTGTACGAAATATCACGAGAATATTATAACCAAAAATCATAATAAATCAAAAAATGTACCATATACAATGTTTATTGCAAGTACTTCGTCTAGAACAGCCGTTTTTGACGTCAAAAAGAATTTTAATACATTAAAACTAATATTTTTACTAGAAAAAGTTTATAAAATTACCTTTACGAAAAATTACAAGAATATTATAATCAAAAATCGAAATAACTCAAATAATGTATAATAAACAATGTTTAGTGCAAGTATTTCGTATTAAACACCCTATTTTGACGTCAAAAAGAGTTTTAATACTTTAAAACTAATATTCCTAACCGAAGGAATTATTTAATTAATTTTATGAAAAATTACCATAATATTATAACCAAAATTCGAAATAACTCAAATAATATACGTAAAACAATGTTTTCTGCAAGTATTTAGTATTAAACAGCCTATTTTGACGTCAGAAGGAGTTTTAGTACTTTAAAACTAATAGATTTAACCGAAAGCGTTTATTAAATTAGCTTTACGAAATATCACAACGTTTATTGCAAGTATTTCGTTTTAAACAGCCGTTTTAGACGTCAAAAAGAGTTTTAATACTTTAAAACTAATATTCCTAACCGAAGGAATTTTTTTATTTTTTTTTATGAAATATTACAATAATATTATAACCAAAAATCGAAATAACTTAAATAATAAAAGATAAACAATGTAAAGTGCGAGTATTTCGTCTAAAACAGCCGATTGAGACGTCAAAAGGAGTTTAAATACTAGTATTTTTAACCGAAGACATTTATAAAATTACATGTACAAAGTAGGACAAGAATTTTTTAACCAAAAATCGAAATAACTCAAATAATAAACGAAAAACTATAATAAAAAAATAAACGAAAGAATATTAATATCTTTAATCAAAATAATTCAAATAATGTACGTTAAAAAGGGTTTAATACAAGTATTTTGTTTGAAACAGGTTTTAATAACGTCTATAGTACTTTAAATATGTTTAAAGTTAGATTACTAACAAAAGAAGTTTATAAACATAGCTGTACGAAAATTACAAGAATATAATAATCAAAAATCGAAATAACTCAAAAAATTTACAATAAACAATATTTACTGCAAGTGTTTCGTCTTAAACAGCCGATTTTGACGTCAAAAGGAGTTTTAATACTTTAAAACTAATATTCCTAACCGAATAAGTTCATTTAATTAGCCTTATGATATATTCTTAGAATATTAATACTAATAATCAAAATAATTCAAATATTGTACGTTAAAAGGGGTTTAATACAAGTATTTTGTTTGAAACAGCCTTTTATAACATCTATAGTACTTTTAATATGTTTAAAATTTGATTAGTAACCAAAGAAGTTTATAAACATAGCTGTACAATAAATTACAAAAATATAATAACCAAACATCGAAAGAACTCAAAAGATGTACAATAAACAATGTGTAATGCAAATATTTCGTCTTTAACAGCCGATTTAGACGTCAAGAGGAGTTTTAATACTTTAAAACTAATATTTTTTACCGAAGTAGTTTAATAAATTACTTTTACGAAATATTCCAATAATATTAATACCAAAAATGAAAGAACTCAAATAATGTACGATATACAATGTTTATTGCAAGTATTTCTTTTTTAACAGCCGATTTTAAACTCAAAAGAAGTTTTAATACTTTAAAATTAATATTTTTACCCGAAGACGTTTATTAAATTACCTTTACAAAAAATTACGTGAATATTATTACCAAAAATCATAACAACTCAATTAATGTACGATAAACAATGTTTATTACAACCATTACGTCTTAAACAGCCGATTTTGACGTCAAAATAGTTTTAATACTTTAAAACTAATATTTCTAGCTAAATCATTTATTTTATTAGCTGTATGATATATTACAAGAATATTAATACCAATAATTAAAATAATTCAATTAGTGTACGATAAAAAAGGGTTTATTACAATTATTTTATTGAAAACAGCATATTATTACGTCTATAGTACTTTGAATATGTGTTTTAATACTTTAAAACAAATTTTCTTAACCGAATCGGTTCATTAAACTAGCTGTATGATATAATATAAGAATATTAATACCAATAATCATAAAATTTTAAATAGTGTACGTTAAAAAGGGTTTAAAACAAGTATTTTGAATGAAACAGCCTTTTATAACGTCTATGGTACTTTTAGTATGTTTAAAGTAAGATTACTAACCTAAGAAGTTTATAAACATAGCTTAACGAAAAATTACAAGAATATTATAATCAAAAATCGAAATAACTCAAATAATGTACGATAAACAATGTTTACTGAAAGTATTTCGTATTAAACAGCCTTTTTCGACGTCAAAAAGAGTTTTAATACATTTTTAACGTAAAAACTAGTATTCCTAACCGAATAGGTTTATTTAATTAGCTCTATGATATATTATATTAATATTAATACCAATATGCGTAATAATTCAAATAGTGTACGTAAAAAGGGTTTAGTATAATTATTTTGTTTAAAACAGACTTTTATAACGTCTATAGTACTTTTAATATGTTTAATATTAGATTACTAAACGAAAAAATTTATTTATAGCTGTACAAAATATTTTAAGAATATTTTACTAAAAATCACAATAACCCAAGTAATATACGATAAACAATGTTTATTACAAGTATTTCGTCTTAAACAGTCGATTTCGACGTCAAATGGAGTTTTAATACTTTAAAACTAATATTTCTAACCGAATAGGTTTTTTTAAATAGCTGTATGGAACATTACAAGAATATGATTACCAAAAATTATATTAACTTTAATAATGTACAATAAACAATGTTTATTGCAAGTATTTCGTCTATAACAGCCGATTTAGACGTCAAAATGAGTTTTCATACTTTAAAACTAATATTTTTAACAGAAGTCGAGAATTATATTACTTTTACGAAATATTACAAGAATATTATTACCAAAAATCATAATAAATCCAATATTGTGTCGTAAACAATGTTTTTTTTTAAGTATTTCGTATTAAACAGCCGATTTTGACGTCAAAAGCAGTTTAAGTACTTTAAAACTAATATATTTAACCAAAAACGTTTATTAAATAAACTGTACGAAAAATTACAAGAATATTATAACCAAAAATCGATATAACTCAAGTAATGTACGATATACAATGTTTATTGCAAGTATTTCGTCTTTAACAGCCAATTTAGACGTCAAAAGGAGTTTTTATACTTTAAAACTAATATTTTCAACCAAAGTCGTTTATAAAATTACTTTTATTAATTTTACAAGAATATTATTACCAAAAATCATAATAAATCAAAAAATGTATATTAAACAATGTTTATTGCAAGTATTTCGTTTTAAAAAGCCGATTTTGACTTCAAAAATAGTTTTAATACTTTAAAACTAATATTCCTAACCGAAGAGGTATATTTTATTTAATTTATTGAAGTATTACAAGAATATTATTACCAAAAATCATAATAAATCAAATAATGTACGAAAAACAATGTTTATTCAAATTATTTCGTATTAAACAGCCTATTTTGACGTCAAAAGGAGTTTTAGTATTCTAAAACTAATATATTTATCTAAAAACGTTTATTAACATAGCTTAACAAAATATTACGAGAATATTATAACTAAAAATCATAATAAATCAAAAAAATGTACGATATTCAATGTATATTGCAAGTATTTCGTTTAAAACAGTCGTTTTTGACGTCAAAAATAATTTTAATACTTTAAAACTTATATTCCTAACGAAGAGGTTTATTTTATTTTATTTTATGAAATATTAAAATAATATTAATACCAAAAATCGAAATAACTCAAATAATGAAAGATAAACAATATTTATTGCAAGTATTTTGTCTTAAACAGCCGATTAAGACGTCAAAGGGAGTTTTAATATTTGAAAACTAATATTTTCAACCTAAGAAATTTATTAAAATACCTTTAAAAAAATTACAAGAATATTATAACCTAAAATTGAAATAACTCAAATAATGTACGATAAATAATGTTATTGCAAGTATTTTGTCTTAAACAGCCGTTTTTGACGTCAAAAGGAGTTTTAATACGTAGGAACTAAAATTTTTACCCGAACACGTTTATTTAATTAGCTGTGTGATAGATTTAAAGAATATTTATACGAATAATCAAAATAATTTACATAGTGTACGTTTAAAAGGGTTTACTACAAGTACTTTGTATGAAACAGCATTTTATAACGTCTATGCTACTTTTAATATGTTTAGAGTTAGATTACAAACCAAAGAAGTTTATAAACATAGCTTTACGAAAAATTACAAGAAAATTATAACAAAAAATTGAAATAACTCAAATAATGTACGATAAACAATGTTATCTGCAAGTATTTCGTATTAAACAGCCTATTTTGACGTCAAAAGGAGTTTTAGTACTTTAAAACTTATATATTTAACCGAAAGCGTTTATTAAATTAGCTGTACGAAATATCACAATAATTAATGCAAGTATTTCGTCTTAAACAGCCGTTTTAGACGTCAAAAAGAGTTTCAATACTTTAAAACTAATATTCCTAACCGAAGGTATTATTTTATTTTATGAAATATTACAATAATATTAGTACCAAAAATCGAAATAACTTAAATAATAAAAGATAAACAATGTAAAGAGCGAGTATTTCGTCTTAAACAGCCGATTTAGACGTCTAAAGGAGTTTTAATACTAAATTTTTAACCGAAGACATTTGTTAAATTACATGTACGAAGTATGACAAGATTATTATACAAAAAATCGAAATAACTCAAATAATAAATGAAAAACAATGCTTATTGCAAGTATTTATTCTTAAACAGCCAATTTTGACGTCAAAAGGAGTTTTTATACTTTAGAATTAGTATTATTAACCAAATATGTTTATTAAATCACCTGAACATATTATTAGTAGAATATAATAACCAAAATTCGAAAAACTCAAATAATGTACAATCAACAATGTTTATTGGTAGTATTTCGTCTTAAACAGCCGATTTGACGTCAAATTGAGTTTTAATATTTTAAAACTATTATTCTTAACCTAATAGGTTTATTTTATTAGCTATATGATTTATTACATGAATATTAATACCAATAATCAAAATATTTTAAATAGTGTACGTTAAAAATGGTTTTTAGAAAGACTTTTATAACGTCAATAGTAGTTTTAATATGTTTCAAGTTAGATTACTAACTAAAGATGTTTATTAACATAGCTGTACAAAAAATTACATGAATATTATTAACTAAAATCGCAATATCTAAAATAACATACGATAAACTATGTTTATTGCAAATATTTCGTCTTGAACAGCCGATTTTAAACTCAAAAGTAGTTTTAATACAATAAAACTAATATTTTACCCGAAGACGTTTATTAAATTATGTTTACGAAATATTACAAAAATATTATTATCAAAAATTATAATAAATCAAATAATGTATGAGATACATTGTTTATTGCAAGTATTTTGTTTTAAACAGCCGTTTTAGACGTCATAAGGAGTTATAATACGTTAAAACTAATATTCCCAACCGAATAAGTTTTTTTAATTAGCTGTATGATATATTACAAGAATATTAATACCAAAAGTCATAATAACTGTAATAATGAACGTTAAACAATGTTTATGCAAGTATTTCGTCTTGAACAGCCGATTTTGACGTCTAAAGGAGTTTTAATACTTTAAAACTAATATTTCTAAGCGAATAGGTTTATTAAATTAGCTGTACGAAATATCACAATGTTTATGCAAGTATTTCGTCTTAAACAGCCGATTTTGACGTCAAAAGGAGTTTTTATACTTTATAACTAGTATTTTTAACCAAAGTAATTTATTAAATTACCTGTACAAAATTTTAGAAGAATATTATAACCAAAATTCGAAATAACTCAAATAATGTACAATAAACAATGTTTACTGTGAGTATTTCGTCTTAAACAGCTGATTTGACGTTAAACGGAGTTTTAATACTTTAAAACTAATATTCCTTGCCGAATAGGTTTATTTAATTAGCTGTATGATATGTTAGTTGAATAATAATACCAATAATCAAAATAATTTATATAGTGTCAATAAAAAAGGTTTAAAACAAGTATTTTGGTTGAAACAGCCTTTTATAACGTCTATTGTAGTTTCAATATGTTTAAAGTTATATTACTAACTTAAGAAGTTTGTTAACATAGCTGTACAAAAAATTACATGAATATTATAAACTAAAATCGCAATAACTCAAAGAACATACGATAAACAATGTTTATTGCAAGTATTTAGTCTTTAACAGCCAATTTAGACGTAAAAAGGAGCTTTAATACTTTAAAACTAATATTTTAACCGAAGTCGTTTATTAAATTACTTTTACGTAATATTACAAGAATATTAATACCAAAAATCATAATATATCAAATTATGTATGATAAACAATGTTTATTCCAAATATTTTGTATTAAACAGCAAATTTTGACGTCAAAAGTAATTTAAGTATTTTAAAACTAATATATTTAACCGAAAACGTTTATAAAATAAGCTGTACGATAAATTTCAAGAATATATAACTAAAAATCGAAATAACTCAAATAATGTTAGATAAACAATGTTTACTGCAAGTAACTAGTCTTAATTAGCCGATTTTGACGTCAAAAGGAGTTTTAATATTTTAAAACTACTATTCCTAACCGAATAGGTTTTTTTAATTAGCTGTTTGATAAATTAACAGAACATTAATATCACAAATCTTAAAATTTGAAATAATGTACGTTAAAAAGGGTTAAATACAAGTATTTTATATGAAACTGCCTTTTATTACGACTATAGTACTTTTAATATGTTAAAAGTTAGATTACTAACCAAAGAAGATTATAAACATAACTGTACGAAAAATAACATAAATATTGTAACCAAAAATCGAAATAACTCAAATATTGTACGATAAACAATGTTTAATGCAAGTAATTAGTCTTAAACAGCCGATTTTGACGTCAAAAGAAGTTTTACTACTTTTTAACTAATATTCCTAACCGAATAACTTCTTTTAATTAGCTGTATGATATATTATAAGAATATTAATACCAATACTCAAACCAATTTCAATTGTGTACTTTAAAAAGGGTTTAATACAAGTATTTTGTTTGAAACAGCATTTTGAAACGTCTATAGTACTTTTAATACGTTTAAAGTTAGATTACTAAACAAAAAAATTTTTAAACATAGCTGTACAAAAAAAATAAGGAATATTCTAACCGAAAATCGAAATAACTCAAATAATGTACAATTAACAACGTTTACTGCAAGTATTTCGTATTAAACAGCCTATTAAGACGTCAGAAGGAGTTTTAGTGCTTTAAAACTAATATATTTAACCGAAAACTTTATTAAATTAGCTGTACGAAATATCACAACAATATTATAACCAAAAATTGAAGTAACTCAAATTATGTAGGGTAAACAATGTTTATTGCAAGTATTTCGTCTTAAACAGCCGTTTTTGACGATATTTAAAGTTAGATTACTAACCAAAGAAAGTTATTAACATAGCTGTACAAAAAATAACACGAATATTATAACCAAAAATCGAAATAACTCAAATAATGTCCGAAAAACAATGTTTATTGCTAGTATTTCGTCTTAAATAGCAGTTTTTGACGTCAAAAAAAGTTTTAATACTTTAAAACTAATATTTCCAACCGAAGAGGTTTATTTTATTTAATTTTAAGAAATATTACAATAATATTATTATCAAAAATCGTAATAACTCAATTAATGAAAGATAAACAATGTTTATTGCAATTATGTCGTCTTAAACAGCCGATTTTGAACTCAAAAGGAGTTTTAGTACATTAAAACAAATATTTTTTTGCGAAGACGTTTATTAAATTACCTTTCAGAATATTACAAGAATCTTATTACTTAAAATCATAATAAATCTAATATTGTACGATAAACGATGTTTATGGCAAGTATTTAGTTTAAAACAGCCGTTTTTGACGCCAAAAGGAGTTTTATTACGTTAAAATAATATTCCTAAACGAATAAGTGTATTTATTTAGCTGTACATTTAGAAAAGTTTAATACAAGTGTTTTGTTTGAAACAGCCTTTTATGACGACTATAGTACTTTTAGTATGTTTAAAGTTGGATTACTAACCAAAAAAGTTATAAAAATACCTTAACAAAAATTACAAGAATATTATAACCAAAAATCAAAATAACTCAAATAATGTACAATAAACAAAGTTTACTGCAAGTATTTAGTCTTAAACAGCCGATTTCGACGTCAAAAGGAGTTTTAATATTTTGAAACGAATTTTGCTAACCGAATAGGTTCATTTAATTAAATGTATGATATATTACAAGAATATTAAAAACAAAAATCATAATAACTGTAATAATGTACGATAAACAATGTTAATGCAAGTTTTTCGTCTTAATCAGCCGATTTTCACATAAAAATGAGTATCAATACTTTAAAACTAGTATTTTTAACTGAAGATTTTTATTAAAGTACCTGTACAAAATATTACAAGAATATTAAACAGACGATTTAAACGTCAAAAAGAGTTTCATATTTTAAAAATAATATTTTTAACAGAAGTCGATTATTAATTTACTTTTACAAAAATGACCGAGAATATTATAGCCAAAAATTTAAATTACTCAAATAATGTTCGATAAAATTTTTTTATTATAAGTATTTCGTCTTAAATAGCCCATTTTGAACTCAAAAGGAGTTTTATTACTTTAAAACTAATATTTTTACCCGAAATCGTTTATTAAATTACCTTTATAAAATATTACAAGAATTTTATTACAAAATATCATAATAACTCAATAAATGTACGATAAACAATTTTATTGCAAGTATTTCGTGTTAAACAGCTGATTTTGAACTCAAAAGATGTTTTAACACATTAAAACTAATATTTTTATTCAAAGACGTTTATTAAATTCTTTAACAAAATATTACAAAAATGCTATTACCAAAAATCATAATAAATCTAATAATGTACGATAAACGATGTTTATTGCAAGTATTTTGTCTTAAACAGCCGTTTTTGACGTCAAAAGGAGTTTTAATACGTTGAAACTAATATTCCTAACCGAATAGGTTTATTTAATTAGCTTTACGATATATTAACAGAATATTAATACCATTTATCAAAATAATTCGAATAATGTACGTTAAAAAGGGTTTAATACAGGTATTTTCGTTAAACTGCCTTTTATAACGTCTATAGTACTTTTAATATGTTTAAAGTTAGATTACTAACCAAACAAGTTTATAAACATAGCTGTATGAAAAATTACAAGAATATTATAAACAAAAATCAAAATAACACAAATAAAGTACGATAAACAATGTTTACTGCAAGTATTTCGTCTTAAACAGCCGATTTTGACGTCAAAAAGAGTTTTAATACTTTAAAACTAACATTTCTAACCGATGGGTTTATTTAATTATCTGTATGATATAATACATGAATATTAATACCAATAATCAAAATAATACAAATAGTGTACGTTAAAATGGGTTTAATACAAGTATGTTATAGACGATATACTTGCAATAAACATTGTTCATTGTACATTATTAAACTTTTTATAATTTTTTGTACTCATATTCTTGTAATTTTTCGTAAAGCTATGTTTATAAACTTCTTAGATTAGTAATCTTACTTTAAACAAACTAAAAGTAACATAGACGTTATAAAAGGCTGTTTCATTCAAAATACTTGTTTTAAACCCTTTTAACGTACACTATTTGAATTATTTTGATTATTGGTATTAATATTCTTATATTATATCATACAGCTAGTTAAATAAACCTATTCAGTTAGAAAAATTCATTTTAAAGTATTAAAACACATTTTAAAAGTACTATAGACGTAATAATATGCTGTTTTCAATAAAATAATTGAATAATTCCTTTTTCATCGTACACTAATTGAATTATTTTAATTATTGGTATTAATATTTTTGTAATATATCATACAGCTAAAAAACTAAACATATTTAGTTAGGAATATTAGTTTTAAAGTATTAAAACTCCTTTTGACGTCAAAATCGGCTGTTTAATAGGTGTAGTTGTAATAAACATTGTTTATCGTACATTATTTGAGTTCTTTCATTTTTGGTATTAATATTATTGTAATATTTTGTAAAAGTAATTTAATAAACTACTTCGGTTAAAAATATTAGTTTTAAAGTATTAAAACTCCCTTTGACGTCTAAATCGGCTGTTAGAGACGAAATACTTGCAATAAAAATTGTTTGTGGTACATTATTAAACTTATTATAATTTTTTGTACTCATATTCTTTTAATTTTTCGTAAAGATATGTTTATAAACTTCTTAGGTTCTTACTGTAATCTTACTTTAAACATACTAAAAGTACCATAGACGTTATAAAAGGCTGTTTCATTCAAAATACTTGTTTTAAACCCTTTTTAACGTACACTATTTGAATTATTTTGATTATTGGTATTAATATTCTTATATTCTATCATACAGCTAGTTATATGAACCTATTCGGTTAGGAAAATTTGTTTTAAAGTATTAAACCACAATTTAAAAGTACTATAGACGTAATAATATGCTGTTTTCAACAAAATAACTAAATAATTCCTTTTTCATCGTACACTTATTGAATTATTTAAATTATTGGTATTAATATTCTTGTAATATATCATACAGCTAATAAAATAAACACATTTAGTTAGGAATATTAGTTTTAAAGTATTAAAACTCCTTTTGACGTCAAAATCGGCTGTTTAAGACGTATAGTTGTAATAAATATTGTTTATCGTACATTATTTAAGTTATTTTGATTTTTGGTAATAATATTCATGTAATTTTTCGTAAAGGTAATTTAATAAACGTCTTCGGGTAAAAATATTAGTTTTAAGAAATTAAAACTTCTCTTAAGTTTAAAATCGGCTGTTTAAGACGAAATACTAGCAATAAACATTGTTTATCGTACATTATTTGAGTTACTTTGATTTTTAGTTATAATATTTGGGTTATTTTTCGTAAAGGTAATTAAATAAATCTCTTCGTTTAAAAATAATAGTTTTAAAGTATTAAAACTCCTTTCAACGTCAAAATCGGCTGTTAAAGAAGAAATACTTGCAATAAACATTGTATATCGTACATTATTTGAGTTCTTTCATTTTTGGTATTAATATTATTGTAATACTTCGTAAAAGTAATTTAATAAACTACTTCGGTTGAAAATTTTAGTTTTAAAGTATGAAAACTCCTTTTGACGTCTAAATCAGCTGTTAAAGACGAAATATTTGCATTACAAAATGTTTATTGTAAATTTTTTTAAGTTCTTTCGATTTTTGGTTATTATATTTTTGTAATTTTTTTTCACAGCTATGTTTATAAACTTCTTTAGTTAGTAATCAAACTTTAAACATATTAAAAGTACTATAGACGTTATAAAAATCTGTTTCAAACAATATACTTGTATTAAACCCTTTTTAACGTACACTATTTAAATTTTTTTGATTATTAGTATTAATATTCTGATAATATATGATAAAGCTGATTAAATGAATCTATTCGGTTAGGAATATTAGTTTTAAAGTATTAAAACTCCTTTTGACTGCAAAATCGGCTGTTTAAGACGAAATACTTGCAGTAAATATTGTTTATTGTGAATTATTTGAGTTATTTTGATTTTTGATTATTATATTCTTATAATTTTTCGTACAGCTATGTTTATAAACTTCTTTGTTAGTAATCTAACTTTAAACATATTTAAAGTTCTATAGACGTTATAAAAACCTGTTTTAAACAAAATACTTGTATTAAACCCTTGTCAACGTACATTATTTGAATTATTTTGATTAAAGATATTAAAATTCTTATAATATATCTTACAGCTAATTAAATGAACCTACTTGGTTAAAAATATTAGTTTTAAAGTATTAAAACTCCTTTAGACGTCAAAATCGGCTGTTTAAGACTAAATACTTGCAGTAAACATTGTTTATCTTACATTATTTGAGTTATTTCGATTTATGGTTATAATATTGTTGTAATTTTTCGTACAGCTATGTTTTAAAACTTCTTTTGTCAGTAAACCAACTTTAAACATATTAAAAGTACTATAGACGTCATAAAAGGCTGTTTCAAATAAAACACTTGTATTAAACCCTTTTTAACGTACATTATTTAAATTATTTTGATTATTGGTATTAATATTCTTATAATATATCATACAGCTATATAAATAAACGTTTTCGGGTAAAAATTATAGTTTTAAAGTAATAAAACTACTTTTGACGTCAAAATCGGCTGTTTAAGACGAAATACTTGCATTAAACATTGTTTATTGTACATTATTTGAGTTTTTTCTGTTTTTAGTTATAATATTCCTGTAATCTTCGTACAGCTTATTTAATAAACGTTTTCGGTTAAATTTATTAGTTTTAAGTTACTTCAACTACTTTTGACGTCAAAATCGGCTGTTTTATACGAAATACTTTGAATAAACATTGTTTATCATACATTATTTGATTTATTATGACTTTTTGTATTAATATCATTGTAATATTTCGTAAAAGTAATATAATTCTCGACTTCGGTTAAAAATATTAGTTTTAAAGTATGAAAAAACCTTTTGACGTCTAAATCGGCTGTTATACACGAAATATTTCCAATAAACATTGTTTATGGTACATTATTAAACTTATTATAATTTTTTGTACTCATATTCTTGTAATTTTTCGTAAAGATATGTTTATAAACTTCTTAGGTTAGTAATCTTACTTTAAACATACTAAAAGTACCATAGACGTTATAAAAGGCTGTTTTATTCAAAAAACTTGTTTTTTTTAACGTACACTATTTGAATTATTTTGATTATTGGTATTAATATTCTTATATTCTGTCATACAGCTAGTTATATGAATTTATTCGGTAAGGAAAATTCGTTTTAAAGTATTAAACCACATTTTAAAAGTACTATAGACGTAATAATATGCTGTTTTTGACAAAATAATTGAATAATTCCTTTTTCAACGTACACTTATTGAATTATTTTAATTATTGGTATAAATATTCTTGTAATATATCATACAGCTAATAAAATAAACATATTTAGTTAGGAATATTAGTTTTAAAGTATTAAAACTCCTTTTGACGTCAAAATCGGCTGTTTAATACGTATAGTTGTAATAAACATTGTTTATCGTACATTATTTGAGTTATTATGATTTTTGGTAATAATATTCATGTAATTTTTCGTAAAGGTAATTTAATAAAAGTCTTCGGGTAGAATATTAGTTTTAAAAAATTAAAACTTCTTTAAAGTTTAAAATCGGCTGTTTAAGAAGAAATACTTGCAATAAACATTGTATATCGTACATTATTTGAGTTCTTTCATTTTTTGGTATTAATATTATTGTAATATTTCGTAAAAGTAATTTAATAAACTACTTCGGTTAAAAATATTAGTTTTAAAGTATTAAAACTCCTTTTGACGTCTAAATCGGCTGTTTAAGACGAAATGTTTGCAATAAACATTGTTTATATTTTATTTTTTGAGTCTTTTCGATTTTTGGTAATATTATTATTGTAATATTTCTTAAAATTAATTAAAATAATTCCTTTGGTTTGGAATATAAGTTTTAAAGTATTAAAACTCTTTTTGACGTCAAAAACGGCTGTTTAAGACGAAATACTACAATAAACGTTGTTTATCGTACATGATTTGAGTTCTTTTAATTTTGGTATTAATATTATTGTAATAATTCGTTAAAATAATTTAATAAACTACTTCGGCTAAAAATATTAGTTTTAAAGTATGAAAACTCCTTTTGACGTCTAAATCGGCTGTTAAAGACGAAATATTTGCATTACATATTGTTTATTGTACATTTTTTCAAGTTCTTTCGATTTTTGGTTATTATATTTTTGTAATTTTTTTTCACAGCTATGTTTATAAACTTCTTTAGTTAGTAATCAAATTTTAAACATATTAAAAGTACTATAGACGTTATAAAAGGCTGTTTCAAACAAAATACTTCTATTAAACCCTTTTTAACGTACATTATTTCAATTATTTTGATTATTTGTTTTAATATTCTTATAATATATGATAAAGCTAATTAAATGAACCTATTCGGTTAGTAATATTAGTTTTAAAGTATTAAAACTCCTTTTGACGTCAAAATCGGCTGTTTCAGACGAAATACTTGCAGTAAATATTGTTTATTGTACATTTTTTGAGTTATTTTGATTTTTGATTATTACATTCTTGTAATTTTTCGTACAGCTATGTTTATAAACTTCTTTGTTAGTAATCTAACTTTAAACATATTTAAAGTTCTATAGACGTTTTAAAAACCTGTTTCAAACAAAATACTTTTATTAAACCCTTTTTAACGTACATTATTTAAATTATTTTGATTAAAGATATTAATATTCTTATAATATATCTTACAACTAATTAAATGAACCTACTCGGTTAGAAATATTAGTTTTAAAGTATTAAAACTCCTTTGGACGTCAAAATCGGCTGTTTAAGACTAAATACTTGCAGTAAACATTGTTTATCTTACATTATTTTAGTTATTTCGATTTTTGGTTATAATATTCTTGTAATTTTTCGTACAGCTATGTTTATAAACTTCTTTTGTTAGTAATCCAACTTTAAACATATTAAAAGTACTATAGACGTCATAAAAGGCTGTTTCAAATAAAACACTTGTATTAAACCTTTTTTAACGTACATTATTTGAATTATTTTGATTATTGCTATTAATATTCTCATAATATATCATACAGCTATATAAATAAACGTTTTTGGGTAAAAATTATAGTTTTAAAATAATAAAACTACTTTTGACGTCAAAATCGGCTGTTTAAAACGAAATACTTGCAGTAAACATTGTTTATTGTACATTATTTGAGTTATTTCTATTTTTAGTTATAATATTCTTTAATCTTCGTACAGCTTATTTAATAAACGTTTTCGGTTAAATATATTAGTTTTAAAGTATATCAACTACTTTTGACGTCAAAATCGGCTGTTTTATACTGAATACTTGGAATAAACATTGTTTATCATACATTATTTGATTTATTATGATTTTTTGTATTAATATCATTGTAATATTTCGTAAAAGTAATAAAATTCTCGACTTCGGTTAAAAATATTAGTATTAAAGTACTTCAACTACTTTTGACGTCTAAATCGGCTGTTATAGACGAAATACTTGCAATAAACATTGTTTATAGTACATTATAAAACTTATTATAATTTTTTGTACTCATATTCTTGTAATTTTTCGTAAAGATATGTTTATAAACTTACTAGGTTAGTAATCTTACTTTAAACATACTAAAAGTACCATAGACGTTATAAAAGGCTGTTTCATTCAAAATACTTGTTTTAAACCCTTTTTAACGTACACTATTTGATTTATTTTGATTATTGGTATTAATATTCTTATATTCTATTATACAGCTAGTTATATGAACCTATTCGGTTAGGAAAATTCGTTTTAAAGTATTAAACCACATTTTAAAAGTACTATAGACGTAATAGTAAGCTGTTTTTAACAAAATAATTGAATAATTCCTTTTTCATCGTACACTCATTGAATTATTTTAATTATTGGTATTAATATTCTTGTAATATATCATACAGCTAATAAAATAAACATATTTAGTTAGGAATATTAGTTTTAAAGTATTAAAACTCCTTTTGACGTCAAAATCGGCTATTTAAGACGTATAGTTGTAATAAATATTGTTTGTTGTACATTATTTGAGTTATTATGATTTTTGGTAATAATATTCATGTAATTTTTCGTAAAGGTAATTTAATAAACGTATTCGGGTAAAAATATTAGTTTTAAAAAATTAAAACTTCTTGTAAGTTTAAAATCGGCTGTTTGAGACGAAATACTAGCAATAAACATCGTTTATCGTACATTATTTGAGTTACTTTGATTTTTAGTTATAATATTTAAGTTATTTTTCGTAAAGGTAATTAAATAAATTTGTTCGTTTGAAAATATTAGTTTTAAAGTATTAAAACTCCTTTCAACGTCAAAATCGGCTGTTAAAGAAGAAATACTTGCAATAAACATTGTATATCGTACATTATTTGAGTTCTTTCATTTATGGTATTAATATTATTATAATATTTCGTAAAAGTAATTAAATAAACTACTTCGGTTAAAAATATTAGTTTTAAAGTATTAAAACTCCTTTTGACGTCTAAATTGGCTGTTAAAGACGAAATATTTGCATTACATATTGTTTATTGTACATTTTTCTAAGTTCTTTCGATTTTTGGTTATTATATTTTTGTAATTTTTTGTACAGCTATGTTTATAAACTTCTTTAGTTAGTAATCAAACTTTAAACATATTAAAAGTACTATAGACGTCATAAAAGGCTGTTTCAAATAAAACACTTGTATTAAACCCTTTGTTAACGTACATTATTTGAATTATTTTGATTATTGGTTTTAATATTCTTATTATAAATCATACAGCTAAATAAATAAACGTTTTCGGGTAAAAATAATATTTTTAAAGTAATAAAACTACTTTTGACGTCAAAATCGGCTGTTTAAGACGAAATACTTGCAGTAAACATTGTTTATTGTACATTATTTGAGTTATTTCTATTTTTAGTTATAATATTCTTGTAATCTTCGTACGATTATTTAATAAACGTTTTCGGTTAAATATATTAGTTTTAAAGTACTTCAACTACTTTTGACGTCAAAATCGGCTGTTTTATACGAAATACTTCCAATAAACATTGTTTATTGTACATTATTAAACTTATTATAATTTTTTGTACTCATATTCTTGTAATTTTTCGTAAAGATATGTTTATAAACTTACTAGGTTAGTAATCTTACTTTAATCATACTAAAAGTACCATAGACGTTATAAAAGGCTGTTTCATTCAAAATACTTGTTTTAAACCCTTTTTAACGTACACTATTTGAATTATTTTGATTATTGGTTTTAATATTCTTATATTTTATCATACAGCTAGTTAAATGAACCTATTCGGTTAGGAAAATTCGTTTTAAAGTATTAAAACACATTTTAAAAGTACTATAGACGTAATAATATGCTGTTTTCAACAAAATAATTGAATAATTCCTTTTTCATCGTACACTAATTAAATTATTTTAATTATTGCTATTAATATTCTTGTAATATATCATACAGCTAAGAAAAAAAACATATTTAGTAAGGAATATTAGTTTTAAAGTATTAAAACTCCTTTTGACGTCAAAATCGGCTGTTTAAGACGTATAGTTGTAATAAACATTGTTTATCGTACATTGTTTGAGTTCTTTCATTTTTGCTATTAATATTATTGTAATATTTCGTAAAAGTAATTTAATAAACTACTTCGGTTAAAAATATTGGTTTTAAAGTATTAAAACTACTTTTGACGTCTAATACCGCTGTTTAAGACGAAATGTTTGCAATAAACATTGTTTATATTTTATTTTTTGAGTTTTTTGATTTTGCGTTATAATATTATTGTAATATTTCATGCAATTAGTTGAAATAATTCCTTCGGTTTTAAATATAAGTTTTAAAGTATTAAAACTCTTTTTGACGACAAAAACGGCTGTTTAAGACGAAATACTTGCAATAAACATTGTTTATCGTACATTATTTGAGTTATTTTGGTTTTTGGTTATAATATTCTTGTGATATATCGTACATCTTATTTAATAAACGTTTTTGGTTAAATATATTAGATTTAAAGTACTAAAACTCCTGCTGACGTCTAAATAGGCTGTTTAATACGAAATACTTGCAGTTAACATTGTTTATCGTAAATTATTTGAGTTAAATTGATTTTTGGTCATATTATTATTGTAATTTTTCGTACAGTTATATTTATAAACTTCTTTGGTTAGTAATCTAACTTTAAACATATTAAAAGTACTATAGACGTTATAAAAGGCTGTTTCAAACAAAATACTTGTATTAAACCCTTTTTAACGTACACTATTTGAATTATTTTGATTATTAGTATTAATATTCTTATGATATATGATAAGGCTAATTAAATGAACCTATTCGGATAGGAATATTAGTTTTGAAGTATTAAAACTCCTTTTGATGTCAAAATCGGCTGTTTAAGACGAAACAATTGCAGTAAATATTGTTTATTGTACATTTTTTGAGATATTTTGATTTTTGATAATTATATTCTTGTAATTTTTCGTACAGCTATGTTTATAAACTTCTTTGTTAGTAATCTAACTTTAAACATATTTAAAGTTCTATAGACGTTATAAAAACCTGTTTCAAACAAAATACTTGTATTAAACCCTTTTTAACGTACATTATTTGAATTATTTTGATTAAAGATATTAATATTCTTATAATATATCTTACAGCTAATTTAATAAACCTACTCGGTTAGAAATATTAGTTTTAAAGTATTAAAACTCCTTTTTACGTCAAAATCGGCTGTTTAAGACTAAATACTTGCAGTAAACATTATTTATCTTACATTATTTGAGTTATATCGATTTTTGGTTATAATAATCTTGTAATCTTTGTACAGCTATGTTTATAAACTTCTTTTGTTAGTAATCCAACTTTAAACATATTAAAAGTACTTTAGACGTCATAAAAGGCTGTTTCAAATAAAACACTTGTATTAAATCCTTTTTAACGTACATTATTTGAATTATTTTGATTATTGGTATTAATATTCTTATAATATATCATACAGCTATATAAATAAACGTTTTCGGGTAGAAATAATAGTTTTAAAGTAATAAAACTATTTTTGACGTCAAAATCGGCTGTTTGAGACGAAACACTTGCAGTAAACATTGTTTATTGTACATTATTTGAGTTATTTCTTTTTTTAGTTATAATATTCTTGTAATCTTCGTACAGCTAATTTAAAAAACGTTTTCGGTTAAATATATTAGTTTTAAAGTACTTCAACTACTATTGACGTCAAAATCGGCTGTTTTATATGAAATACTTGGAATAAACATTGTTTATCATACATTATTTGATTTATTATGATTTTTTGTATTAATATTATTGTAATATTTCGTAAAAGTAATATAATTCTCGACTTCGGTTAAAAATATTAGTTTTAAAGTATGAAAACTCCTTTTGACGTCTAGTCGGCTGTCATAGACGAAATAATTGCAATAAACATTGTTTATGGTACATTATTAAACTTATTATAATTTTTTGTACTCATATTCTTGTAATTTTTTGTAAAGATATGTTTATAAACTTCTTAGGTTAGTAATCTTACTTTACATACTAAAAGACGTTATAAAAGGCTGTTTGAAACAAAATACTTATGTTAAAACTTTTTTAACGTACATTATTTGAATTATTTTGATTATTGGTATTTATAATTTCATAATATATCATACAGCTAATTAAATGAACCTATTCGGTTAGGAATATTAGTTTTAAAGTATTAAAACTCCTTTTAATGTCAAAATCGGCTGTTTAAGACTAAATACTTGCAGTAAACTATGTTTATCGTACATTATTTGAGTTATTTCGATTTTTGGTTATAATAATCTTGTGATTTTTCGTACAGTTATATTTATAAACTGATATATAATATTCTTGTAATCTTCGTAATACATTTTCGGTTAGATATATTAGTTTTAAAGTACTCAAACTACTTTTGTAGTCACAATCGGCTGTTTTATACGAATTATTTGGAAAAACATCGTTTATCATACAATATTTCATTTATTATGATTTTTGGTAATAATGTTCTTGTAATATTTTGTAAAAGTAATTTAATAAACGACTTCGGTTAAAAATATTAGTTTTAAAGTATGAAAACTCCTTTTGGAGTCTAAATCGGCTGTTATAGACGAAATATTTGCAATACACATTGTTTATTGTACATTATTAAAGTTATTATAATTTTTGGTACTCATATTCTTGTAATGTATCATACAGCAAATTAAATTAACCTATTCGGTATGGAATATAAGTTTTAAAGTACTAAAAGACTTTTTGACGTCAAAATCGGCTGTTGAAGACGAAATACTTGCAGTAAACATTGTTTGTCGTACATTAATTGAGTTATTTCGATTTTTGGTTATAATATTCTTGTAATTTTTTGAACAGCTATGTTTATAAACTTCTTTGGTTAGTAATCTAAAATTAAACATAATAAAACTACTACAGACGTTATAAAAGGCTGTTTCAATTAAAATAGTTGTGTTAAACCTATTTTAACGTACACTATTTGAATTATTTTGCATATTGGTATTAATATTCATAAAATATATCATACAGCTAATTAAAAAAACCTATTCGGTTAGGAATATTAGTTTTAAAGTATTAACACTCTTTTTGACGTCGAAAAAGGCTGTTTAATACACAATACTTACAGTAAACATTGTTTATCGTACATTATTTGAGTTATTTCGATTTTCGGTTATAATATTCTTATAATTTTTCGTAAAGCTATGTTTATAAACTTCTTGGTTAGTAATCTTACTTTAAACATACTAAATGTACCATAGACGTTATAGAGGCTGTTTTATTCAAAATACTTGTTTTAAACCCTTTTTAACATACACTATTTGAATTATTTTTATTATTGGTATTAATATTCTTATATTTTATCATACAGCTAGTTAAATGAACCTATTCGGTTAGGAAAATTCGTTATAAAGTATTAAAACACATTTTAAAAGTACTATAGACGTTATAATGAGCTGTTTTTAACAAAATAATTGTAATAAACTCTTTATTATTGAACACTAATTGAATTAATTTTATTATTGGTATAAATATTCTTGTAATATATCATACAGCTAATAAAATAAACATATTTAGTTAGGAATATTAGTTTTAAAGTATTAAAACTCCTTTTGACGTCAAAATCAGCTGTTTAAGACGTAATGGTTGTAATTAACATTGTTTATCGTACATTATTTGAGTTATTATGATTTTTGGTAATAATATTCATGTAATTTTTCGTAAAGGTAATTTAATAAACGTCTTAGGGTAAATATATTAGTTTTAAAGTATTAAAACTTCTTTTGAGTTTAAAATCGGCTGTTTAAGACGAAATACTACCAATAAACATTGTTTATCGTATATTATTTGAGTTACTTTGGTTTTTAGTTATAATATTTAAGTTATTTTTCGTAAAGGTAATTAAATAAAACTGTTCATTTAAAAATATTAGTTTTAAAGTATTAAAACTCCTTTTGACGTCTAAGTTGGCTGTTAAAGACCAAATACTTGCATTACACATTGTTTATTGTACATTTTTTGAGTTCTTTTGATTTTTGGTTATTATATTCTTTTTATTTTTTGTAAAGCTATGTTTATAAACTTTTTTGGTTAGTAATCAAACTTTAAACATATTAAAAGTACTATAGACGTTATAAAAGGCTGTTTCAAACAAAATACTTGTATTAAACCCTTTTAAACGTACACTATTTGAATTATTTTAATCATTAGTATAAGTATTCTTATAATATATCATAAAGCTAATTAAATGAACCTATTCAGTTAAGAATATTAGTTTTAAAGTATTAAAACTCCTTTTGATGTCAAAATCGGCTTTTTAAGACGAAATATTTGCAGTAAACATTGTTTATTGTACATTTTTTTAGTTATTTTGATTTTTGATTATTATATTCTTGTAATTTTTCGTACAGCTATGTTTATAAATTTCTTTGGTTTATAATCTAACTTTAAACATATTTAAAGTACTAGAGACGTTATAAAAACCTGTTTCAAACAAAATACTTGTATTAAACCCTTTTTAACATACATTAATTGAATTATTTTGATTAAAGATATTAATTTTCTTAAAAAATATCTTACAGCTAATTAAATGAACCTACTCGGTTAAAAATATTAGCTTTAAAGTATTAAAACTACTTTTGATGTCAAAATCGGCTGTTTAAGACTAAATACTTGCAGTAAACATTGTTTATCTTACATTATTTGAGTTATTTCGATTTTTGGTAATAATATTCTTGTAATTTTCGAACAGCTATGTTTATAAACTTCTTTGGTTAGTAATCCAATTTTAAATATATAAAACGTACTATCGACGTCATAAAAAGCTTTTTTAAACAAAATACTTGTATTAAACCATTTTTAACATACATCAGTTGTATAATTTTAATTATTGGTATTAATATTCTTATAAAATATCTAACAGCTAATTAAATGATTCATTCGGTTAGGATTATTTGTTTTAATGCATTAAAGCAATTTTAGACGTCAAAATCGTTGTTTAAGACAAAATACTTGGAATAAACATTGTTTATCATACATTATTATATTTATTATGATTTTTGGTAATAATATTCTTGTAATATTTTGTAAAATTAATTTAATAAACGACTTCGTTTATAAATATTAGTTTTAAAGTATTAAAACTCCTTTTGACTTCAAAATCGCCTGTTTAAGACTAAATACTTGCAGTAAACATTGTTTATCGTACATTATTTGAGTTATTTCGATTTTCTGTTATAATATTCTTGTATTTTTTCGTACAGCTATGTTTATAAACTTCTTTGTTTCGTAATCAAACTTTAAACATATTAAAAGTACTATAGACGTCATAAAAGGCTGTTTCAAACAAAATACTTGTATTAAACCCTTTTTAACGTACATTATTTGAATTATTTTGATTATTAGTATTAATATTCTTTTAATATATCATAAGGCTAATTAAATGAACTTATTCGGTTAGGTATATTAGTTTTAAAGTATTAAAACTCCTTTTGACGTCAAAATCGGCTGTTTAAGACGGAATACTTGCAGTAAACATTGTTTATTGTACATTACATGAGTTATTTCTTTTTTGCTTTATAATATTCTTGTAATTTTTTGTCGTCTATGTTTATAAACTTCTTTGGTTAGTAATCTAACTATAAACATATTAAAAGTACTATCAACGTTATAGAAGGCTGTTTTAAACAAAAAACATGAATTAAACCCTTTTTAACGTACATTTTTGAATTATTTTGATTATTGGTGTTAATATTCCTATAATATATCATACAGCTAATTAAATAAACCTATTCGCTCAGGAATATTAGTTTTAAAGTATTAAAACTAATTTAGACGTCAAAATCGGCTGTCCAAGACGAAATACTTGCATAAACATTGTTTATCGTTCATTATTACAGTTACTAAGACTTTTGGTATGAATATTCTTGTAATATATCATACAGCTAATTAAATAAATTTATTCGGTTGGGAATATTAGTTTTAACGTATTTTACTCCTTTTTACGTCTAAAACGGCTGTTTAAAACAAAACATATGCAATAAACAGTGTTTCTCATACATTATTCGATTTATTATAATTTTTGGTAATAATATTTTTGTAATATTTCGTAAAGATAATTTAATAAACGTCTTCTAGTAAAAATATTAGTTTTATTGTATTAAAACTTCTTTTGAGTTTAAAAGCGGCTGTTCAAGACAAAATACTTCCAATAAACCTTGTTTATCGTATGTTATTTGAAATATTGCGATTTAAGGTCATATTATTTTTGTAATTTTTTGTACAGCAAGTTAATAAACATCTTTAGTTTGTAATCTAACTTTAAACATATTGAAACTACTATAGACGTTATAAAAGGCTGTTTTAACCAAAATTTTTGTTTTAAACCATTTTTAACGTACACATTTTAAATTATTTTGATTATTGGTATTAATATTTATGTAATATATCATACAGCTAATAAAATAAACCTATTCGGTTAAGAATATTAGTTTTAAAGTATAAAAACTCCGTTTGACGTCAAATTGGCTGTTTAAGACGAAATACTCCCAATAAACATTGTTTATTGTGCATTATTTGAGTTATTTCGAAATTTGGTTATAATATTCTACTAATAATATGTACAGGTAATTTAATAAATATCTTTGGTTAAAAATACTAGTTCTAAAGTATAAAAACTCCTTTTGACGTCAAAATTGGCTGTTTAAGAAGAAATACTGGCAATAAGCATTGTTTTTCGTTTAATATTTGAGTTATTACGATTTTTGGTTATAATATTCTTGTGATTTTTCGTACATGTAATTTGATAAATGTCTTCGGTTAAAAATACTACTATTGAAACTCCTTTTGACGTCTAAATCGGCTGTTTAAGACAAAATACTTGCAATAAACTTCGTGATTTTTTGTACAGCTAATTTAAAAAACGCTTTAGGTTATATATATTAGTTTTAAAGTACTAAAACTCCTTTTGACGTCAAAATAGGCTGTTTAAATCGAAATACTTGTAGAAAACATTGTTTATCGTACATTATTTGAGTTATTTCGATTTTTGGTTATAATATTCTTTGAAATTTTCGAAAAGCTATGCTTATAAACTTCTTCGGTTAGTAATCTAACTTTAAACATATTAAAAAAAGCATAGACGTTATAAAATGCTGTTTCATACAAAGTACTTGTATAAAACCCTTTTAAACGTACACTATTTGATTTATTTTGATTATTCGTATAAATACTATTATAATATATCATACAGCTAATAAAATGAACCTATTCGGTTAGGAATATTAGTTTTAATTTATTTTGAGGTCAAAATCGGCTGTATAAGACTAAAAACATGCAGAAAACATTGTTTATCGTACAATATTTAAGTTATTTCGATTTTTGGTTATAATTTTTAGGTTATTTTTCGTACAGCTATGTTTATAAATTTCTTTGGTTGGTAATCCAACTTTAAACATATTAAAAGTACTCTAGACGTCATAAAAGGCTGTTTGAAACAAAACCCTTGTATAAAACCCTTTTTTAACGTACATTAATTGAATTATTTTGATTAAAGGTATTAATAATCTTTTAATCTATCATACAGCTAATAAAATAAACATATTTAGTTAGGAATATTAGTTTTAAAGTATTAAAACTCCTTTTGACGTCAAAATCGGCTGTTTAAGACAAAATACTTGCAATAAACATTGTTTATTGTTTATTATTTGATTTATTATGATTTTTGGTAATAAGATTATTGTAAAATTTCGTAAAGGTAATTTAATAAACGTCTTCTTGTAAAAATATTAGTTTCAATGTATTAAAATTCCTTTTGAGTTCAAAATCGGCTGATTAAGACGAGATACTTGCAATTAACATTGTTTATCGTACATTATTTGAGTTATTTTAATTTTCGGTTAAAATATTCTCGTAATTTTTTTAAGTAAATAATTTTTTAAGTAAAATACTCGTTTTAAAGTATTGAAACTTCTTTTAATGTGAAAATTGGCTGAATAAGACAAAAATCTTGCATTAACATTGTTTTGCATTAACATTATTACAGTTATTATGATTTTTGGTATTAATATTCTTGTAATATATCATACAGCTCCTAAACAAACTTATTCGGTTAGGAATATTATTTTAACGTATTAAAACTTCTTTTGGCGTCAAAAACGGCTGTTTTAGAGGAAATACTTGCAATAAACATCGTTTATCGTACATTATCAAATTTATTATGATTTTTTGTAATAATATTCTTGTAATATTTTGTAAATGTAATTTAATAAACGTCTTCGCATAAAAATATTTGTTTTAATGTACTAAAACTTATTTTGAGTTCAAAATCGGCTGTTTTATACGAAATACTTAGAATAAACATTGTTTATCATACATTATTTGATTTATTATGATTTTTTGTATTAATATCATTGTAATATTTCGTAAAAGTAATTTAATTCTCGACTTCGGTTAAAAATATTAGTTTTAAAGTATGAATACTCCTTTTGACGTCTAAATCGGCTGTTATAGACGAAATACTTGCAATAAACATAGTTTATTGTCCATTATTAAACTTATTATAATTTTTTGTACTCATATTCTTGTAATTTTTCGTAAAGATATGCTTATTAACTTCCTAGGTTAGTAATCTTACTTTAAACATACTAAAAGTACCATAGACGTTATAAAAGGCTGTTTTATTCAAAATACTTGTTTTAAACCCTTTTTAACGTACACTATTTGAATTATTTTGATTATTGGTATTAATATTCTTATATTCTATCATACAGCTAGTTATATGAATTTATTCGGTTAGGAAAATTCGTTTTAAAGTATTAAACCACATTTTAAAAGTACTATAGACGTAATAATATGCTGTTTTTAACAAAATAATTGAATAATTCCTTCTTCATCGTACACTTATTGAATTATTTTAATTATTGGTATTAATATTCTTGTAATATATCATACAGCTAATAAAATAAACATATTTAGTTAGGAATATTAGTTTTAAAGTATTAAAACTCCTTTTGACGTCAAAATCGGCTGTTCAAGACGTATAGTTGTAATAAATATTGTTTATCGTACATTATTTGAGTTATTATGATTTTTGGTAATAATATTCATGTAATTTTTCGTAATGGTAATTTAATAAACGTCTTCGGGTAAAAATATTAGTTTTAAAAAATTAAAACTTCTTTTAAGTTTAAAATCGCCTGTTTAAGACGAAATACTAGCAATAAACATTGTTTATCGTACATTATTTGAGTTACTTTGATTTTAAGTTATAATATTTAAGTTATTTTTCGTAAAGGTAATTAAATAAATCAGTTCGTTTAAAAATATTAGTTTTAAAATATTAAAACTCCTTTCAACGTCAAAATCGGCTGTTAAAGAAGAAATACTTGCAATAAACATCGTACATTATTTGAGTTCTTTCATTTTTGGTATTAATTTTATTGTAATATTTCGTAAAAGTAATTTAATAAACTACTTCGGTTAAAAATATTAGTTTTAAAGTATTAAAACTCCTTTTGACGTCTAAATCGGCTGTTAAAGACGAAATAATTGCATTATATATTGTTTATTGTACATTTTTCCAAGTTTTTTCGATTTTTGGTTATTATATTTTTGTAATTTTTTGTACAGCTATGTTTATAAACTTCTTAAGTTAGTAATCAAACTTTAAACATATTAAAAGTACTATAGACGTCATAAAAGGCTGTTTCAAATAAAACACTTGTATTAAACCCTTTTTTAACGTACATTATTAGAATTTTTTTGATTATTGGTGTTAATATTCTTATAATATATCATACAGCTAAATAAATAAACGTATTCGGGTAAAAATAATACTTTTAAAGTAATAAAACTACTTTGACGTCAAAATCGGCTGTTTAAGACGAAATACTTGCAGTAAACATTGTTTATTGTACATTATTTGAGTTATTTCTATTTTTAGTTATAATTTTATTGTAATCTTCGTACAGCTTATTTAATAAACGTTTTCGGTTAAATATATTAGTTTTAAAGTACTTCAACTTTTTTTGACGTCAAAATAGGCTGTTTTATACGAAATACTTCCAATAAACATTGTTTATTGTACATTATTAAACTTATTATAATTTTTTGTACTCATATTCTTGTAATTTTTCGTAAAGCTATGTTTATAAACTTCTTAGGTTAGTAATCTTACTTTAAACATACTAAAAGTACCATAGACGTTATAAAAGGCTGTTTCATTCAAAATACTTGTTTTAAACACTTTTTAACGTACACTGTTTGAATTATTTTGATTATTGGTTTTAATATTCTTATATTCTATTATACAGCTAGTTAAATGAACCTATTCGGTTAGGAAAATTGGTTTTAAAGTAATAAAACACATTTTTAAAGTACTATAGACGTAATAATATGCTGTTTTGAACAAAATAATTGAATGATTCCTTTTTCATCGTACACTAATTGAATTATTTTTATTATTGGTATTAATATTCTTGTAATATATCATACAGCTAATAAAATAAACATATTTAGTTAGGAACATTAGTTTTAAAGTATTAAAATCCTTTTGACGTCAAAATCGGCTGTTTAAGACGTCTATTTGTAATAAACATTGTTTATCGTACATTATTTGAGTTATTATGATTTTTGGTAATAAGTATTTATGTAATTTTTCGTAAAGGTAATTTAATAAACGTCTTCGGGTAAAAATATTAGTTTTAAAAAATTAAAACTTCTTTTAAGTTTAAAATCGGCTGTTTAAGAAGAAATACTTGTAATAAACATTGTATATCGTACATTATTTGAGTTCTTTAATTTTTAGTATTAATATTATTGTAATATTTCGTAAAGGTAATTTAATAAACTACTTCGGTTTAAAATATTAGTTTTAAAGTATTAAAACTCCTTTTGACATCTAAATCGGCTGTTTAAGACGAAATGTTTTCAATAAATTTTGTATATATTATATTTTTTGAGTTTTTTCGATTTTTTGTAATAATATTATTGTAATATTTCATAAAATTAATTGAAATAATTCCTTCGGTTTGGAATATAAGTTTTAAAGTATTAAAACTCTTTTTGACGTCAAAAACTGCTGTTTAAGTAGAAATACTACAATAAACATTGTTTATCGTACATGATTTGAGTTCTTTTATTTTTGGTATTAATATTATTATAATATTTCGTAAAAGTAATTTAATAAACTACTTCGGTTAAAAATATTAGTTTTAAAGTATGAAAACTCCTTTTGACGTCTAAATCAGCTGTTAAAGACGAAATATTTGCATTACATATTGTTTTTTGTACATTTTTTTAAGTTCTTACGATTTTTGGTTATCATATTTTTGTAATTTTTTTTCACAGCTATGTTTATAAACTTCTTTAGTTAGTATTCAAACTTTAAACATATTAAAAGTACTATAGACGTTATAAAAGGCTGTTTCAAACAAAATACTTCTATTATACCCTTTTTAACGTACAATTTCAATTATTTTGATTACTTGTTTTAATATTCTTATAATATAAGATAAAGCTAATTAAATGAACCTATTCGGTTAGGAATATTAGTTTTAAAGTATTAAAACTCCTTTTGACGTCAAAATCGGCTGTTTAAGACGAAATACTTGCAGTAAATATTGTTTATTGTACATTTTTTGAGTTATTTTGATTTTTGATTATTACATTCTTGTAATTTTTTGTACAGCTATGTTTATAAACTTCTTTATTAGTAATCTAACTTTAAACATATTAAAAGTTCTATAGACGTTATAAAAACCTGTTTCAAACGAAATACTTGTATTAAACCCTTTTTAACGTACATTATTTGAAATATTTTGATTAAAGATATTAATATTCTTATAATAATCTTACAACTAATTAAATGAACCTACTCGGTTAGAAATATTAGTTATAAAGTATTAAAACTCCTTTTGACGTCAAAATCAGCTGTTTAAGACTAAATACTTGCAGTAAACATTGTTTATTTTACATTATTTAAGTTATTTCGATTTTTGGTTATAATATTCTTGTAATTTTTCGTACAGCTATGTTTATAAACTTCTTTTGTTAGTAATCCAACTTTAAACATGTTAAAAGTACTATAGACGTCATAAAAGGCTGTTTCAAATAAAACACTTGTATTAAACCTTTTTTAACGTATATTATTTCAATTATTTTGATTATTGGTATTAATATTCTTATAATATATCATACAGCTTTATAAATAAAAGTTTTTGGGTAAAAACTATAGTTTTAAAGTAATAAAACTACTTTTGACGTCAAAATCGGCTGTTTAAAACGAAATACTTGCAGTAAACATTGTTTATTGTACCTTATTTGAGTTATTTCTATTTTTAGTTATAAAATTCTTTAATCTTCGTACAGCTTATTTAATAAACGTTTTCGGTTAAATATATTAGTTTTAAAGTATATCAACTACTTTTGACGTCAAAATCGGCTGTTTTATACGAAATACTTGGAATAAACATTGTTTATCATACATTATTTGATTTATTATGATTTATTGTATTAATATCATTGTAATATTTCGTAAAAGTAATATAATTCTCGACTTTGGTTAAAAATATTAGTATTAAAGTACTTCAACTACTTTTGACGTCTAATCGGCTGTTTTATACGAAATACTTCCAATAAACATTGTTTATGGTACATTATTAAACTTATTATAATTTTTTGTACTCATATTCTTGTAATTTTTCGTGAAGATATGTTTATAAACTTCTTAGGTTAGTAATCTTACTTTAAACATACTAAAAGTACCATAGACGTTATAAAAGGCTGTTTCATTCAAAATACTTGTTTTAAACCCTTTTTAACGTACAATATTTGAATTATTTTGATTATTGGTATTAATATTCTTATATTCTATCATACAACTAGTTATATGAACCTATTCGGTTAGGAAAATTCGTTTTAAAGTATTAAACAACATTTTAAAAGTACTATAGACGTAATAATATGCTGTTTTCAACAAAATAATTGAATAGTTCCTTTTTCATCGTACACTAATTGAATTATTTTAAATATTGGTATTAATATTATTGTAATATATCATACAGCTAATAAAATAAACATATTTAGTTAGGAATATTAGTTTTAAAGTATTAAAACTCCTTTTGACGTCAAAATCGGCTATTTAAGACGTATAGTTGTAATAAATATTGTTTATCGTACATTATTTGAGTTATTATGATTTTTAGTAATAATATTCATGTAATTTTTGGTAAAGGTAATTTAATAAACGTCTTCGGGTAAAAATATTAGTTTTAAAAAATTAAAACTTCTTGTAAGTTTAAAATCGGCTGTTTAAGACGAAATACTAGCAATAAACATTGTTTATCGTACATTATTTTAGTTACTTTAATTTTTAGTTATAATATTTAAGTTATTTTTCGTAAAGTAATTAAATAAATTTGTTCGTTTGAAAATATTAGTTTTAAAGTATTAAAACTCCTTTCGACGTCAAAATCGACTGTTAAAGAAGAAATACTTGCAATAAACATTGTATATCGTACATTATTTGAGTTCTTCATTTATGGTATTAATATTATTATAATATTTCGTAAAAGTAATTTAATAAACTACTTCGGTTAAAAATATTAGTTTTAAAGTATTAAAACTCCTTTTGACGTCTAAATCGGCTGTCAAAGACGAAATATTTGCATTACATATTGTTTATTGTACATTTTTCTAAGTTCTTTCGATTTTTGGTTATTTTATTTTTGTAATTTTTTGTACAGCTATGTTTATAAACTTCTTTAGTTAGTAATTAAACTTTAAACATATTAAAAGTACTATAGACGTCATAAAAGGCTGTTTCAAATAAAACACTTGTATTAAACCTTTTTTTAACGTACATTATTTGAATTATTTTGATTAATGGTGTTAATATTCTTATAATATATCATACAGCTTAATAAATAAACGTTTTCGGGTAAAAATAATAGTTTTAAAGTAATAAAACTACTTTTGACGTCAAAATCGGCTGTTAAAGAAGAAATACTTGCAATAATTATTGTATAACGTACATTATTTGAGTTCTTTCATTTTTTATATTAATATTATTGTAATATTTCGTAAAAGTAATTTAATAAACTACTTCGGTTAAAAATATTAGTTTTAAAGTATTAAAACTCCTTTTGACGTCTAAATCGGCTATTAAAGACGAAATATTTGCATTACATATTGTTTATTGTACATTTTTCCAAGTTCTTTCGATTTTTAATTATTATATTTTTGTAAATTTTTGTACAGGTATGTTTATAAACTTCTTTAGTTAGTAATCAAACTTTAAACATATTAAAAGTACTATAGACGTCATAAAAGGCTGTTTCAAATAAAACACTTGTATTAAACCCTTTTTTAACGTACATTATTAGAATTTTTTTGATTATTGGTGTTAATATTCTTATAATATATCATACAGTTAAATAAATAAACGTTTTTGGGTAAAAATAATAGTTTTAAAGTAATAAAACTACTTTGACGTCAAAATGGTTGTTTAAGACGAAATACTTGCAGTAAACATTGTTTATTGTACATTATTTGAGTTATTTCTATTTTTAGTTATAATATTATTGTAATCTTCGTACAGCTTATTTAATAAACGTTTTCGGTTAAATATATTAGTATTAAAGTACTTCAATTACTTTTGACGTTAAAATCGGCTGTTTTATACGAAATACTTCCAATAAACATTGTTTATTGTACATTATTAAACTTTTTATAATTTTTTGTACTCATATTCTTGTAATTTTTCGTAAAGCTATGTTTATAAACTTCTTAGGTTAGTAAACTTACTTTAAACATACTAAAAGTACCATAGACGTTATAAAAGGCTGTTTCATTCAAAATACTTGTTTTAAACACTTTTTAACGTACACTGTTTGAATTATTTTGATTATTGGTATTAATATTCTTATATTCTATCATACAGCTAGTTAAATGAACCTATTCGGTTAGCAAAATTTGTTTTAAAGTTCTAAAACACATTTTTAAAGTACTATAGACGAAATAATATGCTGTTTTCAACAATATAATTGAATGATTCCTTTTTCATCGTACACTAATTGAATTATTTTAATTATTGGTATTAATATTCTTGTAATATATCATACAGCTAAGAAAATAAACATATTTAGATAGAAATATTAGTTTTAAAGTATTAAAACTCCTTTTGACGTCAAAATCGGCTGTTTAAGACGTATATTTGTAATAAACATTGTTTATCGTACATTATTTGAGTTATTATGATTTTTGGTAATAATATTCATGTAATTTTTCATAAAGGTAATTTAATAAACGTCTTCGGGTAAAATAATTAGTTTTAAAAAATTAAAACTTCTTTTAAGTTTAAAATCGGCTTATTAAGAAGAAATACTTGTAATAAACATTGTATATCGTGCATTATTTGAGTTCTTTCATTTTTGGTATTAATATTATTGTAATTTTTCGTAAAGGTAATTTAATAAACTACTTCGGTTAAAAATATTAGTTTTGAAGTATTAAAACTCCTTTTGACGTCAAAATCGGCTGTTTAAGACGAAATACTCGCAGTAAATATTGTTTATTGTACATTTTTTGAGTTATTTTGATTTTTGATTATTACATTCTTGTAATTTTTCGTACAGCTATGTTTATAAACTTATTTGTTAGTAATCTAACTTTAAACATATTTAAAGTTCTTTAGACGTTTTAAAAACCTGTTTCAAACAAAATACTTGTACCCTTTTTAACGTACATTATTTGAATTATTTTGATTAAAGATATTAATTTTCTTATAATATATCTTACAGCTAATTAAATGAACCTACTCGGTTAGAAATATTAGTTTTAAAGTATTAAAACTCCTTTTGACGTCAAAATCGGCTGTTTAAGACTAAATACTTGCAGTAAACATTGTTTATCTTACATTATTTAAGTTATTTCGATTTTTGGTTATAATATTCTTGTAATTTTTCGTAAAGCTATGTTTATAAACTTCTTTTGTTAGTGATCCAACTTTAAACATATTAAAAGTACTATAGACGTCATAAAAGGCTGTTTCAAATAAAACACTTGTATAATACCCTTTTTAACGTACATTATTTGAATTATTTTGATTATTGGTATTAATATTCTTATAATATATCATACAGCTATATAAATAAACGTTTTTGGGTGAAAATTGAAGTTTTAAAGTAATAAAGCTACTTTTGACGTCAAAATCGGCTGTTTAAAACGAAATACTTGCAGTAAACACTTTTTATTGTACATTATTTGAGTTATTTCTATTTTTAGTTATACTATTCTTTAATCTTCGTACAGCTTATTTAATAAACGTTTTCGGTTAAATATATTAGTTTTAAAGTATATCAACTACTTTTGACGTCAAAATCGGCTGTTTTTATCATACATTATTTGATTTTTTATGATTTTTTGTATTAATATCATTGTAATATTTCGTAAAAGTAATATAATTCTCGACTTCGGTTAAAAATATTAGTTTTAAAGTATGAATACTCCTTTTGACGTCTAAATCGGCTGTTATAGACGAAACATATTAAAAGTACTATAGACGTTATAAAAGGCTGTTTCAAATAAAATACTTGTATTAAACCCTTTTTATGTATTTGAATTATTTTGATTATTGGTTAGAATATTCTCATAATATATCATACAGCTAATTAAATGAACCTATTCGGTTAGGACTATTAGTATTTAAAGTATTAAAACTCCTTTCAACGTCAAAATCGGCTGTTTAAGAAGTTTAATTACTTGCAGTAAACATTGTTAATCGTACATTATTTGAGTTATTTCGATTTATGGTTATAATATTTTTGTAATGTATGATACAACTAATAAAATTGACCTATTCGTTATCGAATATTAGTTTTAAAGTATTATAATAATTTTTGACGTCAAAATCGGCTGTTGAAGACGAAATACTTGCAGTAAACATTGTTTATCTTACATTAATAAAGTTGTTTCGATTTTAGGTTATATTATTCTTGTAATTTTTTGTACAGCTATGTTTATATACTTCTTTGGTTAGTAATCTAATATTAAATATTTAAAACTACTATAGACGTTATAAAAGGCTGTTCGAAACAAAATACTTGTGTTAAACCCTTTTTAACGTACATTATTTTAATTATTTTGATTATTGGTATTTATATTCTCATAATATATCATACAGCTAATAAAATTAACCTATTTGGTTAGGAATATTAGTTTTAAAGTATTAAAACTCCATTTAACGTCAAAATCGGCTGTTTAAAACGAAATACTAGCAATAAACATTGTTTATCGTACATTATTTAAATTACTTTGATTTTTAGTTATAATATTTAAGTTATTTTTCGTAAAGGTAATTAAATAAATCTGTTCGTTCAAAAATAATAGTTTTAAAGTATTAAAACTCCTTTCACAGTCAAAATCGGCTTTTAAAGAAGAAATACTTGCAATAAACATTGTATATCGTACATTATTTGAGTTCTTTCATTTTTGGTATTAATATTATTGTAATATTTCGTAAATGTAATTTAATAAACTACTTCGATTAAAAATATTAGTTTTAAAATATTAAAACTCCTTTTGACGTCTAAATCGGCTGTTAAAGACGAAATATTTGCATTACATATTGTTTATTGTACATTTTTTTAAGTTCTTTAGATTTTTGGTTATTATACTTTCGTAATTTTATTTCACAACTATGTTTTTTAACTTCTTTAGTTAGTAATCAAACTTTAAACATATTAAAAGTACTATAGACATTATAAAAGGCTGTTTTAAACAAAATACTTGTATTAAACCCTTTTTAACGTACACTATTTGAATTATTTTGATTATTAGTATTAATATTCTTATGATATATGATAAGGCTAATTAAATGAACCTATTCGGTTAGGAATATTAGTTTTAAAGTATTAAAACTCCTTTTGACGTCAAAATCGGCTGTTTAAGACGAAACAATTGCAGTAAATATTGTTTATTGTACATTTTTTGAGATATTTTGATTTTTGATTATTATATTCTTGTAATTTTTCGTACAGCTATGTTTATAAACTTCTTTGTTAGTAATCTAACTTTAAACATATTTAAAGTTCTATAGACGTTATAAAAACCTGTTTCAAACAAAATACTTGTATTAAACCCTTTTTAACGTACATTATTTGAATTATTTTGATTAAAGATATTAATATTCTTATAATATATCTTACAGCTAATTTAATAAACCTACTCGGTTAGAAATATTAGTTTTAAAGTATTAAAACTCCTTTTGACGTCAAAATCGGCTGTTTAAGACTAAATACTTGCAGTAAACATTATTTATCTTACATTATTTGAGTTATTTCGATTTTTGGTTATAATAATCTTGTAATCTTTGTACAGCTATGTTTATTAACTTCTTTTGTTAGTAATCCAACTTTAAACATATTAAAAGTACTATAGACGTCATAAAAGGCTGTTTCAAACAAAATACTTGTATTAAACCCTTTTTAACGTACAATATTTGAATTATTTTGATTATTGGTAGTACTATTCCTACAATATATCATACAGCTAATTAAATAAACCTATTCGCTCATGAATATTGTTTTTAAAGTAGTAAAACTCCTTTTGACGTCAAAATCGGCTGTCCAAGACGAAATACTTGCATAAACATTGTTTATCGTTCATTATTACAGTTATTATGACTTTTGGTATTAATATTCTTGTAATATATCATACAGCAAATTAAATAAACTTATTCGGATGGGAATATTAGTTTTAACGTATTATAACTCCTTTTCACGTCTAAAACGGCTGTTTAAAACAAAACATATGCAATAAACAGTGTTTCTCATACATTATTCGATTTATTATAATTTTTGGTAATAATATTTTTGTAATATTTCGTAAATATAATTTAATAAACGTCTTCTAGTAAAAATATTAATTTTATTGTATTAAAACTTCTTTTAAGTTCAAAAGCGGCTGTTCAAGACAAAATACTTCCAATAAACCTTGTTTATCGTATGTTATTTGAGATATTGCGATTTAAGGTAATATTATTCTTGTAATTTTTTGTACAGCTATGTTAATAAACATCTTTAGTTTGTAAGCTAACTTTAAACATATTGAAACTGCTATAGACGTTATAAAAGGCTGTTTTAACCAAAATTTTTGTTTTAAACCATTTTTAACGTACACTTTTTAAATTATTTTGATTATTGGTATTAATATTTATGTAATATATCATACAGCTAATAAAATAAACCTTTTCGGTTAAGAATATTAGTTTTAAAGTATAAAAACTCCGTTTGACGTCAAATCGGCTGTTTAAGACGAAATACTCCCAATAAACATTGTTTATTGTGCATTATTTGAGTTATTTCGAATTTTGGTTATAATATTCTACTAATAATATGTACAGGTAATTTAATAAATATCTTTTGTTAAAAATACTAGTTCTAAAGTATAAAAACTCATTTTGACGTCAAAATTGGCTGTTTAAGAAGAAATACTGGCAATAAGCATTGTTTTTCGTTTATTATTTGAGTTATTATGATTTTTGGTTATATTATTCTTGTGATTTTTCGTACATGTAATTTAATAAATGTCTTCGGTTAAAAATACTACTATTGAAACTCCTTTTGACGTCTAAATCGGCTGTTTAAGACGAAATACTTGCAATAAACTTCGTGATATTTTGTACAGCTAATTTAAAAAACGCTTTAGGTTAAATGTATTAGTTTTAAAGTACTAAAACTCCTTCTGACGTCAAAATAGGCTGTTTAAATCGAAATACTTGTAGAAAACATTGTTTATCGTACATTATTTGAGTTATTTCGATTTTTGGTTATAATATTCTTTGAATTTTTCGAAAAGCTATGTTTATAAACTTCTTCGGTTAGTAATCTAACTTGAAACATATTTAAAAAAGCATAGACGTTATAAAATGCTGTTTCATACAAAGTACTTGTATAAAACCCTTTTAAACGTACACTATTTGATTTATTTTGATTATTCGTATAAATACTCTTATAATATATCATACAGCTAATAAAATGAACCTATTCGGTTAGGAATATTAGTTTTAAGGTATTAAAACTCCTTTTAAGGTCAAAATCGGCTGTATAAGACTAAAAACATGCAGTAAACATTGTTTATCGTACAATATTTAAGTTATTTCGATTTTTGGTTATAATTTTTAGGTAATTTTTCGTACAGCTATGTTAATAAATTTCTTTGGTTAGTAATCCAACTTTAAACATATTAAAAGTACTCTAGACGTCATAAAAGGCTGTTTCAAACAAAACCCTTCTATTAAACCCTTTTTAACGTACATTAATTGAATTATTTTGATTAAAGGTATTAATAGTCTTTTAATCTATCATACAGCTAATAAAATAAACATATTTAGTTAGGAATATTAGTTTTAAAGTATTAAAACTCCTTTTGACGTCAAAATCGGCTGTTTAAGACAAAATAATTGCAATAAACATTGTTTATTGTACATTATTTGATTTATTATGATTTTTGGTAATAAGATTATTGTAAAATTTCGTAAAGGTAATTTAATAAACGTCTTCTTGTAAAAATATTAGTTTCAATGTATTAAAATTCCTTTTGAGTTCAAAATCGGCTGATTAAGACGAGATACTTGCAATAAACATTGTTTATCGTATATTATTTGAGTTATTTTAATTTTCGGTTAAGATATTCTCGTAATTTTTTTAAAGGTGTTTTAAAAAATTTCTTAGGTTGAAAATATTAGTTTTAAAATATTAAAACTCCCTTTGACGTCTGAATCGGCTGTTTAAGACGAAATACTTGCAATAAATATTGTTTATCTTTCATCATGTGAGTTATTTCGATTTTTGGTATTAATATTATTGTAATATTTCATAAAATAAAAGAAACGAAACCTCTCCGGTTAGGTATATTAGTTTTAAAGTATTTATGAACTTTTTTGGTTAGTAATCTAACTTTAAACATATTTAAAGTTCTTTAGACGTTTTAAAAACCTGTTTTAAACAAAATACTTGTATTAAACCCTTTTTAACGTACGCTGATTGAATTATTTTGGTTATTGGTGTTAATATTTTTATACTATATCATATAGCTAGTTAAATGAACCTATTCAGTTAGCAATATTCGTTTAAAAATATTAAAACCTCTATTAACGGCCAAATCGGCTGTTTAAGACTAAATACTTGCAGTAAACTTTGTTTATTGTACATTATTTGAGTTATTTCGATTTTTGGTTATAATATTCTTGTAATTTTTGTATAGATATTTTTATAACTTCTTTGGTTAGTAACCCAACTTTTAACATATTTAAAGTACTATAGTCGTCATAAAAGGCTGTTTCAAACAAAACACTAGTATTAAACCTTTTTAAATGTACATTATTTAAATTATTTTGATTATTGGTATTAATATTCTTATAATATATCATACAGCTAATTAAATAAACGTTTTCGGGTAAAAATACTAGTTTTGAAGTATTAAAACCCCTTTTGACATTTAAATTAACCGTTAAAGACGAAATTCTTGCTATAAACATTGTATATCGTACATTATTTGAGTTCTTTCATTTATGGTATTAATATTATTATAATATTTCGTAAAAGTAATTTAATAATCGACTTCGGTTAAAAATAGTAGTTTTAAAGTATGAAAACTCTTTTTGACGTTTAAATCGGCTGTTTAAGACGAAATACTTGCAATAAACATTGTTTATTGTACATTATTTGAGTTATTTCAAACTTTGTTATAATATTCTTGTAATATTTTGTACAGGTAATTTAATAAAAATCTTCAGTAAAAATACTCGTTTTAAAGTATTGAAACTCCTTTTAATGTTAAAATCGGCTGAATAAGACGAAATTCTTGCATTAAACATCGTTTATCGTACATTATTAGATTTATTATGATTTTTTGTAATAATTTCTTGTAATATTTTGTAAATGTAATTTAATAAACGTCTTCGCATAAAAATATTTGTATTAATGTACTAAAACTCATTTTGAGTTCAAAATCGGCTGTTTAAGACAAAATACTTGCAATAAACATTGTTTATCTTTCATCAATTAAGTTATTTCGATTTTTGGTAATAATATTATTGTAATATTTCATAAAATAAAAGAAAATAAACATCTTCGGTTGAAAATATTAGTTTTAAAGTATTAAAACTTTTTTTGACGTCAAAAACTGCTATTTAAGACGAAATACTTGCAAAAAACATTGTTTATCGGCCATTATTTAAGTTATTTTGATTTTTGGTTATAATATTCTTGTGATATTTCGTACAGCTAATTTAATAAACGTTTTCGGTTAAATATATTTGTTTGAAAGCACTAAAACTCCATCTGACGTCGTCAAATCGGCTGTTTACGACGAAATACTCCCAATAAACATTGTTTATTGTACATCATTTGAGTTATTTCGAATTTTGGTTATAATATTCTTGTCATACTTCGTACATGTAATATAATAAATGTCTTCGGTTAATAATACTACTATTGAAACTCCTTTTGACGTCTAAATCGGCTGTTTAAGACGACATACTTGCAATAAACTTTGTGATATTTTGTACAGCTAATTTAATAAACGCTTTAGGTTAAATATATTAGTTTTAAAGTACTAAAACTCCTTCTGACGTCAAAATAGGCTGTTTAAATCGAAATACTTGTAGAAAACATTGTTTATCGTACATTATTCGAGTTATTTCGATTTTTGGTTATAATATTCTTTTAATTTTTCGAAAAGCTATGTTTATAAACTTCTTCGGTTAGTAATCTAACTTTAAACATATTAAAAGTAGCATAGACGTTATAAAATGCTGTTTCATACAAAGTACTATTATTTATTCGGTTAGGAAAATTCGTTTTAAAGTATTAAACCACATTTTAAAAGTACTATAGACGTAATAGTATGCTTTTTTTAACAAAATAATTGAATAATTCCTTTTTCATCGTACACTTATTGAATTATTTTAAGTATTGGTATTAATATTCTTGTAATATATCATACAGCTAATAAAATAAACATATTTAGTTAGGAATATTAGTTTTAAAGTATTAAAACTATTTTGACGTCAAAATCGGCTGTTTAAGACGTATAGTTGTAATAAACATTGTTTATCGTACATTATTTGAGTTATTATGATTTTTGGTAATAATATTCATGTAATTTTTCGTAAAGGTAATTTAATAAACGTCTTCGGGTAAAAATATTAGTTTTAAAAAATTAAAACTTCTTTTAAGTTTAAAATCGGCTGTTTATGACGAAATACTAGCAATAAACATTGTTTATCGTACATTATTTGAGTAACTTTGATTTTAAGTTATAATATTTAAATTATTTTTCGTAAAGGTAATTAAATAAATCAGTTCGTTTAAAAATATTAGTTTTAAAGTATTAAAACTCCTTTCAACGTCAAAATCGGCTGTTAAAGGAGAAATACTTGCAATAAACATTGTATATCGTACATTATTTGAGTTCTTTCATTTTTGGTATTAATTTTATTGTAATATTTCGTAAAAGTAATTTAATAAACTACTTCGGTTAAAAATATTAGTTTTAAAGTATTAAAACTCCTTTTGACGTCTAAATCGGCTGTTAAAGACGAAATATTTGCATTACATATTGTTTATTGTACATTTTTTTAAGTTTTTTCGATTTTTGGTTATTATATTTTTGTAATTTTTTCTACAACTATGTTTATAAACTTCTTAAGTTAGTAATCAAACTTTAAACATATTAAAAATACTATAGACGTCATAAAAGGCTGTTTCAAAAAAAACACTTGTATTAAAACCTTTTTTAACGTACATTATTAGAATTTTTTTGATTATTGGTGTTAATATTCTTATAATATATCATACAGCTAAATAAATAAACGTTTTCGGGTAAAAATAATAGTTTTAAAGTAATAAAACTACTTTGACGTCAAAATCGGCTGTTTAAGACGAAATACTTGCAGTTAACATTGTTTATTGTACATTATTTGAGTTATTTCTATTTTTAGTTATAATATTATTGTAATCTTCGTACAGCTTATTTAATAAACGTTTTCGGTTATATATATTAGTATTAAAGTACTTCAACTACTTTTGACGTCAAAATCGGCTGTTTTATACGAAATACTTCCAATAAACATTGTTTATTGTACATTATTAAACTTATTATAATTTTTTGTACTCATATTCTTGTAATTTTTCGTAAAGCTATGTTTATAAACTTCTTAGGTTAGTAATCTTACTTTAAACATACTAAAAGTACCATAGACGTTATAAAAGGCTGTTTCATTTAAAATACTTGTTTTAAACACTTTTTAACGTACACTGTTTGAATTATTTTGATTATTGGTTTTAATATTCTTATATTCTATTATACAGCTAGTTAAATGAACCTATTCGGTTAGGAAAATTTGTTTTAAAGTATTAAAACACATTTTTAAAGTATTATAGACGTAATAATATGCTGTTTTCAACAAAATAATTGAATGATTCCTTTTACATCGTACACTAATTGAATTATTTTAATTATTGGTATTAATATTCTTGTAATATATCATACAGCTAAGAAAATAAACATATTTAGTTAGGAATATTAGTTTTAAAGTATTAAAACTCCTTTTGACGTCAAAATCGGCTGTTTAAGACGTATATTTGTAATAAACATTGTTTATCGTACATTATTTGAGTTATTATGATTTTTGGTAATAATATTCATGTAACTTTTCGTAAAGGTAATTTAATAAACGTCTTCGGGTAAAAATATTAGTTTTAAAAAATTAAAACTTCTTTTAAGTTTAAAATCGGCTGTTTAAGAAGAAATACTTGTAATAAACATTGTATATCGTACATTATTTGAGTTCTTTCATTTTTGGTATTAATATTATTGTAATATTTCGTAAAGGTAATTTAATAAACTACTTCGGTTAAAAATATTAGTTTTAAAGTATTAAAACTCCTTTTGACGTCTAAATCGGCTGTTTAAGACGAAATGTTTGAAATAAACATTGTATATATTATATTTTTTGAGTTTTTTTCGATTTTTTGTAAAAATATTATTGTAATATTTCATAAAATTAATTGAAATAATTCCTTCGGTTTGGAATATGAGTTTTAAAGTATTATAACTCTTTTTGACGTCAAAAACGGCTGTTTAAGACGAAATACTACAATAAACATTGTTTATCGTACATGATTTGAGTTCTTTTATTTTTGGTATTAATATTATTGTAATAATTCGTAAAAGTATACAAAATATTTTAAGAATATTTTAACCAAAAATCACAATAACTCAAGTAATATACGATAAACAATGTTTATTACAAGTATTTCGTCTTAAACAGTCGATTTCGACGTCAAATGGAGTTTTATTACTTTAAAACTAATATTCCTAACCGAATAGGTTTTTTTAAATAGCTGTATGAAATATTACAAGAATATGATTACCAAAAATTATAATAACTTTAATAATGTACAATAAACAATGTTTATTGCAAGTATTTCGTCTATAACAGCTGATTTAGACGTCAAAATGAGTTTTCATACTTTAAAACTAATATTTTTAACCGAAGTCGTTTATTAAATTACTTTTACGAAATATTACATGAATATTATTACCAAAAATCATAATAAATCAAATATTGTATCGTAAATAATGATTTTTTTTAAGTATTTCGTATTAAACAGCCGATTTTGACGTCAAAAGCAGTTTAAGTACTTTAAAACTAATATATTAAACAAAAACCGTTTATTAAATAAACTGTACGAAAAATTACAAGAATATTATAACCAAAAATCGAAATAACTCAAGTATTGTACGATATACAATGTTTATTGCAAGTATTTCGTCTTTTACAGCCAATTTAGACGTCAAAAGGAGTTTTTATACTTTAAAACTAATATTTTCAACAAAAGTCGTTTATGAAATTACTTTTATTAATTTTACAAGAATATTATTACCAAAAATCATAATAAATCAAAGAATGTATATTAAACAATGTTTATTGCAAGTATTTCGTTTTAAACAGCCGATTTTGACTTCAAAATAGTTTTAATACTTCAAAACTAATATTCCTAACCGAAGAGGTAAATTTTATTTAATTTATTGAAATATTACAAGAATATTATTACCAAAATTCATAATAAATCAAATAATGTACGAAAAACAATGTTTATTCAAATTATTTCGTATTAAACAGCCTATTTTGACGTCAAAAGGAGTTTTAGTATTTTAAAACTAATATATTTATCCAAAAACGTTTATTAACATAGCTGTACATAATATCACGAGAATATTATAACTAAAAATCATAATAAATCAAAAAATGTACGATATTAAATGTATATTGCAAGTATTTCGTCTAAAACAGTCGTTTTTGACGTCAAAAAGAATTTTAATACTTTAAAAATAATATTCCTAACGAAGAAGTTTATTTTATTTTACTTTATGAAATATTAAAATAATATTAATACTAAAAATCGAAATAACTCAAATAATGAAAGATAAACAATATTTATTGCAATTATTTTGTCTTAAACAGCCGATTAAAACGTCAAAGATAGTTTTAATATTTAAAAACTAATATTTTCAACCTAAAAAATTTATTAAAACACCTTTAAAAAAATTACAAGTATATTATAACCAAAAATTGAAATAACTCAAATAATGTACGATAAATAATGTTTATTGCAAGTATTTTGTCTTAAACAGCCGTTTTTGACGTCAAAAGTAGTTTTAATACGTAGGAACTAATATTTTTACCCGAACACGTTTATTTAATTAGTTGTATGATAGATTTAAAGAATATTTATACGAATAATCAAAATAATTTAAATAGTGTACGTTTAAAAGGGTTTACTACAAGTACTTTGTACGAAACAGCATTTTATAACGTCTATGCTAGTTTTAATATGTTTAGAGTTAGATTACAAACCAAAGAAGTTTATAAACATAGCTTTACGAAAAATTACAAGAATATTATAACCAAAAATTGAAATAACTCAAATAATGTACGATAAACAATGTTATCTGCAAGTATTTCGTATTAAACAGCCTATTTTGACGTCAAAAGGAGTTTTAGTACTGTAAAACTAATATATTTAACCGAAAGCGTTTATTAAATAAGCTGTACGAAATATCACAATGTTTAATGCAAGTATTTAGTCTTAAACAGCCGTTTTAAACGTCAAAAAGAGTTTCAATACTTTAAAACTAATATTCCTAACCGAAGGTATTATTTTATTTTATTTTATGAAATATTACAATAATATTATTACCAAAAATCGAAATAACTTAAATAATAAAGATAAACAATGTAAAGTGCGAGTATTTCGTCTTAAACAGCCGATTTAGACGTCAAAAGGAGTTTTAATACTAGTATTTTTAACCGAAGACATTTGTTAAATTACATGTACGAAGTATGACAAGAATATTATACTAAAAATCGAAATAACTCAAATAATAAATGAAAAACAATGCTTATTGCAAGTATTTCTTCTTAAACAGCCAATTTTGACGTCAAAAGTAGTTTTTATACTTTAGAACTAGTATTATTAACCAAAGATGTTTATTAAATCACCTGTACATGTTTTTAATAGAATTTTATAACCAAAATTCGAAATAACTCAAATAATGTACAATCAACAATGTTTATTGGTAGTATTTCGTCTTAAACAGCCGATTTGACGTCAAATGGAGTTTTAATATTTTAAAACTATTATTCTTAACCTAATAGGTTTATTTTATTAGCTGTATGATATATTACATGAATATTAGTACCAATAATCAAAATAATTTAAATAGTGTACGTTAAAAATGGTTTAAAACAAACACTTTGGTTAAAACAGACTTTTAAAACGTCAATAGTAGTTTCAATATGTTTCAAGTTAGATTACTAACTAAAGATGTTTATTAACATAGCTGTACAAAAAATTACATGAACATATTAACTAAAATTGCAATATCTCAAATAACATACGATAAACAATGTTGATTGCAAATATTTCGTCTTGAACAGCCGATTTTAAACTCAAAAATGGTTTTAATACAATAAAAGTAATATTTTTACCCGAAGACGTTTATTAAATTATGTTTACGAAATATTACAAAAATATTATTATCAAAAATTATAATAAATCAAATAATATATGAGATACATTGTTTATTGCAAATATTTTGTTTTAAACAGCCGTTTTAGACGTCGTAAGGAGTTATAATACGTTAAAACTAATATTCCCAACCGAATAAGTTTTTTTAATTAGCTGTATGATATATTACAAGAATATTAATACAAAAAGTCATAATAACTGTAATAATGAACGTTAAACAATGTTTATGCAAGTATTTCGTCTTGAACAGCCGATTTTGACGTCTAAAGGAGTTTTAATACTTTAAAACTAATATTCCTAAGCGAATAGGTTTATTAATTTAGCTGTGCGAAATATCACAATGTTTATGCAAGTTATTCGTCTTAAACAGCCGATTTTGACGTCAAAAGGAATTTTTATACTTTATAACTAGTATTTTTAACCAAAGTTATTTATTAAATTACCTGTACAAAATTTTAGAAGAATCTTATAACCAAAATTCGAAATAACTCAAATAATGTACAATAAACAATGTTTACTTATTTTCGTCTTAAACAGCTGATTTGACGTCAAATGGAGTTTTATTACTTTAAAACTAATATTCCTTGCCGAATAGGTTCATTTAATTAGCTATATGATATATTAGTTGAATAATAACACCAATAATTAAAATAAATGAAATAATGTACGTTAAAAATGGTTTAAAACAAGTATTTTGGTTGAAACAGCCTTTTATAACGTCTATTGTAGTTTAAATATGTTTAAAGTTAGATTACTAACTTAAGAAGTTTGTTAACATAGCTGTACAAAAAATTACATGAATATTATAAACTAAAATCGCAATAACTCAAATAACATACGATAAACAATGTTTATTGCAAGTATTTAGTCTTTAAAAATTTAGACGTAAAAAGGAGTTTTAATACTTTAAAACTAATATTTTAACCGAAGTCGTTTATTAAATTACTTTTACGAAATATTACAAGAATATTAATAGCAAAAATCATAATATATCAAATTATGTATGATAAACAATGTTTATTCCAAATATTTTGTATTAAACAGCAGATTTTGACGTCAAAAGTATTTTAAGTATTTTAAAACTAATATATTTAACCAAAAACGTTTATAAAAAAAGCTGTACGATAAATTTCAAGAATATATAACTAAAAATCGAAAAAACTCAAATAATGTTAGATAAACAATGTTTACTGCAAGTAACTAGTCTTAATCAGCCGATTTTGACGTCAAAAGAGGTTTTAATACTTCAAAACTAATATTTTTAACCAAAGTTGTTTAATAAAATACCTTTTTAATAACCCTTTTGACGATTTTGACGTCAAAAGGAGTTTTAATATTTTAAAACTACTATTCCTAACCGAATAGGTTTTTTTAATTAGCTGTATGATAAATAAACAGAACATTAATACCAAAAATCATAAAATTTCATATAATGTACGTTAAAAAGGGTTAAATACAAGTATTTTATATGAAACTGCCTTTTATTACGACTATAGTACTTTTAATATGTTAAAAGTTAGATTAATAACCAGAGAAGATTATAAACATAACTATACAAAAAATAACATAAATATTGTAACTAAAATCGAAATAATTCAAATATTGTACGATAAACAATTTTAATGCAAGTAATTAGTCTTAAACAGCCGATTTTGACGTCAAAAGAAGTTTAACTACTTTATAACTAATATTCCTAACCGAATAACTTCTTTTAATTAGCTGTATGATATATTATAATAATATTAATACCAATACTCAAACCAATTTCAATAGTGTACTTTAAAAAGGGTTTAATACAAGTATTTTCTTTGAAACAGCCTTTTATAACGTCTATAGTACTTTTAATACGTTTAAAGTTAGATTACTGAACAGAAAAAAATTTATAAACGTAGCTGTACAAAAAAAATGAGGAATATTCTAACCGAAAATCGAAATAACTCAAATAATGTACAATTAACAACATTTACTGCAAGTATTTCGTATTAAATAGCCTATTTAGACGTCAGAAGGAGTTTTAGTGCTTTAAAACTAATATATTTAACCGAAAACTTTATTAAATTAGCTGTACGACATATCACAACAATATTATAACCAAAAATTGAAGTAACTCAAATTATGTAGGGTAAACAATGTTTATTGCAAGTATTTCGTCTTAAACAGCCGTTTTTGACGATGTTTAAAGTTAGATTACTAACCAAAGAAGGTTATTAACATAGCTGTACAAAAAATAACACGAATATTATAACCAAAACTCGAAATAACTCAAATAATGTTCGATAAACAATGTTTATTGCAAGAATTTCGTCTTAAATAGCAGTTTTTGACGTCAAAAAAAGTTTTAATACATTAAAACTAATATTTCCAACCGAAGAGGTTTATTTTATTTAATTTTATGAAATATTACAATAATATTATTATCAAAAATCGTAATAACTCAATTAATGAAAGATAAACAATGTTTATTGCAAGTATTTCGTCTTAAACAGCCAATTTTGAACTCAAAAGGAGTTTTAGTACATTAAAACAAATATTTTTATGCGAAGACGTTTATTAAATTACCTTTACGAAATATTACAAGAATCTTATTACTTAAAATCATAATAAATCTAATATTGTACGATAAACGATGTTTATTGCAAGTATTTTGTTTAAAACAGCCGTTTTTGACGCCAAAAGGAGTTTTAATACGTTAAATTAATATTCCTAAACGAATAAGTTTATTTATTTAGCTTTACATTAAAAAAAGTTTAATACAAGTGTTTTGTCTGAAACAGCCTTTTATGTCGACTATAGTACTTTTAATATGTTTAAAGTTGGATTACTAACCAAAAAAGTTTTAAAAATACCTTAACAAAAATTACAAGAATATTATTACCAAAAATCAAATAACTCAAATAATGTACAATAAACAAAGTTTACTGCAAGTATTTAGTCTTAAACAGCCGATTTCGACGTCAAAAGGAGTTTTAATATTTTGAAACGAATTTTGCTAACCGAATAGGTTCATTTAATTAGATGTATGATTTATTACAAAAATATTAATAACAAAAATCATAATAACTGTAATAATGTACGATAAACAATGTTAATGCAAGTTTTTCGTCTTAATCAGTCGATTTTCCCATAAAAAGGAGTATCAATACTTAAAAACTAGTATTTTTAACTAAAGATTTTTATTAAATTACCTGTACAAAATATTACAAGAATATTAAACAGACGATTTAAACGTCAAAAAGAGTTTTCATATTTTAAAAATAATACTTTTAACCGAAGTCGATTATTAAATTACTTTTACAAAAATGACGAGAATATTATAGCCAAAAATTTAAATTACTCAAATAATGTTCGATAAAATTTTTTTATTATAAGTATTCCGTCTTAAATAGTCGATTTTGAACTCAAAAGGAGTTTTATTACTTTAATACTAATATTTTCACCCGAAATCGTTTATTAAATTACCTTTATAAAATATTACAAGAATTTTATTACAAAATATCATAATAACTCAAAAAATGTACGATAAACAATGTTTATTGCAAGTATTTCGTGTTAAACAGCTGATTTTGAACTCAAAAGATTTTTTAACACATTAAAACTAATATTTTTATTCAAAGACGTTTATTAAATTCTTTAACAAAGTATTACAAAAATGCTATTACCAAAAATCATAATAAATCTAATAATGTACGATAAACGATGTTTATTGCAAGTATTTTGTCTTAAACAGCCGTTTTTGACGTCAAAAGGAGTTTTAATACGTTGAAACTAATATTCCTAACCGAATAGGTTCATTTAATTGGCTGTATGATATATTAACAGAATATTAATGCCATTTATCAAAATAATTCGAATAATATACGTTAAAAAGGGTTTAATACAGATGTTTTCGTTAAACTGCCTTTTATAACGTCTATAGTACCTCTAATATGTTTAAAGTTAGATTACTAACCAAACAGGTTTATAAACATAGCTGTATGAAAAATTACAAGAATATTATAAACAAAAGTCAAAATAACACAAATAAAGTACGATAAACAAAGTTTACTGCAAGTATTTCGTCTTAAACAGCTGATTTTGACGTCAAAAAGAGTTTTAATAATTTAAAACTAACATTTCTAACCGATGGGTTTATTTAATTATCTGTATGATATAATACATGAATATTAATACCAATAATCAAAATAATTCAAATAGTGTACGTTAAAATGGGTTTAATACAAGTATGTTATAGACGAAATACTTGCAATAATCATTGTTTATTGTACATCATAAACTTATTATAATTTTTTGTACTAATATTCTTGAATTTTTCGTAAAGCTATGTTTATAAACTTCTTAGATTAGTAATCTTACTTTAAACAAACTAAAAGTACCATAGACGTTATAAAAGGCTGTTTCATTCAAAATACTTGTTTTAAACCCTTTTAACGTACACTATTTGAATTATTTTGATTATTGGTATTAATATTCTTATATTATATCATACAGCTAGTTGAATAAACCTATTCGGTTAGAAAAATTCGTTTTAAAGTATAAAAACACTTTTTAAAAGTACTATAGACGTAATAATATGCTGTTTTCAACAAAATAATTGAATAATTCCTTTTTCATCGTACACTAATTGAATTATTTTATTTATTGGTATTAATATTTTTGTAATATATCATACAGCTAATATAAATAAACATATTTAGTTAGGAATATTAGTTTTAAAGTATTAAAACTCCTTTTGACGTCAAAATCTACTGTTTAATACGTATAGTTGTAATAAACATTGTTTATCGTACATTATTTAAGTCATTATAATTTTTGGTAATAGTATTCATGTAATTTTTCGTAAAGAGAATTTAATAAACGTCTTCGGGTAAAAATATTAGTTTTAAAATATTTAAACTTCTTTTAAGTTTAAAATCGGCTGTTTAAGACGAAATACTATCAATAAACATTGTTTATCGTACATTATTTGAGTTACTTTGATTTTTAGTTATAATATTTAAGTAATTTTTTGTAAAGGTAATTAAATAAATCTGTTAGTTTAAAGTAATAGTTTTAAAGTATTAAAACTCCTTTCAATGTCAAAATCGCCTGTTAAAGAAGAAATACTTGGAATAAACATTGTATATCGTACATTATTTGAGTTCTTTTAATTTTTGGTATTAATATTATTGTAATATTTTGTCAAAGTAATTTAATAAACTACTTCGGTTAAAAATATTAGTTTTAAAGTATTAAAACTCCTTTTGACGTCTTAATCTGCTGTTAGAGACGAAATATTTGCATTACATATTGTTTATTGTACTTTTTTTTAAGTTCTTTCGATTTTTGGTTATTAGATTTTTTTAAATTTTTTTTCACAGCTATGTTTATAAACTTTTTTGTTTAGTAATCTAACTTTAAACATATTTAAAGTTCTATAGACGTTATAAAAACCTGTTTCAAACAAAATACTTGTAATAAACCCTTTTCAACGTACATTATTTGAATTATTTTGATTAAAGATATTAATATTCTTATAATATATCTTACAGCTAATTAAATGAACCTACTCGGTTAGAAATATTAGTTTTAAAGTATTAAAACTCCTTTTGACGTCAAAATCGACTGTTTAAGACTAAATACTTGAAGTAAACATTGTTTATCTTACATTATTTGAGTTATTTCGATTTTTGGTTATAATATTCTTGTAATTTTTCGTACAGCTATGTATATAAACTTCTTTTGTTAGTAATCCAACTTTAAACATATTAAAAGTACTATAGACGTCATAAAAGGCTGTTTCAAATAAAACACTTGTATTAAACCCTTTTTAACGTACATTATTTGAATTATTTTGATTATTGGTATTGATATTCTTATAACCAAATATTATATTAGAATATTATACAGCTACATAAATAAACGTTTTCGGGTAAAAATAATAGTTTTAAAGAAATAAAACTACTTTTGACGTCAAAATCGGCTGTTTAAGACGAAATACTTGCAGTAAACATTGTTTATCGTACATTATTTGAGTTATTTCTATTTTTAGTTATAATATTCTTGTAATCTTCGTACAGCTTATTTACCAAACATTTTCGGTTAAATATATTAGTTTTAAAGTACTTCAACTACTTTTGACGTCAAAATCGGATGTTTTATACGAAATACTTAGAATAAACATTGTTTATCATACATTATTTGATTTATTATGATTTTTGTATTAATATTATTGTAATATTTCCTAAAAGTAATATAATTCTCGACTTCGGTTAAAAATATTAGTTTTAAAGTATGAATACTTTTGACGTCTAAATCGGCTGTTATAGACGAAATACTTGTAATAAACCTTGTTTATGGTACATTATTAAACTTATTATAATTTTTTGTACTCATATTCTTGTAATTTTCGTAAAGCTATGTTTATAAACTTCTTAGGTTAGTAATCTTACCTTATCATACTAAAAGTACCATAGACGTTACAAAAGGCTGTTTCATTCAAAATACTTATTTTAAACCCTTTTTAACTTACACTATTTGAATTATTTTGATTATTAGTATTGATATTCTTATATAATATCATACAGCTAGTTAAATGAACCTATTCGGTTAGGAAAATTCGTTTAAAAGTATTAAAACACATTTTAAAAGTACTATAGACGTAATAATATGCTGTTTTCAACAAAATTATTGAATAATTCTTTTTTCATCGTACACTAATTGAATTATTTAAATCATTGGTATTAATATTCTTGTAATACATCATACAGCTAATAAAATAAACATATTAAGTTAGGAATATTAGTTTTAAAGTATTAAAACTCCTTTTGACGTCAAAATCGGCTGTTTAAGACGTATAGTTGTAATAAACATTGTTTATCGTACACTATTTAAGTTATTATGATTTTTGGTAATAATATTCATGTAATTTTTTCGTAAAGGTAAATTAATAAACGTCTTCGGGTAAAAATATTAGTTTTAAAGTATTTAAACTTCTTATAAGTTTAAAATCGGCTGTTTAAGACGAAATACTAGCAATAAACATTGTTTATCGTAAATTATTTGAGTTACTTTGATTTTTAGTTATAATATTTAAGTTATTTTTCGTAAAAGTAATTTAATAAACTACTTCGGTTAAAAATATTAGTCTTAAAGTATGAAAACTCCTTTTGACGTCTAAATCGGCTGTTTAAGACGAAATATTTGCATTACATATTGTTTATTGTACATTTTTTTAAGTTCTTTCGATTTTTGGTTATTATATTTTTGTAATTTTTTTTCACAGCTATGTTTATAAACTTCTTTAGTTAGTAATCAAACTTTAAACATATTAAAAGTACTATAGACGTTATAAAAGGCTGTTTCATTCAAAATACTTGTATTAAACCCGTTTTAACGTACACTATTTGAATTTTTTTGATTATTAGTATTAATATTCTGATAATATATGATAAAGCTAATTAAATGAACCTATTCGGTTAGGAATATTAGTTTTAAAGTATTAAAACTCCTTTTGACGTCATAATCGGCTGTTTAAGACGAAATACTTGCAGTAAATATTGTTTATTGTACATTTTTTGAGTTATTTTGATATTTGATTATTATATTCTTGTAATTTTTCGTACAGCTATGTTTATAAACTTCTTTGTTAGTAATCTAACTTTAAACATATTTAAAGTTCTATAGACGTTATAAAAACCTGTTTTAAACAAAATACTTGTATTAAACCATTTTAACGTACATTATTTGAATTATTTTGATTAAAGATATTAAAATTCTTATAATATATCTTACAGCTAATTAAATGAACCTACTCGGTTAAAAATATTAGTTTTAAAGTATTAAAACTCCTTTTGACGTAAAAATCCGCTGTTTAAGACTAAATACTTGCAGTAAACATTGTTTATCTTACATTATTTGAGTTATTTCGATTTTTGGTTATAATATACTTGTAATTTTTCGTACAGCTATGTTTATAAACTTTTTTTGTCAGTAATCCAACTTTAAACATATTAAAAGTACTATAGACGTCATAAAAGTCTGTTTCAAATAAAACACTTGTATTAAACCCTTTTTAACGTACATTATTTGAATTATTTTGATTATTGGTATTAATATTCTTATAATATATCATACAGCTATATAAATAAACGTTTTCGGGTAAAATTTATAGTTTTATAGTAATAAAACTACTTTTGAAGTCAAAATCGGCTGTTTAAGACGAAATACTTGCAGTAAACATTGTTTATTGTACATTATTTGAGTTATTTCTATTTTTAGTTATAATATTCTGTAATCTTCGTACAGCTTATTTAATAAACGTTTTCGGTTAAATATATTAGTTTTAAAGTACTTCAAGAACTTTTGACGTCAAAATCGGCTGTTTTATACGAAATACTTGGAATAAACATTGTTTATCACACATTATTTGATTTATTATGATTTTTTGTATTAATATAATTGTAATATTTCGTAAAAGTAATATAATTCTCGACTTTGGTTGAAAATATTAGTTTTAAAGTATGAAAACTCTTTTTGACGTCTAAATCGGCTGTTATAGACGAAATACTTGCAATAAACAATGTTTATGGTACATTATTAAACTTATTATAATTTTTTGTACTCATATTCTTGTAATTTTTCGTAGAGATATGTTTATAAACTTCTTAGGCTAGTAATCTTACTTTAAACATACTAAAAGTACCATAGACGTTATAAAAGACTGTTTCATTCAAAATACTTGTTTTAAACCCTTTTTAACGTACACTATTTGAATTATTTTGATTATTGGTATTAATATTCTTATATTCTATCATACAGCTAGTTATATGAACCTATTCGGTTAGGAAAATTTGTTTTAAAGTATTAAACCACATTTTAAAAGTAATATAGACGTAATAATATGCTGTTTTCAACAAAATAATTAAATAATTCCTTTTTCATCGTACACTTATTGAATTATTTTAATTATTGGTATTAATATTCTTGTAATATATCATACAGCTAATAAAAAAAACACATTTAGTTAGGAATATTAGTTTTAAAGTATTAAAACTCCTTTTGACGTCAAAATCGGCTGTTTAAGACGTATAGTTGTAATAAATATTGTTTATCGTACATTATTTAAGTTATTTTGATTTTTGGTAATAATATTCATGTAATTTTTCGTAAAGGTAATTTAATAAACGTCTTCGGGTAAAAATATTAGTTTTAAGAAATTAAAACTTCTCTTAAGTTTAAAATCGGCTGTTTAAGACGAAATACTAGCAATAAACATTGTTTATCGTACATTATTTGAGTTACTTTGATTTTTAGTTATAATATTTAAGTTATTTTTCGTAAAGGTAATTAAATAAATCTGTTCGTTTAAAAATATTACTCCTTTCAACGTCAAAATCGGCTGTTAAAGAAGAAATACTTGCAATAAACATTGTATATCGTACATTATTTGAGTTCTTTCATTTTTAATATTAATATTATTGTAATATTTCGTAAAAGTAATTTAATAAACTACTTCGAGTAAAAATATTAGTTTTAAAGTATTAAAACTCCTTTTGACGTCTAAATCGGCTGTTAAAGACGAAATATTTGCATTACATATTGTTTATTGTACATTTTTTTAAGTTCTTTCGATTTTTGGTTATTATATTTTTGTAATTTTTTTTCATAGCTATGTTTATAAACTTCTTTAGTTAGTAATCAAACTTTAAACATATTAAAAGTACTATAGACGTTATAAAAGGCTGTTTCAAACAAAATACTTGTATTAAACCCCTTTTTAACGTACACTATTTGAATTATTTTGATTAGTAGTATTAATATTCTTATAATATATGATAAAGCTAATTAAATGAACCTATTCGGTTAGGAATATTAGTTTTAAAGTATTAAAACTCCTTTTGACGTCAAAATCGGCTGTTTAAGACGAAATACTTGCAGTAAATATTGTTTATTGTACATTTTTTGAGTTATTTTGATTTTTGATTATTATATTCTTGTAATTTTTCGTACAGCTATATTTATAAACTTCTTTGTTAGTAATCTAACTTTAAACATATTTAAAGTTCTATAGACGTTATAAAAACCTGTTTTAAACAAAATACTTGTATTAAACCCTTTTTAACGTATATTATTTGAATTATTTTGATTAAAGATATTAAAATTATTATAATATATCTTACAGCTAATTAAATAAACCTACTCGGTTAAAAATATTAGTTTTAAAATATTAAAACTCCTTTTGACGTCAAAATCCGCTGTTTAAAACTAAATACTTGCAGTAAACATTGTTTATCTTACATTATTTGAGTTATTTCGATTTTTGGTTATAATATTCTTTTAATTTTTCGTACAGCTATGTTTATAAACTTCTTTTGTTAGTAATCCAACTTTAAACATATTAAAAGTACTATAGACGTCATAAAAGGCTGTTTCAAACAAAAACACTTGTATTAAACCCTTTTTAACGTACATTATTTGAATTATTTTGATTATTGGTATTAATATTCTTATAATATATCATACAGCTATATAAATAAACGTTTTTGGGTAAAAATTATAGTTTTAAAGTAATAAAACTACTTTTGACGTCAAAATCGGCTGTTTAAGACGAAATACTTGCAATAAACATTGTTTATTGTACATTATTTGAGTTATTTCTATTTTTAGTTATAATATTCTTGTAATCTTCGTACAGCTTATTTAATAAACGTTTTCGGTTAAATATATTAGTTTTAAAGTACTTCAACTACTTTTGACGTCAAAATCGGCTGTTTTATACAAAATACTTGGAATAAACATTGTTTATCATACATTATTTGATTTATTATGATTTTTTGTATTAATATCATTGTAATATTTCGTAAAAGTAATATAATTCTCGACTTCGGTTAAAAATATCAGTTTTAAAGTATGAATACTCCCTTTGACGTCTAAATCGGCTGTTATAGACGAAATACTTGCAATAAACATTGTTTATGGTACATTATTAAACTTATTATAATTTTTTGTACTCATATTCTTGTAATTATTCGTAAAGATATGTTTATAAACTTCTTAGGTTAGTAATCTTACTTTAAACATACTATATTTTTCCAAGTTCTTTCGATTTTTGGCTATTATATTTTTGTAATTTTTTTACAGCTATGTTTATAAACTTTTTTTGTCAGTAATCCAACTTTAAACATATTAAAAGTACTATAGACGTCATAAAAGTCTGTTTCAAATAAAACACTTGTATTAAAACCTTTTTTAACGTACATTATTAGAATTTTTTTGATTATTGGTGTTAATCTTCTTATAATATATCATACAGCTAAATAAATAAACGTTTTCGGGTAAAAATAATAGTTTTAAAGTAATATAACTACTTTGACGTCAAAATCGGCTGTTTAAGACGAAATACTTGCAGTAAACATTGTTTATTGTACATTATTTGAGTTATTTCTATTTTTAGTTATAATATTATTGTAATCTTCGTACAGCTTATTTAATAAACGTTTTCGGTTAAATATATTAGTATTAAAGTACTTCAACTACTTTTGACGTCAAAATCGGCTGTTTTATACGAAATACTTGGAATAAACATTGTTTATCACACATTATTTGATTTATTATGATTTTTTGTATTAATATAATTGTAATATTTCGTAAAAGTAATATAATTCTCGACTTTGGTTGAAAATATTAGTTTTAAAGTATGAAAACTCTTTTTGACGTCTAAATCGGCTGTTATAGACGAAATACTTGCAATAAACAATGTTTATGGTACATTATTAAACTTATTATAATTTTTTGTACTCATATTCTTGTAATTTTTCGTAGAGATATGTTTATAAACTTCTTAGGCTAGTAATCTTACTTTAAACATACTAAAAGTACCATAGACGTTATAAAAGACTGTTTCATTCAAAATACTTGTTTTAAACCCTTTTTAACGTACACTATTTGAATTATTTTGATTATTGGTATTAATATTCTTATATTCTATCATACAGCTAGTTATATGAACCTATTCGGTTAGGAAAATTTGTTTTAAAGTATTAAACCACATTTTAAAAGTAATATAGACGTAATAATATGCTGTTTTCAACAAAATAATTAAATAATTCCTTTTTCATCGTACACTTATTGAATTATTTTAATTATTGGTATTAATATTCTTGTAATATATCATACAGCTAATAAAAAAAACACATTTAGTTAGGAATATTAGTTTTAAAGTATTAAAACTCCTTTTGACGTCAAAATCGGCTGTTTAAGACGTATAGTTGTAATAAATATTGTTTATCGTACATTATTTAAGTTATTTTGATTTTTGGTAATAATATTCATGTAATTTTTCGTAAAGGTAATTTAATAAACGTCTTCGGGTAAAAATATTAGTTTTAAGAAATTAAAACTTCTCTTAAGTTTAAAATCGGCTGTTTAAGACGAAATACTAGCAATAAACATTGTTTATCGTACATTATTTGAGTTACTTTGATTTTTAGTTATAATATTTAAGTTATTTTTCGTAAAGGTAATTAAATAAATCTGTTCGTTTAAAAATATTACTCCTTTCAACGTCAAAATCGGCTGTTAAAGAAGAAATACTTGCAATAAACATTGTATATCGTACATTATTTGAGTTCTTTCATTTTTAATATTAATATTATTGTAATATTTCGTAAAAGTAATTTAATAAACTACTTCGAGTAAAAATATTAGTTTTAAAGTATTAAAACTCCTTTTGACGTCTAAATCGGCTGTTAAAGACGAAATATTTGCATTACATATTGTTTATTGTACATTTTTTTAAGTTCTTTCGATTTTTGGTTATTATATTTTTGTAATTTTTTTTCATAGCTATGTTTATAAACTTCTTTAGTTAGTAATCAAACTTTAAACATATTAAAAGTACTATAGACGTTATAAAAGGCTGTTTCAAACAAAATACTTGTATTAAACCCCTTTTTAACGTACACTATTTGAATTATTTTGATTAGTAGTATTAATATTCTTATAATATATGATAAAGCTAATTAAATGAACCTATTCGGTTAGGAATATTAGTTTTAAAGTATTAAAACTCCTTTTGACGTCAAAATCGGCTGTTTAAGACGAAATACTTGCAGTAAATATTGTTTATTGTACATTTTTTGAGTTATTTTGATTTTTGATTATTATATTCTTGTAATTTTTCGTACAGCTATATTTATAAACTTCTTTGTTAGTAATCTAACTTTAAACATATTTAAAGTTCTATAGACGTTATAAAAACCTGTTTTAAACAAAATACTTGTATTAAACCCTTTTTAACGTATATTATTTGAATTATTTTGATTAAAGATATTAAAATTCTTATAATATATCTTACAGCTAATTAAATAAACCTACTCGGTTAAAAATATTAGTTTTAAAATATTAAAACTCCTTTTGACGTCAAAATCCGCTGTTTAAAACTAAATACTTGCAGTAAACATTGTTTATCTTACATTATTTGAGTTATTTCGATTTTTGGTTATAATATTCTTTTAATTTTTCGTACAGCTATGTTTATAAACTTCTTTTGTTAGTAATCCAACTTTAAACATATTAAAAGTACTATAGACGTCATAAAAGGCTGTTTCAAACAAAAACACTTGTATTAAACCCTTTTTAACGTACATTATTTGAATTATTTTGATTATTGGTATTAATATTCTTATAATATATCATACAGCTATATAAATAAACGTTTTTGGGTAAAAATTATAGTTTTAAAGTAATAAAACTACTTTTGACGTCAAAATCGGCTGTTTAAGACGAAATACTTGCAATAAACATTGTTTATTGTACATTATTTGAGTTATTTCTATTTTTAGTTATAATATTCTTGTAATCTTCGTACAGCTTATTTAATAAACGTTTTCGGTTAAATATATTAGTTTTAAAGTACTTCAACTACTTTTGACGTCAAAATCGGCTGTTTTATACAAAATACTTGGAATAAACATTGTTTATCATACATTATTTGATTTATTATGATTTTTTGTATTAATATCATTGTAATATTTCGTAAAAGTAATATAATTCTCGACTTCGGTTAAAAATATCAGTTTTAAAGTATGAATACTCCCTTTGACGTCTAAATCGGCTGTTATAGACGAAATACTTGCAATAAACATTGTTTATGGTACATTATTAAACTTATTATAATTTTTTGTACTCATATTCTTGTAATTATTCGTAAAGATATGTTTATAAACTTCTTAGGTTAGTAATCTTACTTTAAACATACTATATTTTTCCAAGTTCTTTCGATTTTTGGCTATTATATTTTTGTAATTTTTTTACAGCTATGTTTATATACTTCTTAAGTTAGTAATCAAACTTTAAACATATTAAAAGTACTATAGACGTCATAAAAGGCTGTTTCAAATAAAACACTTGTATTAAAACCTTTTTTAACGTACATTATTAGAATTTTTTTGATTATTGGTGTTAATCTTCTTATAATATATCATACAGCTAAATAAATAAACGTTTTCGGGTAAAAATAATAGTTTTAAAGTAATATAACTACTTTGACGTCAAAATCGGCTGTTTAAGACGAAATACTTGCAGTAAACATTGTTTATTGTACATTATTTGAGTTATTTCTATTTTTAGTTATAATATTATTGTAATCTTCGTACAGCTTATTTAATAAACGTTTTCGGTTAAATATATTAGTATTAAAGTACTTCAACTACTTTTGACGTCAAAATCGGCTGTTTTATACGAAATAATTACAATAAACATTGTTTATTGTACATTATTAAACTTATTATAGTTTTTTGTACTCATATTCTTGTAATTTTTGTAAATCTACGTTTATAAACTTCTTAGGTTAGTAATCTTACTTTAAACATACTAAAAGTACTATAGACGTTATAAAAGGCTGTTTCATTCAAAATACTTTTTTTAAACACTTTTTAACGTACACTGTTTAAATTATTTTGCTTATTGGTTTTGATATTCTTATATTCTATCATACAGCTAGTTAAATGAACCTATTCGGTTAGGAAAATTCGTTTTAAAGTATTTAAACACATTTTTAAAGTACTATAGACGTAATAATATGCTGTTTTCAACAAAATAATTGAATGATTCCTTTTTCATCGTACACTAATTGAATTATTTTAATTATTGGTATTAATATTCTTGTAATATATCATACAGCTAAGAAAATAAACATATTTAGTTAGGAATATTAGTTTTAAAGTATTAAAACTCCTTTTGACGTCAAAATCGGCTGTTTAAGACGTATAGTTGTAATAAATCGTACATTATTTGAGTTATTATGATTTTTGGTAATAATATTCATGTAATTTATCGTTAAGGTACTTTAATAAACGTCTTCGGGTAAAAATATTTGTTTTTAAAAATTAAAACATCTTTTAAGTTTAAAATCGGCTGTTTAAGAAGAAATACTTGTAATAAACATTGTATATCGTACATTATTTGAGTTCTTTCATTTTTGGTATTAATATTATTGTAATATTTCGTAAAGGTAATTTAATAAACTACTTCGGTTAAAAATATTAGTTTTAAAGTATTAAAACTCCTTTTGACGTCTAAATCGGCTGTTTAAGACGTGATGTTTGCAATAAACATTGTATATATTATATTTTTTGAGTTTTTTCGATTTTTTGTAATAATATTATTGTAATATTTCATAAAATTAATTGAAATAATTCCTTCGGTTTGGAATATAAGTTTTAAAGTATTAAAACTCTTTTTGACGTCAAAAACGGCTGTTTAAGACGAAATACTACAATAAACATTGTTTATCGTACATGATTTGAGTTCTTTTATATTTGGTATTAATATTATTGTAATAATTCGTAAAAGTAATATAATAAACTACTTCGGTTAAAAATATTAGTTTTAAAGTATGAAAACTCCTTTTGACGTCTAAATCGGCTGTTAAAGACGAAATATTTGCATTACATATTGTTTATTGTACATTTTTTTAAGTTCTTTCGATTTTTGGTTATTATAGTTTTGTAATTTTTTTTCACAGCTATGTTTATAAACTTCTTTAGTTAGCAATCAAACTTTAAACATATTAAAAGTACTATAGACGTTATAAAAGGCTGTTTCAAACAAAATACTTCTATTAAAACCTTTTTAACGTACATTATTTCAATTATTTTGATTATTTGTTTTAATATTCTAATAATATATGATAAAGCTAATTAAATGAACCTATTCGGTTAGGAATATTAGTTTTAAAGTATTAAAACTCCTTTTGACGTCAAAATCGGCAGTTTAAGACGAAATACTTGCAGTAAATATTGTTTATTGTAAATTTTTTGAGTTATTTTGATTTTTAATTATTACATTCTTGTAATTTTTCGTACAGCTATGTTTATAAACTTCTTTATTGGTAATCTAACTTTAAACATATTTAAAGTTCTATAGACGTTTTAAAAACCTGTTTCAAACAAAATACTTGTATTAAACCCTTTTTAACGTACATTATTTGAATTATTTTGATTAAAGATATTAATATTCTTATAATATATCTTACAACTAATTAAATGAACCTACTCGGTTAGAAATATTAGTTTTAAAGTATTAAAACTCCTTTTGACGTCAAAATCGGCTGTTTAAGACTAAATACTTGCAGTAAACATTGTTTATCTTACATTATTTAAGTTATTTCGATTTTTGGTTATAATATTCTTGTAATTTTTTGTACAGCTATGTTTAGAAACTTCTTTTGTTAGTAATCCAACTTTAAACATATTAAAAGTACTATAGACGTCATAAAAGGCTGTTTCAAATAAAACACTTGTATTAAACCTTTTTTAACGTACATTATTTCAATTATTTTGAATAAAGATATTAATATTCTTATAATATATCTTACAACTAATTAAATGAACCTACTCGGTTAGGAATATTAGTTTTAAAGTATTAAAACTCCTTTTGACGTCAAAATCGGCTGTTTAAGACTAAATACTTGCAGTAAACATTGTTTATCTTACATTATTTAAGTTATTTCGATTTTTGGTTATAATATTCTTGTAATTTTTCGTACAGCTATGTTTATAAACTTCTTTTGTTAGTAATCCAACTTTAAACATATTAAAAGTACTATAGACGTCATAAAAGGCTGTTTCAATAAAACACTTGTATTAAACCTTTTTTAACGTACATTATTTCAATTATTTTGATTATTGCTATTAATATTCTTATAATATTTCATACAGCTATATAAATAAACGTTTTTGGGTAAAAATTATAGTTTTAAAGTAATAAAACTACTTTTGGCGTCAAAATCGGCTGTTTAAAACGAAATACTTGCAGTAAACATTGTTTATTGTACATTATTAGAGTTATTTCTATTTTTAGTTATAATATTCTTTAATCTTCGTACAGCTTATTTAATAAACGTTTTCGGTTAATGATATAAGTTTTAAAGTATATCAACTACTTTTGACGTCAAAATCGGCTGTTTTATACGAAATACTTGGAATAAACATTGTTTATCATACATTATTTGATTTATTATGATTTTTTGTATTAATATCATTGTAATATTTCGTAAAAGTAATATAATTCTCGACTTCGGTTAAAAGTATTAGTTTTAAAGTATGAAAACTACTTTGACGTCTAAATCGGCTGTTATAGACGAAATACTTGCAATAAACATTGTTTATGGTACATTATTAAACTTATTATAATTTTTTGTACTCATATTCTTGTAATTTTTCGTAAAGATATGTTTATAAACTTCTTAGGTTAGTAATCTTACTTTAAACTTACTAAAAGTACCATAGACGTTATAAAAGGCTGTTTCATTCAAAATACTTGTTTTAAACCCTTTTTAACGTACACTATTTGAATTATTTTGATTATTGGTATTAATATTCTTATATTCTATCATACAGCTAGTTAAATGAACCTATTTGGTTAGGAAAATTCGTTTAAAAGTATTAAAACACATTTTAAAAGTACTATAGACGTAATAATATGCTGTTTTCAACAAAATAATTGAATAATTCCTTTTTCATCGTACACTAAATAAATTATTTAAATTATTGGTATTAATATTCTTGTAATACATCATACAGCTAATAAAATAAACATATTTAGTTAGGAATATTAGTTTTAAAGTATTAAAACTCCTTTTGACGTCAAAATCGGCTGTTTAAGACGTATAGTTGTAATAAACATTGTTTATCGTACATAATTTGAGTTATTATAATTTTTGATAATAATATTCATGTAATTTTTTCGTAAAGGTAATTTAATAAACGTCTTCGGGTAAAAATATTAGTTTTAAAGTATTTAAACTTCTTTTAAGTTTAAAATCGGCTGTTTAAGACGAAATACTAGCAATAAACATTGTTTATCGTACATTATTTGAGTTACTTTGATTTTTAGTTATAATATTTAAGTTATTTTTCGTAAAGGTAATTAAATAAATCTGTTCGTTTAAAAATAGTAGTTTTAAAGTATTAAAACTCCTTTCAACGTCAAAATCGGCTGTTAAAGAAGAAATACTTGCAACAAACATTCTATATCGTACATTATTTGAGTTCTTTCATTTTTGGTATTAATATTATTGTAATACTTCGTAAAAGTAATTCAAGTAACTACTTCGGTTAAAAATATTAGTTTTAAAAAATTAAAACTTAAATTAAAAGAGTGTACTTTAAAAAGTGTTTAATACAAGTATTTTGGTTAAAACAGGCTTTTATAATGTCTATAGTAGTTTCAATATGTTTAAAATTAAATTACTAACCAAAGAAGTTTATTAACATAGCTGTACGAAAAATTACAAAAATAATATAACCTAAAATCGCAATAACTCTAATAATGTAGGATAAACAATGTTTATGCTAAACAATAATTATGCAAGTCTAATACAGCCCATTTTGACGTAAAAAGGAGTTTTAATACTTCAAAACTAGCATTTTTTACCGATAATATTTATTAAATTACCTGTACAAAATATTACAAGAATATTATAACCAAAATTCGAAATAACTTAAATAATGTACGATAAACAATGTTTATTGCAAGTATTTCGTCTTATACACCCGATTTTGACGTCAAATAGAGTTTTAATACTTTAAAACGAATATTCCTAAGCGAAAAGGTTTATTTTAATTAATTTTATGAAATATAACAGTATATAATTACCGAAAATCATAATTAATCAAATAATCATCGATATACAAAGTGTATTTCAAGTAATTCGTATTAAACAGCCCATTTTGACGTCAAAAGGAGTTTTAGTACTTTAAATCTAATATATTTAATCGAAAATGTTTATTAAATTAGCTGTACGAAATATCACAAGAAACTTATAACCAAAATTTGAAATAACTCAAATATTTTACGATAAACAATGTTTATTGCAAGTATTTCGTCTTAAACAGCCGATTTTGAACTCAAAAGGAGTTTTAATACATTAGAACTATTATTTTTATCCGAAGACGTTAATTATATTACCTTTACGAAATGTAACAATATTATTACCAAAAATCATAACAAATCTAATAATGTACGATAAACGATGTTTATTGCAAGTATTTTGTCTTAAACAGCCGTTTTTGACGTCAAAAGAAGTTTAAATACGTTGAAACTAATATTCCTAACCAAATAAGTTTATTAATTAGCTGTATGATATATTACAAGAATATTAATAACAAAAATTATAATAACTGTAATAATGTACGATAAACAATGTTTATGCAAGTATTTCGTCTTAATCAGCCAATTTTGACGTCAAAAGAAGTTTCAATGCTTTAAAACTAGTATATTTAACCGAAGATATTTATTAAATTACCTGTACAAAATATTATAACTAAGTTCGAAATAACTCTAATAATGTACGATAAACAATGTTTATTGCAAGTATTTTGCCTTAAACAGCAGATTTTAACTTCAAACGGAGTTTTAATACTCTAAAACTAATATTCTTAAACGAATAGGTTTATTCAGTTAGCTGTATGATTTATTAACAGAATAATAATGCTATTAATCAAAATGATTCGAATAATGTATGTTAAAAAGGGTTTAATACAAGTATTTTGTATGAAACAGCCTTTTATGACGTCTATAGTACTTTTAATATGTTTAAAGTTAGATTACTAACCAAAGAAGTTAATAAACATAGCTTTACGATAAATTACAAGAATATTATAAACAAAAAACGAAATAACCTATATAAAGTACGATAAACAATGTTTACTGCAAGTATTTCGTCTTGAACAGCTGATTTTGACGTCAAAAATAGTTTTAATAACTAAAACTAATATTCCTAACCGATGGGTTTATTTAATGATCTGTATGATATTTTACATGAATATTAATACCAATAATCAAAATAATTCAAAAAGTGTATGTTAAAATAGGTTAAATACAAGTATTTTAGTTGAAACAGCCTTTTATAACGTCTATAGTAGTTTCATTATATTTAAAACTAGATTACTAACCAAAGAATATTATTTACATAGCTAGACGAAAAACTACAAGCATATTAGAACTTAAAATCGCAATAACGAAAATAATATACGATAAACTATGTTTATTGCAAGTTTTTCGTCTTAAACAGCCGATTTTGACGTCAAAAGAAGTTTTGATAGTTTAAAACTAATATTTTTACCCGTGTCGTGTATTAAATAACTTTTACGAAATATTACAAGAATATTATCACCAAAAATCGTAATAAATTAAATAATGTACGATAAACAATGTTTATTGCAAGTATTTCGTTGTAAAAAGTAGATTTTGACGACAAAAGGAGTTTTAATACTTTGAAATTAATGTTTCAAACTGAATAGGTTTATTTAATTAGCTGTATGATATATTACATGAATTTTAATACCAATAATAAAAATAATTAAAAGAGTGTACCTTAAAAAGTGTTTAATACAAGTATTTTGGTTGAAACAGCCTTTTATAATGTCTATAGTAGTTTCAATATTCTTAAAATTAGATTACTAACCAAAGAAGTTTATAAACATAGCTGTACGAAAAATTACAAGAATATTTTAACCTAAAATCGCAATAACTCAAATAAAATACGATAAGCAACGGTTATTGCAATTATTTCTTCTTAAATAGTCGATTTTGACGTCAAAAGGAGTTTTAATACTTTACAACAATTATTCTCAATTGAAGAGGTTATTTAATTAGCTGTATGATATATAACAAAAATATTAATACCAATAATCAAAAAAATCGAATAGTGTACGTTAAAAAGGGTTTAATGCAAGTATTTTCTTTGAAACAGCCTTTTTCAACGTCTATAGCACTTTTAATATATTTGAAATAGATTACTAACCAAAAAGTTTATTAATAAATCTGTATGAAAAATTACATGAATATTATAGCCTAAATTAGCAATAAGTCAAATAATATTTGATAAACAATGTTTATTGCAAGTATTTTGTCTAAAACAGCCGATTTTGACGTCAAATAGAGTTTTAATACTTTAAAACGAATATTCCTAAGCGAAAAGGTTTATTTTAATTAATTTTATGAAATATAACAGTATATAATTACCGAAAATCATAATTAATCAAATAATCATCGATATACAATGTGTATTTCAAGTAATTCGTATTAAACAGCCCATTTTGACGTCAAAAGGAGTTTTAGTACTTTAAATCTAATATATTTAATCGAAAATGTTTATTAAATTAGCTGTACGAAATATCACAAGAAACTTATAACCAAAATTTGAAATAACTCAAATATTTTACGATAAACAATGTTTATTGCAAGTATTTCGTCTTAAACAGCCGATTTTGAACTCAAAAGGAGTTTTAATACATTAGAACTATTATTTTTATCCGAAGACGTTAATTATATTACCTTTACGAAATGTAACAAGAATATTATTACCAAAAATCATAACGAATCTAATAATGTACGATAAACGATGTTTATTGCAAGTATTTTGTCTTAAACAGCCGTTTTTGACGTCAAAAGAAGTTTAAATACGTTGAAACTAATATTCCTAACCAAATAAGTTTATTAATTAGCTGTATGATATATTACAAGAATATTAATAACAAAAATTATAATAACTGTAATAATGTACGATAAACAATGTTTATGCAAGTATTTCGTCTTAATCAGCCAATTTTGACGTCAAAAGAAGTTTCAATGCTTTAAAACTAGTATATTTAACCGAAGATATTTATTAAATTACCTGTACAAAATATTATAACTAAGTTCGAAATAACTCTAATAATGTACGATAAACAATGTTTATTGCAAGTATTTTGTCTTAAACAGCAGATTTTAACTTCAAACGGAGTTTTAATACTCTAAAACTAATATTCTTAAACGAATAGGTTTATTCAGTTAGCTGTATGATTTATTAACAGAATAATAATGCTATTAATCAAAATGATTCGAATAATGTATGTTAAAAAGGGTTTAATACAAGTATTTTGTATGAAACAGCCTTTTATGACGTCTATAGTACTTTTAATATGTTTAAAGTTAGATTACTAACCAAAGAAGTTAATAAACATAGCTTTACGATAAATTACAAGAATATTATAAACAAAAAACGAAATAACCTATATAAAGTACGATAAACAATGTTTACTGCAAGTATTTCGTCTTGAACAGCTGATTTTGACGTCAAAAAGAGTTTTAATAACTAAAACTAATATTCCTAACCGATGGGTTTATTTAATGATCTGTATGATATTTTACATGAATATTAATACCAATAATCAAAATAATTTAAAAAGTGTATGTTAAAATAGGTTAAATACAAGTATTTTAGTTGAAACAGCCTTTTATAACGTCTATAGTAGTTTCATTATATTTAAAACTAGATTACTAACCAAAGAATATTATTTACATAGCTAGACGAAAAACTACAAGCATATTAGAACTTAAAACCGCAATAACGAAAATAATATACGATAAACTATGTTTATTGCAAGTTTTTCGTCTTAAACAGCCGATTTTGACGTCAAAAGAAGTTTTGATAGTTTAAAACTAATATTTTTACCCGTGTCGTGTATTAAATAACTTTTACGAAATATTACAAGAATATTATCACCAAAAATCGTAATAAATTAAATAATGTACGATAAACAATGTTTATTGCAAGTATTTCGTTGTAAAAAGTAGATTTTGACGACAAAAGGAGTTTTAATACTTTGAAATTAATGTTTCAAACTGAATAGGTTTATTTAATTAGCTGTATGATATATTACATGAATTTTAATACCAATAATAAAAATAATTAAAAGAGTGTACCTTAAAAAGTGTTTAATACAAGTATTTTGGTTGAAACAGCCTTTTATAATGTCTATAGTAGTTTCAATATTCTTAAAATTAGATTACTAACCAAAGAAGTTTATAAACATAGCTGAACGAAAAATTACAAGAATATTTTAACCTAAAATCGCAATAACTCAAATAAAATACGATAAGCAACGGTTATTGCAATTATTTCTTCTTAAATAGCCGATTTTGACGTCAAAAGGAGTTTTAATACTTTACAACAATTATTCTCAATTGAAGAGGTTATTTAATTAGCTGTATGATATATAACAAAAATATTAATACCAATAATCAAAAAAATCGAATAGTGTTCGTTAAAAAGGGTTTAATGCAAGTATTTTCTTTGAAACAGCCTTTTTCAACGTCTATAGCACTTTTAATATATTTGAAATAGATTACTAACCAAAAAGTTTATTAATAAATCTGTATGAAAAATTACATGAATATTATAGCCTAAATTAGCAATAAGTCAAATAATATTTGATAAACAAAGTTTATTGCAAGTATTTTATCTAAAACAGCCGATTTTGACGTCAAAAATAGTTTTAATACTTTAATACTCATATTCCTAACCGAAGAGGTTTATATTAGTGGCTGTATGAAATATTACATATATATTATAACCAAAAATCGAAATAACTTAAATAATATACAATGAACAAGGTATATTCCAATTCTTTCGTCTTAAACAGCCAAATTTGAACTCAAAAGGAGTTTTAATACATTAAAACTAATATTTTTCCCGAAGACGTTTTTTAAATTCCCTTTACAAAATATTACAAGAATATTATTACCAAAAATCTTAATAAATCAAATAATGTACGAGAAACAATGTTTATTGCTAGTATTTTGTCTTAAACAGTCATTTTTGACGTCAAAAGGAGTTTTAACACGATGAAACTAATATTCATGACCGAATAAGTTTAATTAATTCGCTGTATGCATATTATAAGAATAATAATACCTAAAATCGCAATAACTCAAATAATACACGATAAACAATGTTTTTTACAAGTATTTTGTCTTAAACAGCTGATTTTGAACTCAAAAGGGGTATTAATACATTAAAACTGAAATTTTTATCCGAAGACGTTTTTTAAATTACCTTTACGATATATTACAAAAATATTATAACGAAAATTCATAATAAATCCAATATTGTACGAGAAACAATGTTTATTACAAGAATTTTGTCTTAATCAGCCGTTTTTGACGTCAAAAGGAGTTTTAATACATTGAAACTAATATTTACAACCGAACAAGTTTATTTAATTTAAAGTTGGATTACTAACCAAAAAAGTTTTTTAAACATAGCTGTACGAAAAATACAAGAATATTATAACCAAAATTCGAAATAACTCAAGTAATGTACGATAAACAATGTTTTGTTCAAATATTTAGTCTTAAACAGCCGATTTTGACGTCAAAAGGAGTTTTAATACTTTAAAACTTATATTCCTAACCGAATAAGTTCATTTAATTAGCTGTAAGACATAATATAAGAATATTAATACCAATAGTCAAAATAATTCAAATAGTGTACGTTAAAAAGGGTTTAATACAAGTATTTTGCCTTTTATAACGTCTTTAGTACTTTTAATATGTTTAAAGTTAGATTACTAACCAAAGAAGTTTATAAACATAGCTGTACGAAAAAGTACAGGTATATAATAACTAAAAATCGAAATAACTCAAATAATGTACAATAAACAATGTTTGCTGCAAGAATTTCGTCTTAAACAGCCGATTTTGACGTCAAAAGGAGTTTTAATACGTTAAAACTAATATTATTTATTGGATAAGTTTATTTGATTTAATTAATTGAAATATTACTAAAATATTATTACTAAAAATCATAATAAATCAAATAATGTACGAAAAACAATGTTTACTCAAATCATTTCGTATTAAACAGCCTTTTTTGACGTCAAAAGGAGTTTTAGTACTTTAAAACTAATATATTTAACCAAAAACGTTTATTAACATAGCTGTACGAAATATCACGAGAATATTATAACCAAAAATCATAATAAATCAAAAAATGTACCATATACAATGTTTATTGCAAGTATTTCGTCTAAAACAGCCGTTTTTGACGTCAAAAAGAATTTTAATACATTAAAACTAATATTTTTACCAGAAAAATTTTATAAAATTACCTTTACGAAAAATTACAAGAATATTATAATCAAAAATCGAAATAACTCAAATAATGTATAATAAACAATGTTTACTGCAAGTATTTTGTATTAAACACCCTATTTTGACGTCAAAAAGAGTTTTAATACTATAAAACTAATATTCCTAACCGAAGGAATTATTTAATTAATTTTATGAAAAATTACCATAATATTATAACCAAAATTCGAAATAACTCAAATAATGTACGATAAACAATGTTTTCTGCAAGTATTTTGTATTAAACAGCCTATTTTGACGTCAGAAGGAGTTTTAGTACTTTAAAACTAATATATTTAACCGAAACGTTTATTAAACTAGCTTTACGAAATATCACAACGTTTATTGCAAGTATTTCGTCTTAAACAGCCGTTTTAGACGTCAAAAAGTGTTTTAATACTTTGAAACTAATATTCCTAACCGAAGGAATTATTTTTTTTTTTTTTTATGAAATATTACGATAATATTATAACCAAAATTCGAAATAACTTAAATAATAAAAGATAAACAATATAAAGTGCGAGTATTTCGTCTAAAACAGCAGATTTAGACGTCAAAAGGAGTTTTTATACTAGTATTTTTAACCGAAATCATTTATTGAATTACATGTACAAAGTAGGACAAGAATATTATAACCAAAAATCGAAATATCTCAAATAATAAACGAAAAACAATGATTATTGAAAGTATTTCTTCTTAAACAGCCAATTTTGACGTCAAAAGGAGTTTTTATACTTTAGAACTAGTATTTTTAACCAAAGATATTTATTAAATTACCTGTACATATTATTAATAGAATATTATAACCAAAATTCGAAATAATTCAAAAAATGTACAATAAACAATGTTTACTGGGAGTATTTCGTCTTAAACAGCCGATTTGTCGTCAAACGGAGTTTTAATACTGTAAACTAATATTCTTAACCGAATAGGTTTATTTTAATTAATTTTATGAAATATTACCATATTATTATAACCAAAAATCAAAATAACTCTAATAATATACGATAAACAATGTTTTCTGCAAGTATTTCGTATTAAACAGCCTTTTTTGACGTCAGAAGAAGTTTTAATACTTTAAAACTTATATTCCTAACCGAATAGGTTCATTAAATTAGCTGAATGATATATTATAAGAATATTAATATCTTTAATCAAAATAATTCAAATAATGTACGTTAAAAAGGGTTTAATACAAGTATTTTGTTTGAAACAGGTTTTAATAACGTCTATAGTACTTTAAATATGTTTAAAGTTAGATTACTTACAAAAGAAGTTTATAAACATAGCTGTACGAAAATTACAAGAATATAATAATCAAAAATCGAAATAACTCAAAAAATTTACAATAAACAATATTTACTGCAAGTGTTTCGTCTTAAACAGCCGATTTTGACGTCAAAAGGAGTTTTAATACTTTAAAACTAATATTCCTAACCGAATAAGTTCATTTAATTAGCCTTATGATATATTCTTAGAATATTAATACTAATAATCAAAATAATTCAAATATTGTACGTTAAAAGGGGTTTAATACAAGTATTTTGTTTGAAACAGCCTTTTATAACGTCTATAGTACTTTTAATATGTTTAAAATTTGATTAGTAACCAAAGAAGTTTATAAACATAGCTGTACAATAAATTACAAAAATATAATAACCAAACATCGAAAGAACTCAAAAGATGTACAATAAACAATGTGTAATGCAAATATTTCGTCTTTAACAGCCGATTTAGACGTCAAGAGGAGTTTTAATACTTTAAAACTAATATTTTTTACCGAAGTAGTTTAATAAATTACTTTTACGAAATATTCCAATAATATTAATACCAAAAATGAAAGAACTCAAATAATGTACGATATACAATGTTTATTGCAAGTATTTCTTTTTTAACAGCCGATTTTAAACTCAAAAGAAGTTTTAATACTTTAAAATTAATATTTTTACCCGAAGACGTTTATTAAATTACCTTTACAAAAAATTACATGAATATTATTACCAAAAATCATAACAACTCAAATAATGTACGATAAACAATGTTTATTACAACCATTACGTCTTAAACAGCCGATTTTGACGTCAAAATAGTTTTAATACTTTAAAACTAATATTCCTAGCTAAATCTGTTTATTTTATTAGCTGTATGATATATTACAAGAATATTAATACCAATAATTAAAATAATTCAATTAGTGTACGATAAAAAAGGGTTTATTACAATTATTTTATTGAAAATAGCATATTATTACGTCTATAGTACTTTGAATATGTGTTTTAATACTTTAAAACAAATTTTCTTAACCGAATCGGTTCATTAAACTAGCTGTATGATATAATATAAGAATATTAATACCAATAATCATAAAATTTTAAATAGTGTACGTTAAAAAGGGTTTAAAACAAGTATTTTGAATGAAACAGCCTTTTATAACGTCTATGGTACTTTTAGTATGTTTAAAGTAAGATTACTAACCTAAGAAGTTTATAAACATAGCTTAACGAAAAATTACAAGAATATTATAATCAAAAATCGAAATAACTCAAATAATGTACGATAAACAATGTTTACTGCAAGTATTACGTATTAAACAGCCTTTTTCGACGTCAAAAAGAGTTTTAATACATTTTTAACGTAAAAACTAGTATTCCTAACCGAATAGGTTTATTTAATTAGCTCTATGATATATTATATTAATATTAATACCAATATGCGTAATAATTCAAATAGTGTACGTAAAAAGGGTTTAGTATAATTATTTTGTTTAAAACAGACTTTTATAACGTCTATAGTACTTTTAATATGTTTAATATTAGATTACTAAACGAAAAAATTTATTCATAGCTGTACAAAATATTTTAAGAATATTTTACTAAAAATCACAATAACCCAAGTAATATACGATAAACAATGTTTATTACAAGTATTTCGTCTTAAACAGTCGATTTCGACGTCAAATGGAGTTTTAATACTTTAAAACTAATATTCCTAACCGAATAGGTTTTTTTAAATAGCTGTATGAAACACTACAAGAATATGATTACCAAAAATTATAATAACTTTAAATATGTACAATAAACAATGTTTATTGCAAGTATTTCGTCTATAACAGCCGATTTAGACGTCAAAATGAGTTTTCATACTTTAAAACTAATATTTTTAACAGAAGTCGAGAATTATATTACTTTTACGAAATATACCAAGAATATTATTACCAAAAATCATAATAAATCCAATATTGTGTCGTAAACAATGTTTTTTTTTAAGTATTTCGTATTAAACAGCCGATTTTGACGTCAAAAGCAGTTTAAGTACTTTAAAACTAATATATTTAACCAAAAACGTTTATTAAATAAACTGTACGAAAAATTACAAGAATATTATAACCAAAAATCGAAATAACTCAAGTAATGTACGATATACAATGTTTATTGCAAGTATTTCGTCTTTAACAGCCAATTTAGACGTCAAAAGGAGTTTTTATACTTTAAAACTAATATTTTCAACCAAAGTCGTTTATAAAATTACTTTTATTAATTTTACAAGAATATTATTACCAAAAATCATAATAAATCAAAGAATGTATATTAAACAATGTTTATTGCAAGTATTTCGTTTTAAACAGCCGATTTTGACTTCAAAAATAGTTTTAATACTTTAAAACTAATATTCCTAACCGAAGAGGTATATTTTATTTTATTTATTGAAGTATTACAAGAATATTATTACCAAAAATCATAATAAATCAAATAATGTACGAAAAACAATGTTTATTCAAATTATTTCGTATTAAACAGCCTATTTTGACGTCAAAAGGAGTTTTAGTATTCTAAAACTAATATATTTATCTAAAAACGTTTATTAACATAGCTTAACAAAATATCACGAGAATATTATAACTAAAAATCATAATAAATCAAAAAATGTACGATATTCAATGTATATTGCAAGTATTTCGTTTAAAACAGTCGTTTTTGACGTCAAAAATAATTTTAATACTTTAAAACTTATATTCCTAACGAAGAGGTTTATTTTATTTTATTTTATGAAATATTAAAATAATATTAATACCAAAAATCGAATAAACTCAAATAATGAAAGATAAACAATATTTATTGCAAGTATTTTGTCTTAAACAGCCGATTAAGAGGTCAAAGGGAGTTTTAATATTTGAAAACTAATATTTTCAACCTAAGAAATTTATTAAAATACCTTTAAAAAAATTACAAGAATATTATAACCGAAAATTGAAATAACTCAAATAATGTACGATAAATAATGTTATTGCAAGTATTTTGTCTTAAACAGCCGTTTTTGACGTCAAAAGGAGTTTTAATACGTAGGAACTAAAATTTTTACCCGAACACGTTTATTTAATTAGCTGTGTGATAGATTTAAAGAATATTTATACGAATAATCAAAATAATTTAAATAGTGTACGTTTAAAAGGGTTTACTACAAGTACTTTGTATAAAACAGCATTTTATAACGTCTATGCTACTTTTAATTTGTTTAGAGTTAGATTACAAACCAAAGAAGTTTATAAACATAGCTTTACGAAAAATTACAAGAAAATTATAACAAAAAATTGAAATAACTCAAATAATGTACGATAAACAATGTTATCTGCAAGTATTTCGTATTAAACAGCCTATTTTGACGTCAAAAGGAGTTTTAGTACTTTAAAACTTATATATTTAACCGAAAGCGTTTATTAAATTAGCTGTACGAAATATCACAATAATTAATGCAAGTATTTCTTCTTAAACAGCCGTTTTAGACGTCAAAAAGAGTTTCAATACTTTAAAACTAATATTCCTAACCGAAGGTATTATTTTATTTTATGAAATATTACAATAATATTAGTACCAAAAATCGAAATAACTTAAATAATAAAAGATAAACAATGTAAAGAGCGAGTATTTCGTCTTAAACAGCCGATTTAGACGTCAAAAGGAGTTTTATTACTAAATTTTTAACCGAAGACATTTGTTAAATTACATGTACGAAGTATGACAAGATTATTATACAAAAAATCGAAATAACTCAAATAATAAATGAAAAACAATGCTTATTGCAAGTATTTATTCTTAAACAGCCAATTTTGACGTCAAAAGGAGTTTTTATACTTTAGAATTAGTATTATTAACCAAATATGTTTATTAAATCACCTGTACATATTATTAGTAAAATATAATAACCAAAATTCGAAAAACTCAAATAATGTACAATCAACAATGTTTATTGGTAGTATTTCGTCTTAACCAGCCGATTTGACGTCAAATTGAGTTTTAATATTTTAAAACTATTATTCTTAACCTAATAGGTTTATTTTATTAGCTATATGATTTATTACATGAATATTAATACCAATAATCAAAATATTTTAAATAGTGTACGTTAAAAATGGTTTTTAGAAAGACTTTTATAACGTCAATAGTAGTTTTAATATGTTTCAAGTTAGATTACTAACTAAAGATGTTTATTAACATAGCTGTACAAAAAATAACATGAATATTATTAACTAAAATCGCAATATCTAAAATAACATATGATAAACTATGTTTATTGCAAATATTTCGTCTTGAACAGCTGATTTTAAACTCAAAAGTAGTTTTAATATAATAAAACTAATATTTTATTCGAAGACGTTTATTAAATTATGATTACGAAATATTACAAAAATATTATTATCAAAAATTATAATAAATCAAATAATGTATGAGATACATTGTTTATTGCAAGTATTTTGTTTTAAACAGCCGTTTTAGACGTCATAAGGAGTTATAATACGTTAAAACTAATATTCCCAACCGAATAAGTTTTTTTTTAATTAGCTGTATGATATATTACAAGAATATTAATACCAAAAGTCATAATAACTGTAATAATGAACGTTAAACAATGTTTATGCAAGTATTTCGTCTTGAACAGCCGATTTTGACGTCTAAAGGAGTTTTAATACTTTAAAACTAATATTTCTAAGCGAATAGGTTTATTAAATTAGCTGTACGAAATATCACAATGTTTATGCAAGTATTTCGTCTTAAACAGCCGATTTTGACGTCAAAAGGAGTTTTTATACTTTATAACTAGTATTTTAACCAAAGTAATTTATTAAATTACCTGTACAAAATTTTAGAAGAATATTATAACCAAAATTCGAAATAACTCAAATAATGTACAATAAACAATGTTTACTGTGAGTATTTCGTCTTAAACAGCTGATTTGATGTTAAACGGAGTTTTAATACTTTAAAACTTATATTCCTTGCCGAATAGGTTTATTTAATTAGCTGTATGATATATTAGTTGAATAATAATACCAATAATCAAAATAATTTATATAGTGTCAATAAAAAAGGTTTAAAACAAGTATTTTGGTTGAAACAGCCTTTTATAACGTCTATTGTAGTTTCAATATGTTTAAAGTTAGATTACTAACTTAAGAAGTTTGTTAACATAGCTGTACAAAAAATTACATGAATATTATAAACTAAAATCGCAATAACTCAAAGAACATACGATAAACAATGTTTATTGCAAGTATTTAGTCTTTAACAGCCAATTTAGACGTAAAAAGGAGCTTTAATACTTTAAAACTAATATTTTAACCGAAGTCTTTTATTAAATTACTTTTACGTAATATTACAAGAATATTAATACCAAAAATCATAATATATCAAATTATGTATGATAAACAATGTTTATTCCAAATATTTTGTATTAAACAGCAAATTTTGACGTCAAAAGTAGTTTAAGTATTTTAAAACTAATATATTTAACCGAAAACGTTTATAAAATAAGCTGTACGATAAATTTCAAGAATATATAACTAAAAATCGAAATAACTCAAATAATGTTAGATAAACAATGTTTACTGCAAGTAACTAGTCTTAATTAGCCGATTTTGACGTCAAAAGGGGTTTTAATACTTCAAAACTAATATTTTTAACCAAAGTTGTTTATTAAAATACCTTTTTAATAACCCTTTTGACGATTTTGACGTCAAAAGGAGTTTTAATATTTTAAAACTACTATTCCTAACCGAATAGGTTTTTTTAATTAGCTGTTTGATAAATTAACAGAACATTAATACCAAAAATCTTAAAATTTCAAATAATGTACGTTAAAAAGGGTTAAATACAAGTATTTTATATGAAACTGCCTTTTATTACGACTATAGTACTTTTAATATGTTAAAAGTTAGATTACTAACCAAAGAAGATTATAAACATAACTGTACGAAAAATAACATAAATATTGTAACCAAAAATCGAAATAACTCAAATATTGTACGATAAACAATGTTTAATGCAAGTAATTAGTCTTAAACAGCTGATTTTGACGTCAAAAGAAGTTTTACTACTTTTTAACTAATATTCCTAACCGAATAACTTCTTTTAATTAGCTGTATGATATATTATAAGAATATTAATACCAATACTCAAACCAATTTCAATTGTGTACTTTAAAAAGGGTTTAATACAAGTATTTTGTTTGAAACAGCATTTTGAAACGTCTATAGTACTTTTAATACGTTTAAAGTTAGATTACTAAACAAAAAAATTTTTAAACATAGCTGTACAAAAAAAATAAGGAATATTCTAACCGAAAATCGAAATAACTCAAATAATGTACAATTAACAACGTTTACTGCAAGTATTTCGTATTAAACAGCCTATTAAGACGTCAGAAGGAGTTTTAGTGCTTTAAAACTAATATATTTAACCGAAAACTTTATTAAATTAGCTGTACGAAATATCACAACAATATTATAACCAAAAATTGAAGTAACTCAAATTATGTAGGGTAAACAATGTTTATTGCAAGTATTTCGTCTTAAACAGCCGTTTTTGACGATATTTAAAGTTAGATTACTAACCAAAAGAGTTATTAACATAGCTGTACAAAAAATAACACGAATATTATAACCAAAAATCGAAATAACTCAAATAATGTCCGAAAAACAATGTTTATTGCTAGTATTTCGTCTTAAATTGCAGTTTTTGACGTCAAAAAAAGTTTTAATACTTTAAAACTAATATTTCCAACCGAAGAGGTTTATTTTATTTAATTTTATGAAATATTACAATAATATTATTATCAAAAATCGTAATAACTCAATTAATGAAAGATAAACAATGTTTATTGCAATTATATATTTTATGTTATTATATTTTTGTAATTTTTTTTCACAGCTATGTTTATAAACTTCTTTAGTTAGTAATCAAACTTTAAACATATTAAAAGTACTATAGACGTTATAAAAATCTGTTTCAAACAATATACTTGTATTAAACCCTTTTTAACGTACACTATTTGAATTTTTTTGATTATTAGTATTAATATTCTGATAATATATGATAAAGCTAATTAAATGAATCTATTCGGTTAGGAATATTAGTTTTAAAGTATTAAAACTCCTTTTGACTGCTAAATCGGCTGTTTAAGACGAAATACTTGCAGTAGATATTGTTTATTGTACATTTTTTGAGTTATTTTGATTTTTGATTATTATATTCTTATAATTTTTCGTACAGCTATGTTTATAAACTTCTTTGTTAGTAATCTAACTTTAAACATATTTAAAGTTCTATAGACGTTATAAAAACCTGTTTTAAACAAAATACTTGTATTAAACCCTTGTCAACGTACACTATTTGAATTATTTTGATTAAAGATATTAAAATTCTTATAATATATCTTACAGCTAATTAAATGAACCTACTTGGTTAAAAATATTAGTTTTATAGTATTAAAACTCCTTTAGACGTCAAAATCGGCTGTTTAAGACTAAATACTTGCAGTAAACATTGTTTATCTTACATTATTTGAGTTATTTCGATTTATGGTTATAATATTCTTGTAATTTTTCGTACAGCTATGTTTTAAAACTTCTTTTGTCAGTAAACCAACTTTAAACATATTAAAAGTACTATAGACGTCATAAAAGGCTGTTTCAAATAAAACACTTGTATTAAACCCTTTTTAACGTACATTATTTGAATTATTTTGATTATTGGTATTAATATTCTTATAATATATCATACAGCTATATAAATAAACGTTTTCGGGTAAAAATTATAGTTTTAAAGTAATAAAACTACTTTTGACGTCAAAATCGGCTGTTTAAGACGAAATACTTGCATTATACATTGTTTATTGTACATTATTTGAGTTATTTCTATTTTTAGTTATAATATTCCTGTAATCTTCGTACAGCTTATTTAATAAACGTTTTCGGTTAAATTTATTAGTTTTAAGTTACTTCAACTACTTTTGACGTCAAAATCGGCTGTTTTATACGAAATACTTGGAATAAACATTGTTTATCATACATTATTTGATTTATTATGACTTTTTGTATTAAAATCATTGTAATATTTCGTAAAAGTAATATAATTCTCGACTTCGGTTAAAAATATTAGTTTTAAAGTATGAAAAAACCTTTTGACGTCTAAATCGGCTGTTATAGACGAAATATTTCCAATAAACATTGTTTATGGTACATTATTAAACTTATTATAAATTTTTGCACTCATATTCTTGTAATTTTTCGTAAAGATATGTTTATAAACTTCTTAGGTTAGTAATCTTACTTTAAACATACTAAAAGTACCATAGACGTTATAAAAGGCTGTTTTATTCAAAAAACTTGTTTTTTTTTAACGTACACTATTTGAATTATTTTGATTATTGGTATTAATATTCTTATATTCTGTCATACAGCTAGTTATATGAATTTATTCGGAAAGGAAAATTCGTTTTAAAGTATTAAACCACATTTTAAAAGTACTATAGACGTAATAATATGCTGTTTTTAACTAAATAATTGAATAATTCCTTTTTCAACGTACACTTATTGAATTATTTTAATTATTGGTATAAATATTATAGTAATATATCATACAGCTAATAAAATAAACATATTTAGTTAGGAATATTAGTTTTAAAGTATTAAAACTCCTTTTGACGTCAAAATCGGCTGTTTAATACGTATAGTTGTAATAAACATTGTTTATCGTACATTATATGAGTTATTATGATTTTTGGTAATAATATTCATGTAATTTTTCGTAAAGGTAATTTAATAAAAGTCTTAGGGTAAAAATATTAGTTTTAAAAAATTAAAACTTCTTTAAAGTTTAAAATCGGCTGTTTAAGAAGAAATACTTGCAATAAACATTGTATATCGTACATTATTTGAGTTCTTTCATTTTTTGGTATTAATATTATTGTAATATTTCGTAAAAGTAATTTAATAAACTACTTCGGTTAAAAATATTAATTTTAAAGTATTAAAACTCCTTTTGACGTCTAAATCGGCTGTTTAAGACGAAATGTTTGCAATAAACATTGTTTATATTTTATTTTTTGAGTCTTTTCGATTTTTGGTAATAATATTATTGTAATATTTCTTAAAATTAATTAAAATAATTCCTTTGGTTTGGAATATAAGTTTTAAAGTATTAAAACTCTTTTTGACGTCAAAAACGGCTGTTTAAGACGAAATACTACAATAAACATTGTTTATCGTACATGATTTGAGTTCTTTTATTTTTGGTATTAATATTATTGTAATAATTCGTTAAAATAATTTAATAAACTACTTCGGCTAAAAATATTAGTTTTAAAGTATGAAAACTCCTTTTGACGTCTAAATCGGCTGTTAAAGACGAAATATTTGCATTACATATTGTTTATTGTACATTTTTTCAAGTTCTTTCGATTTTTGGTTATTATATTTTTGTAATTTTTTTTCACAGCTATGTTTATAAACTTCTTTAGTTAGTAATCAAATTTTAAACATATTAAAAGTACTATAGACGTTATAAAAGGCTGTTTCAAACAAAATACTTCTATTAAACCCTTTTTAACGTACATTATTTCAATTATTTTGATTATTTGTTTTAATATTCTTATAATATATGATAAAGCTAATTAAATGAACTTATTCGGTTAGTAATATTAGTTTTAAAGTATTAAAACTCCTTTTGACGTCAAAATCGGCTGTTTCAGACGAAATACTTGCAGTAAATATTGTTTATTGTACATTTTTTGAGTTATTTTGATTTTTGATTATTACATTCTTGTAATTTTTCGTACAGCTATGTTTATAAACTTCTTTGTTAGTAATCTAACTTTAAACATATTTAAAGTTCTTTAGACGTTTTAAAAACCTGTTTCAAACCAAATACTTTTATTAAACCCTTTTTAACGTACATTATTTAAATTATTTTGATTAAAGATATTAATATTCTTATAATATATCTTACAACTAATTAAATGAACCTACTCGGTTAGAAATATTAGTTTTAAAGTATTAAAACTCCTTTGGACGTCAAAATCGGCTGTTTAAGACTAAATACTTGCAGTAAACATTGTTTATCTTACATTATTTTAGTTATTTCGATTTTTGGTTATAATATTCTTGTAATTTTTCGTACAGCTATGTTTATAAACTTCTTTTGTTAGTAATCCAACTTTAAACATATTAAAAGTACTATAGACGTCATAAAAGGCTGTTTCAAATAAAACACTTGTATTAAACCTTTTTTAACGTACATTATTTGAATTATTTTGATTATTGCTATTAATATTCTTATAATATATCATACAGCTATATAAATAAACGTTTTTGGGTAAAAATTATAGTTTTAAAGTAATAAAACTACTTTTGACGTCAAAATCGGCTGTTTAAAACGAAATACTTGCAGTAAACATTGTTTATTGTACATTATTTGAGTTATTTCTATTTTTAGTTATAATATTCTTTAATCTTCGTACAGCTTATCTAATAAAAGTTTTCGGTTAAATATATTAGTTTTAAAGTATATCAACTACTTTTGACGTCAAAATCGGCTGTTTTATACTGAATACTTGGAATAAACATTGTTTATCATACATTATTTGATTTATTATGATTTTTTGTATTAATATCATTGTAATATTTCGTAAAAGTAATAAAATTCTCGACTTCGGTTAAAAATATTAGTATTAAAGTACTTCAACTACTTTTGACGTCTAAATCGGCTGTTATAGAAGAAATACTTGCAATAAACATTGTTTATGGTACATTATAAAACTTATTATAATTTTTTGTACTCATATTCTTGTAATTTTTCGTAAAGATATGTTTATAAACTTACTAGGTTAGTAATCTTACTTTAAACATACTAAAAGTACCATAGACGTTATAAAAGGCTGTTTCATTCAAAATACTTGTTTTAAACCCTTTTTAACGTACACTATTTGATTTATTTTGATTATTGGTATTAATATTCTTATATTCTATTATACAGCTAGTTATATGAACCTATTCGGTTAGGAAAATTCGTTTTAAAGTATTAAACCACATTTTAAAAGTACTATAGACGTAATAGTATGCTGTTTTTAACAAAATAATTGAATAATTCCTTTTTCATCGTACACTCATTGAATTATTTTAATTATTGGTATTAATATTCTTGTAATATATCATACAGCTAATAAAATAAACATATTTAGTTAGGAATATTAGTTTTAAAGTATTAAAACTCCTTTTGACGTCAAAATCGGCTATTTAAGACGTATAGTTGTAATAAATATTGTTTGTGGTACATTATTTGAGTTATTATGATTTTTGGTAATATTATTCATGTAATTTTTCGTAGGGTAATTTAATAAACGTATTCGGGTAAAAATATTAGTTTTATAAAATTAAAACTTCTTGTAAGTTTAAAATCGGCTGTTTAAGACGAAATACTAGCAATAAACATTGTTTATCGTACATTATTTGAGTTACTTTGATTTTTAGTTATAATATTTAAGTTATTTTTCGTAAAGGTAATTAAATAAATTTGTTCGTTTGAAAATATTAGTTTTAAAGTATTAAAACTCCTTTCAACGTCAAAATCGGCTGTTAAAGAAGAAATACTTGCAATAAACATTGTATATCGTACATTATTTGAGTTCTTTCATTTATGGTATTAATATTATTATAATACTTTGTAAAAGTAATTAAATAAACTACTTCGGTTAAAAATATTAGTTTTAAAGTATTAAAACTCCTTTTGACGTCTAAATTGGCTGTTAAAGACGAAATATTTGCATTACATATTGTTTATTGTACATTTTTCTAAGTTCTTTCGATTTTTGGTTATTATATTTTTGTAATTTTTTGTACAGCTATGTTTATAAACTTCTTTAGTTAGTAATCAAACTTTAAACATATTAAAAGTACTATAGACGTCATAAAAGGCTGTTTCAAATAAAACACTTGTATTAAACCCTTTGTTAACGTACATTATTTGAATTATTTTGATTATTGGTTTTAATATTCTTATAATAAATCATACAGCTAAATAAATAAACGTTTTCGGGTAAAAATAATAGTTTTAAAGTAATAAAACTACTTTTGACGTCAAAATCGGCTGTTTAAGACGAAATACTTGCAGTAAACATTGTTTATTGTACATTATTTGAGTTATTTCTATTTTTAGTTATAATATTCTTGTAATCTTCGTACGATTATTTAATAAACATTTTCGGTTAAATATATTAGTTTTAAAGTACTTCAACTACTTTTGACGTCAAAATCGGCTGTTTTATACGAAATACTTCCAATAAACATTGTTTATTGTACATTATTAAACTTATTATAATTTTTTGTACTCATATTCTTGTAATTTTTCGTAAAGATATGTTTATAAACTTACTAGGTTAGTAATCTTACTTTAATCATACTAAAAGTACTATAGACGTAATAATATGCTGTTTTCAACAAAATAATTGAATAATTCCTTTTTCATCGTACACTAATTAAATTATTTTAATTATTGCTATTAATATTCTTGTAATATATCATACAGCTAAGAAAATAAACATATTTAGTAAAGAATATTAGTTTTAAAGTATTAAAACTCCTTTTGACGTCAAAATCGGCTGTTTAAGACGTATAGTTGTAATAAACATTGTCTATCGTACATTGTTTGAGTTCTTTCATTTTTGGTATTAATATTATTGTAATATTTCGTAAAAGTAATTTAATAAACTACTTCGGTTAAAAATATTGGTTTTAAAGTATTAAAACTACTTTTGACGTCTAATACCGCTGTTTAAGACGAAATGTTTGCAATAAACATTGTTTATATTTTATTTTTTGAGTTTTTTGATTTTGCGTAATAATATTATTGTAATATTTCATGCAATTAGTTGAAATAATTCCTTCGGTTTTAAATATAAGTTTTAAAGTATTAAAACTCTTTTTGACGCCAAAAACGGCTGTTTAAGACGAAATACTTGCAATAAACATTGTTTATCGTACATGATCTGAGTTATTTTGGTTTTTGGTTATAATATTCTTGTGATATATCGTACATTTTATTTAATAAACATTTTCGGTTAAATATATTAGATTTAAAGTACTAAAACTCCTGCTGACGTCTAAATAGGCTGTTTAATACGAAATACTTGCAGTTAACATTGTTTATCGTAAATTATTTGAGTTAAATCGATTTTTGGTCATATTATTATTGTAATTTTTCGTACAGTTATATTTATAAACTTCTTTGGTTAGTAATCTAACTTTAAACATATTAAAAGTACTATAGACGTTATAAAAGGCTGTTTCAAACAAAATACTTGTATTAAACCCTTTTTAACGTACACTATTTGAATTATTTTGATTATTAGTATTAATATTTTTATGATATATGATAAGGCTAATTAAATAAACCTATTCGGTTAGGAATATTAGTTTTAAAGTATTAAAACTCCTTTTGATGTCAAAATCGGCTGTTTAAGACGAAACAATTGCAGTAAATATTGTTTATTGTACATTTTTTGAGATATTTTGATTTTTGATAATTATATTCTTGTAATTTTTCGTACAGCTATGTTTATAAACTTCTTTGTTAGTAATCTAACTTTAAACATATTTAAAGTTCTATAGACGTTATAAAAACCTGTTTCAAACAAAATACTTGTATTAAACCCTTTTTAACGTACATTATTTGAATTATTTTGATTAAAGATATTAATATTCTTATAATATATCTTACAGCTAATTTAATAAACCTACTCGGTTAGAAATATTAGTTTTAAAGTATTAAAACTCCTTTTTACGTCAAAATCGGCTGTTTAAGACTAAATACTTGCAGTAAACATTATTTATCTTACATTATTTGAGTTATTTCGATTTTTGGTTATAATAATCTTGTAATCTTTGTACAGCTATGTTTATAAAGTTCTTTTGTTAGTAATCCAACTTTAAACATATTAAAAGTACTTTAGACGTCATAAAAGGCTGTTTCAAATAAAACACTTGTATTAAATCCTTTTTAACGTACATTATTTGAATTATTTTGATTATTGGTATTAATATTCTTATAATATATCATACAGCTATATAAATAAACGTTTTCGGGTAGAAATAATAGTTTTAAAGTAATAAAACTTTTTTTGACGTCAAAATCGGCTGTTTGAGACGAAACACTTGCAGTAAACATTGTTTATTGTACATTATTTGAGTTATTTCTTTTTTTAGTTATAATATTCTTGTAATCTTCGTACAGCTTATTTAAAAAACGTTTTCGGTTAAATATATTAGTTTTAAAGTACTTCAACTACTATTGACGTCAAAATCGGCTGTTTTATATGAAATACTTGGAATAAACATTGTTTATCATACATTATTTGATTTATTATGATTTTTTGTATTAATATTATTGTAATATTTCGTAAAAGTAATATAATTCTCGACTTCGGTTAAAAATATTAGTTTTAAAGTATGAAAACTCCTTTTGACGTCTAGTCGGCTGTTATAGACGAAATAATTGCAATAAACATTGTTTATGGTACATTATTAAACTTATTATAATTTTTTGTACTCATATTCTTGTAATTTTTGTAAAGATATGGTTATAAACTTCTTAGGTTAGTAATCTTACTTTACATACTAAAAGACGTTATAAAAGGCTGTTTGAAACAAAATACTTATGTTAAAACTTTTTTAACGTACATTATTTGAATTATTTTGATTATTGGTATTTATAATCTCATAATATATCATACAGCTAATTAAATGAACCTATTCGGTTAGGAATATTAGTTTTAAAGTATTAAAACTCCTTTTAATGTCAAAATCGGCTGTTTAAGACTAAATACTTGCAGTAAACTATGTTTATCGTACATTATTTGAGTTATTTCGATTTTTGGTTATAATAATCTTGTGATTTTTCGTACAGTTATGTTTATAAACTGATATATAATATTCTTGTAATCTTCGTAATACATTTTCGGTTAGATATATTAGTTTTAAAGTACTAAACTACTTTTGTAGTCACAATCGGCTGTTTTATACGAATTATTTAGAAAAACATCGTTTATCATACAATATTTCATTTATTATGATTTTTGGTAATAATGTTCTTGTAATATTTTGTAAAAGTAATTTAATAAACAACTTCGGTTAAAAATATTAGTTTTAAAGTATGAAAACTCCTTTTGGAGTCTAAATCGGCTGTTATAGACGAAATATTTGCAATACACATTGTTTATTGTACATTATTAAAGTTATTATAATTTTTGGTACTCATATTCTTGTAATGTATCATACAGCAAATTAAATTAACCTATTCGGTATGGAATATAAGTTTTAAAGTACTAAAAGACTTTTTGACGTCAAAATCGGCTGTTGAAGACGAAATACTTGCAGTAAACATTGTTTGTCGTACATTAATTGAGTTATTTCGATTTTTGGTTATAATATTCTTGTAATTTTTTGAACAGCTATGTTTATAAACTTCTTTGGTTAGTAATCTAAAATTAAACATAATAAAACTACTACAGACGTTATAAAAGGCTGTTTCAATTAAAATACTTGTGTTAAACCTATTTTAACGTACACTATTTGAATTATTTTGCATATTGGTATTAATATTCATATAATATATCATACAGCTAATTAAAAAAACCTATTCGGTTAGGAATATTAGTTTTAAAGTATTAACAATCTTTTTGACGTCGAAAAAGGCTGTTTAATACACAATACTTACAGTAAACATTGTTTATCGTACATTATTTGAGTTATTTCGATTTTCGGTTATAATATTCTTATAATTTTTCGTAAAGCTATGTTTATAAACTTCTTGGTTAGTAATCTTACTTTAAACATACTAAAAGTACCATAGATGTTATAGAGGCTGTTTTATTCAAAATACTTGTTTTAAACCCTTTTTAACATACACTATTTGAATTATTTTTATTATTGGTATTAATATTCTTATATTTTATCATACAGCTAGTTAAATGAACCTATTCGGTTAGGAAAATTCGTTATAAAGTATTAAAACACATTTTAAAAGTACTATAGACGTTATAATGAGCTGTTTTTAACAAAATAATTGTAATAAACTCTTTATTATTGAACACTAATTGAATTAATTTTATTATTGGTATAAATATTCTTGTAATATATCATACAGCTAATAAAATAAACATATTTAGTTAGGAATATTAGTTTTAAAGTATTAAAACTCCTTTTGACGTCAAAATCAGCTGTTTAAGACGTAATGGTTGTAATTAACATTGTTTATCGTACATTATTTGAGTTATTATGATTTTTGGTAATAATATTCATGTAATTTTTCGTAAAGGTAATTTAATAAACGTCTTAGGGTAAATATATTAGTTTTAAAGTATTAAAACTTCTTTTGAGTTTAAAATCGGCTGTTTAAGACGAAATACTACCAATAAACATTGTTTATCGTATATTATTTGAGTTACTTTGGTTTTTAGTTATAATATTTAAGTTATTTTTCGTAAAGGTAATTAAATAAAACTGTTCATTTAAAAATATTAGTTTTAAAGTATTAAAACTCCTTTTGACGTCTAAGTTGGCTGTTAAAGACCAAATACTTGCATTACACATTGTTTATTGTACATTTTTTGAGTTCTTTTGATTTTTGGTTATTATATTCTTTTTATTTTTTGTAAAGCCCTGGTTATAAACTTTTATGGTTAGTAATCAAACTTTAAACATATTAAAAGTACTATAGACGTTATAAAAGGCTGTTTCAAACAAAATACTTGTATTAAACCCTTTTAAACGTACACTATTTGAATTAATTTAATCATTAGTATAAGTATTCTTATAATATATCATAAAGCTAATTTAATGAACCTATTCAGTTAAGAATATTAGTTTTAAAGTATTAAAATCCTTTTGACGTCAAAATCGGCTGTTTAAGACGTATATTTGTAATAAACATTGTTTATCGTACATTATTTGAGTTATTATGATTTTTGGTAATAAGTATTTATGTAATTTTTCGTAAAGGTAATTTAATAAACGTCTTCGGGTAAAAATATTAATTTTAAAAAAATAAAACTTCTTTTAAGTTTAAAATCGGCTGTTTAAGAAGAAATACTTGTAATAAACATTGTATATCGTACATTATTTGAGTTCTTTCATTTTTAGTATTAATATTATTGTAATATTTCGTAAAGGTAATTTAATAAACTACTTCGGTTAAAAATATTAGTTTTAAAGTATTAAAACTCCTTTTGACATCTAAATCGGCTGTTTAAGACGAAATGTTTGCAATAAATTTTGTATATATTATATTTTTTGAGTTTTTTCGATTTTTTGTAATAATATTATTGTAATATTTCATAAAATTAATTGAAATAATTCCTTCGGTTTGGAATATAAGTTTTAAAGTATTAAAACTCTTTTTGACGTCAAAAACTGCTGTTTAAGTAGAAATACTTGCAATAAACATTGTTTATCGTACATGATTTGAGTTCTTTTATTTTTGGTATTAATATTATTATAATATTTCGTAAAAGTAATTTAATAAACTACTTCGGTTAAAAATATTAGTTTTAAAGTATGAAAACTCCTTTTGACGTCTAAATCAGCTGTTAAAGACGAAATATTTGCATTACATATTGTTTTTTGTACATTTTTTTAAGTTCTTACGATATTGGTTATCATATTTTTGTAATTTTTTTTCACAGCTATGTTTATAAACTTCTTTAGTTAGTAATCAAACTTTAAACATATTAAAAGTACTATAGACGTTATAAAAGGCTGTTTCAAACAAAATACTTCTATTATACCCTTTTTAACGTACAATTTCAATTATTTTGATTACTTGTTTTAATATTCTTATAATATAAGATAAAGCTAATTAAATGAACCTATTCGGTTAGGAATATTAGTTTTAAAGTATTAAAACTCCTTTTGACGTCAAAATCGGCTGTTTAAGACGAAATACTTGCAGTAAATATTGTTTATTGTACATTTTTTGAGTTATTTTGATTTTTGATTATTACATTCTTGTAATTTTTCGTACAGCTATGTTTATAAACTTCTTTATTAGTAATCTAACTTTAAACATATTAAAAGTTCTATAGACGTTTTAAAAACCTGTTTCAAACGAAATACTTGTATTAAACCCTTTTTAACGTACATTATTTGAAATATTTTGATTAAAGATATTAATATTCTTATAATAATCTTACAACTAATTAAATGAACCTACTCGGTTAGAAATATTAGTTTTAAAGTATTAAAACTCCTTTTGACGTCAAAATCGGCTGTTTAAGACTAAATACTTGCAGTAAACATTGTTTATTTTACATTATTTAAGTTATTTCGATTTTTGGTTATAATATTCTTGTAATTTTTCGTACAGCTATGTTTATAAACTTCTTTTGTTAGTAATCCAACTTTAAACATGTTAAAAGTACTATAGACGTCATAAAAGGCTGTTTCAAATAAAACACTTGTATTAAACCTTTTTTAACGTATATTATTTCAATTATTTTGATTATTGGTATTAATATTCTTATAATATATCATACAGCTTTATAAATAAACGTTTTTGGGTAAAAATTATAGTTTTAAAGTAATAAAACTACTTTTGACGTCAAAATCGGCTGTTTAAAATGAAATACTTGCAGTAAACATTGTTTATTGTACCTTATTTGAGTTATTTCTATTTTTAGTTATAAAATTCTTTAATCTTCGTACAGCTTATTTAATAAACGTTTTCGGTTAAATATATTAGTTTTAAAGTATATCAACTACTTTTGACGTCAAAATCGGCTGTTTTATACGAAATACTTGGAATAAACATTGTTTATCATACATTATTTGATTTATTATGATTTATTGTATTAATATCATTGTAATATTTCGTAAAAGTAATATAATTCTCGACTTCGGTTAAAAATATTAGTATTAAAGTACTTCAACTACTTTTGACGTCTAATCGGCTGTTTTATACGAAATACTTCCAATAAACATTGTTTATGGTACATTATTAAACTTATTATAATTTTTTGTACTCATATTCTTGTAATTTTTCGTGAAGATATGTTTATAAACTTCTTAGGTTAGTAATCTTACTTTAAACATACTAAAAGTACCATAGACGTTATAAAAGGCTGTTTCATTCAAAATACTTGTTTTAAACCCTTTTTAACGTACAATATTTGAATTATTTTGATTATTGGTATTAATATTCTTATATTCTATCATACAACTAGTTATATGAACCTATTCGGTTAGGAAAATTCGTTTTAAAGTATTAAACAACATTTTAAAAGTACTATAGACGTAATAATATGCTGTTTTCAACAAAATAATTGAATAGTTCCTTTTTCATCGTACACTAATTGAATTATTTTAAATATTGGTATTAATATTATTGTAATATATCATACAGCTAATAAAATAAACATATTTAGTTAGGAATATTAGTTTTAAAGTATTAAAACTCCTTTTGACGTCAAAATCGGCTATTTAAGACGTATAGTTGTAATAAATATTGTTTATCGTACATTATTTGAGTTATTATGATTTTTAGTAATAATATTCATGTAATTTTTGGTAAAGGTAATTTAATAAACGTCTTCGGGTAAAAATATTAGTTTTAAAAAATTAAAACTTCTTGTAAGTTTAAAATCGGCTGTTTAAGACGAAATACTAGCAATAAACATTGTTTATCGTACATTATTTTAGTTATTTTTCGTAAAGTAATTAAATAAATTTGTTCGTTTGAAATTATTAGTTTTAAAGTATTAAAACTCCTTTCGACGTCAAAATCGACTGTTAAAGAAGAAATACTTGCAATAAACATTGTATATCGTACATTATTTGAGTTCTTCATTTATGGTATTAATATTATTATAATATTTCGTAAAAGTAATTTAATAAACTACTTCGGTTAAAAATATTAGTTTTAAAGTATTAAAACTCCTTTTGACGTCTAAATCGGCTGTTAAAGACGAAATATTTGCATTACATATTGTTTATTGTACATTTTTCTAAGTTCTTTCGATTTTTTGTTATTTTATTTTTGTAATTTTTTGTACAGCTATGTTTATAAACTTCTTTAGTTAGTAATTAAACTTTAAACATATTAAAAGTACTATAGACGTCATAAAAGGCTGTTTCAAATAAAACACTTGTATTAAACCTTTTTTTAACGTACATTATTTGAATTATTTTGATTAATGGTGTTAATATTCTTATAATATATCATACAGCTTAATAAATAAACGTTTTCGGGTATAAATAATAGTTTTAAAGTAATAAAACTACTTTTGACGTCAAAATCGGCTGTTAAAGAAGAAATACTTGCAATAATTATTGTATAACGTACATTATTTGAGTTCTTTCATTTTTTGTATTAATATTATTGTAATATTTCGTAAAAGTAATTTAATAAACTACTTCGGTTAAAAATATTAGTTTTAAAGTATTAAAACTCCTTTTGACGTCTAAATCGGCTATTAAAGACGAAATATTTGCATTACATATTGTTTATTGTACATTTTTCCAAGTTCTTTCGATTTTTAATTATTATATTTTTGTAATTTTTTGTACAGGTATGTTTATAAACTTCTTTAGTTAGTAATCAAACTTTAAACATATTAAAAGTACTATAGACGTCATAAAAGGCTGTTTCAAATAAAACACTTGTATTAAACCCTTTTTTAACGTACATTATTAGAATTTTTTTGATTATTGGTGTTAATATTCTTATAATATATCATACAGTTAAATAAATAAACGTTTTCGGGTAAAAATAATAGTTTTAAAGTAATAAAACTACTTTGACGTCAAAATGGTTGTTTAAGACGAAATACTTGCAGTAAACATTGTTTATTGTACATTATTTGAGTTATTTCTATTTTTAGTTATAATATTATTGTAATCTTCGTACAGCTTATTTAATAAAAGTTTTCGGTTAAATATATTAGTATTAAAGTACTTCAATTACTTTTGACGTCAAAATCGGCTGTTTTATACGAAATACTTCCAATAAACATTGTTTATTGTACATTATTAAACTTTTTATAATTTTTTGTACTCATATTCTTGTAATTTTTCGTAAAGCTATGTTTATAAACTTCTTAGGTTAGTAATCTTACTTTAAACATACTAAAAGTACCATAGACGTTATAAAAGGCTGTTTCATTCAAAATACTTGTTTTAAACACTTTTTAACGTACACTGTTTGAATTATTTTGATTATTGGTATTAATATTCTTATATTCTATCATACAGCTAGTTAAATGAACCTATTCGGTTAGCAAAATTTGTTTTAAAGTATTAAAACACATTTTTAAAGTACTATAGACGAAATAATATGCTGTTTTCAACAATATAATTGAATGATTCCTTTTTCATCGTACACTAATTGAATTATTTTAATTATTGGTATTAATATTCTTGTAATATATCATACAGCTAAGAAAATAAACATATTTAGTTAGAAATATTAGTTTTAAAGTATTAAAACTACTTTTGACGTCAAAATCGGCTGTTTAAGACGTATATTTGTAATAAACATTGTTTATCGTACATTATTTGAGTTATTATGATTTTTGGTAATAATATTCATGTAATTTTTCATAAAGGTAATTTAATAAACGTCTTCGGGTAAAATAATTAGTTTTAAAAAATTAAAACTTCTTTTAAGTTTAAAATCGGCTTATTAAGAAGAAATACTTGTAATAAACATTGTATATCGTACATTATTTGAGTTCTTTCATTTTTGGTATTAATATTATTGTAATTTTTCGTAAAGGTAATTTAATAAACTACTTCGGTTAAAAATATTAGTTTTAAAGTATTAAAACTCCTTTTGACGTCAAAATCGGCTGTTTAAGACGAAATACTCGCAATAAATATTGTTTATTGTAAATTTTTTGAGTTATTTTGATTTTTGATTATTACATTCTTGTAATTTTTCGTACAGCTATGTTTATAAACTTCTTTGTTAGTAATCTAACTTTAAACATATTTAAAGTTCTATAGACGTTATAAAAACCTGTTTCAAACAAAATACTTGTATTAAACCCTTTTTAACGTACATTATTTGAATTATTTTGATTAAAGATATTAATATTCTTATAATATATCTTACAGCTAATTTAATAAACCTACTCGGTTAGAAATATTAGTTTTAAAGTATTAAAACTCCTTTTGACGTCAAAATCGGCTGTTTAAGACTAAATACTTGCAGTAAACATTATTTATCTTACATTATTTGAGTTATTTCGATTTTTGGTTATAATAATCTTGTAATCTTTGTACAGCTATGTTTATTAACTTCTTTTGTTAGTAATCCAACTTTAAACATATTAAAAGTACTATAGACGTCATAAAAGGCTGTTTCAAACAAAATACTTGTATTAAACCCTTTTTAACGTACATTATTTGAATTATTTTGATTATTGGTAGTACTATTCCTATAATATATCATACAGCTAATTAAATAAACCTATTCGCTCATGAATATTATTTTTAAAGTAGTAAAACTCCTTTTGACGTCAAAATCGGCTGTCCAAGACGAAATACTTGCATAAACATTGTTTATCGTTCATTATTACAGTTATTATGACTTTTGGTATTAATATTCTTGTAATATATCATACAGCAAATTAAATAAACTTATTCGGATGGGAATATTAGTTTTAACGTATTATAACTCCTTTTCACGTCTAAAACGGCTGTTTAAAACAAAACATATGCAATAAACAGTGTTTCTCATACATTATTCGATTTATTATAATTTTTGGTAATAATATTTTTGTAATATTTCGTAAAGATAATTTAATAAACGTCTTCTAGTAAAAATATTAGTTTTATTGTATTAAAACTTCTTTTAAGTTCAAAAGCGGCTGTTCAAGACAAAATACTTCCAATAAACCTTGTTTATCGTATGTTATTTGAGATATTGCGATTTAAGGTAATATTATTCTTGTAATTTTTTGTACAGCTATGTTAATAAACATCTTTAGTTTGTAATCTAACTTTAAACATATTGAAACTGCTATAGACGTTATAAAAGGCTGTTTTAACCAAAATTTTTGTTTTAAACCATTTTTAACGTACACTTTTTAAATTATTTTGATTATTGGTATTAATATTCATGTAATATATCATACAGCTAATAAAATAAACCTTTTCGGTTAAGAATATTAGTTTTAAAGTATAAAAACTCCGTTTGACGTCAAATCGGCTGTTTAAGACGAAATACTCCCAATAAACATTGTTTATTGTGCATTATTTGAGTTATTTCGAATTTTGGTTATAATATTCTACTAATAATATGTACAGGTAATTTAATAAATATCTTTTGTTAAAAATACTAGTTCTAAAGTATAAAAACTCATTTTGACGTCAAAATTGGCTGTTTAAGAAGAAATACTGGCAATAAGCATTGTTTTTCGTTTTTTATTTGAGTTATTATGATTTTTGGTTATATTATTCTTGTGATTTTTCGTACATGTAATTTAATAAATGTCTTCGGTTAAAAATACTACTATTGAAACTCCTTTTGACGTCTAAATCGGCTGTTTAAGACGAAATACTTGCAATAAACTTCGTGATATGTTGTACAGCTAATTTAAAAAACGCTTTAGGTTAAATGTATTAGTTTTAAAGTACCAAAACTCCTTCTGACGTCAAAATAGGCTGTTTAAATCGTAATACTTGTAGAAAACATTGTTTATCGTACATTATTTGAGTTATTTCGATTTTTGGTTATAATATTCTTTGAATTTTTCGAAAAGCTATGTTTATAAACTTCTTCGGTTAGTAATCTAACTTGAAACATATTTAAAAAAGCATAGACGTTATAAAATGCTGTTTCATACAAAGTACTTGTATAAAACCCTTTTAAACGTACACTATTTGATTTATTTTGATTATTCGTATAAATACTCTTATAATATATCATACAGCTAATAAAATGAACCTATTCGGTTAGGAATATTAGTTTTAAGGTATTAAAACTCCTTTTAAGGTCAAAATCGGCTGTATAAGACTAAAAACATGCAGTAAACATTGTTTATCGTACAATATTTAAGTTATTTCGATTTTTGGTTATAATTTTTAGGTAATTTTTCGTACAGCTATGTTTATAAATTTCTTTGGTTAGTAATCCAACTTTAAACATATTAAAAGTACTCTAGACGTCATAAAAGGCTGTTTCAAACAAAACCCTTGTATTAAACCCTTTTTTAACGTACATTAATTGAATTATTTTGATTAAAGGTATTAATAGTCTTTTAATCTATCATACAGCTAATAAAATAAACATATTTAGTTAGGAATATTAGTTTTAAAGTATTAAAACTCCTTTTGACGTCAAAATCGGCTGTTTAAGACAAAATAATTGCAATAAACATTGTTTATTGTACATTATTTGATTTATTATGATTTTTGGTAATAAGATTATTGTAAAATTTCGTAAAGGTAATTTAATAAACGTCTTCTTGTAAAAATATTAGTTTCAATGTATTAAAATTCCTTTTGAGTTCAAAATCGGCTGATTAAGACGAGATACTTGCAATAAACATTGTTTATCGTATATTATTTGAGTTATTTTAATTTTCGGTTAAGATATTCTCGTAATTTTTTTAAAGGTGTTTTAATAAATTTCTTAGGTTGAAAATATTAGTTTTAAAATATTAAAACTCCCTTTGACGTCTTAATCGGCTGTTTAAGACGAAATACTTGCAATAAATATTGTTTATCTTTCATCATGTGAGTTATTTCGATTTTTGGTAATAATATTATTGTAATATTTCATAAAATAAAAGAAACGAAACCTCTACGGTTAGGTATATTAGTTTTAAAGTATTTATAAACTTTTTTGGTTAGTAATCTAACTTTAAACATATTTAAAGTTCTTTAGACGTTTTAAAAACCTGTTTTAAACAAAATACTTGTATTAAACCCTTTTTAACGTACGCTGATTGAATTATTTTGGTTATTGGTATTAATATTTTTATACTATATCATATAGCTAGTTAAATGAACCTATTCAGTTAGCAATATTCGTTTAAAAATATTAAAACCTCTATTAACGGCCAAATCGGCTGTTTAAGACTAAATACTTGCAGTAAACTTTGTTTATCGTACATTATTTGAGTTATTTCGATTTTTGGTTATAATATTCTTGTAGTTTTTGTATAGATATTTTTATAACTTCTTTGGTTAGTAACCCAACTTTAAACATATTAAAAGTACTATAGTCGTCATAAAAGGCTGTTTCAAACAAAACACTAGTATTAAACCTTTTTGAATGTACATTATTTAAATTATTTTGATTATTGGTATTAATATTCTTATAATATATCATACAGCTAATTAAATAAACGTTTTCGGGTAAAAATACTAGTTTTGAAGTATTAAAACCCCTTTTGACATTTAAATTAACCGTTAAAGACGAAATTCTTGCTATAAACATTGTATATCGTACATTATTTGAGTTCTTTCATTTATGGTATTAATATTATTATAATATTTCGTAAAAGTGATTTAATAATCGACTTCGGTTAAAAATAGTAGTTTTAAAGTATGAAAACTCTTTTTGACGTTTAAATCGGCTGTTTAAGACGAAATACTTGCAATAAACATTGTTTATTGTACATTATTTGAGTTATTTCAAACTTTGTTATAATATTCTTGTAATATTTTGTACAAGTAATTTAATAAAAATCTTCAGTAAAAATACTCGTTTTAAAGTATTGAAACTCCTTTTAATGTTAAAATCGGCTGAATAAGACGAAATTCTTGCATTAAACTTCGTTTATCGTACATTATTAGATTTATTATGATTTTTTGTAATAATTTTCTTGTAATATTTTGTAAATGTAATTTAATAAACGTCTTCGCATAAAAATATTTGTATTAATGTACTAAAACTCATTTTGAGTTCAAAATCGGCTGTTTAAGACAAAATACTTGCAATAAACATTGTTTATCTTTCATCAATTAAGTTATTTCGATTTTTGGTAATAATATTATTGTAATATTTCATAAAATAAAATAAAATAAACATCTTCGGTTGAAAATATTAGTTTTAAAGTATTAAAACTTTTTTTGACGTCAAAAACTGCTATTTAAGACGAAATACTTGCAAACAACATTGTTTATCGGCCATTATTTAAGTTATTTTGATTTTTGGTTATAATATTCTTGTGATATTTCGTACAGCTAATTTAATAAACGTTTTCGGTTAAATATATTTGTTTGAAAGCACTAAAACTCCATCTGACGTCGTCAAATCGGCTGTTTAAGACGAAATACTCCCAATAAACATTGTTTATTGTACATTATTTGAGTTATTTCGAATTTTGGTTATAATATTCTTGTCATACTTCGTACATGTAATTTAATAAATGTCTTCGGTTAATAATACTACTATTGAAACTCCTTTTGACGTCTAAATCGGCTGTTTAAGACGACATACTTGCAATAAACTTTGTGATATTTTGTACAGCTAGTTTAATAAACGCTTTAGGTTAAATATATTAGTTTTAAAGTACTAAAACTCCTTCTGACGTCAAAATAGGCTGTTTAAATCTAAATACTTGTAGAAAACATTGATATCGTACATTATTCGAGTTATTTCGATTTTTGGTTATAATATACTTTTAATTTTTCGAAAAGCTATGTTTATAAACTTCTTCGGTTAGTAATCTAACTTTAAACATATTAAAAGTAGCATAGACGTTATAAAATGCTGTTTCATACAAAGTACTTGTATAAAACCCTTTTAAACGTACACTATTTGATTTATTTTGATTATTCGTATAAATACTCTTATAATATGTCACGTGCTCAATTCAAGATAAGCAAATATAAGATATAATATATCATACAGCTAATAAAATGAACCTATTCGGTTAGGAATATTAGTTTTAAGGTATTAAAACTCCTTTTGAGGTCAAAATCGGCTGTATAAGACTAAAAACATGCAGTAAACATTGTTTATCGTACAATATTTATGTTATTTCGATTTTTGGTTATAATTTTTAGGTAATTTTTTGTACAGCTATGTTTATAAATTTCTTTGGTTAGTAATCCAACTTTAAACATATTAAAAGTACTCTAGACGTCATAAAAGGCTGTTTCAAACAAAACCCGTGTATAAAACCCTTTTTAGCGTATATTAATTGAATTATTTTGATTGAAGGTATTAATAGTCTTTTAATCTATCATACAGCTAATTAAATAAACGTTTTTAAGTAAAAATATTAGTTTTAAAGTATTAAAACCCCTTTTGACGTTTAAATTAACCGTTAAAGACGAAATACTTGCAATAAACATTGTATATCGTATATTATTTTAGGTATTTCGATATTTGGTAATAAGATTATTGTAATATTTCGTAAAAGTAATTTAATAATCGACTTCGGTTGAAAATATTAGTTTTAAAGTATGAAAACTGTTTTTGACGTTTAAATCGGCTGTTTAAGACGAAATACTTGCAATAAACATTGTTTATTGTACATTATTTGAGTTATTTCAAACTTTGTTATAATATTCTTGTAATATTTTGTACAGGTAATTTAATAAAAATCTTCAGTTAAAAATACTCGTTTTAAAGTATTGAAACTTTTTTTAATGTGAAAATCGGCTGAATAAGACGAAAATCTTGCATTAACATTGTTTTGCATTAACATTATTACAGTTATTATGATTTTTGGTATTAATATTCTTGTAATATATCATACAGCACCTAAATAAACTTATTCGGTTAGGAATGTTATTTTAACGTATTAAAACTCCTTTTGGCTTCAAAAACGGCTGTTTAAGACGAAATACTTGCAATAAACATCGTTTATTGTACATTATTAGATTTATTATGATTTTTTGTAATAATATTCTTGAAATTTTTTGTAAATGTAATTTAATAAACGTCTTCGCATAAAAATATTTGTTTTAATGTACTAAAACTTATTTTGAGTTCAAAATCGGCTGTTTTTTACGAAATACTTAGAATAAACAATGTTTATCATACATTATTTGATTTATTATGACTTTTTGTATTAATATCATTGTAATATTTCGTAAAAGTAATATAATTCTCGACTTCGGTTAAAAATATGAGTTTTAAAGTATGAAAACTCGTTTTGACGTCTAAAACGGCTGTTACTTTTTCGTACATTATTAAACTTATTATAATTTTTTGTACTCATATTCTTGTAATTTTTCGTAAAGATATGTTAATAAACTTCTTAGGTTAGTAATCTTACTTTAAACATACTAAAAGTACCATAGACGTTATAAAAGGCTGTTTCATTCAAAATACTTGTTTTAAACCCTTTTTAACGTACACTATTTGAATTATTTTGATTATTGGTATTATTATTCTTATATTATATCATACAGCTAGTTATATGAACCTATTCGGTTAGGAAAGTTCGTTTTAAAGTATTAAACCACATTTTAAAAGTACTATAGACGTAATAATATGCTGTTTTCAACAAAATAATTGAATAATTCCTTTTTCATCGTACACTTATTGAATTATTTTAATTATTAGTATTAATATTCTTGTAATATATCATACAGCTAATAAAATAAACATATTTAGTTAGGAATATTAGTTTTAAAGTATTAAAACTCCTTTTGACGTCAAAATCGGCTGTTTAAGACGTATAGTTGTAATAAATATTGTTTATCGTACATTTTTTGAGTTATTATGATTTTTGGTAATAATATTTACGTAACTTTTTGTAAAGGTAATTTAATAAACGTCTTCGTGTAAAACTAATAGTTTTAAAAAATTAAAACTTCTTTTAAGTTTAAAATCGGCTGTTTAAGACGAAATACAAGCAATAAACATTGTTTATCGTACATTATTTGAGTTACTTTGATTTTTAGTTATAATATTTAAGCTATTTTTCGTAAAGGTAATTAAATAAATCTGTTCGTTTAAAAATATTAGTTTTAAAGTATTAAAACTCCTTTCAACGTCAAAATCGGCTGTTAAAAAAGAAATACTTGCAATAAACATTGTATATCGTACATTATTTGAGTTCTTTCATTTTTGGTATTAATATTATTGTAATATTTCGTAAAAGTAATTTAATAAACTACTTCGGTTAAATATATTAGTTTTAAAGTATTAAAACTCCTTTTGACGTCTAAATCGGATGTTAAAGACGAAATATTTGCATTACATATTGTATATTGTACATTTTTCCAAGTTCTTTCGATTTTTGGTTATTATATTTTTGTAATTTTTTGTACAGCTATGTTTATAAACTTCTTTAGTTAGTAATCAAACTTTAAACATATTAAAAGTACTATAAACGTCATAAAAGGCTGTTTCAAATAAAACACTTGTATTAAACCGTTGTTTAACGTACATTATTTGAATTATTTTGATTATTGGTGTTAATATTCTTATAATATATCATACAGCTAAATAAATAAACGTTTTCGGGTAAAAATAATAGTTTTAAAGTAATAAAACTACTTTGACGTCAAAATCGGCTGTTTAAGACGAAATACTTGCAGTAAACATTGTTTATTGTACATTATTTGAGTTATTTCTATTTTTAGTTATAATATTATTGTAATTTTCGTACAGCTTATTTAATAAACGTTTTCGGTTAAATATATTAGTATTAAAGTACTTCAACTACTTTTGACGTCAAAATCGGCTGTTTTATACGAAATACTTCCAATAAACATTGTTTATTGTACATTAGTAAACTTATTATAATTTTTTGTACTCATATTCTTGTAATTTTTCGTAAAGCTATGTTTATAAACTTCTTAGGTTAGTAATCTTACTTTAAACACTCTAAAAGTACCATAGACGTTATAAAAGGCTGTTTCATTTAAAATACTTGTTTTAAACACTTTTTAACGTACACTGTTTGAATTATTTTGATTATTGGTTTTAATATTCTTATATTCTATTATATAGCTAGTTAAATGAACCTATTCGGTTAGGAAAATTTGTTTTAAAGTATTAAAACACATTTTTAAAGTATTATAGACGTAATAATATGCTGTTTTCAACAAAATAATTGAATGATTCCATTACATCGTACACTAATTGAATTATTTTAATTATTGGTATTAATATTCTTGTAATATATCATACACCTAAGAAAATAAACATATTTAGTTAGGAATATTAGTTTTAAAGTATTAAAACTCCTTTTGACGTCAAAATCGGCTGTTTAAGACGTATAGTTGTAATAAATATTGTTTATCGTACATTATTTGAGTTATTATGATTTTTGGTAATAATATTCATGTAATTTTTCGTAAAGGTAATTTAATAAACGTCTTCGGGTAAAAATATTAGTTTTAAAAAATTAAAACTTTTTTTAAGTTTAAAATCGGCTGTTTAAGACGAAATACTAGCAATAAACATTGTTTATCGTACATTATTTGAGTAACTTTGATTTTAAGTTATAATATTTAAGTTATTTTTCGTAAAGGTAGTTAAATAAATCAGTTCGTTTAAAAATATTAGTTTTAAAGTATTAAAACTCCTTTCAACGTCAAAATCGGCTGTTAAAAGAGAAATACTTGCAATAAACATTGTATATCGTACATTATTTGAGTTCTTTCATTTTTGGTATTAATTTTATTGTAATATTTCGTAAAAGTAATTTAATAAACTACTTCGGTTAAAAATATTAGTTTTAAAGTATTAAAACTCCTTTTGACGTCAAAATCGACTGTTAAAGACGAAATATTTGCATTACATATTGTTTATTGTACATTTTTTTAAGTTTTTTCGATTTTTGGTTATTATATTTTTGTAATTTTTTCTACAACTATGTTTATAAACTTCTTAAGTTAGTAATCAAACTTTAAACATATTAAAAATACTATAGACGTCATAAAAGGCTGTTTCAAATAAAACACTTGTATTAAAACCTTTTTTAACGTACATTATTAGAATTTTTTTGATTATTGGTGTTAATATTCTTATAATATATCATACAGCTAAATAAATAAACGTTTTCGGGTAAAAATAATAGTTTTAAAGTAATAAAACTCCTTTTGACGTCTAAATCGGCTGTTTAAGACGAAATGTTTGAATTAAACATTGTATATATTATATTTTTTGAGTTTTTTCGATTTTTTGTAATAATATTATTGTGATATTTCATAAAATTAATTGAAATAATTCCTTCGGTTTGGAATATGAGTTTTAAAGTATTATAACTCTTTTTGACGTCAAAAACGGCTGTTTAAGACGAAATACTACAATAAACATTGTTTATCGTACATGATTTGAGTTCTTTTATTTTTGGTATTAATATTATTGTAATAATTCGTAAAAGTAATTTAATAAACTACTTCGGTTAAAAATATTAGTTTTAAAGTATGAAAACTCCTTTTGACGTCTAAATCGGCTGTTAAAGACTAAAAATTTGCATTACATATTGTTTATTGTACATTTTTTGAGTTATTTTGATTTTTGATTATTACATTCTTGTAATTTTTTGTACAGCTATGTTTATAAACTTCTTTTGTTAGTAATCCAACTTTAAACATATTAAAAGTACTATAGACGTCATAAAAGGCTGTTTCAAATAAAATACTTGTATTAAACTTTTTTAACGTACATTATTTCAATTATTTTGATTATTGCTATTAATATTCTTATAATATATCATACAGCTATATAAATAAACGTTTTAGGGTAAAAATTTTAGTTTTAAAGTAATAAAACTACTTTTGACGTCAAAATCGGCTGTTTAAAACGAAAAACTTGCAGTAAACATTGTTTGTTGTACATTATTTGAGTTATTTCTATTTTTAGTTATAATATTCTTTAATCTTCGTACAGTTTATTTAATAAACGTTTTCGGTTAAATATATTAGTTTTAAAGTACTTCAACTACTTTTGACGTCAAAATCGGCTGTTTTATACGAAATACTTGGAATAAACATTGTTTATCATACATTATTTGATTGATTATGATTTTTTGTATTAATATCATTGTAATTTTTCGTAAAAGTAATATAATTCTCGACTTCGGTTAAAAATATTAGTATTAAAGTACTTCAACTACTTTTGACGTCTAAATCGGCTGTTATAGACGAAATACTTGCAATAAACATTGTTTATTGTACATTATTAAACTTATTATAATTTTTTGTACTCATATTCTTGTAATTTTTCGTAAATATATGTTTATTAACTTCTTAGGTTAGTAATCTTACTTTAAACATACTAAAAGTACCATAGACGTTATAAAAGGCTGTTTTATTCAAAATACTTGTTTTAAACCCTTTTTAACGTACACTATTTGAATTATTTTGATTATTGGTATTAATATTCTTATATTCTATCATACAGCTAGTTATATGAATTTATTCGCTTAGGAATATTAGTTATAAAGTATTAAAACACATTTCAAAAGTACTATAGACGTAATAATGAGCTGTTTTCAACAAAATAATTGTAATAAACCCTTTTTTATTGTCCACTAATTGAATTAATTTTATTATTGGTATTAATATTCTTGTAATATATCATACAGCTAATAAAATAAACATATTTAGTTAGGAATATTAGTTTTAAAGTATTAAAACTCCTTTTGACGTCAAAATCGGCTGTTTAAGACGTATAGTTGTAATACATATTGTTTATCGTACATTATTTGAGTTATTATGATTTTTGGTAATAATATTCATGTAATTTTTCGTAAAGGTAATTTAATAAACGTCTTCGGGTAAAAATATTAGTTTTAAAAAATTAAAACTTCTTGTAAGTTTAAAATCGGCTGTTTAAGACGAAATACTTGTAATAAACATTGTTTATCGTACATTATTTTAGTTACTTTAATTTTTAGTTATATTATTTAAGTTATTTTTCGTAAAGATAATTAAATAAATTTGTTCGTTTGAAAATATTAGTTTTAAAGTATTAAAACTCTTTTCAACGTCAAAATCGGCTGTTAAAGAAGAAATACTTGCAATAAAAATTGTATATCGTACATTATTTGAGTTCTTTCATTTATGGTATTAATATTATTATAATATTTCGTAAAAGTAATTTAATAAACTACTTCGGTTAAAAATATTAGTTTTAAAGTATTAAAACTCCCTTTGACGTCTAAATCGGCTGTTAAAGACGAAATATTTGCATTACATATTGTTTATTGTATATTTTTCCGAGTTCTTTCGATTTTTAGTTATTATATTTTTGTAATTTTTTGTACAGCTATGTTTATAAACTTCTTTAGTTAGTAATCTTACTTTAAACATATTAAAAGTACCATAGACGTTATAAAAGGCTGTTTCATTCAAAATACTTGTTTTAAACACTTTTTAACGTACACTGTTTGAATTATTTTGATTATTGGTTTTAATATTCTTATATTCTATCATACAGCTAGTTAAATGAACCTATTCGGTTAGGAAAATTTGTTTTAAAGTATTAAACCACATTTTAAAAGTACTATAGACGTAATAATATGCTGTTTTCAACAAAATAATTGAATAATTCCTTTTTCATCGTACACTAATTGAATTATTTTAATTATTGGTATTAATATTCTTGTAATATATCATACAGCTAATAAAATAAACATATTTAGTTAGGAATATTATTTTTAAACTATTAAAACTCCTTTTGACGTCAAAATCGGCTGTTTAAGACGTATAGTTGTAATAAACATTGTTTATCGTACATTATTTGAGTTATTATATTTTTAGTAATAATATTCATGTAATTTTTCGTGAAGGTAATTTAATAAACGTCTTCGGGTAAAAATATTAGTTTTAAAAAATTAAAACTTCTTTTAAGTTTAAAATAGGCTGTTTAAGAAGAAATACTTGTAATAAACATTGTATATCGTACAATATTTGAGTTGTTTCATTTTTGGTATTAATATTATTGTAATTTTTTGTAAAGGTAATTCAATAAACTACTTCGGTTAAAAATATTAGTTTTAAAGTATTAAAACTCCTTTTGACGTCTAAATCGGCTGTTTAAGACGAAATGTTTGAAATAAACATTGTATATATTGTATTTTTTGAGTTTTTTCGATTTTTTGTAATAATATTATTGTAATATTTCATAAAATTAATTGAAATAATTCCTTCGGTTTGGAATATAAGTTTTAAAGTATTATAACTCTTTTTGACGTCAAAAACGGCTGTTTAAGACGAAATACTACAATAAACATTGTTTATCGTACATGATTAGAGTTCTTTTATTTTTGGTATTAATATCTGTAATAATTCGTAAAAGTAATTTAATAAACTACTTCGGTAAAAAATGTTAGTTTGAAAGTATGAAAACTCCTTTTGACGTCTAAATCAGCTGTTAAAGACGAAATATTTGCATTACATATTGTTTTTTGTACATTTTTTTAAGTTCTTACGATTTTTGGTTATCATATTTTTGTAATTTATTTTCACAGCTATGTTTATAAACTTCTTTAGTTAGTAATCAAACTTTAAACATATTAAAAGTACTATAGACGTTATAAAAGGCTGTTTCGAACAAAATACTTCTATTAAACCCTTTTTAACGTACATTATTTCAATTATTTTGATTATTTGTTTTAATATTCTTATAATATGAGATAAAGCTAATTAAATTAACCTATTCGGTTAGGAATATTAGTTTTAAAGTATTAAAACTCCTTTTGACGTCAAAATTGGCTGTTTAAGACGAAATACTTGCAGTAAATATTGTTTATTGTATATTTTTTGAGTTATTTTGATTTTTGATTATCACATTCATGTAATTTTTCGTACAGCTATGTTTATAAACTTCTTTATTAGTAATCTAACTTTAAACATTTTTAAAGTTCTATAGACGTTTTAAAAACCTGTTTCAAACAAAATACTTGTATTAAACCCTTTTTAACGTACATTATTTGAATTATTTTTATTAAAGATATTAATATTCTTATAATATATCTTACAACTAATTAAATGAACCTACTCGGTTAGAAACATTAGTTTTAAAGTATTAAAACTCCTTTTGACGTCAAAATCGGCTGTTTAAGACTAAATACTTGCAGTAAACATTATTTATCTTACATTATTTGAGTTATTTCGATTTATGGTTATAATATTCTTGTAATTTTTCGTACAGCTATGTTTATAAACTTCTTTTGATAGTAATCCAACTTTAAACATATTAAAAGTACTATAGACGTCATAAAAGGCTGTTTCAAATAAAACACTTGTATTAAACCTTTTTTAACGTACATTATTTCTATTATTTTGATTATTGCTATTAATATTCTTATAATATATCATACAGCTATATAAATAAACGTTTTTGGGTAAAAATTATAGTTTTAAAGTAATAAAACTACTTTTGACGTCAAAATCGGCTGTTTAAAACGAAATACTTGCAGTAAACATTGTTTATTGTACATTATTTGAGTTATTTCTATTTTTAGTTATAATAGTCTCTAATCTTTGTACACCTTATTTAATAGACGTTTTCGGTTAAATATATTAGTTTTAAAGTATATCAACTACTTTTGACGTCAAAATCGGCTGTTTTATACGAAATACTTGTTATAAACATTGTTTATCATACATTATTTGATTTATTATGACTTTTTGTATTAATATCATTGTAATATTTCGTAAAAGTAATATAATTCTCGACTTCGGTTAAAAATATTAGTATTAAAGTACTTCAACTACTTTTGACGTCTGAATCGGCTGTTATAGACGAAATACTTGCAATAAACATTGTTTATGGTACATTATTAAACTTATTATTATTTTTTGTACTCATATTCTTGTAATTTTTCGTAAAGATATGTTTATAAACTTCTTAGGTTAGTAATATTACTTTAAACATACTAAAAGTACCATAGACGAAATAAAAGGCTGTTTCATTCAAAATACTTGTTTTAAACCCTTTAACGTACACTATTTGAATTATTTTGATTATTGGTATTAATATTCTTATATTCTATCATACAGCTAGTTATATGAACCTATTCGGTTAGGAAAATTCGTTTTAAAGTATTAAACCACATTTTAAAAGTACTATAGACGTAATAATATGCTGTTTTCAACAAAATAATTGAATAATTCCTTTTTCATCGTACACTAATTGAATTATTTTAATTAATGGTATTAATATTCTTGTAATATATCATACAGCTAATAAAATAAACATATTTAGTTAGGAATATTAGTTTTAAAGTATTAAAACTCCTTTTGACGTCAAAATTGGCTATTTTAGACGTATAGTTGTAATAAACATTGTTTATCGTACATTATTTGAGTTATTATGATTTTTGGTAATAATATTCATGTAATTTTTCGTAAAAGTAATTTAATAAACGTCTTCGGGTAAAAATATTAGTTTTAAAAAAAAGTTCTTTTAAGTTTAAAGTCGGCTGTTTAAGAAGAAATACTTGCAATAAACATTTTAAATCGTACATTATTTGAGTTCTTTCATTTTTAGTATTAATATTATTGTAATATTTCGTAAAAGTAATTTAATAAACTACTTCGGTTAAAAATATTAGTTTTAAAGTATTAAAACTTCTTTTGACGGCTAAATAGGTTGTTTTAGACGAAATGTTTGCAATAAACATTGTTTATATTTTATTTTTTGAGTTTTTTCGATTTTTGGTAATAAAATTATTGTAATATTTCATAGAATTAATTAAAATATAAGGTTTGGAATTATAGGTTATTCGGTTTGGAATATAAGTTTTAAAGTATTAAAACTCTTTTTGACGTCAAAAACGGCTGTTTAAGACGAAAAACTTGCAATAAACATTGTTTATCGTACATGTTTTGAGTTATTTCGGTATTTGAATATAATATTCTTGTGATATTTCGTACATCTAATTTAATAAACGTTTTCGGTTAAATATATTAGATTTAAAGTATTAAAACTCCTGCTCACGTCTAAATAGGCTGTTTAATACGAAATACTTGCAGTTAACATTGTTTATCGTAAAATATTTGAGTTAAATCGATTTTTGATCATAATAATCTTGTGATTTTTCGTACAGTTATGTTTATAAACTTCTTTGGTTAGTAATCTAACTTTAAACATATTAAAAGTACTATAGACGTTATAAAAGGCTGTTTCAAACAAAATACTTGTATTAAACCCTTTTTAAGTATTTGAATTATTTTGATTATTGGTATGAATATTCTCATAATATATCATACAGCTAATTAAATGAACCTATTCGGTTAGGAATATTCGTTTAAAAGTATTATAACTCCTTTTAGCGTCTAAATCGGCTGTTTAAGAAGTTTAATTACTTGCAGTAAACATTGTTTATCGTACATTATTTGAGTTATTTCGATTTTTGGTAATAATATTCTTGTAATGTATTATACAACTATTAAAATTAACCTTTTAGGTATCGAATATTAGTTTTAAAGTATTATAGTAATTTTTGACGTCAAAATCGGCTGTTAAAGACGAAATACTTGCAGTAAACATTGTTTATCTTACAATAATTTAGTTATTTCGATTTTTGGTTATATTATCCTTGTAATTTTTTGTACAGCTATGTTTATAAATTTCTTTGGTTAGTAATCTAATATTAAACACATTAAAACTACTATAGACGTTATAAAAGGCTGTTTGAAACAAAATTCTTATGTTAAAACTTTTTTAACGTACATTAATTGAATTATTTTCATTATTGGTATTTATAATCTCATAATATATCATACAGATAATTAAATGAACCTATTTTGTTAGGAATATTAGTTTTAAAGTATTAAAACTCCTTTTGATAACAAAATCGGCTGTTTAAGACTAAATACTTGCAGTAAACATTGTTTATCGTACATTATTTGAGTTATTTCGATTTTTGGTTATAATATTCTTGTGATTTTTCGTACAGTTATGTTTATAAACTGATATATAATATTCTTGTAATCTTCGTGATTCGTTTTCGGTTAAATATATTAGTTTTAAAGTACTCAAACTACTTTTGTAGTCACAATCGGCTGTTTTATACGAAATACTTGAAAAACATCGTTTATCATACAATATTTTATTTATTATGATTTTTGGTAATAATTTTCTTGTAATATTTTGTAAAAGTAATATAATTCTCGACTTCGGTTAAAAATTTTAGTTTTAAAGTATGAAAACTCCTTTTGACGTCTAAATCGGCTGTTATAGACGAAATACTTGCAATAAACATTGTTTATTGTACATTATTAAAGTTATTATAATTTTTGGTACTCATATTCTTGTAATGTATCATACAGCAAATTAAATTAACCTATTCGGTATGGAATATAAGTTTTAAAGTACTAAAAGACTTTTTGACGTCAAAATCGGCTGTTGAAGACGAAATACTTGCAGTAAACATTGTTTGTCGTACATTAATTGAGTTATTTCGATTTTTGGTTATAATATTCTTGTAATTTTTTGTACAGCTATGTTTATAAACTTCTTTGGTTAGTAATCTAAAATTAAACATAATAAAACTACTACAGACGTTATAAAAGGCTGTTTCATTCAAAATACTTGTTTTAAACCCTTTTTAACTTACACTATTTGAATTATTTTTATTATTGGTATTAATATTCTTATATTTTATCATACAGCTAGTTAAATGAACCTATTCGGTTAGGAAAATTCGTTATAAAGTATTAAAACACATTTCAAAAGTATTATAGACGTAATAATGACCTGTTTTCAACAAAATAATTGTAATAAACCCTTTTTTGGTGTCCATTAATTGAATTAATTTTATTATTGGTATTAATATTCTTGTAATATATCATACAGCTAATAAAATAAACATATTTAGTTAGGAATATTAGTTTTAAAGTATTAAAACTCCTTTTGACGTCAAAATCAGCTGTTTAAGACGTAATGGTTGTAATAAACATTGTTTATCGTACATTATTTAAGTTATTATGATTTTTGGTAATAATATTCATGTAATTTTTCGTTAAGGTATTTTAATAAAACTTTTCATTTAAAAATATTAGTTTTAAAGTATTAAAACTCCTTTTGACGTCTAAGTCGGCTGTTAAAGACCAAATACTTGCATTACAAATTGTTTATTGTACATTTTTTGAGTTCTTTTGATTTTTGGTTATTATATTTTTGTAATTTTTTGTAAAGCTATGTTTATAAACTTTTTTGGTTAGTAATCAAACTTTAAACATATTCAAAGTACTATAGACGTTATAAAAGGCTGTTTCAAACAAAATACTTGTATTAAACCCTTTTAAACGTACACTATTTGAATTATTTTAATTATTAGTATTAATATTCTTATAATGTTTCATAAGGCTAATATAATGAACCTATTCGGTTAAGAATATTAGTTTTAAGTATTAAAACTCCTTTTGATGTCAAAATCGGCTGTTTAAGACGAAATACTTGCAGTAAACATTGTTTATTGTCATTTTTTTAGTTATTTTGATTTTTGAATATTATATTCTTGTAATTTTTCGTACAGCTATGTTTATAAATTTCTTTGGTTAGTAATCTAACTTTAAACATATTTAAAGTACTATAGACATTATAAAAACCTGTTTCAAACAAAATACTTGTATTAAACCCTTTTTAACATACATTATTTGAATTATTTTGATTAAAGATATTAATTTTCTTAAAATATATCTTACAGCTAATTAAATGAACCTACTCGGTTAAAAATATTAGCTTTAAAGTATTAAAACTCCTTTTGACGTCAAAATCGGCTGTTTAAGACTAAATACTTGCAGTAAACATTGTTTATCGTACATTATTTGAGTTATTTCGATTTTCTGATATAATATTCTTGTATTTTTTCGTACAGCTATGTTTATAAACTTCTTTGTTTAGTAAGCTAACTTTAAACATATTAAAAGTACTATAGACGTCATATAAGTCTGTTTCAAATAAAACACCTGCATAAACCCTTTTTAACGTACATTATTTGAATTATTTTGATTATTGGTAGTACTATTCCTATAATATATCATACAGCTAATTAAATAAACCTATTCGCTCATGAATATTTGTTTTAAAGTAGTAAAACTCCTTTTGACGTCAAAATCGGCTGTTTAAGACGGAATACTTGCAGTAAACATTGTTTATTGTACATTACATCAGTTATTTCTATTTTGCTTTATAATATTCTTGTAATTTTTTGTCGGCTATGTTTATAAACTTCTTTGGTTAGTTATCTAACTATAAACATATTAAAAGTACTATTAACGTTATAAAAGGCAGTTTTAAACAAAAAACGTTAATTAAACCCTTTTTAACGTACATTTTTGAATTATTTTGATTATTGGTATTACTATTCCTATAATATATCATACAGCTAATTAAATAAACCTATTCGCTTAGGAATATTAGTTTTAAAGTATTAAAACTCCTTTAGACGTCAAAATCGGCTGTCCAAGACGAAATACTTGCATAAACATTGTTTATCGTTCATTATTACAGTTATTATTACTTTTGGTATTAATATTCTTGTAATATATCATACAGCTAATTAAATAAACTTATTCGGTTGGGAATATTAGTTTTAACGTATTATAACTCCTTTTCACGTCTAAAACGGCTGTTTAAAACAAAATATATGCAATAAACATTGTGTCTCATACATTATTCGATTTATTAAAATTTTTGGTAATAATATTTTTGTAATATTTCGTAAAGATAATTTAATAAACGTCTTCTAGTAAAAATATTAGTTTTATTGTATTAAAACTTCTTTTGAGTTCAAAAGCGGCTGTTCAAGACAAAATACTTGCAATACACCTTGTTTATCGTATGTTAATTGAAATATTGCGATTTAAGGTCATATTATTCTTGTAATTTTTTGTACAGCTATGTTAATAAACATCTTTAAATTGTAATCTAACTTTAAACATAATGAAACTACTTTAGACGTTATAAAAGGCTGTTTTAACCAAAATGTTTGTTTTAAACCATTTTTAACGTACACTTTTTTAACTATTTTGATTATTGTTAAAATATTTATGTAAGATATCATACAGCATAAACCTATTCGGTTAAGAATATTAGTTTTAAAGTATTAAAACTCCGTTTGACGTCAAATCGGCTGTTAAAGACGAAATACTCCCAATAAACATTGTTTATTGTACATTATTTGAGTTATTTCGAATTTTGGTTATAATATTCTACTAATAATATGTACAGGTAATTTAATAAATATCTTTGGTTAAAAACACTAGTTCTAAAGTATAAAAACTCCTTTTGACGTCAAAATAGGCTGTTTTAGAAGAAATACTTGCAATAAGCATTGTTTTTCGTTCATTATTTGAGTTATTACGATTTTTGGTTATAATATTCTTGTCATACTTCGTACATGTAATTTAATAAATGTCTTCGGTTAAAAATACTACTATTGAAACTTCTTTTGACGTATAAATCGGCTGTTAAAGACGAAATACTTGCAATAAACTTCGTGATATTTTGTACACCTAATTTAATAAACGCTTAAGGTTAAATATATTAGTTTTAAAGTACCAAAACTCCTTCTGACGTTAAAATAGGCTGTTTAAATCGAATTACTTGTAGAAAACATTGTTTATCGTACATTATTTGACTTATTTCGGTTTTTGGTTATAATATTCTTTGAATTTTTCGAAAAGCTATGTTTATAAACATCTTCGGTTAGTAATCTAACTTTAAACATATTAAAAAAAGCATAGACGTTATAAAATGCTGTTTCATACAAAGTACTTGTATAAAACCCTTTTAAACGTACACTATTTGATTTATTTTGATTATTCGTATAAATACTCTTATAATATATCATCCAGCTAATAAAATGAACCTATTCGGTTAGGAATATTAGTTTCAAGGTATTAAAACTCCTTTTGAGGTCAAAATCGGCTGTATAAGTCTAAAAACATGCAGTAAACATTGTTATCGTACAATATTTAAGTTATTTCGATTTTTGGTTATAATTTTTAGGTAATTTTTCGTACAGCTATGTTTATAAATTTCTTTGGTTAGTAATCCAACTTTAAACATAATAAAAGTACTCTAGACGTCATAAAAGGCTGTTTCAAACAAAACCCTTGTATTAAACCCTGTTTAACGTACATTAATTGAATTATTTTGATTAAAGGTATTAATAGTCTTTTAATCTATCATAGAGCTAATAAAATAAACATATTTAGTTAGGAATATTAGTTTTAAAGTATTAAAACTCCTTTTGACGTCAAAATTGGCTGTTTAAGACAAAATACTTGCTATAAACATTGTTTATTGTACATTATTTGATTTATTATGATTTTTGGTAATAAGATTATTGTAATATTTCGTAAAGGTAATTTAATAAACGTCATTGGTAAAAATATTAGTTTCAATGTATTAAAATTCCTTTTGAGTTCAAAATCGGCTGATTAAGACGAGATACTTGCAATAAACATTGTTTATCGTACATTATTTGAGTTATTTTAAATTTCGGTTAAAATATTCTCGTAATTTTTTTAAAGGTGTTTTAATAAATTTCTTAGGTTGAAAATATTAGTTTTAAAATATTAAAACACCCTTTGACGTTTTCATCGGCTGTTTAAGACGAAATACTTGCAATAAATAATGATTATCTTTCATCATGTGAGTTATTTCGATTTTTGGTATTAATATTATTGTAATATTTTATAAAATAAAAAAAGATAAACCTCTTCGGTTATGTATATTAGTTTTAAAGTATTTATAAACTTTTTTGGTTAGTAATCTAACTATAAACATATTAAACGTAGCATAGATGTTATAAAATGCTGTTTCAATCAAAATACTTATATTAAACCCTTTTTAACGTACGCTGATTGAATTATTTTGGGTGTTGGTATTAATATTCTTATACTATATCATACAGCTAGTTAAATGAACCTATTCAGTTAGCAATATTCGTTTAAAAATATTAAAACCTCTATTAACGGCCAAATCGGCTGTTTAAGACTAAATACTTGCAGTAAACTTTGTTTATTGTACATTATTTGAGTTATTTCGATTTTTGGTTATAATATTCTTGTAGTTTTTGTAAAGGTATTTTTATAACTTTTTTGGTTAGTAATCCAACTTTAAACATATTAAAAGTACTATAGTCGTCATAAAAGGCTTTTTCAAACAAAGCACTTGTATTAAACCTTTTTTAATGTACATTATTTAAATTATTTTGATTATTGGTATTAATATTCTTATAATATATTATACAGCTAATCAAATAAACGTTTTCGGGTAAAAATATTAGTTTTAAAGTATTAAAACCCCTTTTGACGTTTAAATTAACCGTTAAAGAAGAAATACTTGCAATAAAATTGTATATCGTACATTATTTGAGTTATTTTATTTTCGGTTACAATATTCTTGTATTTTTTTGTACAGCTATATTTATAACTTTTTTTGTTTAGTAAAAGTAATTGTTTACTATTGAAATTGGTTTGATTATTGGTATTAATACTCTTATAATATATCATACAGCTAATTAAAAGAACTTATTCGGTTAGGAATATTTGTTATAAAGTAGTAAAACTTCTTTAACGTCAAAATCGGCTGTTTAAGACTAATTACTTGCAGTTAACATAGTTTATCGTACATTATTTGAGTTATTTCGATTTTTGGTTATAATATTTTTGTAATTTTTCTTGCAGCTATGTTTCTAAACTTCTTTGGTTAGTAATCTAACTTTAAACATATTTAAAGTACTATAGACGTTACAAAAACCTGTTTCAAACAAAATACTTGTATTAAACCCTTTTTAACGTACATTATTTGAATTATTTTGATTAAAGATATTAATTTTCTTATAATATATCTTACAGCTAATTAAATGAACCTACTCGGTTAATTATATTAGTTTTAAAATATAAAAACTCCTTTTGACGTCAAAATCGGCTGATTAAGACTAGTTACTTGCAGTAAACATTGTTCATCTAACATTATTTGAGTTATTTAGATTTTTGGTTATAATATTCTTGAAATATTTCGAACAGCTTATTTAATAAACGTTTTCGGTAAAATACAGTAGTTTTAAAGTACTTAAACTACTTTTGATGTCAAAATCTGCTGTTTAATACGAAATATTTGGAATAAACATTGTTTATCATACATAATTTAATTTATTATGATTTTTGGTATTAATGATCTAGTAATATTTTGTAAAAGTAACTTAATAAACGACTTCGGTAAAAATATTAGTTTTAAAGTATTAAAATTCCTTTTTACGTCTAAATTGGCTGTTAAAGACTAAATACTAGCAATAAACATTGTTTATCGTATATTATTTGAGTTATTGCGATTTTAGTTTATAATAATCATGTAATTTTTTGTACAGCTTTGTTAATAAACTTCTTTAATTAGTAATCTAACTTTAAACATATTGTAACATATATAGACGATATAAAAGTCTGTTTTACCTAATTTAATAGTTTTAAACCTTTTTTAACGTACACTATATAAATTATGTTGATTATTGGTATTAATATTTAACTAATATATCATGCAGCTAATTAAATAAACCTATTCGGCAAGGAATATTAGTTTCAAAGTATTAAAACTCTGTATGACGTCAAATCGGCTGTTTAAAAGGAAATACTCACAATAAACATTGTTTATCGTACATTATTTGAGTTATTTCGAATTTTGGTTATAATATTCTTCTAATATTTTGTACAGGTAATTTAATATATATCTTTGGTTAAAAATAATAGTTATAAAGTTTAAAAACTGCTTTTGACGTCAAAATCGACTGTTTAAGACGAAATATTTGCATAAACATTATTTATCGTACATCATTTGATATATTTCAATTTTTGGTTATAATATTCTTGTAATTTTTGTAAAGATATTTTAATAAATGTTTTCAGTTGAAAATTTTAGTTTTAAAGTATTAAAACTCCTTTCGACGTCAAAATCGACTGTTTAAAAAGAAATACTTGCAATAAGCATTGTTTTAAGTTTATTATTTAAGTTATTTCTATTATTGGTTATAATATTCTTGTTATACTTCGTACATGTAATTTAATAATTGTCTTCAGTTAAAAATACTAGTATTAAAACTCCTTTTGACGTCTAAACCGGCTGTTTAAGACGAAATACTTGCAATAAACAATGTTTTGTTTTTTGAGTTATTTCGATTTTTGTAAAAATATTATTGTTATATTTCATAAAATTAATCAAAATAATTCCTTCGGTTTGGAATATTAATTTTAAAGTATTAAAACTTTTTTTGACGTCAAAAACGGCTGTTTACGACTAAATACTTGCAATAAACATTGTTTATCGTACATGATTTGAGTTAAATCGATTTTTAATTATAATATTCTTGTGTTTTTTCGTACAGCTATGTTTATAAACTTCTTTTGTTAGTGATCGAACTTTAAACATATTAAAAGTACTATAGACGTTATAAAAGGCTGTTTCAAACAAAATACTTGTATTAAACCCTTTTTTACGTACAGTATTTAAATTATTTTAATTATTGGTATTAAAATTCTTATAATATATCATACAGCTAATTAAATGAACTTATTCGGTTAGGAATATTAGTTTTAAAGTATTAAAATTATTAATAAAGTATAAAAATAAAATCTAATTTTAACGTTAAAATCGGCTGTTTAAGACTAAATACTTGCAGTAAACATTGTTTTTTGTACATTATTTGAGTTATTTCGATTTTTAGTTATAATATTCTTGTAATCTTCGTACAGCTTATTTAATAAACGTTTTCGGTTAAATATATTAGTTTTAAAGTACTTCAACTACTTTTGACGTCAAAATTGGCTGTTTTATACGAGATACTTGAAATAAACATTGTTTATCATACATTATTTGATTTATTATGATTTTTTGTATTAATATCATTGTAATATTTCGTAAAAGTAATATAATAATTGACTTCGGTTAAAAATATTAGTTTTAAAGTATGAAAACTCCTTTTGACGTCTAAATCAACTGTTATAGACGAAATACTTGCAATAAACATTGTTTATGGTACATTATTAAACTTATTATAATTTTTTGTACTCATATTCTTGTAATTTTTCGTAAAGCTATGTTTATAAACTTTTTAGGTTAGTAATCTTACTTTAAACAAACTAAATGTACCATAGACGTTATAAAAGGCTGTTTCATTCAAAATACTTGTTTTAAACCCTTTTTAACGTACACTATTTGTATTTTTTTGATTATGGGTATTAATATTCTTATATTATATCATACAGCTAGTTAAATAAACCTATTCGGTTAGGAAAATTCGTTTTTAAGTATTAAAACACATCTTAAAAGTACTATAGACGTAAAAATACGCTGTTTTCAACAAAATAATTGAATAATTTCTTTTTCATCGTAAATTATTTGAATTATTTTAATTATTGGTATTAATATTCTTGTAATATATCATACAGCTAATAAAATAAACATATTTAGTTAGGAATATTAGTTTTAAAGTATTAAAACTCCTTTTGACGTCAAAATCGGCTGTTTAAGACGTATAGTTGTAATAAAGATTGTTTATCGTACATTATTTAATTTATTATAATTTTTGGTAATAATATTCATGTAATTTTTCGTAAAGGTAATTTAATAAACGTCTTCGGGTAAAAATATTAGTTTTAAAGTATTAAAACTTCTTTTAAGTTTGAAATCGGCTGTTTAAGACGAAAAACTAGCAATAAACATTGTTTATCGTATATTATTTGAGTTACTTTGATTTTTAGTTATAATATTTAAGTTATTTATTTTAAAGGTAATTAAATAAATCTGTTCGTTTAAAAATGATAGTTTTAAAGTATTAAAACTCCTTTCAACGTCAAAATCGGCTGTTAAAGAGGAAATACTTGCAATAAACATTGTATATCGTACATTATTTGAGTTCTTTCATTTTTGGTATTAATATTATTATAATATTTCGTAAAAGTAATTTAATAAACTACTTCGGTTAAAAATATAAGTTTTAAAGTATTAAAACTCCTTTTGACGTCTAAATCGGCTATTAAAGACGAAATATTTGCATTACATATTGTATATTGTACATTTTTTAAGTTCTTTCGATTTTTGGTTATTATATTTGTGTAATTTTTTTTCACAGCTATGTTTATAAACTTCTTTAGTTAGTAATCAAACTTTAATCATTTTAAAAGTACTATAGACGTTATAAAAGGCTATTTCAAACAAAATACTTGTATTAAACCCTTTTTAACGTACACTATTTGAATTATTTTAATTACTAGTATTAATATTCTTATAAAATATGATAAACCTAATTAAATGAACCTATTCGGTTAGGAATATTATTTTAAAAGTATTAAAACTCCTTTTGCTGCAAAATCGGCTGTTTAAGACGAAATACTTGAAGTAAATATTGTTTTTTGTACATTTTTTGAGTTATTTTGATTTTTGATTATTATATTCTTGTAATTTTTGTATAGCTGTGTTTATAAACTTCTTTGTTAGTAATCTAACTTTGAACATATTTAAAGTTCTATAGAGGTTATAAAAACCTGTTTCAAACAAAATACTTGTATCCTTTTTAACGTACATTATTTGAATTATTCTGATTAAAGATATTACTAATCTTATGATAAATTTTACAGCTAATTAAATGAACCTACTCGGTTAGAAACATTAGTTTTAAAGTATTAAAACTCCTTTTGACGTCAAAATCGGCTGTTTAAGACTAAATACTTGCAGTAAACAATGTTTATCTTACATTATTTGAGTTATTTCGATTTTTGGTTATAATATTCTTGTAATTTTTCGTAAAGCTATGTTTATAAACCTCTTTTGTTAGTAATCCAACTTTAAACATATTAAAAGTACTATAGACGTCATAAAAGGCTGTTTCAAATAAAAGACATGTAAAAAATCCTTTTTAACGAACATTATTTGAATTATTTGGATTATTGGTATTAATATTCTTATAATATATCATACAGCTATATAAATAAACGTTTTCGGGTAAAAATAATAGTTTTAAAGTAATAAAACTACTTTTGACGTCAAAATCGGCAGTTTAAGACGAAATACTTGCAGTAAACATTGTTTATTGTACATTATTTGAGTTAATTCTATTTTTAGTTATAATATTCTTGTTATCTTCGTACAGCTTAATTAATAAACGTTTTCAGTTAAATATATTAGTTTTAATGTACTTTAACTACTTTTGACGTCAAAATCGGCTGTTTTATACGAAATACTTGGAATAAACATTCTTTATAATACATTATTTGATTTATTATGATTTTTTATATTAATATCATTGTAATTATTCGTAAAAGTAATATAATTCTTGACTTCGGTTAAAAATATTAGTTTTAAAGTATGAAAACTCCTTTTGACGTCTAAATCGGCTGTTATAGACGAAATACTTGCAATAAACATTGTTTATGGTACATTATTAAAATTATTATAATTTTTTGTACACATTTTGTTGTAATTTTTCGTAAAGATATGTTTATAAACTTCTTAGGTTAGTAATCTTACTTTAAACATAGACGTTATAAAAGGCTGTTTCATTCAAAATATTGTTTTAAACCCTTTAACGTACACTGTTTGAATTATTTTGATTATTGGTTTTAATATTCTTATATTCTATCATACAGCTAGTTAAATGAACCTATTCGGTTAGGAAAATTTGTTTTAAAGTATTAAACCACATTTTAAAAGTACTATAGACGTAATAATATGCTGTTTTCAACAAAATAATTGAATAATTCCTTTTTCATCGTACACTAATTGAATTATTTTAATTATTGGTATTAATATTCTTGTAATATATCATACAGCTAATAAAATAAACATATTTAGTTAGGAATATTAGTTTTAAAGTACTAAAACTCCTTTTGACGTCAAAATCGGCTGTTTAAGACGTATAGTTGTAATAAACATTGTTTATCGTACATTATTTGAGTTATTATGATTTTTGGTAATAATATTCATGTAATTTTTCGTAAAAGTAATTTAATAAACGTCTTCGGGTAAAAATATTAGATTTAAAAAATTAAAACTTCTTTTAAGTTTAAAATCGGCTGTTTAAGACGAAATACTAGCAATAAACATTGTTTATCGTACATTATTTGAGTTACTTTGATTTTTAGTTATAATATTTAAGTTATTTTTCGTAAAGGTATTTAAAGAAATCTGTTCGTTTAAAAATATTAGTTTTAAAGTATTAAAACTCCTTTCAACGTCAAAATTGGCTGTAAAAGAAGAAATACTTGCAATAAACATTGTATATCTTACATTAATTGAGTTCTTTCATTTATGGTATTAATATTATTATAATATTTCGTAAAAGTAATTTAATAAACTACTTCGGTTAAAAATATTAGTTTTAAAGTATTAAAACTCCTTTTGTCGTCTAAATCGGCTGGTAAAGACGAAATATGTGCATTACATATTGTTTATTGTACATTTTTTTAAGTTCTTTCGATTTTTCGTTATTATATTTTTGTAATTTTTTGTACAGCTATGTTTATAAACTTCTTTAGTTAGTAATCAAACTTTAAACATATTAAAAAAAATATAGACGTCATAAAAGGCTGTTTCAAATAAAACACTTGTATTAAACCCTTTTTTAACGTACATTATTTGAATTATTTTGATTATTTGTGTTAATATTCTCATAATATATCATAAAGCTAATTAAATGAACCTATTCGGTTAGGATTATTAGTTTTAAAATATTATAACTCCTTTTGACGTCTAATTTGGCTGTTTAAGACGAAATACTTGCAGTAAACATTGTTTATTGTACATTTTTTGAGTTATTTTGATTTTTGATTATTATATTCTTGTAATTTTTCGTACAGCAATGTTTATAAACTTCTTTGGTTAGTAATCTAACTTTAAACATATTTAAAGTTCTATAGACGTTATAAAAACCTGTTTCAAACAAAATACTTGTATTAAACCCTATTTAATGTACATTATTTGAATTATTTTGATAAAAGTTATTAAAATTCTTATAATATATCTTAAAGCTAATTAAATGAACCTACTCGGTTAGAAATATTAGTTTTAAAGTATTAAAACTCTTTTGACGTCAAAATCGGCTGTTTAAGACTAAATACTTGCAGTAAACATTGTTTATCTTACATTATTTGAGTTATTTTGATATTGGTTATTATATTCTTGTAATTTTTCGTACAGCTATGTTTATAAACTCCTTTTGTTAGTAATCTAACTTTAAACATATCAAAAGTACTATAGACGTCATAAAAGGCTGTTTTAAATAAAACACTTGTATTAAACCCTTTTTAACGTACATTTTTGAATTATTTTGATTATTGGTATCACTATTCCTATAATTTATCATACAGCTAATTGAATAAACCTATTCGCTTAGGAATATTAGTTTTAAAGTATTAAAACTCCTTTAGACGTCAAAATCGGCTGTTCAAGACGAAATACTTGCATAAACATTGTTTATCGTTCATTATTACAGTTATTATAACTTTTGGTATTATTATTCTTGTAATATACCATACAGCTAAATAAGTAAACTTATTCGGTTGGGAATATTAGTTTTAACGTATTATAACTCCTTTTGACGTCTAAAACGGCTGTTTAAAACAAAATACTTGCAATAAACATTGTTTCTCATACATTATTTGATTTATGATCTTTTTTGTAATAATAGTTTTGTAATATTTCGTAAAGATAATTTAAAAAACGTCTTCGGGTAAAAATATTAGTTTTATTGTATTAAAACTTCTTTTGAGTTCAAAATCGGCTGTTCAAGACGAAATACTTGCAACAAACATTGTTTATCGTATGTTATTTAAGATATTGTGATTTTAGGTAATAATGTTCTTGTAATTTTTTGTACAGCTATGTTAATAAACATCTTTAGTTAGTAATCTAACTTTAAACATATTGAAACTACTATAGACGCTATAAAAGGCTGTTTTAACCAATATGTTTGTTTTAAACCATTTTTAACGTACACTATTTAAATTATTTTGATTATTGGTATTAATATTCATGTAATATGTCATACAGGTAATAATATTAACCTATTCGGTTAAGAATATTAGTTTTAAAGTGTTAAAACTCCGTTTGACGTCAAATCGGATGTTTAAGACGAAATACTTCCAATAATCATTGTTTATTGAACATTAATTGATTTTTTTCGAATTTTGGTTATTATATTCTACTAATAATATGTACGGGTAATTTAATAAATGTCTTTGGTTAAAAATACTAGTTCTTAAGTATAAAAACTCCTTTTGACGTCAAAATTGGCTATTTAAGAATAAATACTTACAATAAGCATTGTTTTTCGTTTATTATTTGAGTTATTTCGATTTTTGGTGATAATATTCTTGTCATTCTTCATACATGAAGTTTAATTAATGTCTTCGGTTAAAAATAATAGTATTAAAACTCCTTTAGACGTCTAAATCGGCTGTTTAAGACAAAATACTCGCACTTTACATTGTTTATCTTTTATTATTTAAGTTATTTCGATTTTTGGTAATAATATTATTGTAATATTTCAGAAAATAAAATAAAATAATTCCTTCGGTTAAGAATATTAGTTTTAAAATATTGAAACTCTTTTTGACGTCTAAAACGGCTGTTTAAGACGAAATACTTGCAATAAACATTGCTATATTTCGTACAGCTAATCTAATAAACGCTTTCGGTTAAATATATTAGTTTTAAAGTACTAAAACTTCTTCTGACGTCAAAATAGGCTGATTAATAGAAATACATGCAGAAAACATTGTTTATCGTACATTATTTGAGTTATTTCAATTTTTGGTTATAATATTCTTTTAATTTTTCATAAAGCTATGTTCATAAACTTTTTTGGTTAGTAATCTAACTTTAAACATATTAAAAGTAGCATAGACGTTATAAAATGCTGTTTCATACAAAGTACTTGTAATAAACCCTTTTAAACGTACACTATTTGATTTATTTTAATTATTCGTAAAAATACTCTTACAATATATAATGCAGCTAATAAAATGAACCTGTTCGGTTAGGAATATTAGTTTTAAAGTATTAAAACTTCTTTTGAGGTCAAAATCGGCTGTATAAGACTAAAAACATGCAGTAAACATTCTTTATCGTACATTATTTAAGTTATTTCGATTTTTGGTTATAATATTTATGTAATTTTTCGTACAGCTATGTTTATAAATTTCTTTTGTTAGTAATCCAACTATAAACATATTAAAAGTGCTATAGACGTCATAAAAGGCTGTTTCAAACAAAACACTTGTATTAAACTCTTTTTAACGTACATTTATTGAATTATTTTGATTAAAGGTATTAATAGTCTTTTTGACTCCTTTTGACGTCAAAAACGGCTGTTTAAGACCAAATTCTTGCAATATACATTGTTTATCGTACATTATTTGATTTATTTTGATTTTTTATAATAAGATTATTGTAATATTTTGTAAAGGTAATTTAATAAACGTCTTCTGGTAAAAATATTAGTTTTAATGTATTAAAATTCCTTTTGATTTCAAAATCGGCTAATTAAGACGAAATATTGCAATAAACATTGTTTATCGTACATTATTTGAGTTATTTCAATTTTCGGTTAAAATATTCTCGTAATTTTTTTAAAGGTGTTTTAATAAATTTCTTAGGTTGAAAATATTATTTTTCAAATATTAAAACTCCCTTTGACGTCTTTATCGGCTGTTTAAAACGAAATACTTGTAATAATTATTGTTTATCTTTCATCATGTGAGTTATTTCGATTTTTGGTATTAATATTATTGAAATATTTCATAAAATAAAAGAAATAAACCTCTTCGGTTAGATATATTAGTTTTAAAGTATTAAAATTCTTTTTGACGTCAAAAACGGCTGTTTTAGACGAAATACTTGCAATAAACATTGTATATCGTACATTTTATGATTTATTATGACTTTTAGTTATAATATTCTCGTGATATTTCGTCAGCTATGTTAATAAACGTTTTTGGTTAAATATATTAGTTTTAAAGTACTAAAACTCCTTTTGACGTCAAAATAGGCTGTTTAATACGAAATAATTTAAATAAACATTATTCATCGTACATTATTTGATTTATTATGATTTTTGGTAGTAATATTCTTGTAATATTTCAAAAAATTAAATAAAATAAACCTCTTCGGTTGGGAATATTTGTTTTAAAGTATTAAAACTCTATTTAACGTCAAAATCGGTTGTTTAAGACGAAATATTTGCAATAAACAGTGTTTATAGTACATAATTTGAGTTATTTTCAATTTTGGATATAATCTTTTGGTAATATTTTGTACAAGTACTTAATATAAACATTATAAAGATAATATTGCAATAAACATTGTTTATCGTATGTTATTTGAGTTATTGCGATTTTAGTTTATAATAATCATGTAATTTTTGTACAGCTATGTTAATAAACTTCTTTAATTAGTAATTTAACTTTAAACATATTGTAACTTATATAGACGTTATAAAAGTCTGTTTTACCTAATACACTTGTTTTAAACCTTTTTTAACGTACACTATATAAATTATTTTGATTATTGGTATTAATATTTAACTAATATATCATACAGCTAATTAAATAAACCTATTCGGCAAGGAATATTAGTTTTAAAGTATTTATAAACTTTTTTGGTTAGTAATCTAACTATAAACATATTAAACGTAGCATAGATGTTATAAAATGCTGTTTCATTCAAAATACTTGTATTAAACCCTTTTTAACGTACGCTGATTGAATTATTTTGGTTATTGGTATTAATATTCTTATACTATATCATACAGCTAGTTAAATGAACCTATTCAGTTAGCAATATTCGTTTAAAAATATTAAAACCTCTATTAACGGCCAAATCGGCTGTTTAAGACTAAATACTTGCAGTAAACTTTGTTTATTGTACATTATTTGAGTTATTTCGATTTTTGGTTATAATATTCTTGTAGTTTTTGTAAAGGTATTTTTATAACTTTTTTGGTTAGTAATCCAATTTTAAACATATTAAAAGTACTATAGTCGTCATAAAAGGCTTTTTCAAACAAAACACTTGTATTAAACCTTTTTTAATGTACATTATTTAAATTATTTTGATTATTGGTATTAATATTCTTATAATATATTATACAGCTAATCAAATAAACGTTTTCGGGTAAAAATATTAGTTTTAAAGTATTAAAACCCCTTTTGACGTTTAAATTAACCGTTAAAGAAGAAATACTTGCAATAAAATTGTATATCGTACATTATTTGAGTTATTTCATTTTCGATTACAATATTCTTGTATTTTTTTGTACAGCTATATTTATAACTTTTTTTGTTTAGTAAAAGTAATTGTTTACTATTGAAATTGGTTTGATTATTGGTATTAATACTCTTATAATATATCATACAGCTAATTAAAAGAACTTATTCGGTTAGGAATATTTGTTATAAAGTAGTAAAACTTCTTTAACGTCAAAATCGGCTGTTTAAGACTAATTACTTGCAGTTAACATAGTTTATCGTACATTATTTGAGTTATTTCGATTTTTGGTTATAATATTCTTGTAATTTTTCTTGCAGCTATGTTTCTAAACTTCTTTGGTTAGTAATCTAACTTTAAACATATTTAAAGTACTATAGAAGTTACAAAAACCTGTTTCAAACAAAATACTTGTATTAAACCCTTTTTAACGTACATTATTTGAATTATTTTGATTAAAGATATTAATTTTCTTATAATATATCTTACAGCTAATTAAATGAACCTACTCGGTTAAAAATATTAGTTTTAAAATATAAAAACTCCTTTTGACGTCAAAATCGGCTGATTAAGACTAGTTACTTGCAGTAAACATTGTTCATCTAACATTATTTGAGTTATTTAGATTTTTGGTTATAATATTCTTGAAATTTTTCGCACAGCTTATTTAATAAACGTTTTCGGTAAAATACAGTAGTTTTAAAGTACTTAAACTACTTTTGACGTCAAAATCTGCTGTTTAATACGAAGTATTTGGAATAAACATTGTTTATCATACATAATTTAATTAATATGATTTTTGGTATTAATATTCTAGTAATATTTTGTAAAAGTAACTTAATAAACGACTTCGGTAAAAATATTAGTTTTAAAGTATTAAAATTCCTTTTTACGTCTAAATTGGCTGTTAAAGACTAAATACTTGCAATAAACATTGTTTATCGTATATTATTTGAGTTATTGCGATTTTAGTTTATAATAATCATGTAATTTTTTGTACAGCTTTGTTAATAAACTTCTTTAATTAGTAATCTAACTTTAAACATATTGTAACATATATAGACAATATAAAAGTCTGTTTTACCTAATATAATAGTTTTAAACCTTTTTTAACGTACACTATATAAATTATGTTGATTATTGGTATTAATATTTAACTAATATATCATACAGCTAATTAAATAAACCTATTCGGCAAGGAATATTAGTTTCAAAGTATTAATACTCTGTATGACGTCAAATCGGCTGTTTAAGACGAAATACTCACAATAAACATTGTTTATCGTACATTATTTGAGTTATTTCGAATTTTGGTTATAATATTCTTCTAATATTTTGTACAGGTAATTTAATATATATCTTTGGTTAAAAATAATAGTTATAAAGTTTAAAAACTGCTTTTGACGTCAAAATCGACTGTTTAAGACGAAATATTTGCATAAACATTATTTATCGTACATCATTTGATATATTTCAATTTTTGGTTATAATATTCTTGTAATTTTTGTAAAGATATTTTAATAAATGTTTTCAGTTGAAAATATTAGTTTTAAAGTATTAAAACTCCTTTCGACGTCAAAATCGACTGTTTAAGAAGAAATACTTGCAATAAGCATTGTTTTAAGTTTATTATTCAAGTTATTTCTATTATTGGTTATAATATTCTTGTTATACTTCGTACATGTAATTTAATAATCGTCTTCAGTTAAAAATACTAGTATTAAAACTCCTTTTGTCGTCTAAACCGGCTGTTTAAGACGAAATACTTGCAATAAACAATGTTTTATTTTTTGAGTTATTTCGATTTTTGTAAAAATATTATTGTTATATTTCATAAAATTAATCAAAATAGTTCCTTCGGTTTGGAATATTAATTTTAAAGTATTAAAACTTTTTTTGACGTCAAAAACGGCTGTTTACGACTAAATACTTGCAATAAACATTGTTTATCGTACATGATTTGAGTTAAATCGATTTTTAATTATAATATTCTTGTTTTTTTTCGTACAGCTATGTTTATAAACTTCTTTTGTTAGTGATCGGACTTTAAACATATTAAAAGTACTATAGACGTTATAAAAGGCTGTTTCAAACAAAATACTTGTATTAAACCCTTTTTTACGTACAGTATTTAAATTATTTTAAATATTGGTATTAAAATTCTTATAATATATCATACAGCTAATTAAATGAACTTATTCGGTTAGGAATATTAGTTTTAAAGTATTAAAATTATTAATAAAGTATAAAAATAAAATCTAATTTTAACGTTAAAATCGGCTGTTTAAGACTAAATACTTGCAGTAAACATTGTTTTTTGTACATTATTTGAGTTATTTCGATTTTTAGTTATAATATTCTTGTAATCTTCGTACAGCTTATTTAATAAACGTTTTCGGTTAAATATATTAGTTTTAAAGTACTTCAACTACTTTTGACGTCAAAATTGGCTGTTTTATACTGAATACTTGGAATAAACATTGTTTATCATACATTATTTGATTTATTATGATTTTTTGTATTAATATCATTGTAATATTTCGTAAAAGTAATATAATAATCGACTTCGGTTAAAAATATTAGTTTTAAAGTATGAAAACTCCTTTTGACGTCTAAATCGGCTGTTATAGACGAAATACTTGCAATAAACATTGTTTATGGTACATTATTAAACTTATTATAATTTTTTGTACTCATATTCTTGTAATTTTTCGTAAAGCTATGTTTATAAACTTTTTAGTTTAGTAATCTTACTTTAAACAAACTAAATGTACCATAGACGTTATAAAAGGCTGTTTCATTCAAAATACTTGTTTTAAACCCTTTTTAACGTACACTATTTGTATTTTTTTGATTATGGGTATTAATATTCTTATATTATATCATACAGCTAGTTAAATAAACCTATTCGGTTAGGAAAATTCGTTTTTAAGTATTAAAACACATCTTAAAAGTACTATAGACGTAAAAATACGCTGTTTTCAACAAAATAATTGAATAATTTCTTTTTCATCGTAAATTATTTGAATTATTTTAATTATTGGTATTAATATTCTTGTAATATATCATACAGCTAATAAAATAAACATATTTAGTTAGGAATATTAGTTTTAAAGTATTAAAACTCCTTTTGACGTCAAAATCGGCTGTTTAAGACTAAATACTTGTAGTAAACAATGTTTATCTTTTATTATTTGAGTTATTTCGATTTTTGGTTATAATATTCTTGTAATTTTTCGTACAGCTATGTTTATAAACTTCTTTTGTTAGTAATCCAACTTTAAACATATTAAAAGTACTATAGACGTCATAGAAGGCTGTTTCAAATAAAAGACTTGTATTAAATCCTTTTTAACGTACATTATTTGAATTATTTGGATTATTGGTATAAATATTCTTATAATATATCATACAGCTAAATAAATAAACGTTTTCGGGTAAAAATAATAGTTTTAAAGTAATAAAACTCTTTTGACGTTAAAATCGGCAGTTTAAGACGAAATACTTGCAGTAAACATTGTTTATTGTACATTATTTGAGTTAATTCTATTTTTAGTTATAATATTCTTGTTATCTTCGTACAGCTCAATTAATAAACGTTTTCAGTTAAATATTTTAGTTTTAATGTACTTTAACTACTTTTGACGTCAAAATCGGCTGTTTTATACGAAATACTTGGAATAAACATTGTTTATCATACATTATTTGATTTATTATGATTTTTTATATTAATATCATTGTAATTATTCGTAAAAGTAATATAATTCTTGACTTCGGTTAAAAATATTAGTTTTAAAGTATGAAAACTCCTTTTGACGTCTAAATCGGCTGTTATAGACGAAATACTTGCAATAAACATTGTTTATTGTACATTATTAAACTTATTATAATTTTTTGTACTCATATTCTTGTAATTTTTCGTAAAGATATGTTTATAAACTTCTTAGGTTAGTAATCTTACTTTAAACATAGACGTTATAAAAGGCTGTTTCATTCAAAATATTGTTTTAAACCCTTTTTAACGTACACTATTTGAATTATTTTGATTATTGGTATTAATATTCTTATATTCTATCATACAGCTAGTTATATGAACCTATTCGGCTAGGAAAATTCGTTTTAAAGTATTAAACCACATTTTAAATGTACTATAGACGTAATAATATGCTGTTTTCAACAAAATAATTGAATAATTCCTTTTTTATCGTACACTAATTGAATTATTTTAATTTTTGGTATTAATATTCTTGTAATATATCATACAGCTAATAAAATAAACATATTTAGTTAGGAATATTAGTTTTAAAGTACTAAAACTCCTTTTGACGTCAAAATCTGCTGTTTAAGACGTATAGTTGTAATAAACATTGTTTATCGTACATTATTTGAGTTATTATGATTTTTGGTAATAATGTTCATGTAATTTTTCGTAAAAGTAAATTAATAAACGTCTTCGGGTAAAAATATTAGATTTAAAAAATTAAAACTTCTTTTAAGTTTAAAATCGGCTGTTTAAGACGAAATACTAGCAATAAACATTGTTTATCGTACATTATTTGAGTTACTTTGATTTTTAGTTATAATATTTAAGTTATTTTTCGTAAAGGTAATTAAAGAAATCTGTTCGTTTAAAAATATTAGTTTTAAAATATTAAAACTCCTTTCAACGTCAAAATTTGCTGTTAAAGAAGAAATACTTGCAATAAACATTGTATATCTTACATTAATTGAGTTCTTTTATTTATGGTATTAATATTATTATAATATTTCGTAAAAGTAATTTAATAAACTACTTCGGTTAAAAATATTAGTTTTAAAGTATTAAAACTCCTTTTGACGTCTAAATCGGCTGTTAAAGACGAAATATGTGCATTACATATTGTTTATTGTACATTTTTTTAAGTTCTTTCGACTTTTGGTTATTATATTTTTGAAATTTTTTGTACAGCTATGTTTATAAACTTCTTTAGTTAGTAATCAAACTTTAAACATATTAAAAAAAATATAGACGTCATAAAAGGCTGTTTCAAATAAAACACTTGTATTAAACCCTTTTTTAACGTACATTATTTGAATTATTTTGATTATTGGTGTTAATATTCTCATAATATATCATAAAGCTAATTAAATGAACCTATTCGGCTAGGATTATTAGTTTTAAAGTATTATAACTCCTTTTGACGTCTAAATTGTCTGTTTAAGACGAAATACTTGCAGTAAACATTGTTTATTGTACATTTTTTGAGTTATTTTGATTTTTGATTATTATATTCTTGTAATTTTTCGTACAGCAATGTTTATAAATTTCTTTGGTTAGTAATCTAACTTTAAACATATTTAAAGTTCTATAGACGTTATAAAAACCTGTTTCAAACAAAATACTTGTATTAAACCCTATTTAATGTACATTATTTGAATTATTTTGAAAAAAGTTATTAAAATTCTTATAATATATCTTAAAGCTAATTAAATGAACCTACTCGGTTAGAAATATTAGTTTTAAAGTATTAAAACTCTTTTGACGTCAAAATCGGCTGTTTAAGACTAAATACTTGCAGTAAACATTGTTTATCTTACATTATTTGAGTTATTTCGATATTGGTTATAATATTCTTGTAATTTTTCGTACAGCTATGTTTATAAACTTCTTTTGTTAGTAATCTAACTTTAAACATATCAAAAGTACTATAGACGTCATAAAAGGCTGTTTTAAATAAAACACTTGTATTAAACCCTTTTTAACGTACATTTTTGAATTATTTTGATTATTGGTATCACTATTCCTATAATTTATCATACAGCTAATTGAATAAACCTATTCGCTTAGGAATATTAGTTTTAAAGTATTAAAACTCCTTTAGACGTCAAAATCGGCTGTTCAAGACGAAATACTTGCATAAACATTGTTTATCGTTCATTATTACAGTTATTAAAACTTTTGGTATTATTATTCTTGTAATATACCATACAGCTAAATAAGTAAACTTATTCGGTTGGGAATATTAGTTTTAGCGTATTATAACTCCTTTTGACGTCTAAAACGGCTGTTTAAAACAAAATACTTGCAATAAACATTGTTTCTCATACATTATTTGATTTATGATCTTTTTTGTAATAATATTTTTGTAATATTTCGTAAAGATAATTTAAAAAACGTCTTCGGGTAAAAATATTAGTTTTATTGTATTAAAACTTCTTTTGAGTTCAAAATCGGCTGATCAAGACGAAATACTTGCAATAAACATTGTTTATCGTATGTTATTTAAGATATTGCGATTTTAGGTAATAATGTTCTTGTAATTTTTTGTACAGCTATGTTAATAAACATCTTTAGTTAGTAATCTAACTTTAAACATATTGAAACTACTATAGACGCTATAAAAGGCTGTTTTAACCAATATGTTTGTTTTAAACCATTTTTAACGTACACTATTTAAATTATTTTGATTATTGGTATTAATATTCATGTGATATGTCATACAGGTAATAAAATAAACCTATTCGGTTAAGAATATTAGTTTTAAAGTGTTAAAACTCCGTTTGACGTCAAATCGGATGTTTTAGACGAAATACTTCAAATAAACATTGTTTATTGTACATTAATTGATTTTTTTAGAATTTTGGTTATTATATTCTACTAATAATATGTACAGGTAATTTAATAAATGTCTTTGGTTAAAAATACTAGTTCTTAAGTATAAAAACTCCTTTTGACGTCAAAATTGGCTGTTTAAGAATAAATACTTACAATAAGCATTGTTTTTCGTTTATTATTTGAGTTATTTCGATTTTTGGTGATAATATTCTTGTCATACTTCATACATGTAATTTAATAATTGTCTTCGGTTAAAAATACTAGTATTAAAACTCCTTTAGACGTCTAAATCGGCTGTTTAAGACGAAATACTCGCACTTTACATTGTTTATCTTTTATTATTTAAGTTATTTCGATTTTTGGTAATAATATTATTGTAATATTTCATAAAATAAAATAAAATAATTCCTTCGGTTAAGAATATTAGTTTTAAAATATTGAAACTCTTTTTGACGTCTATAACGGCTGTTTAAGACGAAATACTTGCAATAAACATTGTTATATTTCATACAGCTAATCTAATAAACGCTTTCGGTTAAATGTATTAGTTTTAAAGTACTAAAACTTCTTCTGACGTCAAAATAGGCTGTTTAAAAGAAATACATGCAGAAAACATTGTTTATCGTACATTATTTGAGTTATTTCAATTTTTGGTTATAATATTCTTTTAATTTTTCATAAAGCTACGTTTATAAACTTCTTTAGTTAGTAATCTAACTTTAAACATATTAAAAGTAGCATAGACGTTATAAAATGCTGTTTCATACAAAGTACTTCTAATAAACCCTTTTAAACGTACACTATTTGATTTATTTTAATTATTCGTAAAAATATTTTTATATCATATAATGCAGCTAATAAAATGAACCTATTCGGTTAGGAATATTAGTTTTAAAGTATTAAAACTCCTTTTGAGGTCAAAATCGGCTGTATAAGACTGAAAACATGCAGTAAACATTGTTTATCGTACATTATTTAAGTTACTCGATTTTTGGTTATAATATTTATGTAATTTTTCGTACAGCTATGTTTGTAAATTTCTTTGGTTAGTAATCCAACTTTAAACATATTTAAAGTGCTATAGACGTCATAAAAGGCTGTTTTAAACAAAACACTTGTATTAAACTCTTTTTAACGTACATTAATTGAATTATTTTGATTAAAGGTATTAATAGTCTTTTAATCTGTCATACAGCTAATTAAATAAACGTGTTCGGGTAAAAATATTAGTATTAAAACTCCTTTTGACGTCAAAAACGGCTGTTTAAGACAAAATTCTTGCAATAAACATTGTTTATCGTACATTATTTGATTTATTTTGATTTTTGGTAATAAGATTATTGTAATATTTTGTAAAGGTATTTTAATAAACGTCTTCTGGTAAAAATATTAGTTTTAATGTATTAAAATTCCTTTTGAGTTCAAAATCGGCTAATAAAGACGAAACACTTGCAATAAACATTGTTTATCGTACATTATTTGAGTTATTTCAATTTTCGGTTAAAATATTCTCGTAATTTTTTTAAAGGTGTTTTAACAAATTTCTTAGGTTGAAAATATTAGTTTTCAAATATTAAAACTCCCTTTGACGTCTTAATCGGCTGTTTAAGACGAAATACTTGTAATAAATATTGTTTATCTTTCATCATGTGAGTTATTTCGATTTTTGGTATTAATATTATTGAAATATTTCATAAAATAAAAGAAATAAACCTCTTCGGTTAGGTATATTAGTTTCAAAGTATTAAAATTCTTTTTGACGTCAAAAACGTCTGTTTTAGACAAAATACTTGCAATAAACTTTGTATATCGTACATTTTATGATTTATTATGATTTTTGGTTATAATATTCTCGTGATATTTCGTCAGCTATGTTAATAAACGTTTTTGGTTAAATATATTAGTTTTAAAGTACTAAAACTCCTTTTGACGTCAAAATAGGCTGTTTAATACGAAATAATTTAATTAAACATTGTTTATCGTACATTATTTGGTTTATTATGATTTTTGGTAGTAATATTCTTGTAATATTTCAAAAAATTAAATAAAATAAACCTCTTCGGTTGGGAATATTTGTTTTAAAGTATTAAAACTCTATTTAACGTCAAAATCGGTTGTTTAAGACGAAATATTTCCAATAAACAGTGTTTATAGTACATAATTTGAGTTATTTTCAAATTTGAATATAATCTTTTGGTAATATTTTGTACAAGTACTTTAATATAAACATTATAAATATAATATTGCAATAAACATTGTTTATCTTATGTTATTTGAGTTATTGCGATTTTAGTTTATAATAATCATGTAATATTTTGTACAGCTATATTAATAAACTTCTTTAATTAGTAATCTAACTTTAAACATATTGTAACTTATATAGACGGTATAAAAGTCTGTTTTACCTAATATACTTGTTTTAAACCTTTTTTAACGTACACTATATAAATTATTTTGATTATTGGTATTAATATTTAACTAATATATCATACAGCTAATTAAATAAACCTATTCGGCAAGGAATATTAGTTTTAAAGTATTAAAACTCTGTTTGACGTCAAATCGGCTGTTTAAGACGAAATACTCACAATAAACATCGTTTATCGAACATTATTTGAGTTATTTCGAATTTTGGTTATAATATTCTTCTAATATTTTGTACAGGTAATTTAATATATATCTTTGGCTAAAAATACTAGTTAAAACGTATAAAAACTGCTTTTGACGTCAAAATCGACTGTTTAAGACGAAATATATGCATAAACATTATTTATCGTACATTATTTGAGTTATTTCGATTTTTGGTTATAATATTCTTATAATTTTTGTAAAGATATTTTAATAAACGTTTTCAGTTGAAAATATTAGTTTTAAAGTATTAAAACTCCTTTCGACGTCAAAATCGACTGTTAAAGAAGAAATACTTGCAATAAGCATTGTTTTAAGTTTATTATTTGAGTTATTTCGATTATTGGTTATAATATTCTTGTTATACTTCGTACATGTAATTTAATAATTGTCTTCAGTTAAAAATACTAGTATTAAAACTCCTTTCGTCGTCAAAATCGAGTGTTAAAGAAGAAATACTTGCAACAAGCATTGTTTTAAGATTATTATTTGAGTTAAATCGATTTTTGGTTATAATATTTTTGTGATATTTTGTACATCTAATTTAATTAACGTTTTCGGTTAAATATATTAGTTTTAAACTACTAAAACTCCTACTGACGTCAAAATAGGCTGTTTAACACGAAATACTTGCAGTAAACATTGTTTTTGGACATTATTTGAGTTAAATCGATTTTTGGTTATAATATTCTTGTGATTTTTCGTACAGCTATTTTTATAAACTTCTTTTGTTAGTAATCCAACTTTAAACATATTAAAAGTACTATAGACGTTATAAAAGGCTGTTTCAAACAAAATACTTGTATTAAACCTTTTTTAACGAACAGTATTTAAATTATTTTAATTATTGGTATTAATATTCTCATAATATATCATACAGCTTATTGAATGAACCTATTCGGTTAGGAATATTAGTTTTAAAGTATTAAAATTATTAATAAAGGATTAAAATAAAATCTCCTTTTAACGTTAAAATCGGCTGTTTAAGACTGAATACTTGCAGTAAACATTGTTTATCGTACATTATTTGAGTTATTTTGATTTTTAGTTATAATATTCTTGTAATCTTCGTACAGCTTATTTAATAAACGTTTTCGGTTAAATATATTAGTTTTAAAGTACTTCAACTACTTTTGACGTCAAAATCGGCTGTTTTATACGAAATACTTGAAATAAACATTGTTTATCATACATTATTTGATTAATTTTGATTTTTTGTATTAATATCATTGTAATATTTCGTAAAAGTAATATAATAATCGACTTCGCTTAAAATATTAGTTTTAAAGTATGAAAACTCCTTTTGACGTCTAAATCGGCTGTTATAGACGAAATACTTGCAATAAACATTGTTTATTGTACATTATTAAACTTATTATAATTTTTTGTACTCATATTCTTGTAATTTTTCGTAAAGCTATGTTCATAAACTTCTTAGGTTAGTAATCTTACTTTAAACAAACTAAAAGTACCATAGACGTTATAAAAGGCTGTTTCATTCAAAATACTTGTTTTAAACCCTTTTTAACGTATACTATTTAATTTATTTCGATTATGGGTATTAATATTCTTATATTATATCATACTGCTAGTTAAATAAACCTATTCGGTTAGGAAAATTCGTTTTAAAGTATTAAAAAACATTTTAAAAGTACTATAGACGTAATAATATGCTGTTTTCAACAAAATAATTGAATAACTTCTTTTTCATCGTAAATTATTTGAATTAGTTTAATTATTGGTATTAATGTTCTTGTAATATATCATACAGCTAATAAAATAAACATATTTAGTTAGGAATATTAGTTTTAAAGTATTAAAACTTCTTTTAAGTTTAAAATCGGCTGTTTAAGACGAAATACTAGCAATATACATTGTTTATCGTACATTATTTGAGTTACTTTGATTTTTAGTTATAATATTTAAGTTATTTTTCGTAATGGTAATTAAACAAATCTGTTCGTTTAAAAATAATAGTTTTAAAGTATTAAAACTCCTTTCAACGTCAAAATCGGCTGTAAAAGAAGAAATCCTTGCAATAAACATTGTATCTCGTACATTATTTGAGTTCTTTCATTTTTGGTATTAATATTATTGTAATATTTCGTAAAAGTAATTTAATAAACTACTTCGGTTAAAAATATTAGTTTTAAAGTATTAAAACTCCTTTTGACGTCTAAATCTTCTGTTAAAGACGAAATATTTGCATTACATATTGTTTATTGTACATTTTTTTAAGTTCTTTCGATTTTTGGTTATTATATTTTTGTAATTTTTTTTCACAGCTTTGTTTATAAACTTCTTTAGTTAGTAATCAAACTTTAAACATATTAAAAGTACTATAGACGTTATAAAAGGCAGTTTCAAACAAAATACTTGTATTAAACCCTTTTTTAACGTACACTATTTGAATTATTTTGATTATTAGTATTAATGTTCTTATAATATATGATAAAGCTAATTAAATGAACCTATTCGGTTAGGAATATTAGTTTTAAAGTATTAAAACTCCTTTTAACGTCAAAATCGGCTGTTTAAGACTAAATACTTGCAGTAAACATTGTTTATCTTACATTATTTGAGTTATTTCGATTTTTGGTTATAATGTTCTTGTAATTTTTCGTACAGCTATGTTTATAAACTTCTTTTGTTAGTAATCTAACTTTAAACATATTAAAAGTACTATAGACGTCATAAAAGGCTGTTTTAAATAAAACACTTGTATTTAACCCTTTTTAACGTACATTATTTGAATTATTTTGATTATTGGTATTAATATTCTTATAATATATCATACAGCTCTATAAATAAACGTTTTCGGGTAAAAATAATAGTTTTAGAGTAATAAAACTACTTTTGACGTCAAAATCGGCTGTTTAAGAAAAAATACTTGCAGTAAACATTGTTTATTGTACATTATTTGAGTTATTTCTATTTTTAGTTATAATATTCTTGTAATCTTTGTACAGTGTAACGCTATCTGCCCTGTGTTGTGATAATAGTTAATAAGTTTACAAAATAACTAGTTGTAAACACTGACAAGTTTAAATTTATTAAAGCACTATGACGTTTGCTTAACGACGAATTTTTAATACAAAATGCTATTCTTGTTGTAGCAACGTTCAGTTTATTGATGAACTCTGGCTGATGACATATCATTGAATTGGAACTTTGAGTGGATTGCAGTTGAGTGTTTAAACTTTTGTAAATTTGTTACTTTAAAAGAAGTACCAAATTATAGATTAAACTTTGTTGCTTATTAAAGAAATTATTGAATTATTCTTTAGCTTTATCAACTTTTTGCATAATTTTACTTGAGTTAATACGTATTTTTTAAAATCACATTTGTTATTAAATATTGTTAATTAAACTGTGCTGTGTAATTTATAACCGGTTGTTTTTAATTTAAGCTACTATTTAAGTGATTACTATACCATTAGAATGATTAAGACTAAGAAGGGCTTAAGACAAAAAAATAAGTTAACGGGTCTTGCAGATACTGAGCCATCAGTATCTGCTGACTTCAACAGCTTTTTTAATAAACGTTTTCGGTTAAATATATTAGTTTAATGTACTTTAACTACTTTTGACGTCAAAATCGGCTGTTTTATACGAAATACTAGGAATAAACATTGTTTATCATACATTATTTGATTTATTATGATTTTTTGTATTAATATCATTGTAATATTTCGTAAAAGTAGTATAATTCTCGAGTTCGGTTAAAAATATTAGTTTTAAAGTATGAAAACTCCTTTTGACGTCTAGTCGGCTGTTATAGACGAAATACTTGCAATAAACATTGTTTATGGTACATTATTACACTTATTTTAATTTTTTGTACTCATATTCTTCTAATTTTTCGTAAAGATATGTTTATAAACTTCTTAGGTTAGTAATCTTACTTTAAACATACTAAAAGTACCATAGACGTTATAAAAGGCTGTTTGATTCAAAATACTTGTTTTAAACCCTTTTTAACTACCACTATTTGAATTATTTTGATTATCGGTATTAATATTCTTATATTCTATCATACAGCTAGTTATATGAACCTATTCGGTTAGGAAAATTCGTTTTAAAGTATTAAACCACATTTTAAAAGTACTATAGACATAATAATATGCTGTTTTCAACAAAATAATTGAATAATTCCTTTTTTATCGTACACTAATTGAATTATTTTAATTATTGGTATTAATATTCTTGTAATATATCATACAGCTAATAAAATAAACATATTTAGTTAGGAATATTAGTTTTAAAGTATTAAAACTCCTTTTGACGTCAAAATCGGCTGTTTAAGACGTATAGTTGTAATAAACATTGTTTATCGTACATTATTTGAGTTATTATGATTTTTGGTAATAATATTCATGTAATTTTTCGTAAAGGTAATTTAATAAACGTCTTCGGGTAAAAATATTAGTTTTGAAAAATTAAAACTTCTTGTAAGTTTAAAATCGGCTGTTTAAGACGAAATACTAGCAATCAACATTGTTTATCGTACATTTATTGATTTTTTTCGAAATTTGGTTATTATATTCTACTAATAATATGTACGGGTAATTTAATAAATGTCTTTAGTTAAAAATACTAGTTCTAAAGTTTTAAAACTTCTTTTGACGTCAAAATTGGCTGTTTAAGAAGAAATACTTACAATAAGCATTGTTTTTCGTTTATTTTTTGAGTTATTTCGATTTTTGGTGATAATATTCTTGTCATACTTCATACATGTAATTTAATAAATGTCTTCGGTTAAAAATACTAGTATTAAAACTGCTTTTGACGTCTAAATCGGCTGTTTAAGACGAAATACTCACACTTTACATTGTTTATCTTTTATTATTTAAGTTATTTCGATTTTTGGTAATAATATTATTGTAATATTTCATAAAATAAAATAAAAAAATTCCTTCGGTTAGGAATATAAGTTTCAAAGTATTGAAACTCTTTTTGACGTCTAAAACGGCTGTTTAAGACGAAATACTTGCAATAAACATTGTTATATTTCGTACACCTAATTTAATAAACGCTTTCGGTTAAATTTATTAGTTTTAAAGTACTCAAACTTCTTATGACGTCAAAATAGGCTGTTTAATAGAAATACATGCATAAAACATTGTTTATCGTACATTATTTGAGTTATTTCAATTTTTGGTTATAATATTCTTGTAATTTTTCGTAAAGCTATGTTTATAAACTTCTTTGGTTAGTAATCTACCTTTAAACATATTAAAAGTAGCATAAACGTTATAAAATGCTGTTTCATACAAAGTACTTGTAATAAACCGTTTTAAACGTACATTATTTGATTTATTTTAATTATTCGTAAAAATACTCTTATAATATATCATGCAGCTAATAAAATGAACTTTTTCGGTTAAGAATATTAGTTTTAAAGTATTAAAACTCCTTTTGAGGTCAAAATCGGCTATATAAGACTTAATACTTGCAGGAAACATTGTTTATCGTACATTATTTGAGTTATTTCGATTTTTGGTTATAATATTTATGTATTTTTTCGTACAGCTATGTTTATAAACTTCCTTGGTTAGTAATCCAACTTTAAACATATTATTAGTGCTATAGACGTCATAAAAGGCTGTTTCAAACAAAACACTTGTATTAAACCCTTTTTAACGTACATTAATTGAATCATTTTGATTACTGGTATTAATATTCTTTTAATCTATCATACAGCTAATTAAATAAACGTGTTTGGGTAAAAATATTAGTTTCTAATTATTAAAACTCCGTTTGACGTCAAAAACGGCTGTTAAAGACAAAATACTTGCAATAAACATTGTTTATCGGACATTATTTGATTTATCATGATTTTTGGTAATAAGATTATTGTAACATTTCGTATAGGTAATTTAATAAACGTCTTCTGGTAAAAATATTAGTTTTAATGTTTTAAAATTCCTTTTGAGTTCAAAATCGGCTGATTAAGACGAAATATTTGCAATAAACATTGATTATCGTACATTATTTGAGTTATTTCAATTTTCGGTTACAATATTCTCGTAATTTTTTTAATGGTGCTGTCAAAATTTTCTTAGATTAAAAATATTAGTTTTCAAATATTAAAACCCCTTTGACGTCTGAATCGGCTGTTTAAGACGAAATACTTGCAATAAATATTGTTTATCTTTCATTATTAGAGTTTTTCGATTTTATGTATTAATATTATTGTAATATTTCATAAAATATAATAAAAAAACCTCTTCGTTTAGGAATATTAGTTTTAAAGTATTAAAACTCCTTTTGAAGTCAAAATTTGCTGTTTGAGACGAAATACTTGCAAATCCATTGTTTATCGTACATTACTTGAGTTATTGCGATTTCTGGTTATAATATTCTTAAAATGTTTCGTACAGCTATGTTAATAAACTTCTTCGTTCAGTAATCTAACTTTAAACGTATTAAAAGTATAATTTAATAGCATTATTGTTATAATTCTTAAAATTAATTAAATAAATTTCTTCGGGTAAAATTATTAGTCTAAAGTATTATAACTCCTTTTGACGTCAAAATCGGCTATTTAAGATGAAATACTTGCAATAAATATTGTTTATCATATATTATATGAGTTATTGCTATTTCAGGCTATAATATTCTTTATTTATTAATATTTAATTATTATTATTTGAATTCTTTTAATTATTGGTATTAATATTCTTATAATATATCATACAGCTAATTAAATAAACGTTTTCGGGTAGAAATATTAGTTTTAAAGTATTAAAACTACTTTTGACTTCAAAATCGGCTGTTTAAGACGAAATACTCAAATTAAATGTTGTTTATCGTACATTATTTGAGTTATTTTGATTTTTGGTTATAATATTCTTATGATATTTCGTACAGCTTATTTAATAAACGTTTTCGGTTAAATATATTAGTTTTTAAGTACTAAAACTACTTTTGACGTCAAAATCGGCTGTTTAATACGAAATACTTGAAATAAACATTGTTTATCATACATTCTTTACTTACTCAATACTTAAAAAATGATATTTTAACTAAAGACGTTTATTTCAAATTTATTATTATTACAAATTTCAAATAACTCAATTAATGTACGATAAACAATATTATTGCAAGTATTTCGTCTTAAACAGTCGATTTTGAACTTAAAAGGTGTTTTAATACATTACAAATACAGCCAATTTTGATACAGTTTTAATACAATAAAACTAATATTTTTACCCGAGACGTTTATTAAATTACCTTTACGAAATATTACAAAAATATTATTACCAAAAATATAATATATTAAATAATGTACGAAAAACAATGTTTATTGCAAGTATTTTGTTTTAAACACCCGTTTTTGACGTCAAAAGGAGTTTTAATACGTTGAAACTTATATTTCCGACCGAATAAGTTTATTTAATTAGCTGTATAATATATTACAAGATTATTAATACCAAAAATCATAATAATTGTAATAATCAACGTGAACAGTGTTTATGCAAGTTTTCCGTTTTGAACAGCCGATTTTGACGTCAAAAGAAGTTTTAATACTTTAAAACTAATATTCCTAAGAGAATAGGTTTATTTAATAAGCTCTATGATATATTATAAGAATATTAATACCATTAATCAAAAAAATTCAAATAATTCAAATAATGTACGTTACAAAGGGTTTAATTCATGTATTTTGTTTGAAACAGCCGTTTATAACGTCGATAGTACTTTTAATATGTTTAAAGTTAGAATACTAACTAAATAATATTATTAACATAGCTGTCCAAAAAATTACAAGAATATTATAACCAAAAATCGAAATAACTCAAATAATGTACAATAAACAATGTTTACTGCAAGTATTTCGTCTTAAACAACCGAATTTTACGTCAAAAGAAGTGTTTATACTTTAAAAATAGTATCTTTAACCGAAGATATTTATTAAATTACCTGTATAAAATATTACAAGAATATTATTACCAAAATTTGAAAAAACTCAAATAATGTACGATAAACAATGTTTATTACAAAAATTTCGTTAACAGCCGATTTTTACGTCAAAAAAAGTTTTAATACTTTAAAACTAATATTCCTAACCGAATAGGTTTATTTAATTAGCTGTACGATATATCACATGAATATTAATGCCAATTATCAAAATAATTTAAATAATGAACGTTAAAAACAGTTTAATATAGGTATTTTGGTTGAAACAGCATTTTATAACGTCTATAGGAGTTTCAATATGTTTAAAGTTAGATTACTCACCAAAGAATATTATAAACATTGCTGTACGAAATATTACAAGAATATTATAACCAATAATCGAAATAATTCAAATAATGTACGATAAACAAGGTTTAATGCAGATATTTAGTCTTAAACAGCAATAACTTCAATAACAACGACGAACAATGTTTTTTGCAAGTCTTTCGTCTTAAACAGCCGATTTTGAACTCAAAAGGAGTTTCAATACATTAAAACCAATATTTTTACCCGAAGACGTTTATTAAATTAACTTTACAAAATATTACAACAATATTATTACTAAAAAGCATAATAAATCAAATAATTTACGAAAAACAATGTTTATTGCAAGTATTTTGCTTTAAATAGCCGTTTTCGAAGTAAAAAAGAGTTTTAATACGTTGAAAATAATATTCCCAACCGAATAAGTTTATTTAATTTGCTGTATGAATTATTTCAGGAATATTAACACCAAAAATCAAAATAACTGTAATAATGTACGAAAAACAATGTTTATGCGAGTATTTCGTCTTAAACTGCCGATTTTGACGTCAAAAGGAGTTTTAGAACTTTAAAACTAATATTCCTAAGCGAAGAGGTTTATTTAATTAGCTGTATAATACATTACATGAATATAAATATCAATAATCAATATAATTTAAATAATATACGTTAAACAGGGTTTAATACAAATATTTTGGTTGAAACAGCCGTTTATAACGTCTATAGTACTTTTAATATGTTTAAAATTGGATTACTAACCAAAGATGTTTATAAACATAGCTGTACGAAAAATTACAAGAATATTATTACCAAAAATCGAAATAACTCTAATAATGTACGATAAACAAGGTTAACTGCAGATATTTAGTCTTAAACAGCCTATTTTGACGTCAAAAAGAGTTTTGATACTTTAAAACTAATATACCTAACCGAAGGAATTATTTTAATTAATTTTCTGAAATATTACAATCATATTATCACCAAAAATCGACAGAACTTAAATATTAAAAATTAAACAATGTTTATTGCAAGTATTTTGTATTAATCAGCCGATTTTTACGTCAAACGGAGTTTTAATACTTTAAAACTAAATTTCCTAACCGAATATGTTCATTTAATTAGCTGTATGACATATTACATGAACATTTATACCAATAATCAAAATAATTTAAAAAGTGTACTTTAAAAAAGGTTTAAAACAAGTATTTTGGTTGAAACAACCTTTTTTAACGTCTTTATTAGTTTCAATATGTTTAAAGTTAGATTACTAACCGAAGAAGTTTATTAACATAGCTGTACGAAAAATTGCAAGAATATTATAACATAAAATCGCAATAACTCAAATAATATACGATAAACAATATTTATTGCAAGTATTTCGTCTTAAACAGCCGATTTTGAACTCAAAAGAAGTTTAAATACAATAAAACTAATATTTTCACCCGAAGACGTTTATTAAATTACTTTTACAAAATATTACAAGAGTATTAAAACCAAATATCATAATAACTGTAATAATGAACTATAAACAATGTTTATGGGAGTATTTTGTCTTAAACAGCCGATTTTTACGTCAAAAAGAGTTTTAATACTTTAAAACTAATATTCTTAAGCGAATAGGTTATTTAAAAAGCTGTATGATATATTATAAGAATATTAATACCAATAATCAAAACAATTCAAATAATGTACGTTAAAACGGGTTTAATTCAAGTATTTTGAATGAAACAGCCTTTTATAATGTAGATCGTACTTTTAATATGTTTAAAGTTAGATTACTAACCAAAGAAGTTTATGAACATAGCTGTACAAAAAATTAAAAGAATATTATAACCAAAAATCGAAATAAGTCAAATAATGTACAATAAACAATGTTTACTGCAAGTATTTTGTCTTAAACAGCCGATTTTGACTTCAAAAGGAGTTTTAATACTTTAAAACTAATATTCCTTACCTAATAGATTTATTTAATTAGCTGTTTAAAACATTACAAGAATATTAATATTAAAAATCATAATAACTGTAATTATGTACGATAAACAATGATTATTACAAGTATTTCGTCGTAAACCGATTTAAACGTCAAAAGGAGTTTTAATACTAGTATTTTTAACCGAAGACATTTAATTAATTAACTGTACGACGTATGACAAGAATATTATAACCAAAAATCGAAATAACTCAAAAAATAGACGAATACAATGCTTATTGCGAGTATTTCTTTTAAACACTTTATTTTTGACGTCGATAGGAGTTTAAATACTTAACATTAATATTTTTCCCAGAATACGTTTATTAAATTACTTTTACGAAATATTACAAGTATATTATTACCAAAAATAATCTCAAATGATAAATAATACTCTAATAATGTATAACAAACGATGTTCATTGCAAGTATTTCGTCTCAAACAGCCGATTTTGAACTCGAAAGTAGTTTGAAAACATTAAAACTCAAACTTTTATCCGAAGACGTTTATTAAATTATCTTTACGAAATACTACAAGAATATTATTACAAAAAATCGTAATTAATCTAATAATGTACTATAAACAATGTTTATTGCAAGTATTTTGTCTTAAACAGCTGTTTTTCACGTCAAAAAGTGTTTTAATACGTTGAAACTAATATTCCTAACCTAACAAGTTTATTTAATTAGCTTTATGATATATTACAAGAATAATAATATCAAAAATCATAATAACTGTAAGTATGTACGATAAACAATGTTTATTACAAGTATTTCGTCGTAAACCGATTTAAACGTCAAAAGGAGTTTTAATACTAGTATTTTTAACCGAAGACATTTAATTAATTAACTGTACGACGTATGACAAGAATATTATAACCAAAAATCGAAATAACTCAAAAAATAGACGAATACAATGCTTATTGCGAGTATTTCTTTTAAACACTTTATTTTTGACGTCGATAGGAGTTTAAATACTTAACATTAATATTTTTCCCAGAATACGTTTATTAAATTACTTTTACGAAATATTACAAGTATATTATTACCAAAAATAATCTCAAATGATAAATAATACTCTAATAATGTATAACAAACGATGTTCATTGCAAGTATTTCGTCTCAAACAGCCGATTTTGAACTCGAAAGTAGTTTGAAAACATTAAAACTCAAACTTTTATCCGAAGACGTTTATTAAATTATCTTTACGAAATACTACAAGAATATTATTACAAAAAATCGTAATTAATCTAATAATGTACTATAAACAATGTTTATTGCAAGTATTTTGTCTTAAACAGCTGTTTTTCACGTCAAAAAGTGTTTTAATACGTTGAAACTAATATTCCTAACCTAACAAGTTTATTTAATTAGCTTTATGATATATTACAAGAATAATAATATCAAAAATCATAATAACTGTAAGTATGTACGATAAACAATGTTTATGCAAGTATTTCGTCTTAGTCATCCGATTTTGACGTCAAAAGGAGTTTCAATACGTTAAAACTGGTATTTTTAACCGAAGATACTTATTAAATTACCTGTACGAAATATTACAAGTATATAATAACCAAGTTTGAAATAACTCAAATAATGTACGATAAACAATGTTTATTGCAAGTTTTGCGTCTTAAACAGCCGATTTTGACGTCAAAAGGAGTTTTATTACTTTAAAACTAATATTTCTAACCGAATAGGATTATCTAATTAGCTGTATGATATATTAACAGAATATCAATACCAATAATCAAAATATATAAGTAATGTACATTAAAAAGCGTTAAATACAAGTATTTTGTTTAAAACAGCCTTTTATAACGTCCATAGTATTTTTAATATGGTTCAAATTAGATTACTAACCAAAGAAGTTTATAAACAAACCTGTACGAAAAATTACGAGAATATTATAACCAAAAATCAAAATAAGCCAAATAATGTACAATAAACAATGTTTAATGCAAGTATTTCTTCTTAAACAGCCGATTTTGACGTCAAAAGGAGTTTAATACTTTAAAACTAATATTCCTTACCAAATAGGTTTGTTTAATTAGCTGTATGATACATTACAAGAATATAAATACTAAAAATTATAATAACTTTAATAAAGTACAATAAACATCGTTTATTGCAAGTATTTCGTTTTACCCGCCGATTTAGACGACAAAAGGAGTTTTAATACATTAACTAATATTTTCGATCGAATTTGTTTATTTAATAACTTTTACAAAATATTAGAATAATATTAATACCAAAAATCGAATTAACTCAAATAATGTACGATATACAATGTTTATTGCAAGTATTTCGTCTTAAACAGCCGATTTAGACGTCAAAAGGAGTTAAAATACTTTAAAACTAATATTTTTAACCGAAGTCGTTTATTAAATTACTTTTACAAAATATTACAAGAATATTATTACCAAAAATCATAATAAATCAAATAATGTATGAAAAAAAATGTTTATTCCAAGTATTTTGCAATAAACAGCCGATTTTGACGTCAAAAGGAGTTTAAGTACTGTAAAACTAATATATTTTCCCGAAAACGTTTATTATATCAGTTGTACAAAATATCACAAAAATATTATAATCAAAAATCGAAATAACTCAAATAATGTACAATAAACAATGTTTATTGCAAATATTTCGTCTTAAACATCTGATTTTGACGTCAAAAATAGTTTAAATGCTTGATAACTAATATTCCTAACCGAATAGGTTCATTTAATTAGCTGTTTGATATTTAAACATGAATATTAAATATGAATTTAAACATGAATAATATTAATAATCAAAATAATTCAAATAGTGTACGTTAAAAAGGGTTTAATAGAAGTATTTTGATTAAAAAAGCCGTTTATAACGTCTATAGTACTTTTAATATATTTAAAATTAAATTAACAACTAAAGAAGTTTATAAACATAGCTGTACAAAAAATTTAAATAATATTATAACCAAAAATCGAAATAACTCAAATAATGTACGATAAACAATGTTTACTGCAAATATTTAGTCTTAAACAGCCGATTTTGACGTCGAAAAGAGGTATAATACTTTAAAACTAATATTGTTAACCGTATAAATTTATAAAATTAGTTGTATAATATATTACAAGAATATTATAACCAAAAATCATAAAGCTTAAATAATGAACGAAAATCTATGCTTTTTGCAAGTATATGTTCTTAAACACTTAATTATGACGTCGAAAAGAGTTTTAATACTTCAAAACTAATATATTAACCGAAAACGTTTATTAATTTACCTTTACAAAAATTACAAGAATATTATAACCAAAAATTTAATTAACTTAAATAATGTACGATAAACAATGTTTATAACAAGTATTTCTTCTTAAACAGCCAATTTTGAACTCAAAAGGAGTTTTATATTTTAAAACTAATATCTTTACCCGAAGACGTTTATTAAATTACCTATACAAAATATTACAAGAATTTTGTTATCAAAATCACTATAACTCAAAAAATGTACAATAAACAATGTTTATTGAAAGTATTTCGTGTTAAACAGCCGACTTTGAACTTAAAAGGAGTTTTAACACATTAAAACTAATATTTTTATCCGAAGACGTTTATCAATTACCTTTACGAAATATTACAAAAATGGTATTACCAAAAACAATTTAATTTAGATAATGTACGCTAAACGATGTTTATTGCAAGTATTTTGTCGTAAACAGCCGATTTTAACTTAAAAAGGAGTTTTAATACTTTAAAACTAGCATTATTAACCGAAGAATTTTTTTAAATTACTTGTACAAAATATTTTGAGAATATTATAACCAAATATCGATATAACTCAAATAATGAAAGATAAACAATGTTTATTGCAAGTATTTCGTCTTAAACAGCCGATTAGAACGTCAAAAGGAGTTTTAATACTAGTATTTTTAACCGAATACATTTAATAAATTACCATACAAAGTATGACAAGAATATTATAAACAAAAATCGAAATAACTCAAAAAATAGACGAATACAATGCTTATTGCAAGTATTTCTTCTTAAACACTCGATTTTGACGTCAAAAGGAGTTTTAATACTTTAAAACTAATATTTCTACCCAAAGAAGTTTATTAAATTACTTTTACGAAATATTACAACATTATTATTACCAAAAATCATAATAGCTTAAATAATGTACAATAAACGATGTTCATTGTAAGTATTTCGGCTTAAACAACCTATTTTGAACTCAAAAGGAGTTTGAATACATTAAAACTCATATTTTTATCCGAAGACGTTTATTAAATTACCTTTACGAAATATTAAAAGAATATTATTATTAAAAATCATAATTAATCTAATAATGTACGATAAAAAATGTTTATTGCAAGTATTTTGTCTTAAACAGCCGTTTTTGACGTTAAAAGGAGTTTTAATACCTTGAAACTGATATTCCTAACCTAATAAGTTTATTCAATTAGCTGTATGATATATAACAAGAATATTAATAACAAAAATCATTATAACTGTAATAGTTTACGATAAACAATGTTTATGCCAGTATTTCGTCTTAGTCAGCCGATTTTGACGTCAAAAGGAGTTTTTTTACTTTAAAAATAGTATTTTTAACCGAAGATACTTATCAAATTACCTGTCGAAATATTACATGTATATAATAACCAATTTCGAAATAACTCAAATAATGTACGATAAACAATGTTTATTGCAAGTATTGCGTCTTAAACAGTGGATTTTGACGTCAAAAGGAGTTTTAATACTTTAAAACTAATATTTCTAACCGAATAGGTTTATTTAATTAGCTTTATGATATATTAACAGAATATCAATACCCATAATCAAAATATATAAGTAATGTACATTAAAAAGCGTTTAATACAAGTGTTTTGTTTGAATCAATCTTTTATGACGTCTATAGTAGTTTTAATATGTTTAAAGTTAGATTACTAACTACAGAAGTTTATAAACATAGCTGTACTAAAAATTACAAGAATATTATAATTAAAAATTGAATGACTCAAATAATGTACGATAAACAATGTAAAGTGCAAGTATTTCGTCTTAAACAGCGGATTTTGAGGTTAAAAGAGTTTTAAAATATTTTTAATCGAAGACGTTTATTAATTTACCTTTACGATATATTACAATAATATTATCACCAAAAATCAAAATAACTGAAATAATGTACGATAAAAAATGTTTATTGCAAGTATTTCGTCTTAAACAGCCGATTTTGATGTCAAAAGGAGTTTTCATAATTTAAAACAACTATTCCTAACCAAATAGCTTTTTTTAAATAGCTGTATGAAATATACAAGAATATTAATACCAATAATCAAAATACATCAAATAATGTACGTTAAAAAGGGTTTAATTCAAGTATTTTGTTTGAAACAGCCTTTTATAACGTCGATAGTACTTTTAATATGTTGAAAGTTAGATTACTAAACAAAGAAGTTTTTTAATATAAATGTACGAATTATTTCAAAAAAAATATACCCAAAAATCGCAAAAACTCTAGTAATATACGATAAACAATGTTTATTGCAATTATTTCGTCATAAACAGCCGAATTTGACCTCAAAGGAGTTTTAACACTTCAAAACTGCTATTTTTATCCGAAGGCGTTTATTTAATTAACTTTATGAAATATTACAGAAAAATAATTACCAAAAATCGAAATAACTCAAATAATGTGCGTAAACTATGATTATTGTAAGTATTTCGTCTGAAACAGCCGATTTTGACGTCAAAAGGTGTTTTAATACTTTAAAACTAATATTCTAAATTAAATAAAATTAGTAGTTAGTTGTATAATATATTACAAGAATATTATAACCAAAAATCATAAAAGCTCAAATAATGAACGAAAAACAATGCTTTTTGCAAGTATATCTTCTAAAACAATTGATTTTGACGTCGAAAGAATTATTAATACTTCAAAACTAATATTTTGAACCTAAGACGTTTAAAAAATTATTATTTCAAAAATTACGAGAATATTATAACTAAAAATTTAAATAACTTAAATAATGTACGATAAACAATGTTTTATACAAGTAATTCGTCTTAAACAGCCGATTTTTAACTCAAAAGAAGTTTAAATACATTAAAACTCATATTTTTATCCCAAGACGTTTATTAAATTACCTTTACGAAATATTACAAAAATATTACTACCAAAAATCATAATTATTCTATGGTGTACAATAAACATTTTTTCTTACAAGTATTTTGTCATAAACAGCCATTTTTGACGTCGATATAGTTTTAATACGTTGAAACTAATATTCCTAACCTAATGAATTAATTTAATTAGCTTTATGATATATTACAAGAATATTAATAACAAAAATCAAAATAACTCAAATAATATATAATAAAAATGTTTATTGCAAGTATTTCGTCTTAAACAGCCGATTTTGACGTCAAAAGGAGTTTTAATACTTTAAAACTAATATTGCTAACCGAATAGCTATTTTTAAATAGCTGTTTGAAATATTACAAGAATAATAATACCAATAATCAAAGTAATTTAAATGGTGTACTTTTATAAGGGTTTGATACAATTATTTTTTTTAATGACTTTTATAACGTCTATAGTACTTTTTTTTAATGTTTAAATTTAGATTACTAAACAAAGAAGTTTATTAAGATAGCATTACGAGTATTTCAAAAAAATTATAACCAAAAATCGCAAAAACTCAAGTAATACACGATAAACAATGTTTATTGCAATTATTTCGTCATAGTCAACCGATTTTGACGTCAAAAGGAATTTTAATACTTTAAAAATGATATTTTTAACCGAAGACGTTTATTTAATCAACTTCAAGAAATATTACAGAAATATTTTTACCAAAAATCGAAATAACTCAAAAAATGTACGTAAACAATATTTTTTTTAAGTATTTCGTCTGAAACAGTCGATTTTGACGTCAAAAGGTATTTTAATACTTAAAAACTAGTATTTTTAACCAATGACGTTTATTAGATTACCTTTACGAAATTTTACAAAAATATTGGAACCAAAATTCAAAATAACTTGAATAATGTATGATTAACAATTTACTGCAAGTATTTCGTCTAAAACAGCCGATTTTAACGTCAAAAGGAATTAAATACTTTGAAACTAATATTCCGAACCGAATAAGTTTATTTAATTAGTTGTATAAAATATTACAAGAATATTATAACCGAAAATAATAAAAGCTCGAATAATGAACGAAAATCAATGCTTTTTACAAGTATATCTTCTTAAACAATTGATATGACGTCGAAAGTAGTTTTAATACTTTAAAACTAATATTTTGAATCGAAGACGTTTATTTAATTACCTTTATAAAAATGACGAGAATACTATAGCCAAAAAATTAAATAACTCAAATAATGTTCGATAAACAATTTTTATTATAAGTATTTCGTCTTAAATAGCCGGTTTTGAACTCAAAAGGAATTTAATTACTTTAAACATATTTTTACCCTAACACGTTTATTAAATCATCATTATAAAATATTACAAGAATTTTATTACAAAATATCATAATAACTCAAAATATGTACGATAAACAATGTTTATTGCAAGTATTTCGTGTTAAACAGCCGATTTTGAACTCAAAAGGAATTTTAACACATTAAAACTAATATTTTTATTCAAAGACGTTTATTAAATTCTCTTACGAAACATTACAAGAATGTTATTACCAAAAATCATAATAAATCAAATAATGTACGATAAACAATGTTTATTTCAAGTATTTTGTATTAAACAGCCGATTTTGACGTCAAAAGGAGTTTTAATACTTTAAAACTAATATTCCTAACAGAATTAGTTTATTTAATAAGCTGTATGTTATATTACAAGGTTATTAATACCAAAAATCACAATAACTCTAAAAATGTACGATAAACAATGTTTATGCTAAACAATGTTTATGCAAGTCTAAAACAGCCCATTTTGACGTAAAAAGGAGTTTTAATACTTTAAAACTAGCATTTTTTACCGAAGATATTTATTAAATTACCTGTACAAAATATTACAAGAATATTATAACCAAAATTCAAAATAACTCAAACAACGTACGATAAACAATGTTTATTGCAAGTATTTCGTTTTAAACAGCCGATTTTGACGTCAAATAGAGTTTTAATACTTTAAAACGAATATTCCTAACCAAAAAGGTTTATTTTAATTAATTTTCTGAAGTATTACAATATATTATTACCAAAAATCATAATAAATCAAATAATGTACGATATACAATGTTTATTTCGAGTAATTCGTATTAAACAGCCTATTTTGATGTCAAAAGGAGTTTTAGTACTTTAAATCTAATATATTTAACCGAAAACGTTTATTAAATTAGATGGACGAAATATCACAAGAATCTTATAACCAAAATTTTAAATAACTCATATAATGTGCGATAAACAATGTTTTTTGCAAGTATTTCGTCTTAAACAGCCGTTTTTGACGTAAAAAAAAGTTTTAATACTTTTAAACTAATATTTCTCATCGAATAGGTTTATTTAATTATCTGTATGATATATTAACAGAATATCAATACCACTAATCAAAATATATAAGTAATGTACATTAAATAGCGTTAGATACAAGTATTTTGTTTGAAACAGCCTTTTATGACGTCTATAGTACTTTTAATATATTTAAAGTTAGATTACTAACCAAAGAAGTTTATAAACATAGCTTTACTAAAAATTACAAGAATATTATAATTAAAAATCGAATGACTAAAATAATGTACGATAAACAATGTAGAGTGCAAGTATTTCGTTTTAAACAGCCAATTTTTAGGTTAAAAGAGTTTTAAAATATTCTTAACCGAACACGTTTATTAAATTACCTTTACAATTTATTACAATAATATTATCACCAAAAATCAAAATAAATCAAATAATGTACGTTAAAAATGTTTATTATATAAACTTTTTGTTAAACTTTTATTGCGTTACGCCGTTTCCCTGCAGAGCAGTTCATCAGACGCTAAAAAAAGCTTATTCAAATAGAATTCTAATTCAAATTCTATTTGAATAAGCTTTTTTTAGCGTCTGATGAACTGCTCTGCAGGGAAACGGCGTAACGCAATAAAAGTTTAACAAAAAGTTTATATAATTCATATCTCCCACCAAGGATTGATAACTCTGTCTAGTTCTGTTTTTGTATCAAAAATGTTTATTGCAAGTATTTCGTCTTAAACAGCCGATTTTGACGTCAAAAGGAATTTTAATACTTTAAAACAAATATTCCTAACCAGATAGCTTTTTTTTTAATAGCTGTATGAAATATACAAGAATATTAATACCAATAATCAAAATAATTTAAATAATGTACGTTAAAAAGGGTTTAATTCAAGTATTTTGCTTGAAACAGCCTTTTATAACGTCGATAGTACTTTTAATATGTTTAAAGTTAGATTATTAAACAAAGAAATTTATTAACATAGCTGTACGAAATATTTCAAAAAAATTATACCCAAAAATCGCAATAACTCTAGTAATATGCTTTTTGTATGAAAAACAATGCTTTTTGCAAGTATATATAAGTATTAAACAATTGATTTTGACGTCGAAAGAATTATTAATACTTCAAAACTAATATTTCGAACCTAAGACGTTTAAAAAATTAATATTTCAAAAATTACGAGAATATTATAACCAAAAATTCAAATAACTAAAATAATGTACGATAAACAATGTTTTATGCAAGTAATTCGTCTTAAACAGCCGATTTTGAACTCAAAAGGAGTTTAAATACATTGAAAGTCATAATTTTATCCGAAGACGTTTATTAAATTACCTTTACGAAATATTACAAGAACAATATTACCAAAAATCATAATTAATCTAATAATATAAGATAAACAATGTTTATTGCATTTATTTCGTCTTAAACAGCCGATTTTGACGTCAATGGAGTTTTAACACTTCAAAACTGCTATTTTTATCCGAAGACGTTTATTTAATTAACATTATGAAATATTACAGAAATATTATTACCAAAAATCGAAATAACTCAAAAAATGTACGTAAACAATGTTTATTGCAAGTATTTCGTCTGAAACAGACGATTTTGACGTCAAAATGTGTTTTAATACTTAAATACTAGAATTTTTAACCAATGTCGTTTATTAGATTACCTTTACGAAAATTTACAAGAATATTAAAACCAAAAATCGTAATTACTTGAATAATGTACGATTTACAATGTTTACTGCAAGTATTTCGTCTTAAACAGCCGATTCTGACGTCAAAAGGAGTTTTAATACTTTAAAACTTATATTCTCAACCAAATAAGTTTATTAATTAGTTGTATAATATATTACAAGAATATCATAACGAAAAATCATAAAAGCTTAATTAATGAACGAAAAACAATGCTTTTTGCAAGTATTACTTCTTAAACAACTGATTTTGCCGTCGAAAGAATTATTAATACTTCAAAACTAATATTTTGAACCTAAGACGTTTAAAAAATTATTATTTCAAAATTTACGAGAATATTATAACTAAAAATTTAAATAACTCAAATAATGTACGATAAACAATGTTTTATATCGTACATTATTTGAGTTATTTCGATTTTTGGTTATAATATTCGTGTAATTTTTCTTACAGCTATTTTTCTAAACTTCTTTGGTTAGTAATCTAACTTTAAACATATTTAAAGTACTATAGATGTTATAAAAACCTGTTTCAAACAAAATACTTGTATTAAACCCTTTTTAACGTACATTATTTGAATTATTTTGATTAAAGATATTAATTTTCTTTTAATATATCTTACAGCTAATTAAATGAACCTACTCGGTTAAAAATATTAGTTTTAAAATATAAAAACTCCTTTTGACGTCAAAATCGGCTGATTAAGACTAGTTACTTGCAGTAAACATTGTTCATCTAACATTATTTGAGTTATTTAGATTTTTGGTTATAATATTCTTGAAATTTTTCGTACAGCTTATTTAATAAACGTTTTCGGTAAAATACAGTAGTTTTAAAGTACTTAAACTACTTTTGACGTCAAAATCGGCTGTTTAATACGAAATATTTGGAATAAACATTGTTTATCATACATAATTTGATTTATTATGATTTTTGGTATTAATATTCTAGTAATATTTTATAAAAGTAACTTAATAAACGACTTCGGTAAAAATATTAGTTTTAAAGTATTAAAACTCCTTTTTAGGTCTAAATTGGCTGTTAAAGACTAAATACTTGCAATAAATATTGTTTATCGTATGTTATTTGAGTTATTGCGATTTTAGTTTATAATAATCATGTAATTTTTTGTACAGCTATGTTAATAAACTTCTTTAATTAGTAATCTAACTTTAAACATATTGTAACTTATATAGACGTTATAAAAGTCTGTTTTACCTAATATACTAGTTTTAAACCTTTTTTAACGTACACTATATTAATTATTTTGATTATTGGTATTAATATTTAACTAATATATCATACAGCTAATTAAATTAACCTATTCGGCAAGGAATATTAGTTTTAAAGTATTAAAACTCTGTTTGACGTCAAATCGGCTGTTTAAGACGAAATACTTACAATAAACATTGTTTATCGTACATTATTTGTTTTATTTCGAATTTTGGTTATAATATTCTTCTAATATTTTGTACAGGTAATTTAACATATATCTTTAGTTAAACATACTAGTTATAAAGTATAAAAACTGCTTTTGACGTCAAAATCGACTGTTTAAGACGAAATATTTGCATAAACATTATTTATCGTACATTATTTGATATATTTCAATTTTTGGTTATAATATTCTTGTAATTTTTGTAAAGATATTTTAATAAACGTTTTCAGTTGAAAATATTAGTTTTAAAGTATTAAAACTCCTTACGACGTCAAAATCGACTGTTTAAGAAGAAATACTTGCAATAAGCATTGTTTTAAGTTTATTATTTGAGTTATTTCGATTATTGGTTATATTATTCTTGTTATACTTCGTACATGTAATTTAATAATTGTCTTCAGTTAGAAATACTAGTATTAAAACTCCTTTTGACGTATAAATCGGCTGTTTAAGACGAAATACTTGCAATAAACATTGTTTATGTTTTATTTTTTAAATTATTTCGATTTTTGGTAAAAATATTATTGTAATATTTCATAAAATTAATTGAAATAATTCCTTCGGTTTGGAATATTAGTTTTAAAGTATTTAAACTTTTTTTGACGTCAAAAACGGCTGTTTAAGACGAAATACTTGCAATAAACATTGTTTTACGTACATGATTTGAGTTAAATCGATTTTTAATTATAATATTCTTGTGATTTTTCGTACAGCTATGTTTATAAACTTCTTTTGTTAGTGATCGAACTTTAAACATATTAAAAGTACTATAGACGTTATAAAAGGGCTGTTTCAAACAAAATACTCGTATTAAACCCTTTTTAACGTACAGTATTTAAATTATTTTAATTATTGGTATTAATATTCTTATAATATAACATACAGCTAATTAAATGAACGTATTCGGTTAGGAATATTAGTTTTAAAGTATTAAAATTATTAATAAAGTATTAAAATAAAATCTAATTTTAACGTCAAAATCGGCTGTTTAAGACTAAATACTTGCAGTAAACATTGTTTATCGTACATTATTTGAGTTATTTCGATTTTTAGTTATATTATTCTTGTAATCTTCGTACAGCTTATTTAATAAACGTTTTCGGTTAAATATATTAGTTTTAAAGTACTTCAACTACTTTTGACGTCAAAATCGGCTGTTTTATACGAAATACTTGAAATAAATATTGTTTATCATACATTATTTGATTTATTATGATTTTTTGTATTAATATCATTGTAATATTTCGTAAAAGTAATATAATAATCGACTTCGGTTAAAAATATTAGTTTTAAAGTATGAAAACTCCTTTTGACGTCTAAATCGGCTGTTATAGACGAAATACTTGCAATAAACATTGTTTATTGTACATTATTAAACTTATTATAATTTTTTGTACTCATATTCTTGTGATTTTTCGTAAAGCTATGTTTATAAACTTCTTAGGTTAGTAATCTTGCTTTAAACAAACTAATAGTACCATAGACGATTCAAAATACTTGTTTTAAACCCTTTTTAACGTACACTATTTGAATTATTTTGATTATGGGTATTAATATTCTTATATAATATCATACAGCTAGTTAAATAAATCTATTTGGTTAGGAAAATTCGTTTTAAAGTATTGAAACACATTTTAAAAGTACTATAGACGTAATAATATGCTGTTTTCATCAAAATAATTGAATAATTTTTTTTTTCATCGTAAATTATTTGAATTACTTTAATTATTGGTATTAATATTCTTGTAATATATCATACAGCTAATAAAATAAACATATTTAGTTAGGAATAATAGTTTTAAAGTATTAAAACTCCTTTTGACGTCAAAATCGGCTGTTTAAGACGTATAGTTGTAATAAACATTGTTTATCGTACATTATTTGAGTTATTATAATTTTTGGTAATAATATTCATGTAATTTTTCGTAAAGGTAATTTAATAAACGTCTTCGGGTAAAAATATTAGTTTTAAAGTATTAAAACTTCATTTAAGTTTAAAATCGGCTGTTTAAGACGAAATACTAGCAATAAACATTGTTTATCGTACATTATTTGAGTTACTTTGATTTTTAGTTATAATATTTAAGTTATTTTTTGTAAAGGTAATTATATAAATCTGTTGGTTTAAAAATAATAGTTTTAAAGTATTAAAACTCCTTTCAACGTCAAAATCGGCTGTTAAAGAAGAAATACTTGCAATAAACATTGTATATCGTACATTATTTGAGTTCTTTCATTTTTGGTATTAATATAATTTGAATATTTCGTAAAAGTAATTTAATAAACTACTTCGGTTAAAAATATTAGTTTTAAAGTATTAAAACTCCTTTTGACGTCTAAATCGGCTGTTTAAGACGAAATATTTGCATTACATATTGTTTATTGTACATTTTCTTAAATTCTTTTGATTTTTGGTTATTATATTTTTGTAATTTTTTTTCACAGCTATGTTTATAAACTTCTTTAGTTTGTAATCAAACTTTAAACATATTAAAAGTACTATAGACGTCATAAAAGGCTGTTTCAAATAAAACACTTGTTTTAAACCATTTTTTAACGTACATTATTTGAATTATTTAGATTGTTAGTATTAATATTCTTATAATATATGATAAAGCTAATTAAATGAACCTATTCGGTTAGGAATATTAGTTTTAAAGTATTAAAACTCCTTTTGACGTCAAACTCGGCTGTTTAAGACGTAATACATGAAGTAAATATTGTTTTTTGTACATTTTTTGAGTTATTTTGATTTTTGATTATTATATTCTTGTAATTTTTCGTATAGCTGTGTTTATAAACTTCTTTGTTAGTAATCTAACTTTAAACATATTTAAAGTTCTATAGACGTTATAAAAACCTGTTTCAAACAAAATACTTGTATTAAACCCTATTATCGTACATTATTTGAATTATTTTGATTAAAGATATTAATATTCTTATAATATATCTTACAGCTAATTAAATGAACCTCTTCGGTTAGAAATATTAGTTTTAAAGTATTAAAACTCCTTTTGACGTCAAAATCGGCTGTTTAAGACTTAATACTTGCAGTAAACAATGTTTATCTTACATTATTTGAGTTATTTTGATTTTTGGTTATAATACTCTTGTAATTTTTCGTACAGCTATGTTTATAAACTTCTTTTGTTAGTAATCCAACTTTAAACATATTAAAAGTACTATAGACGTCATAAAAGGTTGTTTCAAATAAAACACTTGTATTAAACCCTTTTTAACGTACATTATTTAAATTATTTGGATTATTGGTATTATTATTCTTATAATATATCATACAACTATATAAATAAACGTATTTGGGTAAAAATAATAGTTTTAAAGTAATAAAACTACTTTTGACGTCAAAATCGGCAGTTTAAGACGAAATACTTGCAGTAAACATTGTTTATTGTACATTATATGAGTTATTTCTTTTTTTAGTTATAATATTCTTGTAATCTTCGTACAGCTTATTTAATAAACGTTTTCGGTTAAATATATTAGTTTTTATGTAATTTAACTACTTTTGACGTCAAAATCGGCTGTTTTATACGAAATACTTGGAATAAACATTGTTTATCATACATTATTTGGTTTATTATGATTTTTTATATTAATATCATTGTAATATTTCGTAAAAGTAATATAATTCTCGACTTCGTTTAAAAATATTAGTTTTAAAGTATGAAAACTCCTTTTGACGTCTAAATCGGCTGTTATAGACGAAATACTTGCAATAAACATTGTTATATTTCGTACAGCTAATCTAATAAACGCTTTCGGTTAAATATATTAGTTTTAAAGTACTATAACTTCTTCTGACTTCAAAATAGGCTGTTTAATAGAAATACATGCAGAAAACATTGTTTATCGTACACTATTTGAGTTTTTTTTAATTTTTGGTTATAATATTCTTTTATTTTTTCGTAAAGCTATGTTTATAAACTTCTTTGGTTAGTAATCTAACTTTAAACATATTAAAAGTAGCACAGACGTTATAAGATGCTGTTTCATAAAAAGTACTTGTAATAAACCCTTTTAAACGTACACTATTAGATTTATTTTAATTATTCGTAAAAATACTGTTATAATATATAATGCAGCTAATAAAATGAACCTATTCGGTTAGGAATATTGATTTTAAAGTATTAAAACTCCTTTTGAGGTCAAAATCGGCTGTATAAGACTAAAAACTTGCAGTAAACATTGTTTATCGTACATTATTTAAGTTATTTCGATTTTTAGTTATAATATTTATGTAATTTTTCGTAAAGCTATGTTTATAAATTTCTTTGGTTAGTAATCCAGTTTTAAACATATTAAAAGTGCTATAGACGTCATAAAAGGCTGTTTCAAACAAAACACTTGTATTAAACTCTTTTTAACGTACATTTATTGAATTATTTTGATTAAAGGTATTAATAGTCTTTTAATCTATCATACAGCTAATTAAATAAACGTGTTCAGGTAAAAATATTACTATTAAAACTCCTTTTCACGTCAAAAACGGCTGTTTAAGACAAAATACTTGCAATAAACATTGTATATCGTACATTATTTGATTTATTATGATTTTTGGTAATAAGATTTTTGTAATATTTTGTAAAGGTAATTTAATAAACGTCTTCTGGTAAAAATATTAGTTTTAATGTATTAAAATTCCTTTTGAGTTCAAAATCGGCTGATTAAGACGAAATACTTGCAATAAACATTGTTTATAGTACATTATTTGAGTTATTTCAATTTTCGGTTAAAATATTCTCGTAATTTTTTTAAAGGTGTTTTAATAAATTTCTTAGGTTGAAATATTACTTTTCAAATATTAAAACTCCCTTTGACGTCTTAATCGGCAGTTTAAGACGAAATACTTGTAATAAATATTGTTTATCTTTCATCATGTGAGTTATTTCGATTTTTGGTATTAATATTATTGAAATATTTCATAAAATAAAAGAAATAAACCTCTTCGGTTAGGTATATTAGTTTTAAAGTATTAAAATTCTTTTTGACGTCCAAATTGGCTGTTAGAGACGAAATACTTGCAATAAACATTGTATATCGTACATTTATGATTTATTATGATTTTTGGTTATAATTTTCTCGTGATATTTCGTCAGCTATGTTAATAAACGTTTTTGGTTAAATATATTAGTTTTAAAGTACTAAAACTCCTTTTGACGTCAAAATAGGCTGTTTAATACGAAATAATTTAAATAAAAATTGTTCATCGTACATTATTTGATTTATTATGATTTTTGGTAGTAATATTCTTGTAATATTTCAAAAAAATAAATAAAATGAACCTCTTCGGTTGGGAATATTTGTTTTAAAGTATTAAAACTCTATTTAACAACAAAATCGGTTGTTTAATACGAAATATTTGCAATAAACAGTGTTTATAGTACATAATTTGAGTTATTTTAAATTTTGGATAGAATCTTTTGGTAATATTTAGTACAAGTACTTTAATATAAACATTATAAAGATAATATTGCAATAAATATTGTTTACGTACATTTTTAAAATTATTTTGATTATTGGTATTAATATTCTTGTAAGATTTCATACAGTTAATTAAATAAACCTATTAGGTTATTAGTATTAGTTTTAAAGTATTTAAACTCTCTTTGACGTCAAATTTAGCTGTTTAAGACGAAATACTTGTAATAAACAATGTTTATCGTATATTACTTGAGTTATTTTGATTTTTGGTTATAATATTCTTGAAATATTTCGTAATGCTATGTTATGAAAATTTTTTCGTTTAACAATCTAACATTAAACATATTAAAAGTACTATAGACGTTATAAAAGTCTGTTTTAAACAAAATAATTGTATTAAACGCTTTTTTAACATACACTATTTGAATTATTTTGATTATTGGTATTAATATTCTTGTAATATATCATACATCTAATTAAATAAACCTATTCGGTTAGGAATATTAATTTTAAAGTATTAAAACTCTTTTGAGGTCAAAATTGGCTATTTAAGATGAAATACTTGCAATAAACATTGTTTATCGTACATTATTAGATTTTATTTATTTTTTGGTAATAATATTTTTGTAATATTTTATTAAATTAATTAAATAAACGTCTTTGGGTAAAAATATTAGTTTTAAAGTATTAAAACTCCTTTTGACGTCAAAATCGGCTAATTAATACGAAATACTTGCAATAAACATTGTTTATCATATATTATTAAGTTATTGCTATTTAAGGCTATAATATTATTAATTTATTTATGTTTATTTATTATTGTTTGAATAATTTTGATTATTGGTATTAATATTCTTATAATATATCAAACAGCTAATTAAATAAACTTATTCGGTTGAGAATATTAGTTTCAACGTATTAAAACTCCTTTTAACGTCAAAATCAGCTGTTTAAGACAAAATACTTGCAATAAAAATAGTTTTTTGTGCATTATTTGATTTATAATGATTTTTGGTAATATTATTCTTCTAATATTTCGTAAAGGTAATTTAATATACGTCTTCGGGTAAAAATATTAGTTTTAATGTCTTAAAACTCCTTTTGAGATTAAAATCGACTGTTAAAGACGAAATACTTGCAATAAACATTGTTTATCTTTTATTATTTGAGTTATTTCGATTTTTGGTAATAATATTATTGTAATATTTCGTACAGCTAATTTAATAAAGGTTTTCGGTTAAATATAATAGTTTTAAAGTACTAAAACTCCTTCTGACGTCAAAAAAAGCTGATTAATACAAAATACTTGCAGTAAACATTATTTATCGTACATTATTTGAGTTAATTCGATTTTTGGTTATAATATTCTTGTATTTTTTGGTAAAGCTATGTTTATAAACATTTTTGTGAGTAATCTACGGTAACGTTTTCGGGTAAAAATATTAGTTTTAAAGTATTAAAACAACTTTTGTCCTCATAATCGGCTGTTTTATACGAAATACTTAGAATGAACATTGTTTATCATACATTATTTGATATATTATGATTTTTGGTAATAATGTTCTCCTAATATATCGTAAAAGTAATTTAATAAACGACTTATTTTAAATATATTAGTTTTAAAGTATTAAATCTCCATTTGACGTCTAAATTGGCTGCTAAAGACGAATTACTTGCAATAAACATTGTATATCGTACATTATTTGAGTTATTTTGATATTTGGTATTAATATTATTGTAATATTTCGTAAAAGTAATTTAATAATCGACTTCGGTTATAAATATTGGTTTTAAAGTATTTATAAACTTTTTTGGTTAGTAATCTAACTTTAAACAAATTAAACGTAGCATAGACGTTATAAAATGCTGTTTTATTTAAAATACTTGTATTAAACCCGTTTCAACGTACGCTATTTGAATTAATTTGGTTATTGGTATTAATATTCTTATAATATATCATACAGCTAATTAAATGAACCTATTCGGTTAGCAATATTCGTTTTAAAATATTAAAACCTCTTTTGTCGTCCAAATCGGCTGTTTAAGACTAAATACTTGCAATAAACTTTGTTTATTGTACATTATTTGAGTTATTTCGATTTTTGGTTATAACATTCTTGTAATTTTTGTAAAGGTATTTTAATAACTTCTTTGGTTAGTAATCCAAATTTAAACATATTTAAAGTACTATAGTCGTCATAAAAGGCTGTTTCAAACAAAAGACTTGTATTAAACCTTTTTTAATGTACATTATTTAAATTATTTTGATTACTGGTATAATTATTCTTATAATATATCATACAGCTGATTAAATAAACGTTTTCGGGTAAAAATATTAGTTTTAAAGTATTAAAACTCCTAATGACGTTTAAATTAACCGTTAAAGACGAAATATTTGGAATAAACATTGTTTATCATACAGAATTTGATTTATTATGATTTTTGGTATTAATATTCTAGTAATATTTTGTAAAAGTAACTTAATAAACGACTTCGGTTAAAATATTAGTTTTAAAGTATGAAAACTCTTTTTGACGTTTAAATCGGCTGTTTAAGACGAAATACTTGCAATAAACATTGTTTATTGTACATTATTTGAGTTATTTCAAACTTTGTTATAATATTGTTGTATTATTTTGTACAGGTAATTTAATAAAAATCTTCAGTTAAAAATACTCGTTTTAAAGTATTGAAACTCCTTTTAATGTGATAATCGGCTGAATAAGACAAAAAACTTGCATTAACATTGTTAATCGTACATTATTACAGTTATTATGATTTTTCGTATTAATATTCTTGTAATATATCATACAGCACCTAAATAAACTTATTCGGTTAAGAATATTATTTTAACGCTTTAAAACTACTTTTGGCATCAAAAACGGCTGTTTAAGACTAAATACTTGCAATAAACATCGTTTATCGTACATTATTTGATTTATTATGATTTTTTGTAATAATATTCTTGTAATATTTTGTAAAATTAATTTAATAAACGTCTTCGCATAAAAATATTTGTTCTAATGTACTAAAACTCATTTTGAGTTCAAAATCGGCTGTTTAAGACAAAATACTTGCAATAAACATTGATTATCTTTCATTAATTGAGTTATTTCGATTTTTGGTAATAATATTATTGTAATATTTCATAAAATTAAATAAAATAAATCTCTTCGGTTGGAAATATTAGGTTTAAAGTAATAAAACTTTTTTTGACGTCAAAAACTGCTATTTAAGACGAAATACTCGCAAAAAAACATTGTTTATCGGACATTATTTGAGTTATTTCGATTTTTGGTTATAATAATCTTGTTATTTTTTGTACAGCTATGTTAATAAACTTCTTTAGTGAGTAATCTTACTTTAATCATCGTCAAAAACGGCTGTTTAAGACAAAATACTTGCAATAAACATTGTTTATCCTACATAATTTGAGTTACTTCAGTTTTTGGTTATTATTTTCTTGTGATATTTCGTACAGCTAATTTAATAGACGTTTTCGGTTAAATATATTAGTTTTAAAGCAGTAAAACTCCATCTGACGTCTAAATAGGCTGTTTAATACGAAATACTTGCAGTAAACATTGTTTATCGTACATTATTTGAGTTAATTCGATTTTCGGTTACAATATTCTTGTATTTTTTTGTAAAGCTATGTTTATAAACTTTTTTGTTTAGTAATCTAACTTTAAACGTATTAAAAGTACTTTGGACATTAAAAAGGCTGTTTTAAACAAAATACTTGTATTAAACCCTTTTTAACGTACAATATTAAAATTTGTTTAATTATTGGTATTAATATTCTTATAATATATCATACAGCTAATTAAAAGAACTTATTCGGTTAGGAATATTAGTTATAAAGTAGTAAAACTTCTTTTGACGTCAAAATCGGCTGTTTAAGACTAATTACTTGCAGTAAACATAGTTTAACGTACATTATTTGAGTTATTTAGATTTTTGGTTATAATATTCTTCTAATTTTTCTTGCAGCTATGTTTATAAACTTCTTTGGTTAGTAATCTAACTTTTAACATATTAAAAGTACTATAGCCGTAAAAAAAAGGTTGTTTCATATAAAATACTTGTATTTAACACTTTTTAACGTACAATATTTGAATTATTTTGATTATTGGTATTAATGTTCTGTTAATACATCATACAGCTAATTAAAAAAAACCTATTCGGTTAGGATTATTAGTTTTAAAATATAAAAATTCATTTTGACGTCAGAATCTTCAAAAGTTTTATAAAAAAGGTATTTTAATAAACAACTTTGGTTAAAAATATTAGTTTTGACGTATTAAAACTCCTTTTGACGTCAAAATCGGCTGATTAAGACTGTTACTTGCAGTAAACATTGTTTATCTAACATTATTTGAGTTATTTCGATTTTTGGTTATAATATTCTTGAAATTTTTCGTACAGCTTATTTAATAAACGTTTTCGGTAAAATACATTAGTTTTAAAGTACTTAAACTACTTTTGACGTCAAAATCGGCTGTTTAATACGAAATATTTGGAATAAACATTGCTTATCATACAGAATTTGATTTATTATGATTTTTTATATTAATATTCTAGTAATATTTTGTAAAAGTAACTTAATAAACGACTTCGGTTAAAATATTAGTTTTAAAGTATTAAAACTTCTTTTTACGTCTAAGTTGGCTGTTAAAGACTAAATACTTGCAATAAACATCGTTTATCGTATGTTATTTGAGTTATTGCGATTTTAGTTTATAATAATCATGTAATTTTTTGTACAGCTATGTTAATAAACTTATTTAAATAGTAATCTAACTTTAAACATATTGTAACTTATATAGACGTTATAAAAGTCTGTTTTACCTAATATACTTGTTTTAAACCTTTTTTAACGTACACTATATAAATTATTTTGATTATTGGTATTAATATTTAACTAATATATCATACAGCTAAATTCGGCAAGGAATATTAGTTTAAAAGTATTAAAACTCTGTTTGACGTCAAATCGGCTGTTTAAGACGAAATACTCACAATAAACATTGTTTATCGAACGTTATTTGAGTTATTTCGAATTTTGGTTATAATATTCTTCTAATATTTTGTACAGGTAATTTAATATATATCTTTGGTTTAAACTACTAGTTAAAACGTATAAAAACTGCTTTTGATGTCAAAATCGACTGTTTAAGACGAAGTATTTGCATAAACATTATTTATCGTACAATATTTGATATATTTCAATTTTTGGTTATAATATTCTTGTAATTTTCGTAAAGATATTTTAATAAACGTTTTCAGTTGAAAATATTAGTTTTAAAGTATTAAAACTCCTTTCGACGTCAAAATCGACTGTTAAAGAAGAAATACTTGCAATAAGCATTGTTTTAAGTTTATTATTTGAGTTATTTCGATTATTGGTTATAATATTCTTGTTATACTTCGTACATGTAATTTAATAAATGTCTTCAGTTAAAAATACTAGTATTAAAACTCCTTTTGACGTCTAAATCGGCTGTTTAAGACGAAATACTTGCAATAAACATTGTTTATTGTACATTTTTAAACTTATTATAATTTTTTGTACTCATATTCTTGTAATTTTTCGTAAAGCTATGTTCATAAACTTCTTAGGTTAGTAATCTTACTTTAAACAAACTAAAAGTACCATAGACGTTATAAAAGGCTGTTTTATTCAAAATACTTGTTTTAAACCCTTTTTAACGTACATTATTTGAATAATTTTGATTATGGGTATTAATATTCTTATATTATATCATACAGCTAGTTAAATAAACCTATTCGGTTAGGAAAATTCGTTTTAAAGGATTAAAACACATTTTAAAAGTACTATAGACGTAATAATATGCTGTTTTCAACAAATTATTTGAATAATTCCTTTTTTGTCGTACACTAATTGAATTATTATAATTATTGGTATTAATTATCTTGTAATATATCATACAGCTAATAAAATAAACATATTTAGTTAGGAATATTAGTTTTAAAGTATTAAAACTCCTTTTGACGTCAAAATCGGCTGTTTAAGACGTATAGTTGTAAGAAACATTATTTATGGTACATTATTTGAGTTATTATGATTTTTGGTAATAATATTCATGTAATTTTTCGTAAAGGTAGTTTAATAAACGTCTTCGGGTAAAAATATTAGTTTTAAAGTATTAAAACTTCTTTTAAGTTTAAAATCGGCTGTTTAAGACGAAATACTAGCAATAAACATTGTTTATCGTACATTAATTGATTTTTATCAAAATTTGGTTATTATATTCTATAATAATATGTACGGATATTTTAATAAATGTCTTTAGTTGAAAATACTAGTTCTAAAGTATAAAAACTTCTTTTGACGTCAAAATTGGCTGTTTAAGAAGAAATACTTACAATAAGCATTGTTTTTCGTTTATTATTTGAGTTATTTCGATTTTTGGTGATAATATTCTTGTCATACTTCATACATGTAATTTAATAAATGTCTTCGGTTAAAAATACTAGTATTAAAACTCCTTTTGACGTCTAAATCGGCTGTTTAAGACGAAATACTCGCACTTTACATTGTTTATCTTTTATTATTTAAGTTATTTCGATTTTTGGTAATAATATTATTGTAATATTTCATAAAATAAAATAAAATAATTCCTTCGGTTAGAAATATTAGTTTTAAAGTATTGAAACTCTTTTTGACGTCTAAAACGGCTGTTTAAGACGAAATACTTGCAATAAACATTGTTATATTTCGTACAGCTAATCTAATAAACGCTTTCGGTTAAATTTATTAGTTTTAAAGTACTAAAACTTCTTATGACGTCAAAATAGGCTGTTTAATAGAAATACATGCAGAAAACATTGTTTATCGTACATTATTTATGTTATTTCAATTTTTGGTTATAATACTCTTGTAATTTTTCGTAAAGCTATGTTTATAAACTTCTTTGGTTAGTAATCTAACTTTAAACATATTAAAAGTAGCATAGACGTTATAAAATGCTGTTTTGTACAAAGTACTTGTAATAAATCCTTTTAAACGTACACTATTTGATTTATTTTAATAATTCGTAAAAATACTCTTATAATATATCATGCAGCTAATAAAATGAACCTATTCGGTTAGGAATATTAGTTTTAAAGTATTAAAACTCCTTCTGAGGTCAAAATCGGCTATATAAGACTAAATACTTGCAGGAAACATTGTTTAACGTACATTATTTGAGTTATTTCGATTTTTGGTTATAATATTTATGTAATTTTTCGTACAGTTATGTTTATAAACTTCTTTGGTTAGTAATCCAACTTAAAACATATTAAAAGGGCTATAGACGTCATAAAAGGCTGTTTCAAACAAAACACTTGTATTAAACCCTTTTTAACGTACATTAATTGAATTATTTTGATTATTGGTATTAATTTTCTTTTAATCTATCATACAGCTAATTAGATAAACGTGTTCGGGTAAAAATATTAGTTTCTACGTATTAAAACTCCATTTGACGTCAAAAACGGCTGTTAAAGACAAAATACTTGCAATAAACATTGTTTATCGTACATTATTTGATTTATCATGATTTTTGGTAATAAGATTATTGTAACATTTCATATAGGTAATTTAATAAACGTCTTCTGGTAAAAATATTAGTTTTAATGTATTAAAATTCCTTTAGAGTTCAAAATCGGCTGATTAAGACGAATTACTTGCAATAAACATCGTTTATCGTACATTATTTGAGTTATTTCAATTTTCGGTTACAATATTCTCGTAATTTTTTTAATGGTGCTTTCAAAAATTTCTTAGATTAAAAATATTAGTTTTCAAATATTAAAACCCCTTTGACGTCTGAATCGGCTGTTTAAGACGAAATACTTGTAATAAATATTGTTTATCTTTCATTATTAGAGTTTTTCGATTTTATGTATTATTATTATTGTAATATTTCATAAAATATAATAAAAAAAACTCTTCGGTTAGGAATATTAGTTTTAAAGTATTAAAACTCCTTTTGAAGTCAAAATCTGCTGTTTGAGACGAAATACTTGCAATAATCATTGTTTATCGTACATTATTTGAATTATTTAGAATTTTGGTTATATTATTTTTGAATTATTTCGTACAGGTAATTTAATAAATGTCTTAAATTTAATTAGGTTAAAAATACTAGTTTTAAAGTATTAAACTACCTTTTGACGTCAAAAACGGCTTTTTAAGACGAAATACTAGCATTAACAATGTTTATCGTATATTACTTGAGTTATTGCGATTTGTGGTTATAATATTCTTAAAATGTTTCGTACAGCTATGTTAATAAACTTCTTCGTTCAGTAATCTAACTTTAAACGTATTAAAAGTATAATTTAATAGCATTATTGTTATAATTCTTAAATTTAATTAAATAAATTTCTTCGGGTAAAAATATTAGTTCTAAAGTATTATAACTCCTTTTGACGTCAAAATCGCCTATTTAAGATGAAATACTTGCAATAAATTTTGTTTATCATATATTATATGAGTTATTGCTATTTCAGGCTATAATATTCTTTAATTATTTATATTTAATTATTATTATTTGAATTCTTTTAATTATTGGTATTAATATATTTATAATATATCATACAGCTAATTAAATAAACGTTTTCGGGTAGAAATATTAGTTTTAAAGTATTAAAACTACTTTTGACTTCAAAATCGGCTGTTTAAGACGAAATACTTGAAATAAATGTTGTTTATCGTACATTATTTGAGTTATTTTGATTTTTGGTTATAATATTCTTGTGATGCTTCGTACAGCTTATTTAATAAACGTTTTCGGTTAAATATATTATTTTTTAAGTACTAAAACTACTTTTGACGTCAAAATCGGCTGTTTAGTACGAAATACTTGAAATAAACATAGTTTATCATAAATTCTTTACTTACTCAATATTTAAAAAATGATATTTTAACTAAAGACGTTTATTAAAATACCGTTACAAAAGTTAAAAGAATATTGAAACTAAAAATTCAAATGACTCAATTAATGTACGATAAACAATGTTTATTGCAAGTATTTCGTCTTAAACAGTCGATTTCGAACTCAAAAGGTGTATTAATACATTAAAACTAATATTTTTACCCGAAGACGTTTATTAAATTACTTTTACAAAATATTTGAAGAATATTATTACCAAAAATCATAATAAATCAAATAATGCACGATAAAAATGTTTATTACAAGTATTTTGTCTTAAACAGCCGTTTTTGACGTTAAAAGGAGTTTTAATACGTTAAAACTAATATTCTCAACCGAATAAGTTTTTTAAATTAGCTGTATGATTAATTACAAATTATTAATACCAAAAGTCATAATAACTGTAATATTATACGATAAACAATGTTTATGCAAGTATTTCGTCTTAAACAGCTACTTTTGACGTCAAATGTAGTTTTTGAACTTTAAAACTAATATTTTATTCAAATATATTTATTATATTACCTTAGAAAATATAAGAAGAATATTATAACCAAAATTCGAAATAACTCAAATAATGTATGATAAACAATGTTAATTTCAAGTATTTCGTCTTAAACAGCCGATTTTGACGATTAAACTAATATTCCTAAGCGAATAGGTTTATTTAATTAGCTGTTTGATATATTATAAGATTATTTATACTAATAATCAAAATAATTGAAATAATGTAAGTTAAAAAGGGTTTAACACAAGTATTTTGTTTGAAACAGCCTTTTATAACGTCTATAGTAGTTTAAATATGTTTAATATTAGATTACTAACAAAAGAAATTTTTTAACATAGCTGTACAAAAAATTACAAGAATATTATAACCTAAAATTGCAATAACTCAAATAATATACGATATACAATGTTTTTTGCAAGGATTACGTCTTAAACAGCCGATTTTGAAATCAAAAGAAGTTTTAATACAATAAAACTAATATTTTTACCCGAAGACGTTTATTAAATTACCTTTACGAATCATTACAAGAATATTATAACTAAAAATTATAATAAAACAAAAATAATGTACGATAAAGAATGTTTATTGCAAGTATTTTGTTTTAAACAGCCGTTTTTGACGTCAAAAGGAGTTTTAATACTAGTACTTTAAACCGAAGACATTTATTAAATTACATGTACGAAGTATGACAAAAATATTAAAACCAAAAGTCGAAATAACTCCAATATTAAACGAAAAACAATGCTTATTGCAAGTATTTCTTCTTAAAGACTCGATTTTGACGTCAAGAGGAGTTTAAATACTCTAAAACTATTATTTTTAACTGAAGATGTTTATTAAAATACCTTTACGCAAATTATATGAATATTATTACCCAAAATCGAAATAACTCAAATAATAAAATGTAAACTATGTTTATTGCAACTATTTCGTCTTATACAGTTGATTTAGACGTCAAAAGGAGTTTTAATGCTAGTATTTTTAACCGAAGACATTCATAAATTACATGTACGAAGTATGACAATGATATTATAACCAAAAATCGTAATAACTTAAATAATAAACTAAAAACAATGCATTATGCAAGTATTTCTTCTTAAACACTCGATTTTGACGTCGAGGGAATTTTTAATACTTTAAAACTAATGTTTTCAACTGAAGACGTTTATTAAAATACCTTTACAAAAATTACAAGAATATTATAACCTACAATTGAAATAACTCAAATAATGCAAGAATTTTGTCTTAAACAGCCGATTGTGACGTCAAAAGGAGTTTTTTTACTTTAAAACTAGTATTTTTAACCAAAGATATTTATTAAATTATATGTACAAAATATAAGAAGAATATTATAACCAAAATTCGGAATAACTTTAATAATGTACGATAAACAATGTTTATTCCAAGTATTTCATCTTAAACAGCCGATTTGAGGTCAAACGGAGTTTAAATACTTTAAGACTAATAATGCTAACCGAATAGGTTTATTTAATTAGCTGTATGATATATTACCTAAATATTAATATAAATAATCAAAATAATTTAAATAATGTACGTTAAAAAGGGTTTAAAACAAGTATTTTGGTTGAAACAGCCTTTCATAACGTCTAAACTAGTTTCAATAATTTAAAAGTTAGATTACTAACCAAATAAGTTTATTAACATAGTTGTACTTAAATTTAAATGAATATTTTAACCTAAAATCGCAATAACTCAAATAATATACGATATACAATGTTTTTTGAAAGGAATAAGTCTTAAACAGCCGATATTGATACAGTTTTAATACAATAAAACTAATATTTTTACCCGAAGACGTTTATTAAATTACCTTGACGAAATATTACAAGAATATTATTACCAAAAATTATAATAAATCAAATAATTTACGAAAAACAATGTTTATTGCAAATATTTTGTTTTAAACAGCCGTTTTTGACGTCAAAAGGAGTTTTAATACGTTGAAACTTATATTTCCGACCAAATAAGTTTATTTAATTAGCTGTATGATATATTTTAAGATTATTAATACCAAAAATCAAAATAACTGTAATAATGAACGTGAACAATGTTTATGCAAGTTTTTCGTCTTGAACAGCCGATTTTGACGTCAAAAGGAGTTTAAATACTTTAAAACTAATATTCCTAAGCGAATAGGTTTATTTAAAAAGCTCTATGATATATTATAGGAATATAATACCAGTAATCAAAATAATTGAAATAATTCAAATAATGTACGTTAAAAAGGGTTTAATTCATGTATTTTGTTTGAAACAGCCGTTTATAACGTCGATAGTACTATCAATATGTTTAAAGTTAGATTATCAACCAAAGAAGTTTATAAACATACCTGTCCAAAAAATTACAAAAATATTAATAATAAAAATCATAATAACTGTAATAATGTACGATAAAAAATGTTTATGCAAGTATTTCGTCTTTTTTAAACAGCCGATTTTGACGTCAAAAGGAGTTTTAATACTTTTATACTAATATTCCTTACCAAATAGGTTTATTTAATTAGCTGTATGATACATTACAAGAATATTAATACCAAAAATCGTTATAACTCATATAATATACGATTTACAATGTTTATTGCACGTATTTTGTCTTTAACAGCCAATTTAGACGTCAAAAGGAGTTTTACTACTTTAGAACTGATATTTTTAACCAAAGTCGTTTATTAAATTACTTATACAAAACATTACAAGAATATTATTACCGAAATCATAACAAATCAAATTATGTATGATAAACAATGTTTATTGCAAGTATTTCGTCTTAAACATCCGATTTTGACGTCAAAAATAGTTTAAATGCATTAAAACAAATATTCCTATTCAAAAAGGTTCATTCAATTAGCTGTATGATATATTACATGAATACCAATAACAATAATCAAAAAAATGCAAATAGTTTACGTTAAAAAGTGTTTAATACAAGTATTTTGGTTAAAACAGCTTTTTTTAACGTCTATAGTAGTTTCAATATGTTTAAAGTTAAATTACTAACTTTATTGTTTATAAAAATTTTTGGTTAGTAATCTAACTTTAAACATATTAAAAGTAGCATAGACGTTATAATATGCTGTTTCATTCAAAATACTTGTATTAAACCCTTTTTAACGTACTCTATTTAAATTATTTTGGTTATTGGTATTAATAAACTTATAATACATCATACAGCTAATTAAATGATCCTATTCGGTTAGCAATATACGTTTTAAAGTATTAAAATTCCTTTTGACGTCCAAATTGGCTGTCTAAGACTAAATACTTGCAATAAACATTGTTTATTGTACATTTTTTGAGTTATTTCGATTTTTGGTTATAATATTCTTGTAATTTTTGTAAAGGTATTTTTATAACTTTTTTGGTTAGTAATCCAACTTTAAACATATTAAAATTACTATAGTTGTCATAAAAGGCTGTTTCAAACAAAAGACTTGTATTAAACTTTTTTAATGTACATTATTTAAATTATTTTGATTATTAGTATTAATATTCTAAAAATACATCATACAGCTAATTAAATAAACGTTTTCGGATAAAAATATTAGTTTTAAAGTATTAAAACTACTTTTGACCTCAAAATCGGCTGTTTTATACAAAATACTTAGAATAAAAATTGTTTATCATACATTATTTGATTTATTATAATTTTTGGTAATAATGTACTTGTAATATATCGTAAAAGTAATTTAATAAACAACTTCTTTTAAATATATTAGTTTTATAGTATTAAAACTTTTAAAGTTTTAAAAAGTTTAAAAGTATTAAAACTCCCTTTGACGTCTAAATTGGCTGCTAATGACGAAATACTTGCAATAAACATTGTATATCGTACATTATATGAGTTATTTCGATATTTGGTATTAATATTATTGTAATATTTCATAAAGGTAATTTAATAATCAAAATCTTTTTTGGTTAGTAATTTAACTTTAAACATATTAAACGTAGCATAGACGTTATAAAATGCTGTTTTAAACAAAATACTTGGGTTAAACCCTTTTTGCCGTACGCCATTAAATTATTTTGATTATTGGTATTTATAATCTTATAATATATCATACAGCTAATTAAATAAATCTATTAGCTTAGGAATATTAGTTTTAGAGTATTAAACTACCTTTTGACGTCAAAATCGGCTGTTTAAGACGAAATACTTGCATGAACATTGTTTATTGTATATTACTTGAGTTATTGCGATTTGTGGTTATAATATTCTTGAAATGTTTTGTACAGCTATGTTAATAAACTTCTTTGTTCAGTAATCTAACTTTAAACGTATTAAAAGTATAATTCAATAGCATTATTGTTATAATTCTTAAAATTAATTAAAAAAATGTCTTCGGGTAAAAATATTATTTTTAAGAATATTATAACTCCTTTTGACGTAAAAACGGCTATTTACGATGAAATACTTGCAATAAACATTGTTTATCATATATTATTAGAGTTATTGCTATTTCAGGCTATAATATTCTTTATTTATTTATATTTAATTGTTATTATTTGAATTATTTTGATTATTGGTTTCAATATTCTTATAATATATCATACAGCTAATTAAATAAACGTTTTCCATTAGAAATATTAGTTTTAAAGTATTTAAACTACGTTTGACTTCCAAATCGGCTGTTTAAGACAAAATACTCAAAATAAATGTTGTTTATCGTACATTATTTGAGCTATTTTGATTTTTGGTTATAATATTCTTGTGATATTTCGTACAGCTTATTTAATAAATGTTTTCGGTTAAATATATTAGTTTTAAAGTACTAAAACTACTTTTGACGTCAAAATCGGCTGTTTAATACGAAATACTTGAAATAAACATTGTTTATCATACATTTTTTACTTACTCAATACTTTAAAACTAATATTTAAACTAAAGACGGTTATTAAAATACCTTTACAAAAATTAAAAGAATATTATAACCAAAAATTCAAATAATTCAATTAATGTACGATAAACAATGTTTATTGCAAGTATTTCGTCTTAAACAGTCGATTTTGAACTCAAAAGGAGTTTTAATACATTAAAACTAATATTTTCACCCGCAGACGTTTATTAAATTACTTTTACGAAATATTAGAAGAATATTATTACCAAAAATCATAATAAATCAAATAAAGCACAATAAACAATGTTTATTGCAAGTATTTTGTCTTAAACAGCCGTTTTTGACGTTAAAAGGAGTTTTAATACGTTAAAACTAATATTCTCAACCGAATAAGTTTATTTAATTAGCTGTATGATTAATTACAAATCATTAATACCAAAAGTCATAATAACTGTAATATTGTACGACAAACAATGTTTATGCAAGTATTTCGTCTTAAACAGCTACTTTTGACGTCAAAAGTAGTTTTTGAACTTTAAAACTAGTATTTTTATTCAAATATATTTATTATATTACCTTAGAAGAATATTATAACCAAAATTCGAAATAACTTAAATAATGTACGAAAAACAATGTTTATTAAAAGTATTTCATCTAAAACAGCCGATTTGACGTCAAATGGAGTTTTAATACTTTAAGACTAATATTCCTAACCGAATAGATTAATTTAATTAGCTGTATGATATATAACATGAATATTAATACCAATTATCAAAATAATTTAAATAATGTACGTTAAAAAGGGTTTAAAACAAGTATTTTGGTTAAAACAGCCTTTTATAACGTCTAAAGTAGTTTCAATAAGTTAAAAGTTAGATTACTAACCAAAGAAGTTTATTAACATAGTTAACAAAAAATTAAAAGAATATTATAACCTAACATCGCAATAACTCAAATAATATACGATATACAATGTTTATTGCGAGTATTACGTCTTAAAGAGTCGATTTCGATACAGTTTTAATACAATAAAACTAATATTTTTACCCGAAGACGTTTATTAAATTACCTTTACGAAATATTACAATAATATTATTACCAAAAATTATAATATATTAAATACTGTACGAAACCAATGTTTATTGCAAGTATTTTGTTTTAAACAGCCGTTTTTGACGTCAAAAGGAGTTTTAATACGTTGAAACTTATATTTCCGACCGAATAAGTTCATTTAATTAGCTGTATAACATATTACAAGATTATTAATACCAAAAATCATAATAACTGTAATAATCAACGTGAACAGTGTTTATGCAAGTTTTACGTCTTGAACAGCCGATTTTGACGTCAAAAGAAGTTTTAATACTTTAAAACTAATATTCCTAAGCGAATAGGTTTATTTAATAAGCTCTATGATATATTATAGGAATATTAATACCAGTAATCAAAATAATTTAAACAATTCAAATATAGTACGTTAAAAAGGGTTTAATTCATGTTATTTGTTTGAAACAGCCGTTTATAACGTCGATAGTACTTTTAATATGTTTTAAGTTAGATTATCAACCAAAGAAGTTTATAAACATAGCTGTCCAAAAAATTACAAGAATATTATAACCAAAAATCGAAATAACTCAAATAATTTACAATAAACAATGTTTACTGCAAGTATTTCGTCTTAAACAACCGAATTTGACGTCAAAAGGAGTTTTAATACTTCAGAACTAATACTCCTTACCAAATAGGTTAATTTAATTAGCTGTATGATACATTACAAGAATATTAATACCAAAATATTATAATAACTTTAATAATGTACAATAAACAATGTTTATTGCAAGTATTTCGTCTATAACAGCCGATTTAGACGTCAAAAGGAGTTTTAATACTTTAAAACTAATATTCCTTACCAAATAGGTTTATTTAATAATCTGTATGAAAAATTACAAAAATATTTATACTAAAAATTATAATAACTTTAATAATGTACAATAAACAATGTTTAGTGATTATTTCGTCTATAACAGCCGATTTAGACGTGAAAAGGAGTTTTATTACATTAAAACTAATATTTTTAACCGAAGTTTTTTTAAATTATTTTTACGATATATTACAATAATATTAATACTAAAAATCGTTATAACTCAAATAATATACGATTTACAATGTTTATCGCAAGTATTTCGTCTCTAACAGCCAATTTGGACGTCAAAAGGAGTTTTAATAGTTTAAAACTAATATTTTTAACCAAAGTCGTTTATTAAAATACTTTTACAAAATATTACAAGAATATTATTACCAAAATCATAACAAATCAAATAATGTATGATAAACAATGTATATGGCAAGTATTTCGTCTTAAACAGTCGATTTTGACGTCAAAAATAGTTTAAATGCATTAAACAAATATTCCTAGCCGAAAAGTTCCATTTAATTAACTGTATGATACATTACAAGAATATTAATAACAATAATCAAAAAAATGCAAACAGTTTACGTTAAAAAGTGTTTAATATAAGTATTTTGGTTAAAACAGCCTTTTATAACGTCTATAGTAGTTTCAATATGTTTAAAGTTAAATTACTAACCAAAGAAGTTTAATAACATAGCTGTACAAAAAATTACAAGAATATTATAACCAAAAATGGAAATAACTCAAATAATGTACGATAAACAATGTTTATTGCAAGTATTTCGTCTTAAACAGCCGTTTTCGACGTCAAAAAAAGTTAAAATACTTTAAAACTAAGATTCCTAAGCGAAGAGGTTTTTTTTATTTTATTTTATAAAATATTACAATATTAATATTACCAAAAATCGAAATAACTCAATTAATGAAAGATAAACAATGTTTATTGCAAGTATTACGTCTTAAACAGTAGATTTTGACGTCAAAAGGAATTTTAATACTAGTATATTAACCGAAGACATTTATTAAATCACATGTACGAAGTATTACAAGAATATTATAACAACAAATCGAAATAATTCAAATAATAAACGAAAAACAATGCTTATTGCAAGTATTTCTTTTTTAACAGTCGATTTTGACGTCGAAAGGAAATTTAATACTTTAAAACTAATACTTTCAACCAAAGACGTTTATTAAAATACCTTTACAAAAATTACATGAATATTCTAACCAAAAATTGAAATAAGTCGAATAATGTACGTTAAACAATGCTTATTGCAAGTATTTCGTCTTAAACAGCCGATTTTGAACTCAAAAGGAGTTTAAGTACTTTAAAACTAATATTTTTAACCGTAAACGTTTACTAAATAAGCTGTACAAAAAATTACAAGAATGTTATAACTAAAAATTGAAATAAGTCAAATAATGTACGGTAAACAATGTTTGCTGCAAGTATTTAGTCTTAAACAGTCGATTTTGTCGTCAAAAGGAGTTTTAATACTTTAAAACCAATATTCCTAAGCGAATAGGTTCATTTAATTAACTCTATGATGTATTATAGGAATATTAATACCAGTAATCAAAATATTTCAAATAATTCAAATAATGTACGTTAAAATAAGTTTATTTCATGTATTTTGTTTGAAACAGCCGTTTATAACGTCGATATTACTTTTAATATGTTTAAAGTTAAATTATCAACCAAAGAAGTTTATAAACATAGCTGTCCAAAAATATACAAGAATATTACAACCATAAATCGAAATAACTCAAATAATGTACAATAAACAATGTTTATTGCAAGTATTTCGTCTTAAAAAACCGAATTTGACGTCAAAAGGAGTTTTAATACTTTAAAACCAATACTCCTTACCAAAAAGGTTAATTTAATTAGCTGTATGATACATTACAAGAGTATTAATACCATAAATTATAATAACTTTAATAATGTACAATAAACAATGTTTATTGCAAGTATTTCGTCTATAACAGCCGATTTAGACGTGAAAAGAAGTTTTATTACTTTAAAACTAATATTTTTAACCGAAGTCATTTATTAAATTACTTTTACGAAATATTACACTAAAATTAATACCAAAAATCGTCATAACTCAAATAATGAAAGATAAACAATGTTTATTGCAAGTATTTCGTCTTAAACAGCCGTTTTCGACGTCAAAAATAGTTAAAATACTTTAAAACTAAGATTCCTAATCGTAGAGGTTTTTTTTATTTTATTTTATAAAATATTACACTAATATTATTACCAAAAATCGAAATAACTCAATTAATGAAAGATAAACAATGTTTATTGCAAGTGTTACGTCTTAAACAGTAGATTTTTACGTCAAAAGGAATTTTAATACTAGTATATTAACCGAAGACATTTATTTAATCACATGGACGAAGTATGACAAGAATATTATAACAAAAAATCGAAATAATTCAAATAATAAACGAAAAACTATGCTTATTGCAAGTATTTCTTTTTTAACACTCGATTTTGAAGTCGAAAGGAAATTTAATATTTTAAAACTAATACTTTCAACCAAAGACGTTTATTAAAATACCTTTACAAAAATTACATGAATATTCTAACCAAAAATTGAAATAACTCGAATAATGTACGATAAACAATGTTTATTGCAAGTATTTCGTCTTAAACAGCCGATTTTGAACTCAAAAGGAGTTTAAGTACTTTAAAACTAATATTTTTAACCGTAAACGTTTACTAAATAAGCTGTACAAAAAATTACAAGAATGTTATAACTAAAAATTGAAATAAGTCAAATAATGTACGGTAAACAATGTTTGCTGCAAGTATTTAGTCTTAAACAGCCGATTTTGTCGTCAAAAGGAGTTTTAATTCCTTAAAACTAATATTCCTAAGCGAATAGGTTCATTTAATTAGCTCTATGATATATTATAGGAATATTAATACCAGTCATCAAAATATTTCAAATAATTCAAATAATGTACGTTAAAAAAAGTTTATTTCATGTATTTTGTTTGAAACAGCCGTTTATAACGTAGATAGTACTTTTAATATGTTTAAAGTTAGATTATCAACTAAAGAAGTTTATAAACATAGCTGTCCAAAAATATACAAGAATATTACAACCAAAAATCGAAATAACTCAAATAACGTACAATAAACAATGTTTATTGCAAGTATTTCGTCTTAAAAAACCGAATTTGACGTCAAAAGGAGTTTTAATACTTTAAAACTAATACTCCTTACCAAAAAAGTTAATTTAATTAGCTGTATGATACATTACAAGAGTATTAATACCAAAAATTATAATAACTTTAATAATGTACAATAAACAATGTTTATTGCAAGTATTTCGTCTATAACAGCCGATTTAGACGTGAAAAGAAGTTTTATTACTTTAAAACTAATATTTTTAACCGAAGTCGTTTATTAAATTACTTTTACGAAATATTCTAATAAAATTAATACCAAAAATCGTCATAACTCAAATAATGAAAGATATACAATGTTTATTGCAAGTATTTCGTCTTAAACAGCCGTTTTCGACGTCAAAAAAAGTTAAAATACTTTAAAACTAAGATTCCTAACCCAAGAGGTTTTTTTTATTTTATTTTATGAAATATTACAATAATATTATTACCAAAAATCGAAATAACTCAATTAATAAAAGAGAAACAATTTTTATTGCAAGTGTTACGTCTTAAACAGTAGATTTTGACGTCAAAAGGAATTTTAATACTAGTATATTAACCGAAGACATTTATTAAATTACATGTACAAAGAATGACAAGAATATTATAACAAAAAATCGAAATAATTCAAATAATAAACGAAAAACAATGCTTATTGCAAGTATTTCTTTTTTAACACTCGATTTTGACGTCGAAAGGAGTTTTAATACTTTAAAACTAAAATTTTCAACCGTAGACGTTTTTTAAAATACCTTTACAAAAATTACATGAATATTCTAACCAAAAATTGAAATAACTCAAATAATGTACAAAAAACAATAATTATTGTAAGTATTTCGTCTTAAACAGCCGATTTTGAACTCAAAAGTAGTTTAAGTACTTTAAAACTAATATTCCTAACCGAATAGGTTCATTTAATTAACTGTATGATATATTACAAGAATATTAATTCTAATAATCAAAATAATTCAAACATTGTACGTTAAAAAGGGTTCAATACAAGTATTTTGTTTGAAACAGCCTTTTATAACGTCTATAGTACTTTTAATATGTTTAAAGTTAGATTACTAAACAAAGAAGTTTATAAACATAGCTGTACAAATAATTACAAGAATATTAAAACTAAAAGCTGAATTATCTCAAATAATGTACTATAATTAATGTTTACTGCAAGTATTTCGTATTTAACAGCTTTTTTTGACGTCAGAAGAAGTTTTAGTACTTTAAAACTAATGATCATAACCGAAGGAATTATTTTAATTAATTTTATGTAATATTATAATAATATTATTACCAAAAATCGAATTTTGACGTTTAAATCGGCTGTTTAAGACGAAATACTTGCAATAAACATTGTTTATTGTACATTATTTGAGTTATTTCGAACTTGGTTATAATATTCTTGTAATATTTTGTACAGGTAATTTAATAAAAATCTTCAGTTAAAAATACTCGTTTTAAAGTAGTGAAACTTCTTTTGATGTGAAAATCAGCTGAATAAGACGAAAAATTTGCATTAACATTGTTTATCGTACATTATTACAGTCATTATGATTTTTGTTATTAATATTCTTGTAATATATCATACAGCTAAATAAATAAACTTATTCGGTTAGGAATATTATTTTAAGGTATTAAAACTCCTTTTGAAGTCAAAAACGGCTGTTTAAGACAAAATTTTTGCAATAAACATCGTTTATCGTACATTATTAGATTTATTATGATTTTTAGTGAAAATATTCTTGTAATATTTTTAGAGGTGATTTAATAAACGTCTTCGTATAAAAATATATGTTTTAATGTACTAAAACTCCATTTGAGTTCAAAATCGGCTGTTTAAGACAAAATACTTGCAATAAACATTGTTGATCTTTCATTTATTGAGTTATTTCGATTTTTAGTAATAATATTATTGTAATATTTCATAAAATTAAATAAAATAAACCTCTTCGGTTGAAAATATTAGTTTTAAAGTATTAAAACTTTTTTTGACGTCAAAAACTGCTATTTAAGACGAAATACTTGCAATAAACATTGTTTATCGGACATTATTTGAGTTATTTAGATTTTCAGTTATAATATTCTTGTTATTTTTTGTACAGCTATGTTAATAAACTTCTTTGGTTAGTAATCTAACTTAAAACATCTTCAAAAACGGCTGTTTAAGACGAAATACTTGCAATAAATATTGTTTATCCTACATAATTTGAGTTACTTCAATTTTTGGTTATAATATTTTAGTGATATTTCGTGCAGCTAATTTAATAAACGTTTTCGGTCAAATATAATAGTTTTAAAGTACTAAAACTCCTTTTAACGTCAAAATAGGCTGTTTAATACGAAATACTTGCAATAAACATTGTTTATCGTACATTATTTGAGTTAAATCGATTTTTGGTTATAATATTCTTGTAATCTTCGTACAGCTTATTTAATAAACGTTTTTGGTTAAATATATTAGTTTTAAAGTACTTAAACTACTTTAGACGTCAAGGTCGGCTGTTTTATACGATATACTTGGAATAAACATTGTTTATCATACATTATTTGATTTATTATGATTTTTGGTATTAATATCATTGTATTATTTCGTAAAAGTAATATAATAACCGACTTTGGTTAAAAATATTAGTTTTAAAGTATGAAAACTCCTATTGACGTATAAATCTGCAATAAACATTGTTCATGGTTCATTATTAAAGTTATTATAATTTTTGTTACTCATGTTCTTGTAATGTATCATACAACTAATAAAATTAACCTATTCGGTATAGAAGATTAGTTTTAAAGTATTAAAATACTTTTTGACGTCAAAATCGGCTGTTGAAGACGAAATACTTGCAGTAAACATTGTTTATCGTACATTAAATGAGTTATTTCGATTTTTGGTTATAATATTCTTGTAATTTTTTGTACAGCTATGTTTATAAACTTCTTTAGTTAGTAATCTAATATTAAACATATTAAAAGTACTATAGACGTTATAAAAGGCTGTTTCATACAAAATACTTGTGTTAAACCCTTTTAAACGTACATTATTTGAATTATTTTGATTATTGGTATTTATAATCTTATAATATATCATACAGCTAATTAAATAAACCTATTGGCTTAGGAATATTAGTTTAAAAGTATTAAAACTCCGTTTGACGTCAAAATCGGCTGTTTAAGACGAAATACTTGCAATAAACATTGTATATCGTAAATTATTTGAATTATTACGATTTTTGGTTATAATATTCTTTTAATTTTTCGTAAAGCTATGTTTATAAACTTTTTAGGTTAGTAATCTTACTTTAAACATACTAAAAGTACTATAGACGTTATAAAAGGCCGTTTTAAACAAAATACTTGTGTTAAACCCTTTTTAACGTACATTATTTGAATTATTTTGATTATTAGTATTAATATTCTTATAATATATCATAAAGCTAATTAAATGAACCTATTCTGTTAGGAATATTAGTTATAAAGTATTAAAACAAATTTTTACGTCGAAATCGGCTGTTTAAAACAATACTTGCAGTAAAGATTGTTTATTGTACATTTTTTGAGTTATTTTGATTTTTGATTATTATATTCTTGTAATTTTTCGTACAGCTATGTTTAAAATTTTTTTTGGTTAGTAATCTAACTTTAAACATATCTAAAGTTCTATAGACGTTATAAAAACCTGTTTATTACAGAATACTTGTATTAAACCCTTTTTAACGTACATTATTTGTATAATTTTGATTAAAGATATTAATATTCTTATAATATATCTTACAACTAATTAAATGAACCTACTCGGTTAGTTTATATTAGTTTAAAGTATTAAAACTACTTTTGACCTGAAAATCGGCTGTTTAAGACGAAATACTTGCAGTAAACATTGTTTGTTGTACATTAATTGAATTATTTCTATTTTGCGTTATAATATTCTTGTAATTTTTTGTACAGCTATGTTTATAAACTTCTTTGGTTAGTAATCTAACTTTAAACATATTAAAAGTACTATCGACGTTATAAAAGGCTGTTTTAAACGAAAAACATGAATTATACCCTTTTTCACGTACATTTTTGAATTATTTTGATTATTGGTATTAATATTCTGTTATTATATTATACAGCTAATTAAATAAACCTATTTGGTGAGGAATATTAGTTATAAAATATTAAAACTCCTATTGACGTCAAATTAAGCTGTATAAGACGATATACTTGTAATAAACATTGATTATCGTAAATTATATAACTAATTTCGCACTTAGTTATAATATTCTTGTGATATTTCATAAAAATAATTTAATAAACGTCTTCGGGTAAAAATATTAGTTTTATTGTATTAAAACTTCTTTTGAGTTCAAAATCGGCAGTGATAGACGAAATACTTGAAATAAACATTGTTTATCGTATGTTATTTGAGATATTCCGATTTTAGGTTATAATATTCTTGTAATTTTTTGTACAGCTATGTTAATAAACATCTTTAGTTAGTAATCTAACTTTAAACATATTGAAACTACTATAGACGTTTTAAAAGACTGTTTTAACCAAAATATTTGTTTTAAACCATTTTTTAACGTACACTATTACTATTTAAATTATTTTGATTATTGGTATTAATATTCATGTAATATATCATACAGCTAATTAAATAAACCTATTCGGTTAAGAATATTAGTTTTAAAGTATTAAAACTCCGTTTGACGTCAAATCGGATGTTTAAGACGAAATACTCCCAATAAACATTGTTTATTGTACATTTTTTAAGTTTTTCCGAATTTTAGTTATTATGTTCTATAATAATATGTACAGGTAATTTAATAAATATCTTTGGTTAAAAATACTAGTTCTAAAGTATAAAAACTCCTTTTGACGTCAAAATTGGCTGTTTAAGAAGAAATACTTGCAATAAGCATTGTTTTTCGTTTATTATTTGAGTTATTTCAATTTTTGGTTATAATATTCTTGTCATAGTTCGTACATGTAATTTAATAAATGTCTTCGGTTAAAAATACCAGTATTAAAACTCCTTTTGACGTCTTAATGGGCTGTTTAAAACGAAATAATCGCAATTTACATTGTTTATCTTTTATTATTTAAGTTATTTCGATTTTTGGTAATAATATTATTGTAATATTTCATAAAACAAAATAAAATAATTCCTTCGGTTAGGAATATTAGTTTTAAAGTATTAAAAACTCTTTTTGACGTCTAAAACGGCTGTTTAAGACAAAATACTTGCAATAAACATTGTTATATTTCGTACAGCTAATTTAATAAACGCTTTCGGTTAAATATATTAGTTTTAAAGTACTAAAACTCCTTCTGACGTTAAAATAGGCTGTTTAATAGAAATACATGCAAAAAACATTGTTTATCGTACATTATTTGAGTTATTTCAATTTTTGGTTATAATATTCCTGTAATTTTTCGTAAAACTATGTTTATAAATTTATTTTGTTGTTAATCTAACTTCAAACATATTAAAAGTAGCATAGACGTTAAAAAATGCTGTTTCATACAAAGTACTTGTATTAAACCCTTTTAAACGTACACTGATTGATTTATTTTGATTATTCGTATCAATATTCTTATAATATATCATACTGCTAATAAAATGAACCTATTCGGTTAAGAATATTAGTTTTAAAGTATTAAAACTCCTTTTGTGGTCAAAATCGGCTGTATAAGACTAATTACTTGCAGTAAACATTGTTTATCGTTCATTATTTGAGTTATTTCGATTTTTGTTATAATATTAAAGTAATTTTTCGTACAGCTATGTTTATAAGATTCTTTGGTTAGTAATCCAACTTTAAACATACTAAAAGTATTATAGACGTCATAAAAGGCTATTTCAAACAAAACACTTGTATCAAACCCTTTTTAACTTAGTTTAATTGAATTATTTTGATTATTGTTATTAATATTTCTTAAATCTATCATACAGCTAATTAAATAAACGTGTTTGAGTAAAAATATTAGTTTCTACGTATTAAAACTCCTTTTGATGTCAAAAACGGCTGTTTAAGACAAAATACTTGCAATAAACATTGTTTATCATACATTATTTGATTTATTATGGTTTTTGGTGATAAGATTATTGTAATATTTCGTAAAGGTAATTTAATATACATCTTCTAGTAAAAATATTAGTTTTAATGTATAAGAATTCCTTTCGAGTTCAAAATCGGCTGATTAAGACAAAATACTTGCAATAAACATTGTTTATCGTAGATTATTTGAGTTATTTCAATTTTCGGTTACAATATTATCGTAATTTTTTAAAGGTGTTTTAATGAATTTCTTAGGTTGAAAATATTAGTTTTCAAATATTTAAACTTCCTTTGACGTCTTAATCGGCTGTTTAAGACGAAATACATCCAATAAATATTGTTTATCTGTCATTATTTGAGTTATTTCGATTTTTGATATTAATATTATTGTAATATTTTATAAAAAAAAAAAAAAAAAACCTCTTCGGTTAGAAATATTAGTTTTAAAGTATTAAAATTCTTTTTGACGTCAAAAACGGCAGTTTTAGACGAAATACTTGCAATAAACATTGTATATCGTACAATTTTTGATTTATTATGATTTTTAGTTATAATATTCTCGTGATATTTCGTACAGCTAAGTTAATAAATGTTTTTGGTTAAATATGTTAGTTTTAAAGTACTAAAACTCCTTTTCACGTCAAAATAGGCTGTTTATTACAAAATAATTTGAATAAACATTGTTTATCGTACATTAATTGATTTATTAAGATTTTTGGTAATGATAATCTTGTAATATTTCAATAAATTAAATAAGATAAACCTTTTCGGTTAGGAATGTTAGTTTTAAAGTATTAAAACTCTATTTGACGTCAAAATCGGTTGTTTAAGACGAAATATTTGCATTAAACAGTGTTTATAGTACATAATTTGAGTAATTTCAAGTTTTGGTTATAATATTTTGGTAATATTTTGTAGAAGTACTTTAATATAAATATTATAAAGATAATATTGAAATAAACATTGTTTACGTACATTTTTTAAGTTATTTCGATTTTAGGTAGTAATATTTCTGTTATATTTCATAAAATTAGTTAAATAAACGTCTTTGGTTAAAAATATTAGTTTGAAAGTATTAAAACTCTATTTGACGTAAAAATTAGCTGTTTAAGACGAAATACTTGTAAGAAACATTGTTTATCGTATATTACTTGAGTTATTTTGATTTTTGGTTATAATATTCTTGAAACATTTTGTACAGCTATGTTTAGAAAATTTTTTCGTTTAGTAATCTAACATTAAACATAATAAAAGTACTATAGACGTTATAAAAGTCTGTTTTAAACAAAATAATTGTATTAAACCCATTTTAACGTACACTAATTGAATTATTTTGATTATTGTTATTAATATTCTTGTAATATTTCATAAAGCTAATTCATTTAACCTATTCGGTTATGAATATTAGTTTTAAAGTATTAAAACTCCTATTGACGTCAAAATCGACTGTTTAAGACGAAATAATTGTAATATACATTGTTTATTGTATATTACTTAAGTTATTGTGATTTTTGGTTATAATATTCTTAAAATATTTCGTACAGCTATGTTAATAAAGTTCTTACTTTAGTAATCTAACATTAAACATATTAAAAGTACTATAGACGTTATAAAAGTCTGTTTTAAACAAAATAATTGTATTAAACCCTTTTTACGTACACTATTTGAATTATTTTGACTATTGGTTATTGATATTCTTGTAATATATCATACATCTTTTCGGTTAGGAATATTAATTTTAAAGTATTAAAACTCTTTTGAGGTCAAAATTGGCTATTTAAGATGAAATACTTGCCATAAACCTGTTTATCGTACATTAATTGATTTTTTTTAATTTTTGGTAATAATATTTTTGTAATATTTCATTAAATTATTTAAATAAACGTCTTCGGGTAAAAATATTAGTTTTAAAATATTAAAACTCCTTTTGACGGCAAAATCAGCTAATTAAGACGAAATACTTGCAATAAACAATATTTATATTTTAGTTAGAAATCTAATTTTAAACATATTAAAAGTACTATAGACGTCATAAAAGGCTGTTTAAGACGAAATACTTGTATAAGACCCTTTTTAACGTACACTATTTAAATTTTTTCGATTTTTGGTATGATTTTGTTGTAATATTTCATAAAATTTATAAAATAAACGTCTTCGGTTAAAAATATTAGTTTTAAAGTATTAAAACTCCTTTTGACGTCAAAATTGGCTGTTTAAGACGAAATACTTGCAATAATCATTGTTAATCGTATAATATTTGATTTATTTCGAAATTAGGTTATAATATTCTTGTAATATTTCGTACAGCTACTTATATAAACCTCTTCGGTTAGGAATATTAGTTTTAAAGTATTAAAACTATTTTTGAAGTCAACATCTGCTGTTTGAGACGAAATACTTGCAATAATCATTGTTTATCGTACATTATTTGAGTTATTTAGAATTTTTGTTATATTATTTTTAAATTATTTCGTACAGGTAATTTAACAAATGTCTTAAATTAAATTAAGTTAAAAATACTAGTTTTAAATTATTAAACTACCTTTCGACGTCAAAATCGGCTGTTTAAGACGAAATACTTGCATGAACATTGTTTATCGTATATTACTTGAGATATTGCGATTTCTGGTTATAATATTCTTAAAATGTTTCGTACGGCTATGTTAATAAACTTCTTCGTTCAGTAATCTATCTTAAACGTATTAAAAGTATAATTCAATAGCATTATTGTTATAATTCTTAAAATTATTTAAAAGAATGTCTTCGAGTAAAAATATTAGTTTTAAAGTATTATAACTCCTTTTGACGTCAAAAACGGCTAATTAAGATGAAATACTTGCAATAAACATTGTTTATCATTTATTATTTGAGTTATTGCTATTTCAGGCTATAATATTCTTTATTTAATTATATTTAATCATTATTATTTGCATTATTTTGATTATTGGTATTAATATTCTTATAATATACCATACAGCTAATTAAATAAATGTTTTCCAATAGAAATATTAGTTGTAAAGTATTTAAACTACTTTTGACTTCCAAATCGGCTGTTTAAGACAAAATACTTGAAATAAATGTTGTTTATCGTACATTATTTGAGTTATTTTGATTTTTGGTTATAATATTCTTGTTATATTTCGTACAGCTTATTTAATAAATGTTTTCGGTTAAATATATTAGTTTTAAAGTACTAAAACTACTTTTGACGTCAAAATCGGCTGTTTAATACGAAATACCTGAAATAAACATTGTTTATCAGACATTCTTTACTTAGTCAATACTTTAAAACTAATATTTTAACTAAAAACGTTTATTAAAATACCGTTACAAAAATTAAAAGAATATTGAAAATAAAAATTCAAATGACTCAATTAATGTACGATAAACAATGTTTATTGCAAGTATTTCGTCTTAAACAGTCGCTTTTGAACTCAAAAGGAGTTTTAATACATTAAAACTAATATTTTCACCCGAAGACGTTCATTAAATTACTTTAACGAAATATTAGAAGAACATTACTACAAAAAATCATAATTAATCAAATAATGCACGATACACAATGTTTATTGCAAGTATTTTGTCTTAAACAGCCGTTTTTGACTTTAATAGGAGTTTTAATACGTTAAAACTAATATTCTCAACCGAATAAGTTTATTTAACTAGCTGTATGATTAATTACAAATTATTAATACCAAAAGTCATAATAACTGTAATATTGTACGATAAACAATGTTTAAGCAAGTATTTCGTCTTAAATAGCTACTTTTGACGTCAAAAGTAGTTTTTGAACTTTAAAACTAGTATTTTTATTCAAATGTATTTATTATATTACCTTAGAAAATATTAGAAGAATATTATAACCAAAATTCGAAATAACTCAAATAATGTATGATAGACAATGTTTATTGCAAGTATTTCGTCTTAAACAGCCAATTTTGACGATTAAACTAATAATACGAGCGAATAGGTTTCTTTAATTAGCTGTTAGATATAATATAAGATTATTAATACTAATAATCAACATAATTGAAATAACCGAAGAAATTATTTTAATTAATTTTATGAAATATTACCAAAATATTATTACCAAAAATCGAAATAACTCGAATAATAAAATGTAAATAATGTTTATTGCAAGTATGTCGTCTTAAACAGCCGATTTAGACGTCAAAAGGAGTTTTAATACTAGTATTTTTAACCGAAGACATTTATTAAATTACATTTACGAAGTTTGACTTTGATATTATAACCAAAAATTGAAATTACTTAAATAGTAAACGAAAAACAATGCTTTATGCAAGTATTTTCTTAAACACTTGATTTTGACGTGGAGGGGTTTTTAATACTTTAAAACTAATATTTTCAACTGAAGACGTTTATTAAAATACCTTTACAAAAAATACATGAATATTATAACCAAAAACTGAAATAACTTAAAATAATGTACGATAAACAATATTTATGCTAGTATTTCGTCTTAAACAGCCGATTCTGACGTCAAAAGGAGTTTTTACACTTTAAAACTAGTACTTTTAACCAAAGATATTTATTAAGTTTCCTGTACAAAATATAAGAAGAATATTATAACCAAAATTCAAAATAACTTAAATAATGTACGAAAAACAATGTTTATTGAAAGTATTTCATCTAAAACAGCCGATTTGACGTTAAAAGGAGTTTTAATACTTTAAGACTAATATTCCTAACCGAATAGGTTTATTTAATTGCTGTATGATATATTACCTAAATATTAATATAAATAATCAAAATAATTTAAATAATGAACGTTAAAACGGGTTTAAAACAAGTATTTTGGTTGGAACAGCCTTTTTTAACGTCTAAAGTAGTTTCAACAAGTTAAAAGTTAGATTACTAACCGAAGAAGTTTATTAACATAGTTGTACAAAAAATCACAAGAATATTATAACCTAAAATCGCAATAACTCAAATATAAAACGATGTACAAAGTTTATTGCGAGTATTACGTCTTAAACAGCCGATTTTGATACAGTTTTAATACAATAAAACTAATATTTTTACCCGAGACGTTTATTAAATTACCTTTACGAACTATTACAAGAATATTATTACTAAAAATTATAATAAATAAAATAATGTACGAAAAACAATGTTTATTGCATGTATTAAGTTTAAAACAGTCGTTTTTGACGTCAAAAGGAGTTTTAATACGTTGAAACTTATATTTCCTACCGAATAAGTTTATTTAAATAGCTGTATAATATATTAACAGATTATTAATATCAAAAATCATAATAACTGTAATAATGAACGTGAACAATGTTTATGCAAGTTTTCCGTCTTGAACAGCCGATTTTGACGTCAAAAGAAGTTATAATACTTTAAAACTAATATTCCTAAGCGAATAGGTTTATTTAAAAAGCTGTATGATAAATTATAGAAATATTAATACCAGTAATCAAAATAATTCAAATAATTCAAATAATGTACGTTAAAAAGGGTTTAATTCATGTATTTTGTTTGAAACAGCCGTTTATAACGTCGATAGTACTTTTAATATGTTTGAAGTTAGATAATCAACCAAAGAAGTTTATAAACATAGATGTCCAAAAAATTACGAGAATATTATAACCAAAAATCGAAATAACTTAAATAATGTACAATAAACAATGTTTACTGCAAGTATTTTGTCTTAAACAACCGAATTCGACGTCAAAAGGAGTTTTAATACTCTAAAATTAATACTCCTTACCAAATAGGTTAATTTAATTAGATGTATGATACATTACAAGAATATTAATGCCAAAAATTATAATAACTTTAATAATGTACAATAAACAATGTTTATTGCAAGTATTTCGTCTATAACAACCGATTTAGACGTGAAAAGAAGCTTTATTACTTTAAAACTAATATTTTTAACCGAAGTCGTTTATTAAATTACTTTTACAAAATATTACAATAATATTAATACCAAAAATCGTTATAACTCAAATAATGAAAGATAAACAATGTTTATTGCAAGTATTTATTCTTAAACAGCGGATTTTGAACTTAAAAGAAGTTTTAATACATTAAAACTAATATTTTAATCCGAAGACGTTTATTAATTAGCCTTTACGAAATATTACAAGAATATTATTACCAAAATCATAACAAATCAAATAATGTATGATAAACAATGTTTATTGCAAGTATTTCGTCTTAAACAGTCAATTTTGACGTCAGAAATAGTTTAAATGCATTAAAACAAATATTCCTAACCGAAAAGGTTCATTTAATTAGCTGTATGATATATTACATGAATATTAATAACAATAATCAAAAAAATGCAAATAGTTTACGTTAAAAAGTGTTTAATACAAGTATTTTGGTTAAAACAGCCTTTTATAACGTCTATAGTAGTTTCAATATGTTTAAAGTTAAATTACTAACCAAAGAAGTTTATTAACATAGCTGTAGAAAAACATACTAGAATATTAATACCAAAAATCTAAATAACTCAAATAATGCACGATAAACAATGTTTAATACAAGTACTTCGTCTCAAACAGCCGTTTTTGACGTCAAAAAGAGTTTTTATACTTTAAAACTAATGATCCTAACCGAAGGAATTATTTTAATTAATTTTATGAAATATTACAATAATATTATTACCAAAAATCGAATTAACTCAAATAATTAAAATATCAACAATGTTTATTGGAAGTATTTCGTCGTAAACAGCCGATTAAGACGTCAAAAAGAGTTTTAAAACTAGTATTTTTAACCGGAGGCATTTATTAAATTACATGTGCGAATTATGACAATAATATTATAACCGAAAATCGAAATAACTCAAATAATAAACGAAAAACAATGCTTATTGCAAGTATTTCTTCTTAAACGCTTGTTTTTGACGTCGAAAAGGGATTTAATACTTTAAAACTAATATTTTCAACTAACGACGTTTATTAAATTACCTGTACAAAATATTAAAAGAATATTATAACTAAAATTCAAAATAACTTAAATAATGTACGATAAACAATATTTATTGCAAGTTTTTCGTCTTAAACAGCCGATTTGACGTCAAACGGAGTTTTAATACTTTAAAACTAATATTCCTAACCGAATAGGTCTATTTAATTAGTTCTCTGATATATTACATGAATATTAATACCAATAATCGAAATAATTTAAATAGTGTACGTTAAAAAGGGTTTAAAAAAATTATTTTAATTGAAACAGCCTTTTATAACGTCTATTGTAGTTTCAATATGTTTAAAGTTAAATTACTAACTAAATAAGTTTATTAACATAGCTGTACAAAAAATTACAAGAATATGATAACCTAAAATCGCAATAACTCAAAAAATATACGATAAACAATGTTTATTGCAAGTATTACGTCTTAAACAGCCGATTTTACATCAAAAGAAGTTTTAATACAATAAAACTATTATTTTTACCCAAAGAATTTTATTAAACTACCTTTACGAAATATTACAAGAATATTTCTACCAAAAATTATAATAAATCAAATAATGTACGAGAAACAATGTTTATTGCAAGTATTTTGTTTTAAACAGCCGTTTTTGACGTCAAAAGGAGTTTTAATACGTTGAAAGAAATATTCCCAACCGAATAAGTTTATTTGATTAGCTGTATGATATATTACAAGAATATTAATATCAAAAATCCTAAAAACTGTAATAATGAACGATAAACAATGTTTATGCAAGTTTTTCGTCTTGAACAGCCTATTTTGACGTCAAAAGGAGTTTTGATACTTAAAACTAATATTCCTCACCGAATAGGTTTATTTAACTAACTGGATGATATAATAACAGAATATTAATACCAATAATCAAAATAATGTACGTGAAAAAGGGTTTAATACAAGTATTTTATTTGAAACAGCATTTTATAACGTCTATAGTACTCTTAATATGTTTAAAGTTAGATAACTAACCAAAGAAGTTTATAAACATAGCTGTACGAAAAATTACAAGAATATTATATTCTATAAATGCAATTACTTTAATAATATACGATGAACAATGTTTATTGCAAGTTCTTCACCTTAAACAGCCCTTTTTGACGTCAAAAAGAGTTTTAATACTTTAAAACTAATATTCCTAACCAAAGGGATTATTTTGATTAATTTTATGATATATTACAATAATATTATTACTTAAAATCGAATTAACTCAAATAATAAAGTATAAACAATGTTTATTGCAAGTATTTCGTTTTAAACAGCCGATTTAGACGTCAATAGGAGTTTTAGTACTAGTATTTTTAACCGAAAACGTTTATTCAAATACCTTTACAAAAGTTACAAGAATATTATAAACAAAAATTGAAATAACTCAAAAAATGTACGATAAACAATGTTTAAGAAAGTATTTCGTCTTAAACAGCCTATTTTGACGTCAAAAGGAGTTTTTATACTTTAAAACTAGTATTTTTAGTTAAAGATATTTATTAAATTACCTTTTAAATTATTAATTTAAAAATTCATAATAATCAAATAATGTACGAGAAAGATTTTGACGTAAAATAGAGTTTTAGTACTTTAAAACTAATATATTTAACCGAAATCGTTTATTAAATCATCTGTAGGAAATATCTCAAGATCATTATAACCAAAAATCGTAATAACTCAAATAATATACGATAAACAATGTTTATTGCAAGCCTTAAACAGCCAATTTTGACGTCAAAAATAGTTTTAATGGTTTAAAACTAATATTCCTAACCGAATAGGTTCATTTAGTTAGCTGTATGATATATTACATGAACATTAATATCAATAATCAATATAATTCAAATAATGTACGTTAAAAAGGGTTTAATGCAAATATTTTGGTTGAAACAGCTGTTTATAACGTCTGTAGTACTTTTAATTTTGTAGATTGGATTACTAACCAAAGAAGCTTATAAACATAGCTGTACGAAGAATTACAAGAATATTATAACTAAAAATCGAAATAACTTAAATAATGTACGATAAACAATGTTTACTGCAGATATGTAGTCTTAAACAGCCTATTTTGACATCAAAAGGAGTAAGAGTTTTAATACTTTAAAACTAATATACCTAACCGAAGAAATTATTTTAATTAATTTTATGAAATATTACAATCATATTATTACCAAAAATCGACATAACTCAAATATTAAAAGTTAAACAATGTTTATTGCAAGTTATTTGTATTAATCAGCCGATTTTTACGTCAAACGGAGTTTTAATACTTTAAAACTAAATTTCCTAACCGAATATGTTTATTTAATTTGCTGTATGATATATTACATGAACATTTATACCAATAATAAAAATAATTTAAATAGTGTACTTTAAAAAAGGTTTAAAACAAGTATATTGGTTAAAACAACCTTTTTTAACGTCTATATTAGTTTCAATATGTTTAAAGTTTGATTACTAACCGAAGAAATTTATTAACATAGCCGTACGAAAAATCGCAAGAATATTATAACATAAAATCGCAATAACTAATATACGATAAACAATGTTTATTGCGAGTAATATCGTCTTAAACAGCCGTTTTTGAACTCAAAAGAAGTTTAAATACAATAAAACTAATATTTTCACTCGAAGACGTTTATTAAATTACTTTTACAAAATTTTACAAGAATATTAATACCAAAAATTATAATAACTGTAATAATGAACTTTAAACAATGTTTATGCGATTATTTCGTTTTAAACAGCCTATTTTGACGTCAAAAGGAGTTTTAATACTTTAAAACTAATATTCCTAAGCAAATAGGTTTATTTATAAAGCTATATGATATATTATAAGAATATTAATACCAATAATCAAAACAATTCAAATAATGTACGTTAAAACGGGTTTAATTTAAGTATTTTGTTTGAAACAGCCTTTTATAATGTCGATAGTACTTTTAATATTTTTAAAGTTAGATTACTAATCAAAGAAGTTTATAAACATAGCTGTACAAAAAATTACAAGAATATTATAAATTAAAATCGAAATAAGTCAAATAATTTGCAATAAACATTGTTTACTGCAAGTAATTCGTCTTTAAACAGCCGATTTTGACGTCAAATGGAGTTTTAATACTTTAAAACTAATACTCATTACTTATATGTTTATTTATTTAGCTTTATGATACATTACAAGATTATTAATACCAAAAATTATAATAACTCTAATAATGTACGATAAACAATGTTTATTGCAAGTATTACGTCTTAAACAGCCGATTTCGACGTCAAAAGGAATTTTAATACTAGTATATTAACCGAAGAAATTTATCAAATTACATGTACGAAGTATGACAAGAATATTATAACAAAAAATCGAAATAATTCAAATAATAAACGAAAAACAATGCTGATTGCAAGTATTTGTTCTTTAACACTTGATTTTGACGTCGAAAGGAGTTTTAATACTTTGAAACTAATGTTTCAACCGAAGACGTTTATTAAAATACCTTTACAAAAATTACATGAATATTGTAACCATAAATTGAATTAACATTGAATATTCCTAATCGTCTTAAACGATAATTATAATAATTTTAATAATGTACAATAAACAATGTTTAGTGCAAGTTTTTCGTCTATAACAGCCAATTTAGACGTGAAAAGGAGTTTTAATACATTTAAACTAATATTTTTAACCGGAGTCGTTTATTAAATTACTTTTACGAAATATTACAAGAATATTATATCCAAAAATCGAAATAACTCAAATAATGTACAATAAACATTGTTTATTACAAGTATTTCGTCTTAAACATTCGATTTAGACGTCAAAAATAGTTTTAATGCTTGAAAACTAATATTCCTAACCGAATAGGTTTATTTAATTAGCTGTATGATATATAAACATGAATATTAATATCAATAATCACAATAATTCAAATAGTGTACGTTAAAAAGGGTTTAATACAAGTATTTTGGTTGAAAAAGCCGTTTATAACGTTCATAGTACTTTTAATATGTTTAAAATTGGATTACTAACCAAAGAAATTTATCAACATAGCTATACGAAAAATTACAAGAATATTATAACCAAATATCGAAATAACTCAAATAATGTACGATAAACAATGTTTACTGCAAATATTTAGTCTTAAACAGCCGATTTTGACGTCAAAAGGAGGTATAATACTTTAAAATTAATATTCAAAACCGTATAAGTTCATATAATTGGTTGTATAATATATTACAAGAATATTATAACCAAAAATCATAAAAGCTTAAATAATGAACAAAAATCAATGCTTTTTGCAAGTATATCTTAATAAACAGTCAATTTTGAATTAAAAAGGAGTTTTATACTTTAAAACTAATATCTTTACCCGAAGACATTTATTAAATTACCTTCAGAAAAAATTACAAGAATTTTTTTATTAAGAATCATAATAACTGAAAAAATTGACAATAAACAATGTTTATTGCAAGTATTTCGTGTTGAACAGCCGATTTTTAACTTAAAAGAAGTTTTAACGCATTAAAACTAATATTTTTATCCGAAGACGATTATCAATTACCCATACGAAATATAACAAGAATGGTATTACTAAAAACCATTATAATTCAAATAATGTACGATAAACAATGTTTATTGCATGTATTTTGTCTTAAACAGCCGATTTTCACGTAAAAGGGAGTTTTAATACTTTAAAACAAGCATTTTTTACCGAAGACATTTTTAAAATTACTTGTAAAAAATATTAGAAGAATATTATAACAAAAATTCGAAATAACTCAAATAATGAAAAATAAACAATGTTTATTGCAAGTATTTCGTCGTAAACAGCCGATTTGAACGTCAAAAGGAGTTTTAATACTAGTATTTTTAACAGAAGACGTTTAATAAATTAACTGTACAAAGTATGACAAGAATATTATAACCAAAAATTTAAATAACTCAAAAAATAGACGAATACAATGCTTATTGCGAGTATTTCTTCTTAAACACTTGATTTTGACGTTGATAGGCGTTTTAATACTTTGAAACTAGTATTTTTCCCCAAAGACGTTAATTAAATTACTTCTACGATATATTATTTACAAAAATTATAATAACTCAAATAATGTATAACACGATGTTCATTGCAAGTATTTCGTCTTAAACAGCCGATTTTAAACTCGAAAGGAGTTTGAATACATTAAAACTCATGTTTTTATCCGAAGACGTTTATTAAATTACCTTTACGAAATATTAAAAGAATATTATTACCAAAAATCATAATTTATCTAATATTGTACGATAAACAATGTTTATTGCAAGTATTTTGTTTTAAACAGCTGTTTTTCACGTCAAAAGGAGTTTTAATACGCTGAAACTGATATTCAATAACCTAATAACTTATTAGGTTGATAACCTAATAAGTTTACTTAATTAGCCCTATGATATATTACAAGAATATTAATATCAAAAATCAAAATAACTGTAATAATGTTCGATAAACAATGTTTATGCAAGTATTTCGTGTTAGTCAGCCGGATTTGACGTCAAAATGAGTTTTTATACTTTAAAACGAGTATTTTTAACCGAAGATACTTATTAAATAACCTGTACAAAATATTACAAGTATATAATAACCAAGTTCGAAGTAACTCAAATAATGTACGATAAACAATGTTTCTTGCAAGTTTTGCGTCTTAAACAGCCGATTTTGACGTCAAAAGGAGTTTTAATACTTTAAAACTAATATTTCTAACCGAATAGGTTTATTTTATTAGCTGTATGATATATTAACAGAATATCAAATCCAATAATCAAAATATATAAGTAATGTACATTAAAAAGCGTTTAATACAAGTATTTTGTTTGAAAAAGCCTTTTATGACGTCTATAGTACTTTTAATATGTTTAAAGTTTGATTACTAACCAAAGAAGTTTATTAACATAGCTGTACGAAAAATTACAAGAATATTATAACCTATAATCGCAATAACTCAAATAATATACGACGAAAAATGTTTATTGCAAGTATTTCGTCCTAAACAGCCGATTATGAATTCAAAAGGAGTTTTAATTCATTAAAACTAATATTTTTAACCGAAGACGTTTATTAAATTAACTTTACTAAACATTACAATAATATTATTACTAAAAATCATAATAAATCAAATAATTTACGATAAACAATGTTTATTTCAAGTATTTTGTCTTAAACGGCCGTTTTGACGTCAAAAGTAGTTTTAATACACTGAAAATGATATTCTCAAACGAATAAATTTATTTAGTTCGCTGTATGACATATTACAAGAATATTAATACCAAAAATCATAATAACTGTAATAATGTACGAAAAACAATGCTTATTCAAGTATTTCGTCTTCAACAGCAGATTTTGACGTCGAAGGGAGTTTTTTTTTACTTTAAAACTAATATGTTTAACCAAAGGTATTTATTAAATTACCTGAAAAAAATATTACAAGAATATTATAACAAAAATTAGAAATAACATAAATAATGTACGATAAACATTGTTTATAGCAAGTATTTCGTTTTAAACAGCCGATTTTGATGTCAAAAGGAGTTTTAATACTTTAAAACTAATATTCCTAACCAAATAGGTTTGTTTAATTAGCTGTATGGTATATTACATTAATATTAATACCAATAACCAAAATAATTTAAATAGTGTACGTTAAAAAGAAAATAATACAAGTATTTTGGTTGAAACAGCCTTTTATAACGTCTATAGTAGTTTCAATATGTTTAAAATTAGATTACTAACCAAAGAATATTATTAACATAGCTGTACAAAAAATTACAAGAATATTAAAACCTAAAATCGCAATACCTCAAATAATGTACGATAAACAATGTTTATTGGAAGTTTTTCGTCTTAAACAGCCGATTTGAGCTCAAAAGGCGAAGACGTTTATTAAAATACCTTTACAAAATTTACATGAATAAAATAACAAAAAATTTAAATAACTCGAATAATGTACGATAAACAATGTTTATTGCAAGTGTTTCGCCCTAAACAGCCGATTTTGAACTCAAAAGAAGTTTTAATACATTGAAACTGATATATTTACCCGAAGACGTTTATTAAATTATCTTTACAAAAAATTACAAGAATATTATTACAAAAAATCATAATAAATCAAATAATATACGATAAACAATGTTTATTGCAAATATTTTGTCTTAAGCAGCCGTTTTTGACGTCAAAAGGAGTTTTAATACTTTAAAACTAATATTCCTAAACGAATAGGTTTAATTAATTAGCTGTATGATATATTACATGAATATTTATTTCAAAAATTAAAATAATTTAAATAGTGTACGTTAAAAAGAGTTTAATACAAGTATTATGGTTGAAACAGCCTTTTATAACGTCTATAGTAGTTTCAATTTGTTTAAAGTTAGATTACTAACCAAATAATACTATTATTATAGCTGTACAAAACATTACAAAAATATTATAACCTAAAATCGCAATAACTCAAATAATTTACGATAAACAAGGTTTATTGCAAGTATTTCGTCTTAAACAGCCGATTTTAAACTTAAAAGGAGATTTAGTTCATTAAAACTAGTATATTTACCCGAAGACGTTTATTAAATTACCTTAACGAAATCGTACAAGAATATTATTACCAAAAATCATAATAAATCAAATAATGTACGATAAACAATGTTTATTACAAGTATTTTGTCTTAAACAGCCGTTTTTGACATCAAAAGGAGTTTTAATACGTTGAAACTAATATTCCCAACCGAATAAGTTTATTTAATTAGCTGTATGATATATTACAAGAATATTAATACAAAAATCATAAAGAATGTAATAATGTACGTTAAACAATGTTTATGCAAGTATTTCGTCTTAAAAAGCCGATTTTTACGTCAAAAGGAGTTTTTATCCTTTAAAAATAGTATTTTTAACCGAGGATATTTATTAAATTACCTGTACATAATATTAATAGAATTATTTAACCAAAATTCGAAAAACCTCAAATAATGTACGATAAACAATGTTTATTCCAAGTATTTCGTTTTAAACAGCCGATTTTGACGTAAAAAAGAGTTTTAATACTTTAAAACTAATATTCCTAACCGAATAGGTTTATTTAATTAGCTTTATGATGTAATACATGAATTTTAATACCAATAATCAAAATAATTTAAAGAGTGAACGTTAAAAAGGGTTTAATAAAAGTATTTTGGTTGAAACAGCATTTTATAACGTCTATAGTAGTTTAAATATTTTCAAAGTTAGATTATTAACCAAAGAATATTATTAACATAGCTGTATAAAAAATTACAAGAATACTATATCCTATAATCGCATTTACTTAAATAATATACGATGAACAATGTTTATTGCAAGAATTTTGTCTTAAACAGCCGATTTTGAACTCAAAAGGAGTTTTAATACATTAAAACTTATATTTTTACCCGAGGACGTTTATTAATTTAACTTTACGAAATATTAAAAGAATATTATAACCAAAAATCGAAATAAGTCAAATAATGTACGATATACAATGTTCATTGCAAGTATTTCGTCTTAAACAGCCGATTTTAAACTCAAAAGGAGATTTAATACATTAAAACTAGTATTTTTACCCGAAGACGTTTATTAAATTACCTTTACGAAATCGTACAAGAACATTATTACAAAAAATCATAATAAATCAAATAATGTTTAATAAACAATGTTTAATCCAAGTATTTTGTATTAAACAGCCGATTTTGACGTCAAAAGGAGTATTAGTACTTTAAAACTAATATATTTCTCCAAAAACGTTTATTATATCAGCTGTACGAAATATCACAAAAGTATTATAACCAAAAATTGAAATAACTCAAATAATGTACAATAAACATTGTTTATTGCAAGTATTTCGTCTTAAACAGCCGATTTTGAAGTCAAAAATAGTTTTAATGCTTTAAAACTAATATTTTAAACCGACTAGGTTCATTTACTTAGCTGTATGATACATTACAACAATATTAATACCAAAAATTATAATAACTTTTATAATGTACAATAAACAATTTTTAGTGCAAGTATTTCGTCTATAACAGCTGATTTAGACATGAAAAGGAGTTTTATTGCATTAAAACTTATATTTTTAACCAAAGTCGTTTATTAAATTACTTTTACGAAATATTACAATAATATTAACACCAAAAATCGTTATAACTCAAATAATATACGATATACAATGTTTATTGCAAGTATTTCGTCTTTAACAGCCAATTTGGACGTCAAAAGGAGTTTTAATATTTTAAAATTAATATTTTTAACCGAAGTCGTTTATTTAATTACTTTTACGAAATATTACAAGAATATTATTACCAAAATCAAAATAAGACAAATAATGTATGATAAACAATGTTTATTCCAAGTGTTTCGTATCAAAAGCCGATTTTGACGTCAAAAATGGTTTTAATGCATTAAAACAAATATTCCTAACCGAAATGGTTCATTTAATTAGCTTTATGATATATTACATGAATATTAATAACAATAATCAAAATAATGCAAATAGTGTACTTTAAAAAGGGTTTAATACAATAATTTTGGTTGAAACAGCCTTTTATAACGTCTATAGTTGTTTTAATATGTTTAAAGTTAGATTACTAACCAAAGAAGTTTATTAACATAGCTGTCAAAAAAATTACTATAATATTATAACCAAAAATCGAAATAAGTCAAATAATGTACCATAAACAATGTTTATTGCAAGTATTTCGTCTTAAACAGCCGATTTTGACGTCAAAAGGAGTTTTAAAAGGTACTAGTATTTTTAACTGAGGACATTTATTAAAATACATGTACAAGGTATGACAAAAATATTACAACCAAAAATCGAAATAATTCAAATAATAAACGAAAAACAATGCTTATTGCAAGTATTTATTTTTTAACACTCGATTTTGACGTCGAAAGGAGTGTTAATACTTTAAAACTAATATTATTAACCGAAGACGTTTAGTAAGATACCATTACAAAAATTACAAGAATATTATAACCTATAATTGCAACAACTCAAATAGTTTACGATAAACAAGGTTTATTGAAAGTATTTTGTCTTAAACAGCCGATTTTGAACTCAAAAGAAATTTTAATACATTAAAACTAATATTTTTAACCCAAAGACGTTTATTAAATTACCTTTACAAAATATTACTAGAATATTATTACCAAAAATCAAACTAAATCAAATAATGTACGAGAAACAATGTTGAAACTAATATTCCCAACAAAATAAGTTTTTTTAATTAGCTGTATGATATATAACAAGAATATTAATACCAAAAATCATAAAGAATGTAATAATGTACGATAAACAATGTTTATGCAAGTATTTCGTCTTAAACAGCCGATTTTGACGTCAAAAGGAGTCTTATTCTTTAAAAATAGTATTTTGAACCGAAGATATTTATTAAATTACCTGTACAAAATATTACAAGAATAATTTAACCAAAATTCGAAAAAACTCAAATAATGTACGATAAACAATGTTTATTGCAAGTATTTCGTTTTAAACAGCCGATTTTGACGTAAAAAAGAGTTTTAGTACTTTAAAACTAATATTCCTAACCGAATAGGTTTATTTTATTAGCTGTATGATGTTTTACAAGAATATTAATACTAATAATCAAAATAATTTAAATAGTGAACGTTAAAAAGGGTTTAATAGAAGTATTTTGGTTGAAACAACATTTTATAACGTCTATAGTAGTTTAAATATGTTTAAAGTTAGATTACTAACCAAAGAATATTATTAACATAGCTGTACAAAAAATTACAAGAATATTATATCCTATAATCGCAATTACTTAAATAATATACGATGAACAATGTTTATTGCAAGTATTTTGTCTTTAACAGCCGATTTTGAACTCAAAAGGAATTTTACTACATTAAAACTAATATTACTAACCGAAAAGGTTTGTTTAATTAGCTGTATGATATATTACATGAATATTAATATCAATAATCAATATATTGAATATATACAAATATATTTAATAAGGTTTTCTTAATAAAAGAAAGGTATTATTAATCGAAATATGATGATCACAAAGATGATCACAAAGATGACACAGAAGATCACAAAGATGACACAGAAGATCCCTGAAGAACTTTCATGATCTCCCCTTGGGGTTGGAGCTGATTTAGCATCAGCTCTGTAAAACGTTTGCCGACCACCACTGCCTTGTGGTTGCTTTTGGCTAAGCAAAGGCTTCGGGAGTAAAACCTGAGGAAAAATCAGACATGGTAAAGTCTTAAACACGGGGGTAGAGGAAACTCCGAAGAACTGTACTTCTATACCTCTAGGAGATGCAAAACTCTGATCAAAAAGCCGTAGTCGGAGCCACGTAGGCGGTCTGACTTTGTATTCAATGTCATTCCGGCAGCTCCTGCGACAATGATGAATCTTGGCTGTATCAGCTTTGCTGTTTCGCTGAGCTCTTCTCACTGTGGAGAGTGAGATCCTGCTGCATGGGCAACAGCTGGAATCTCAATGTTATGCCCTGGCTTTGTGCTTGGAGAGGTTTACTCCAGCTTCGCAGGTTTTTCGCGAAGACAGAACACGGAATACGGCAGATACCGGTGATAAGCCTAATCCTGTTTGGCGAAAGGATGGGCGCCAGGGGTCGTATTCGTCGGTAGGAGGAATTTTTTAGTTCCACTGAACAACCACCGCCTGCCTTAAGCTGTGCAGCCCTCAGCCAATAAGGTGTTGTTCCGCCACAGTTTACCTTCCTCATTGGGTGAATGGGGATAGCTTTAAGTGAAAAGTAAACTGAAACTATGTCACCTGACAAACATAAACGTAAAAAGAGACCCACTCTTAAACTGGAAAGCTGGAACGTTCGTACCATGACTACTGGTATGGACCCCGAAAACATAAATGATGCAAGAAAAACTGCTATTATAAATAACGAACTTCTTCGTCTTAAAGTTGATATTGCAGCTCTTCAAGAAACGCGCCTTGCTGGTCAAGGCTCAATTAAAGAAAAAAATTTTACTTTCTTCTGGTTTGGTAAGTCTGTTGAAGAACGTAAAGAATATGGTGTTGGTTTTGCTGTCAAGAATACACTCTTACAACATGTAGAAGTCGGTGACGGAAACGAACGTATTGCTACTCTACGTTTACACACCAAAAAAGGAACAGCGACCCTTATTAGTGTATATGCGCATACGCTATACACTGACGAGCAAATTAAAGATACTTTTTATGAAAAGTTAAATCTCGTAGTGAAAAATTGCCAAAAAACGACCAACTTGTTATTCTGGGTGATTTTAATGCAAGAGTTGGATCTGATCACGACTCTTGGGCTCCCTGTCTAGGACATTTTGGTTTTAGAAGAATGAATTCTAATGGTCAACGCCTTTTAGAGTTTTGTCATAAACAGAACCTCTGTGTTACCAATTCATTTTTTAAAACAAAATGGCAGCATAAAGTATCTTGGAGACATATCCGTTCTAAAAACTGGCACCAATTAGACCTTATCTTAGTGAGACGCCATCGTATTAACGATGTTCTGTTAACTAGATCATATCAAAGCGCAGACTGCAACAGCGATCATTCTTTGGTCTGCTGTAAAATGCACATCTCAAAAAAGTTCATGCACAATTCAAACAATTTAGCTCGTAAAGTTCGACTAAATGTAGGTGCAATGCGGGACTAGTAAAATATCAAAAAGTTCTCAACTCTGATGCCATCTGTCTCTTCGTCGGACACATCTGCTTCTGAGTCTTGGTCTAGGATCGAAAAAAGTATATATCAGAATGCCTTTGATACTTTTGGAAAGAACAAACATGCCAACAAAGACTGGTTCAAAGAAAATATCAATATTTTATCTCCTCTTTTAAAGAAAAAGCGACAGGCTCATGTTGATTATCAACGTGACCCAAGTAACACGTGTCTTAATAGACTTCGTGAAGCCAGAAAAATTTTTCGGAGGGCAGCTAGAAAATGTGCTACTGAGTTTTGGTTAAAGGCTAGTGCCCGTATTCAGGCTGCTGCTGACAGAGTAGATACCAAATTAGTCTATGAAGGAATAAGAAAAGCAGTTGGACCTACAAAGAGGTCAATATCACCTTTGTTATCTGAGACTGGTGAAATCTTACACAGTAGGAATGAACAGTTGAGTAGATGGGTTCAACACTTTTCCCTTCTGTATTCTACACAGAATATTGTTACTAATGATGCCCTTAACAGAATGGATAGTCTACCAATGATGGATGACCTGGATAGCGTACCAACTACTGAAGAACTCAGTAAATCCATTGATATGATGGCTCCGTGGAAAGCTCCAGGTAGTGACGGCATACCAGCGGACTTGGTCTGCAATTGTAAGTCATGCTTGTTACCTCATTTACATGATATTTTAGCCAAATGTTGGAGAGAAGGTATAGTGCCACAAGACATGCGTGATGCTAAGATCATAGTCTTATATAAAAACAAGGGTTCCAGATCGGACTGCAATAGTTACAGGGGAATTTCTCTTCTTGCGATTGCTGGTAAAGTTTTTGCAAGAGTGGTTCTTCCTCGTATTCAGAAGCTGGCTGAAAGAGTATATCCTGAGTCTCAATGTGGATTTAGGTCTAAAAGATCTACCACCGACATGATTTTTTCTGTACGTCAGTTACAAGAGAAATGTAATGAGCAGAACATGCCTTTGTACATCGCTTTCATTGACCTCACTAAAGCCTTTGACTTGGTAAGTAGAGAATGACTATATGCTATACTGCTTAAAATTGGATGTCCTCCAAAATTATTCAATATTGTGAAGTCTTTTCATACAAACACAAGGGCAACCATTCAATATGATGGTAGTGTATCTGATTCATTTGAAATCAAAAGTGGGGTAAAGCAAGGCTGCGTACTTGCTCAAACTTTGTTTGGAATCTTCTTTTCGATGCTATTAAAGCATGCTTTTAATCCATTAACTACTGGAATCAAGCTTCATACAAGAACTGACGGACACCTTTTCAACCCTTAAAATCTAAGAGCTAAGCGAAATCTGAAGAAAGTCACCATACGTGATCTTTTATTTGCTGACGATGCTGCACTCATGGCTCACTCTGCCCAAGACCTGCAGACACTGCTGAATCAGTTTTCTTCGGCATGCTCGGATTTCGGCCTTACTATAAGCCTTAAGTAGACTAAAATTCTAAGTCAAGGAACAAATATTTTACCATCAATCAAGATCAATTGTAAGGATATCGAGAATGTAGATAACTTTGTATACCTTGGCTCAAATGTTGCGTCAAACGCATCATTGGACAAAGAAATAAATAGTCGCATTGGCAAAGCATCAGGCACTTTCGCTCGCTTGACTGCAAGAGTTTGGGATAACCAAAAGCTAAGCATTCGAACAAAGGCTAACGTTTACCGTTCCTGTGTCTGCAGTACTCTGCTTTACGGTAGCGAAACATGGACGTTACCTAGCGTACAGGAGAAGAAAATCAATACCTTCCACCTACGATGCCTTCGTCGCTTCCTTGGAATTACATGGCAGCAAAAGATCACCAATGAGGAAGTATTGAGACGTACTGGTCTTACCACTATGTACTTTACCCTCAGTCAGCGCAGGCTTCGCTGGCTCGGTCATATCCTGAGAATGAATACTGAGCGGATCCCAAAGTTTCTATTGTATGGCGAATTGGTCGTTAGCAAACGAAACCGAAGACGTCCAAAATTACGTTTTAAGAATGTATGCAAGCGCGACCTAAAAAGCTTGAATCTCAAAACTGATGATTGGAAGTTGCTTGCAAATAACCGTGCCAAATGGAGATCAACTATACACAAAAGACTGCAAGAAAGAGAAAAGGAATATTTTAGAAAAACGAAAAAGAAGATGAAGAAATAAAAAGCAGAATGAATTTAATTGTTTTTTTTTTTTTTTTTTTTTTTTTTAAACATGTAATTCTTTTGTTTCTTTTTTTTTCTTCTCTGTGCACAACACGCATAGCCGATCTCGGCTGATAGCGAGCCTTATTATTATTATTAATCAATATAATTCAAATAATGTACGTTAAAAAGGGTTTAATACAAATATTTTGGTTGAAACAGCCGTTTATAACGTCTATAGTACTTTTAATATGTTTAAAATTGGATTACTAATCAAAGAAGTTTATAAACATAGCTGTACAAAATATTACAATAATATTATAACCAATAATCGAAATAACTCAAATAATGTACGATAAACAAGGTTTAATGCAGATATTTAGTCTTAAACAGCCGATTTTGACGTCAAAAAATTTTTAATACTTTGAAACTAATATACTTAACCGAAAGAGTTATTTTAATTAATTTTATGAAATATTACAATCATATTATTACCAAAAATCGAAATAACTCAAATATAAAAGTTAAACAATGTTTATTGCAATATTTTGTCTTAAACAGCCGATTTTTACGTCAAACGGATTTTTAATACTTTAAAACTAATATTCCTAACCGAATAAGTTTATTTAATTAGCTGTATGATATATTATAAGAATATTAATACCAATAATCAAAACAATTCAAATAATGTACGTTAAAACGGGTTTAATTCAAGTATTTTGTTTAAAACAGCCTTTTATAATGTCGATAGTACTTTTAATATGTTTAAAGTTAGATTAAAGTAACTTGCATTGTTTTAATCCTAGTATTTTTAACCAAAGACATTTATTAAATTACATGTGCGAAGTATAAAAAGAATATTATAACAAAAAATCGAAATAATTAAATAATAAACGAAAAACAATGCTTATTGCAAGTATTTCTTCCTTAACACTCGAATTTGACGTCGAAAGGAGTATTATACTTTGAAACTAATGTTTTCAACCGAAGACTTTTATTAAAATACCTTTACAAAAATTATATGAATATTATAACCAAAAATTGAATTAACTTGAATAATGTACGATAAACATTGTTTATTGCAAGTATTTCATTTAAAACAGCCGATTTTGACGTAAAAAAGAATTTTAATACTTTAAAACTAATATTCCTAACCGAATAGGTTTTTTTTAATTAGCTGTATGATATAATACACGAATATTAATACCAATAATCAAAATAATTTAAATAGTGTACGTGAAAAAGAGTTTAAAACAAGTATTTTGGTTGAAACAGCCTTTTATAACGTCTATAGTAGTTTCAATATGTTTAAAGTTAGATTACTAACTAAATAATATTATTAACATAGCTGTACAAAAAATTACAAGAATATTATAACCTAAAATCGCAATATCTCAAATAATTAACGATAAACAATGTTTATGCAAGTATTTCGTCTTAAACAGCCGATTTTGACGTCAAAAGGAGTTTTTATACTTTAAAAATAGTATCTTTAACCGAAGATATTTATTAAATTACCTGTATAAAATATTACAAGAATATTATAACCAAAATTTGAAAAAACTCAAATAATGTACGATAAACAATGTTTATTGCAAAAATTTCGTTAACAGCCGATTTTGACGTCAAAAAAAGTTTCAATACTTTAAAACTAATATTCCTAACCGAATAGGTTTATTTAATTAGCTGTACGATATATCACATGAATATTAATGCCAATTATCAAAATAATTTAAATAGTGAACGTTAAAAAGAGTTTAATATAGGTATTTTGGTTGAGACAGCATTTTATAACGTCTATAGGAGTTTCAATATGTTTAAAGTTAGATTACTAACCAAAGAATATTATTAACATAGCTGTACAAAATATTACAAGAATATTAAAACAATAATCGAAATAATTTAAATAATGTACGATAAACAAGGTTTTCTGCAGATATTTAGTATTAAACAGCAATAACTTCAATAACAACGATGAACAATGTTTTTTGCAAGTCTTTCGTCTTAAACAGCCGATTTTGAACTCAAAAGGAGTTTTAATACATTAAAACCAATATTTTTACCCGAAGACGTTTATTAAATTAACTTTACGAAATATTACAACAATATTACTACTAAAAATCATAATAAATCAATAGTTTAGGATAAACAATGTTTATTGCAAGTATTTTGTTTTAAATAGCCGTTTTCGAAGTAAAAAAGAGTTTTAATACGCTGAAAATAATATTCCCAACCGAATAAGTTTATTTAATTCGCTGTATGATTTATTAAAGGAATATTAACACCAAAAATCAAAATAACTGTAATAATGTACGAAAAACAATGTTTATGCGAGTGTTTCGTCTTAAACAGCCGATTTTTACGTTTAAAGGTTTTTTTAAACTTAAAAACTAATATTACTAACCGTATAGGTTTATTTAATTAGCTGTATGATATAATACATGATAATAAATACCAAAAATCATAATAACTGTAATAATGTACAGTAAACAATGTTTATTGCAAGTATTTCGTCTTAAAATACCGATTTTGACGTCAAAAGGAGTTTTAGAACTTTAAAACTAATATTCCTAAGCGAAGAGGTTTATTTAATTAGCTCTATGATACATTACATGAATATTAATATCAATAATCAATATAATTTAAATAATGTACGTTCAAAAGGGTTTAATACAAATATTTTGGTTGAAACAGCCGTTTATAACGTCTATAGTACTTTTAATATGTTTAAAATTGGATTACTAACCAAAGAAGTTTATAAACATAGCTGTACGAAAAATTACAAGAATATTATTACTAAAACTCGAAATAACTCAAATAATGTACGATAAACAAGGTTTACTGCAGATATTTAGTCTTCAACAGCCTATTTTGACGTCAAAAAGAGTTTTGATACTTTAAAACTAATATACCTAACCGAAGGAATTATTTTAATTAATTTTATGAAATATTACAATCATATTATTACCAAAAATCGACATAACTCAAATATTAAAAGTTAAACAATGTTTATTGCAAGTATTTTGTATTAATCAGCCGATTTTTACGTCAAACGGAGTTTTAATACTTTAAAACTAAATTTCCTAACCGAATATGTTCATTTAATTAGCTGTATGATATATTACATGAACATTTATACCAATAATCAAAATAATTTAAATAGTGTACTTTAAAAAAGGTTTAAAACAAGTATTTTGGTTGAAACAACCTTTTTTAACTTCTATATTAGTTTCAATATCTTCAAAGTTAGATTACTAACCGAAGAAGTTTATTAACATAGCTGTACGAAAAATTACAAGAATATTATAACATAAAATCGCAATAACTCAAATAATATACGATAAACAATATTTATTGCAAGTATTTCGTCTTAAACAGCCGATTTTGAACTCAAAAGAAGTTTAAATACAATAAAACTAATATTTTTTACCCGAAGACGTTTATTCAATTACTTTTACAAAATATTACAAGAGTATTAATACGAAAAATCATAATAACTGTAATAATAAACTATAAACAATGTTTATGGAAGTATTTTGTCTTAAACAGCCGATTTTGACGTCAAAAAGAGTTTTAATACTTTAAAACTAATATTCCTCAGCGAATAGGTTATTTAAAAAGCTGTATGATATATTATAAGAATATTAATACCAATAATCAAAACAATTCAAATAATGTACGTTAAAACGGGTTTAATTCAAGTATTTTGAATGAAACAGCCTTTTATAATGTCGATAGTACTTTTAATATGTTTAAAGTTAGATTACTAACCAAAGAAGTTTATGAACATAGCTGTACAAAAAATTAAAAGAATATTATAACCAAAAATCGAAATAAGTCAAATAATGTACAATAAACAATGTTTACTGCAAGTGTTTTGTCTTAAACAGCCGATTTTGACTTCAAAAGGAGTTTTAATACTTTAAAACTAATATTCCTTACCAAATAGGTTTATTTAATTAGCTGTATAAAACATTACAAGAATATTAATATCAAAAATCATAATAACTGTAATTATGTACGATAAACAATGATTATTACAAGTATTTCGTCGTAAACCGATTTGAACGTCAAAAGGAGTTTTAATACTAGTATTTTTAACCGAAGACATTTAATAAATTAACTGTACGACGTATGACAAGAGTATTATAACCAAAAATCGAAATAACTCAAAAAAAAAGACGAATACAATGCTTATTGCGAGTATTTCTTTTAAACACTTTATTTTTGACGTCGATAGGAGTTTAAATACTTAACACTAATATTTTTTCCCAAAGACGTTTATTAAATTACTTTTACGAAATATTACAAGAATATTATTACCAAACATAATCTCAAATGATAAATAATACTCAAATAATGTATAACAAACGATGTTCATTGCAAGTATTTCGTCTCAAACAGCCGATTTTGAACTCGAAAGGAGTTTGAAAACATTAAAACTCATACTTTTATCCGAAGACGTTTATAAAATTACCTTTACAAAATACTACAAGAATATTATTACAAAAAATCGTAATTAATCTAATAATGTACTATAAACAATGTTTGATGCAAGTATTTTGTCTTAAACAGCTGTTTTTCACGTCAAAAAGTGTTTTAATACGTTGAAACTAATATTCCTAACCTAACAAGTTTATTTAGTTAGCTTAATGATATACTACAAGAATATTAATATCAAAAATCATAATAACTGTAAGTATGTACGATAAACAATGTTTATGCAAGTATTTCGTCTTAGTCAGCCGATTTTGACGTCAAAAAGAGTTTCAATACTTTAAAACTAGTATTTTTAACCGAAGATACTTATTAGATTACCTGTACAAAATATTACAAGTATATAATAACCAAGTTCGAAATAACTCAAATAATGTACGATAAACAATGTTTATTGCAAGTTTTGCGTCTTAAACAGCCGATTTTGACGTCAAAAGGAGTTTTATTACTTTAAAACTAATATTTCTAACCGAATAGGATTATCTTATTAGCTGTATGATATATTAACAGAATATCAATACCAATAATAAAAATATATAAGTAATGTATATTAAAAAGCGTTAAATACAAGTATTTTGTTTGAAACAGCCTTTTATAACGTCTATAGTACTTATAATATGGTTCAAATTAGATTACTAACCAAAGAAGTTTATAAACAAACCTGTACGAAAAATTACGAGAATATTATAACCAAAAATCAAAATAAGTCAAATAATGTACAATAAACAATGTTTAATGCAAGTATTTCATCTTAAACAGCCGATTTTGACGTCAAAAGGAGTTTAATACTTTAAAACTAATATTTCTTACCGAATAGGTTTATTAAATTAGCTGTATGATACATTACAAGAATATAAATACTAAAAATTTAATAACTTTAATAAAGTACAATAAACATCGTTTATTGCAAGTATTTCGTCTTTACCCGCCGATTTAGACGTCAAAAGGAGTATTAATACATTAAAAATAATATTTTCGATCGAATTTGTTTATTTAATTACTTTTACAAAATATTACAATAATATTAATACCAAAAATCGAATTAACTCAAATAATGTACGATATACAATGTTTATTGCAAGTATTTCGTCTTAAACAGCCGATTTAGACGTCAAAAGGAGTTAAAATACTTTAAAACTAATATTTTTAACCGAAGTCATTTATTAAATTACTTTTACAAATATTACAAGAATATTTTTACCAAAAATCATTATAAATCAAATAATGTATGAAAAAAAATGTTTATTCTAAGTAATTTGCAATAAACAGCCGATTTTGACGTCAAAAGGAGTTTTAGTACTTTAAAACTAATATATTTCTCCGAAAACGTTTATTATATCAGTTGTACGAAATATCACAAAAATATTATAATCAAAAATCGAAATAACTCAAATAATGTACAATAAACAATGTTTATTGCAAGTATTTCGTCTTAAACATCCGATTTTGACGTCAAAAATAGTTTAAACGCTTGAAAACTAATATTCCTAACCGAATAGGTTCATTTAATTAGCTGTTTGATATTTAAACATGAATATTAAATATGAATTTAAACATGAATAATATTAATAATCAAAATAATTCAAATAGTGTACGTTAAAAAGGGTTTAATAGAAGTATTTTGATTAAAAATGCCGTTTATAACGTCTATAGTACTTTTAATATATTTAAAATTAAATTACTAACTAAAGAAGTTTATAAACATAGCTGTACAAAAAATTTAAATAATATTATAACCAAAAATCGAAATAACTCAAATAATGTACGATAAACAATGTTTACTGCAAATATTTAGTCTTAAACAGCCGATTTTGACGTCGAAAAGAGGTATAATACTTTAAAACTAATATTGTTAACCGTATAAATTTATAAAATTAGTTGTATAATATATTACAAGAAAATTATAACCAAAAATCATAAAAGCTTATATAATGAACGAAAATCAATGCTTTTTGCAAGTATATGTTCTTAAACACTCAATTATGACGTCGAAAGGAGTTTTAATACTTCAAAACTAATATTTTTAACCGAAAACGTTTATTAATTTACCTTTACAAAAATTGCAAGAATATTATAACCAAAAACTTAATTAACTTAAATAATGTACGATAAACAATGTTTATAACAAGTATTTTGTCTTAAACAGCCAATTTTGAACTCAAAAGGAGTTTTATATTTTAAAACTAATATCTTTACCCGAAGACGTTTATTAAATTACCTATACATAATATTACAAGAATTTTATTACTAAAATCAAAATAACTCAAAAAATGTACAATAAACAATGTTTATTGCAATAATTTTGTGTTAAACAGCCGACTTTGAACTTAAAAGGAGTTTTAACACATTAAAACTAATATTTTTATCCGAAGACGTTTATCAATTACCTTTACGAAATATTACAAAAATGGTATTACCAAAAACAATTTAATTTAGATAATGTACGATAAACGATGTTTTTTGCAAGAATTTTGTCTTAAACAGCCGATTTTGACGTAAAAAGGAGTTTTAATACTTTAAAACTAGTATTATTAACCGAAGAAATTTTTTAATTTACTTGTAAAAAAAATTTTGAGAATATTATAACCAAATATCGATATAACTCAAATGATGAAAGATAAACAATGTTTATTGCAAGTATTTTGTCTTAAACAGCCTATTAGAACGTCAAAGCGAGTTTTAATACTAGTATTTTTAACCGAAGACATTTAATAAATTACCTGTACAAAATATGACAAGAATATTATAACCGAAAATCGAAATAACTTAAAAAATAGACGAATACAATGCTTATTGCGAGTATTTCTTCTTAAACAATCGATTTTGACGTCAAAAGGAGTTTTAATACTTTAAAACTAATATTTCTACCCAAAGCGTTTATTAAATTACTTTTACAAAATATTACAACATTATTATTACCATAAATCATAATAACTCAAATAATGTACAATAAACGATGTTCATTGCAAGTATTTCGTCTTAAACAGCCGATTTTGAACTCAAAAGGAGTTTGAATACATTAAAACTCATATTTTTATCCAAAGACGTTTATTAAATTACCTTTACGAAATATTAAAAGAATATTATTACTAAAAATCATAATTAATCTAATAATGTACGATAAACAATGTTTATTGCAAGTATTTTGTCTTAAACAGCCGTTTTTGACGTTAAAAGGAGTTTTAATACCTTGAAACTGATATTCCTAACCTAATAAGTTTATTTAATTAGCTGTATGATATATAACAAGAATATTAATAACAAAAATCATAATAACTGTAATAATTTACGATAAACAATGTTTATGCAAGTATTTCGTCTTAGTCAGCCTATTTTGACGTCAAAAGGAGTTTTTATACTTTAAAAATAGTATTTTTAACCGAAGATACTTATCAAATTACCTGTCGAAATATTACAAGTATATAATAACCAATTTCGAAATAACTCAAATAATGTACGATAAACAATGTTTATTGCAAGTATTGCGTCTTAAACAGTGGATTGTAACGTCAAAAGGAGTTTTAATACTTTAAAACTAATATTTCTAACCTAATAGGTTTATTTAATTAACTGTATGATATATTAACAGAATATCAATACCCATAATCAAAATATATAAGTAATGTACATTTAAAAGCGTTTAATACAAGTATTTTGTTTGAAACAATCTTTTATAACGTCTATAGTACTTTTAATATGTTTAAAGTTAGATTACTAACCAAAGAAGTTTATAAACATAGCTGTACTAAAAATTACAAAAATATTATAATTAAAAATCGAATGACTCAAATAATGTACGATAAACAATGTAAAGTGCAAGTATTTCGTCTTAAACAGCCGATTTTGAGGTTAAAAGAGTTTTAAAATATTTTTAATCGAAGACGTTTATTAAATTACCTTTACGATATATTACAATAATATTATCACCAAAAATCAAAACAACTGAAATAATGTACGATAAAAATAGTTTATTGCAAGTATTTCGTCTTAAACAGCCGATTTTGATGTCAAAAGGAGTTTTCATAATTTAAAACAAATATTTCGAACCAAATAGATTTTTTTAAATAGCTGTATGAAATATACAACAATATTAATACTAATAATCAAAATACATCAAATAATGTACGTTAAAAAGGGTTTAATTCAAGTATTTTGTTTGAAACAGCCTTTTATAACGTCGATAGTACTTTTAATATGTTTAAAGTTAGATTAGTAAACAAAGAAGTTTATTAACATAAATGTACGAAATATTTCAAAAAAAATATACCCAAAAATCGCAAAAACTCTAGTAATATACGATAAGCAATGTTTATTGCAATTATTTCGTCATAAACAGCTGATTTTGACCTCAAAGGAGTTTTAACACTTCAAAACTGCTATTTTTATCAAAAGGCGTTTATTTAATTAACTTTATGAAATATTACAGAAATATTATTACCAAAAATCGAAATATCTCAAAAAATGTACGTAAACAATGTTTATTGCAAGTATTTCCTCTGAAACAGCCGATTTTGACGTCAAAAGGTGTTTTAATACTTAAATACTAGAATTTTTAACCAATATCGATTATTAGATTACCTTTACGAAAATTTACAAGAATATTAAAAACAAAAATCGGAATAACTTGAATAATGTACGATATACAATGTTTACTGCAAGTATTTCGTCTTAAACAACCGATTCTGACGTCAAAAGGAGTTTTAATACTTTAAAACTAATATTCTCAATTAAATAAGTTTATTAATTAGTTGTATAATATATTACAAGAATATTATAACCAAAAATCATAAAAGCTCTAATAATGAACGAAAAACAATGCTTTTTGCAAGTATATCTTCTAAAACAATTGATTTTGACGTCGAAAGAATTATTAATACTTCAAAACTAGTATTTTAAACCTAAGACGTTTAAAAAATTATTATTTTAAGAATTACGAGAATATTATAACTAAAAAATTAAATAACTCAAATAATTTACGATAAACAATATTTCATACAAGTAATTCGTCTTAAACAGCCGATTTTGAACTCAAAAGGAGTTTAAATACATTAAAACTCATATTTTTATCCCAAGACGTTTATTAAATTACCTTTACGAAATATTACAAAAATATTACTACCAAAAATCATAATTAATCTAATAATGTACAATAAACATTGTTTTTTACAAGTATTTTGTCATAAACAGCCATTTTTGACGTCGAAAGGAGTTTTAATACGTTGAAACTAATATTCCTAACCTAATGAATTAATTTAATTAGCGTTATGATATATTACAAGAATATTAATAACAAAAATCAAAATAACTCAAATAATGTAAAATAAAAATGTTTATTGCAAGTATTTCGTCTTAAACAGCCGATATCGACGTCAAAAGGAGGTTAAGAATAATACATTAAAACTAATATTTTTAACCGAAGTCGTTTATTAAACTACTTTTACGAAATATTTTAAGAATAATATAACCAAAATTCGAAATAACTCAAATAATGTACGATAAACAATGTTTAATGCAAGTATTTCTTCTTAAACAATCGATTTTGACGTCGAAAGGAGTTTTAATACATTAAAACTAATATTCCTAACCCAAGAGGTTAATTTTTTTAATTTTATGAAATATTACAACAGAATTATTACCAAAAATTGAAAAAATTTAATTAATGTGAGATAAACAATGTTTATTGCAAGTATTTCGTCTTAAACAGCCGATTTTGACGTAAATAGAAGTTTAAATACTAGTATTTTTAGCTAAAGACATTTTATATATTACCTGTACAAAGTATGACAAGAATATTGTAACCAAAAGTCGAAATAAATCAAATAATGACCGAAAAGCAATGTTTATTGCAAGTATTTCTCCTTAATCACTCGATTTTGATGTCGAAAGGTGTTTAAATCTTTTAAAATTAATATTTTTAACCGAAGACGTTTACTAAATTACCTTTACAAATATTTTAAATATATTATAACCAAAAATCGAATTAACTAAAATAATGAACGATAAACAATGTTTATTGCAGGTATATCGTCTTAAACAGTTGACCTAGACGTCAAAAGAAGTTTTAATAATTTAAACTAATATTCCTAACCGAAAAGGTTTATTTGATTAAATGTATGATATAATACAAGAATATTAATACCAAAACTTTAAATAACTAAAATAATGTACAATAAATAATTTTTATTGCAAGTATTTCCTCTTAAACAGCCGATTTTGACGTCAAAAGAACGTTTAATAATTTAAAACTAATATTTTTACCTGAGTCTTTGTTAAATTACTTTTACGAATAGTACAAGAATATTATTACCAAAAATCATAATGAATTAAATAATGTACGATAAACAATGTTTATTGCAAGTATTTCGTTGTAAACAGTAGATTTTGACATCAAAAGGAGTTTTAATATTTGAAACTAATATTTCAAACCCAATAAGTTTATTTAATTAGCTGTATACTATATTATAAGAAAATTAATACTTTATAATATTAATGTACAATAATAATAATGTACGTAAAAAAGGGTTTAATACAAGTATTTCGTTTAAAACAGCCTTTTATGACGTCTATAGTACTTTTAATAAGTTTAAAATAAGCTTACTAACAAAAGAAGTTTATAAACATAGCTTTACGAAAAATTACAAGAATATTATAGTTAAAATTATAATAATTTAAACAAAGTACGATAAACAATGTTTACTGCAAGTATTTCGTCTAAAACAGCCGATTTTGACGTCAAAAAGAGTTTTATTACTTTAAAACTAATATTTCTTACCGAATAGGTTTATTTAATTAGCTGTATGATATATTACAAGAATATAATTAAAAAAAATCATAATAAATCAAATAATGTACGATAAACAATGTTTATTGCAAGTTTTTCGTCTTAAACAGCCGATTTTGACGTCAAAAGGAATTTTGATACTTTAAAACTAATATTCTTAACCGAATAGGTTTATTTAATTAGCTGTATGATATATTACATGAAAAATAATACCAATAATCAAAATAATTAAAAGAATTTACGTTAAAAAGGGCTTAAAAAAAGTATTTTGGTTGAAACAGCCTTTTATGATGTCTATAGTAGTTTCAATATGTTTAAAGTTAGATTACTAACCAAAGAAATTTATGAACATAGCTGTACGAAAAATTACAGGATTATTATAACCTAAAATCACAATAACTCAAATAATATACGATAAACAACGTTTATTGCAATTATTTCTTCTTAAATAGCCGATTTTGACTTCAAAAGGAGTTTTAATACTTTACAACAATTATTCTCAATTGAAGAAGTATATTTAATTAGCTGTATTATATATTACAAAAATATTAATACCAATAATCAAAAAAAATTGAATAGTATACGTTTAAAAGGGTTTAATGCAAGTATTTTGTTTGAAACAGCCTTTTTTAACGTCTATAGCACTTTAAATCTATTTGAAAATAGATTACTAACCAAAAAGTTTATTAACATATCTGTATAAAAAATTATATGAATATTAAAGCCTAAATTAGCAATAAGTCAAATAATATATGATAAACAATGTTTATTGCAAGTATTTTGTCTTAAACAGCCAATTTTGACGTCAAAAATAGTTTTAATACTTTAAAACTAATATTACTAACTGAAGAGGTTTATATTAGTGGCTGTATGAAATATTACATTAATATTATAACCAAAAATCCAAATAACTTAAATAATACACGATAAACAATGTTTCTTACAAGTATTTCGTCTTAAACAGCCGATTTTGAACTCGAAAGGGGTTTTAATACATTAGAACTGAAATTTTTATCCGAAGACGTTTATTAAATTACCTTTACGATATATTACAAAAATATTATAACCAAAAATCATAATAAATCTAATAATGTACGAAAAACAATGTTTTTTTACAAGTATTTTGTTTTAATCAGCCGTTTTTGACGTCAAAAGGAGTTTTAATACATTGAAACTAATATTCACAACCGAAAAAGTTTATTTAATTTAAAGTTGGATTACTAACCAAAGAAGTTTTTTAAACATTGCTGTACGAAAAATACAAGATTATTATAACCAAAATTCGAAATAACTCAAATAATGTACGATAAACAATGTTTTCTGTAAATATTTAGTCTTAAACAGCGGATTTTGACGTCAAAAGTAGTTTAAATACTTTAAAACTTATATTCCTAACCGAATAAGTTTATTTAATTAGTTGTAAGACAAAATATCAGAATATTAATATCAATAATCAAAATAATTCAAATAGTGTACGTTAAAAAGGGTTTAATACAAGTATTTTGTTAAAAACAGCCTTTTATAACGTCTTTAGTACTTTTTATATGTTTAAAGTTAGATTACTAACAAAAGAAGTTTATAAACATAGCTGTACGAAAAAGTACAGGTATATAATAACCAAAAATCGAAATAACTCAAATAATGTACTATAAACAATGTTTACTGCAAGTATGTCGTCTTAAACAGCCGATTTTGACGTCATAAATAGTTTTAATGCTTTAAAACTAATATTCTTAACCGAATAGGTTCATTAAATTAGCTGTATGATATATTACATGAATATTGATATCAATAATCAAAATAATTCAAAAAAAGTAAGTTAAAAAGGTTAAATACATATAATTTGGTTGAAACAGCCCTTTCTAACGTCTATAGTAGTTTCAATATGTTTAAAGTTAGATTACCAACCAAAGAATATTATTAACATAGCTGAACGAAAAATTACAAGAATATTATAACGTAAAATCAAAATAACTAAAACAATATACGATAAACAATGTTTATTGCAAGTATTTCGTCTTAAACAGCCGATTTTGACGTCAAAAGGAGTTTTAATACTTAAAACTAATGCTCTTAACTGGATAAGTTTATTTAATTAGCTGAATGATATATTGCAAGAATATTAATACCAAAAAATATAATAACTTTAACATTGTACAATAAACAATGTTTATTGCAAGTATTTCGTCTTTAACAGCCGATTTAGACGTCAAAAGGAGTTTTAATACTTTAAAACTAATATTTTCAACCGGTTTCGTTTATTAAATTACTTTTACAAAATATTACGAGAATAATATTACCAAAAATCATAATAAATCAAATAATGTATGATAAACAATGTTTATTCCAAGTATTTTCTATTAAACAACCGATTTAGACGTCAAAAGGAGTTTTAGTACTTTAAAACTAATATATTTAACCGAAAACGTTTATTAAATCAGCTGTACGAAATATCCGAAAAATATTATAACTAAAAATCGAAATAACTGAAATAATGTACGATAAACAATGTTTACTGCAAGTATTTCGTCTTAAACAGCCGATTTTACGTCATAAATAGTTTTAATGCTTTAAAACTAATATTCCTAACCGAATAGGTTCACTTAATTAGCTGTATGATATATTTCATGAATATTGATATCAATAATCAAAATAATTCAAAAAAAGTACTCTAAAAAGGGTTTAATACAAGTAATTTGGTTGAAACAGACTTTTATAACGTCTATAGTAGTTTCAATATGTTTAAGGTTAGATTACTAACCAAGAAGTTTATTAACATAGCTATACAAAAAATTACAAAAATATTATAACGTAAATTCGCAATAACTAAAATAATGTACGATAAACAATGTTTATTGCAAGTATTTCGTCTTAAACAGCCGATTTTGACGTCAAAAGAAGTTTTAATACTTTAAAACTAATATTCTTTACCGGATAACTTTATTTAATTAGCTGAATGATATATTACAAGAATATTAATACCAAAAATTATAATAACTCTTATAATGTACAATAAACAATGTTTATTGGAAGTATTTCGTCTTTAACAGCCGATTTAGACTTCAAAAGGAGTTTTAATACTTTGAAACTAATATTCCTAACTGAATAGGTTCATTAAATTAGCTGTATGATATATTACATGAACATTAATACCAATAATGAAAATGATTTAAATAGTGAGCGTTAAAAAGCGTTTAATACAAGTATTTTGGTTAAAACAGCCTTTTATAACGTTTATAGTAGTTTCAATATGTTCAAAGTTAGATTACCAACCAAAGAATATTATTAACATAGCTGAACAAAAAATTACAAGAATATTATAACTTAAAATCGCAATAACTCAAATAAGATACGATAAATAATGTTTATTGCAAGTATTTCGTCTTAAACAGCCAGTTTTGAACTCAAAAGGAGTTTTAATACATCAAAACTAATATTTTTACCCGATGACGTTTATTAAATTACCTTTACGAAATATTACAAGAATGTTATTAACAAAAATCATAATAAATCAAATAATGTACGATAAACAATGTTTATTCCAAGTATTTCGACTTAAACAGCCGATTTTGTACTCAAAAGGAGTTTTAATACATTAAAACTAATATATTTACCCGAAGACATTTATTAAATTATCTTTACGAAATATTACAAAAATATTATTACAAAAAATTGTAATAAATCGAATAATGTACGAGAAACAATGTTTATTGCAAGTATTTTTTTGAACAGCCGTTTATGACGTCGCAAGTAGTTTTAATACGTTAAAACTAATATTCCCAACCGAATAAGTTTATTTAAATAGCTTTTCGATATATTACAAGAATATTAATACCAAAAATCATAATAATTCAACTAATGTATGTTAAAAAGGGTTTAATACAAGTGTTTTGTTTGAAACCTCCGTTTATGACGTCTATAGTACTTATAATATAATTAAAGTTATATTACTTACTAAAGAAGTTTATAAACTAAGCTGTACGAAAAATTACTAGAATATAATAACCATAAATCAAAATAACTCAAATAATGTACAATAAACAATGTTTACTGCAAGTATTTCGTCTTAAACAGCCGATTTTGACGTCAAAAGGAGTTTTAATAATTTAAAACTAATATTTTCAACTGAAGTCGTTTATTAATTTACTTTTACAAAATATTACGAGAATAATTATACCAAAAATCATAATAAATCAAATAATGTATAATAAAAAATGTTTATTCCAATTATTTCGTATTAAACAGCCAATTTATACGTCAAAAGGAGTTTTAGTACTTTAAAACTAATATATTTAACCGTAAACGTTTATTAAATCAGCTGTACGAAATATCACAAGAATATTATAACTAAAAATCGAAATAACTCAAATAATGTAAGATATACAATGTTTACTGCAAGTATTTCGTCTTAAACAGCCGATTTTGACGTCATAAATAGTTTTAATGCTTTAAAACTAATATTCTTAACCGAATAAGTTCATTAAATTAGCTGTATGATATATTACATGAATATTGATATCAATAATCAAAATAATTCAAAAAAAGTAAATTAAAAAGGTTAAATACATATAATTTGGTTGAAACAGCCCTTTCTAACGTCTATAGTAGTTTCAATATGTTTAAAATTAGATTACCAACCAAAGAATATTATTAACATAGCTGAACGAAAAATTACAAGAATATTATAACGTAAAATCGCAATAACTAAAATAATATACAATAAACAATGTTTATTGCAAGTATTTCGTCTTAAACAGCCGATTTTGACGTCAAAAGGAGTTTTAATACTTAAAACTAATACTCTTAACTGGATAAGTTTATTTAATTAGCTGAATGATATATTGCAAGAATATTAATACCAAAAAATATAATAACTTTAACATTGTACAATAAACAATGTTTATTGCAAGTATTTCGTCTTTAACAGCCGATTTAGACGTCAAAAGGAGTTTTAATACTTTAAAACTAATATTTTCAACCGGTTTCGTTTATTAAATTACTTTTACAAAATATTACGAGAATAATATTACCAAAAATCATAATAAATCAAATAATGTATGATAAACAATGTTTATTCCAAGTATTTTCTATTAAACAACCGATTTAGACGTCAAAAGGAGTTTTAGTACTTTAAAACTAATATATTTAACCGAAAACGTTTATTAAATCAGCTGTACGAAATATCCGAAGAATATTATAACTAAAAATCGAAATAACTCAAATAATGTACGATAAACAATGTTTACTGCAAGTATTTCGTCTTAAACAGCCGATTTTACGTCATAAATAGTTTTAATGCTTTAAAACTAATATTCCTAACCGAATAGGTTCATTTAATTAGCTGTATGATATATTTCATGAATATTGATATCAATAATCAAAATAATTCAAAAAAAGTACTCTAAAAAGGGTTTAATACAAGTAATTTGGTTGAAACAGACTTTTATAACGTCTATAGTAGTTTCAATATGTTTAAGGTTAGATTACTAACCAAGAAGTTTATTAACATAGCTATACAAAAAATTACAAAAATATTATAACGTAAAATCGCAATAACTAAAATAATGTACGATAAACAATGTTTATTGCAAGTATTTCGTCTTAAACAGCCGATTTTGATGTCAAAAGAAGTTTTAAAACTTTAAAATTAATATTTCTAACCGAATAAGTTTATTTAATAATCTGTATGTTATATTTCAAGAATATTCATACCGAAAATCATAATAACTCTAATAATGGACTTGTTCTGCAGACTTTCGCCGATTTTGTTGATTGTACTAAAACGAGCGTACCAGATGTCTTGCCTAGTGGACAATGTTTGAAACGTTGCACGGCAAAGACAATGCTGACGTCACTAATCATTGCCAGCAAATGGTTGCTTCATGTGAAAGCATGATAAACCGTTTGTAGATTGACGACTACAACTTTTTCGGTTGTGACTGACTGATGAGTCCTAATAAGGACGAAACCGGTCTCAGTTTACCGAAACTTGTGGTCTGATGATCGAAATGGCATGATCAAACCTTTTTCTAATAATGTACGATAAACAATGTTTATGCTAGTAACAATGTTTATGCAAGTCTACAACAGCCGATTTTGACGTAAAAAGGAGTTTTAATACTTCAAAACTAGCATTTTTTTACCGAAGATAATTATTAAATTACTTGTACCAAATATTACAATAATATTAGAACCAAAATTAGAAATAACTCAAATAATATACGATAAACACAATTTATTGCAAGTATTTCGTCTTAAACAACTGATTTCACGTCAAAAAGAGTTTTAATACTTTAAAACTAATATTCCTAACCTCAGAGGTTAATTTTATTTTATTTTATGAAATTTTACAAGAATATCAAACCAAAAATCATAATAATCAAATAATATACTATAAACAATGTTTATTCCAAGTATTTCGTTTTAAACAGCCTATTTTGACGTCAGAAGGAGTTTTAGTACTTTAAAACTAATATATTTAACCGAAAACGTTCATTAAATTAGCTGTACGAAATATCAAAAGAATATTATAACCAAAAATTATAATAATTCAAAAAATGTACGATAAAGAATGTTTATTGCAAGTATTTAGTCTTAAACAGCCGATTTTAACTTCAAAAAGAGTTTTAATTCTTTAAAACTAATATTCTAACCGAATAGGTTTATTTAATTAGCTGTATGATATATTACAAGAATATTACTACCAATAATCAAACCAATTTCAATAGTGCACGTTAAAAAGGGTTTAATGCAAGTATTTTGTTTGAAACAGCCTTTTTTAACGTCTATAGTACTTTTAATATATTTAAAATTAAATTACTAACCAAAAAGTTTATTAATAAATCTGTATGAAAAATTACATAAATATTATAGCCTAAAATAGCAATAAGTCAAATAAAATATCATAAACAATGTTTATTGCAAGTATTTCGTTTTAAATAGCCGATTTTGACGTCAAAAGAGTTTTAATACTTTAAAATTAATATTCCTAACTGAAGAGGTTTATAATATTAGCTGTATGAAGTTTTACAAGAATATTAATACCAATAATCAAAATAATTCAAATAATAATAAATAAATATAAATAAATAAATAATATTATAGCCTAAAATAGCAATAATTCAAATAATATATGATAAACAATGTTTATTGCAAGTATTTCGTCTTAAAGAGCCGATTTTGAACTCAAAAGGGGTTTTAATACATTAAAACTAATATTTTTATCCGAAGTGTTTATTAAATTACCTTTACGATATATTACAAAAAATTATAACCAAAAATCATAATAAATCTAATAATGTATTAGAAACAATGTTTATTACAAGTATTTTGTTTTAATCAGCCGTTTTTGACGACAAAAAGAGTTTTAATACGTTGAAACTAATATTCACAACCGAACAAATTTATTTAATTGAAAGTTGGATCACTAACCAAGGAAGTTTATAAACATAGCTGTACGAAATATCAAAAGAATATTATAACCAAAAATTATAATAACTCAAATAATGTACGATAAACAATGTTTTCTGCGAATATTTAGTCTTAAGCAGCCGATTTAGACGTCAAAAGGAATTTTAATACTTTAAAACTTATATTCCTAACCGAATAAGTTCATTTAATTAGCTGTAAGACATCTTATAAGAATATTAATAACAATAATCGAAATAATTCAAATAGTGTACGTTAAAAAGGGTTTAATACAAGTATTTTGTTTAAAACGGCATTTTATAACGTCTTTAGCACTTTTAATATGTTTAAAGTTAGATTACTAACCAAAGAAGTTTATAAACATAGCTGTACGAAAAATTACAGGTTGTAATAACCAAAAATCGAAATAACTCATATAATGTAAAATAAACAATGTTTACTGCAAGTTTTTCGTCTTAAACAGCCGATTTTGACGTCAAAAGGAGTTTTAATACTTTAAAACTAATATCCTTTACCGGATAAGTTCATTTAATTAGCTGTATGATATATTACATTAATATTGTTACCAATAATGAAAATGGTTTAAATAGTGTACGTTAAAAAGAGTTTAATACAAGTATTTTGGTTGAAACAGCCTTTTATAACGTCTATAGTAGTTTCAATATGTTTAAAGTTAGATTACCAACCAAAGAATATTATTTACATAGCTAAACGAAAAATTACAAGAATATTATAACCTAAAATCGCAATAACTCAAATAATATACAATAAAAAGTGTTTATTGCAAGTATTTCGTCTTAAACAGCCGATTTTGAACTCAAAAGGAGTTTTTATACATTAAAACTAATAATTTTACCCGATGACGTTTATTAAATTACCTTTACGAAATAATACAAGAATATTGTACCAAATATCATAATAAATTAATTATATACGATAAATAATGTTTATTGCAAGTATTTCGACTTAAACAGCCGATTTTGAAGTCAAAAGAAGTTTTAATACATTAAAACTAATATTTTTAACCGAAGACATTTATTAAATTATCTTCACGTAATTTCACAAAAATATTATTACCAATAATCATAATAAATCAAATAATGTACGAGAAACAATGTTTATTGCAAGTATTTTATTTGAACAGCCGTTAATGACGTCGCAAGGAGTTTTATGCGTCAAAACTAATATTCCTAACCAAATAGGTTTGTTTAATTAGCTGTATGATATATTACATTAATATTAATACCAATAACCAAAATAATTTAAATAGTGTACGTTAAAAAGAAAATAATACAAGTATTTTGTTTGAAACAGCCTTTTATGACGTCTATAGTACTTATAATATGTTTGAAGTTAGATTACTTACCAAAGAAGTTTATAAACAAAGCCGTACGAAAAATTACCAGAATATGATAACCAAAATTCGAAATAACTCAAATAATGTACAGTAAACAATGTTTACTGCAAGTATTTCGTATTAAACAGCCGATTTTGACGTCCAAAGGCGTTTTAATATTTTTTAACTAATATTCTTAACTGGATAAGTTTATTTAATTAGCTGAATGATATATCGCGAGAATATTAATACCAAAAAATATAATAACTTTAACATTGTACAATAAACAATGTTTATTGCAAGTATTTCGTCTTTAACAGCCGATTTAGACGTCAATAGGAGTTTTAATACTTTAAAACTAATATTTTCAACCGAAGTCGTTTATTAAATTACTTTAACAAAATATTACAAGAATAATATTACCAAAAATCATAATAAATCAAATATTGTATGATAATCAATGTTTATTCCAAGTATTTCGTATTAAACAGCCGATATTGACTTTGGAGAAGTTTTAATACTTTAAAACTAATATATTTAACCGAAAACGTTTATTAAATCAGCTGTACGAAATATCACAAGAATATAACAACTAAAAATCAAAATAACTCAAATTATGTACGATAAACAATGTTTATTGCAAGTATTTCGTCTTAAACAGCCGATTTTGACGTCATAAATAGTTTTAATGCTTTAAAACTAATATTCTTAACCGAATAGGTTCATTTAATTAGCTTATTATATATTACATGAATATTGATATCAAAAATCAAAATATTTCAAAAAAAGTAAGTTAAAAAGGTTAAATACATATAATTTGGTTGAAACAGCCCTTTCTAACGTCTATAGTAGTTTCAATATGTTTAAAGTTAGATTACTAACCAAGAAGTTTATTAACATAGCTGTACAAAATATTAGAAGAATATTATAACGTAAAATCGCAATATCTAAAATGATGTACGATAAACAATGTTTATTGCAAGTATTTCGTCTTAAACAGCCGGTCTTAACGTCAAAATGAGATTTAATATTTTAAAACTAATATTCTTAACCGAATAGGTTTATTTAATTAGCTGTATGATATATTACAAGAATATTAATACCAATATCAAAAAAAAATTGAATAGTGTACGTTAAAAAGGGTTTAATACAAGGATTTTGTTTGAAACAGCCTTTTTTAACGTCTATAGTACTTTTAATATGTTCAAAAATAGATTACTAACCAAAAAAGTTTATTAACATAGCTGTGCAAAAAATTTCAAGAATATTATAACCTAAAATTGCAATAACTCAAATAATATATGATAAACAATGTTTATAGCATGTATTTCGTCTTAAATAGCTGATTTTGACGTCAAAAGGAGTTTTAATAGTTTTAAATTAATATTTTTAACCGAAGATATTAATTAAATTAGTTTTTTGAAATATTACTACAATATTATTACCAAAAGTCGAAATAACTTGAATACTGTACGATAAACAATGTTTATTGCAAGTGTTTCATCTTAAACAGCCGATATCGACGTCAAAAGGAGTTTTAGTACAATAAAACTAATATTTTTATCCGAAGTCGTTTATTAAACTACTTTTACGAAATATTTTAAGAATAGTATAACCAAATTTCAAAATAACTCAAATAATGTACGATAAACAATGTTTAATGCAAGTAATTCTTCTTAAACAATCGATTTTGACGTCGAAAGAAGTTTTAATACATTAAAACTAATATTCCTATCCAAAAAAAATTATTTTTTAATTTTATGAAATATTACAACAGAATTATTACCAAAAATTGAAATAACTCAAATAATGTACGTAAATAATGTTTAGTACAAGTATTTCGTCTTAAAGAGCCGATTTTGTAGTCAAAAGAGGTTTAATACTAGTATTTTTAACTAAAGACATTTTATATATTACCTGTACGAAGTATGAAAAGAATATTATAACCAAAAATCGAAATAACTCAAATAATGAACAAAAAGCAATGTTTATTGCAAGTATTTCTTCTTAAACACTCGATTTTGATGTCAAAAGGAATTTAAATCTTTTAAAACTAATATTTTTAACCGAAAACGTTTACAAAATTACCTTAACAAAAATTTCAAATATAATATAACCAAAAATCGAATTAACTAAAATAATTCACGATAAACAATTTTTAATGCAAGTATTTCTTCTTAAACAGCCGATTTTGCCGTCAAAAGGAGTTTTAATACTTGTATTTCTAACTGAAGACATTTATTAAATTACCTGTATGAAGTTTTACAAGAATATTATAACTGAAAATCGAAATAACTCAAATAAAGAGAAAAACAATGTTTATTGCTATATTTCTTCTGAAACACTCGATTTTGACATCGAAAGGAATTTAAATCATTTCTAACTAATATTTTTACCCAGGACGTTTATTAAATTTTTTTAACGAATTATTACAATAATATTATCACAGAAAATCATAATAAAACAAATAATGTCCGATAAACAATGTTTATTGCAAGTATTTTGTCTTAAACATCCGATTTTTACGTCAAAGGAGTTTAAATACTTTAAAACTAATATTCCTAACCTAATAAGTTTATCTAATTACGTGAATGATATTATACAAGAATGTTAATACCAATAATAAATTAAATTCAAAAAGTGTACGTTAAAAAGGGTTTAATACAAGTATTTTGTTTGAAACACCCTTTCGTAACGCCTATAGTACTTTTTATATGTTTAAAGTTTAATTACTAACCAAAGAAGTTTATTATCATAGCTTTACGAAAATTTACAAGAATATTATAACCAAAAATCGAAATATGTCAAATAATTTACGAAAGACAATGTTTATTGCAAGTATTTCGTCTTAAACAGCTGATTTTGACGTCAAAAAGAGTTTAAAAACTTTAAAATTAATAATACTAACCGAGTAGGTTTATTTAATTAGCTGTATGATATATTACAAGAATATTATACTACTAATCAAAATAATTCAAATAGTGTACGTTATAAATGGTTTAATACAAGTATTTTGGTTAAAACTGCCTCATATAACGTCTATAGTACTTTTTATACGTTTAAAGTTAGATTACTAAAGTTAGAAAGAAGTGTATTAACATAGCTGTACGAAAAATTAAAAGAATATTATAACCTAAAATCGCCATAACTCATATAATGTACGATAAATAATGTTTATTGCAACTATTTCGTTTTAAACAGCCAATTTTAAACTCAAAAGCAGTTGTAATACTTTAAAATTAATATTTTTACCCGAAGACGTTTATTAAATTACCCTTACAAAGTATTACAAGAATTTTATTACATAAAATCATAATAAATCAAATAATGTACGATAACCAATGTTTATTCTAAGAATTTTGTCTTAAACAGCCGATTTTGACGTCAAAAAGAATTTAATACTTTAAAACTAATATTTCTAACCTATGACATTTATTATAATAATTTTATGAAATATTACAATAATATTATTACCAAAAACGAAATAACTCAATAAATGTACGATAAACAATGTTTATTGCAAGTATTTTGTCTTAAACAGCCGATTTTGAACTCTTAAGGAGTTTAATACTTTAAAATAATTATTCTTAACCGAAGAGGTTTATATAAGTGGCTGTACGTTATATTACAAGAATATTATAACCAAAAATCGAAATGACTCCAAAAGTATACGATAAGCAATGATTATTGCAAGTATTTCGTTTTTAACAGCCGATTTGACGTCAAAAATAGTTTTAATACTTTAAAACTAATATTTTTAACCGCAGACGTTTATTTTAATTATCTTACGAAATATTACAAATATATTATTACTAAAAATCGATATAATTCAAATAATGTACGATAAACAATATTTATTACAAGTATTTCGTATTAAACAGCCGATTTTGAATTCAAAAGAAGTTTTAATACTTTAAAGTTATTATTCTTAACCGGAAATGTTTATTTAATTAGCTGTATGATATATTACAGGAATATTAATACCAGTAAACAAAATAATTGAAATATTGTACTATTAAAAAGGGTTTATTACAAGTATTTTGTTAAATACAAACTTTTATAACGTCTATAGTACTTTTAATATGTTTAAAGTTAGATTACCAACCAAAGACGTAAATTAAATTAGCTGTACAAAATATTAAAACAATATGATAACCAAAAGTTGCCATAACACAAATAATGTACCATAAACAATGTTTATTGCAAGTATTTCGTCTTTTACACCCGATTTTTACTTTAAAAGGAGTTTTAATAATTAAAAACTAATATTTTTAACTATGTACGTTTATTAAATTACATTAAAAAAATATTACAGAAATATCATTACCACAAATCAACATAACTGAAATAATTTACGATAAAAAATGTTTATTGCAAGTATTTCGTCTTAAACAGCCGATTTTGACGTCAGAAGTAGATAAAATACTTTAAAACTAATATTCCTAACCGAATAGGTTTATTTAATTAGGTGTATGAAATATTACAAGAATGTTAATACCAGTAATTAAAATAATTCAAATAGAGTACGTTGTAAAGGGTTCAATACAATTTGTTTGTTTGAAACAGAATTTTATAACGTCTTTAGTACTTTTTATATGTTTATAGTTAGACTAATAAACAAAGAAGTTTATTAACATACTGTACGAAATATTTCAAGAATAATTAAACCAAAAATCGGAAAAACTCAAATAATATACGATAAACAATGTTTATTTCGTCTTAAACAGCCTATTTTGTCGTCAAAGAGAGTTTTAATACTTCAAAACGAATATTTTTTACCGAAGACGTTTATTTAATTAACTTTTTGAAATATAACAGAAATATTATCATAAAATCGAAATAACTCAAAAAATGTACGTAAACAATGTTTATCGCAAGTATTTCGTCTTAAACAGTTGATTTTGACGTCAAAATGAGTTTTAATACTTTAAACTAATATTCCTAATCGAATAGGTTTATTTAATAAGCTATATGATAAATTACAAGAATAATTATAGCTAAAATCAAAATAACTTAAATAATGTACAATAAACAATGTTTATTGAAAGTATTTAGTCTTAAACAGCCGATTTTGACGTCCAAAGGAGTTTGAATACTAGTGTTTTAAACCGAAGACGTTTAATAAATTAGCTGAACGAAATATTACAAGAATATTATAACCAAAAATCGTAAGAACTAAAATAATGTACGATAAATAATGTTTATCACAAGTATTTCATCTAAACAGCCGATTCTGACGTCCAAGAGAATTTAATAATTCAAAACTAATATTTTAACCTAAGACGTTTATTTAATTAATTTTATGATATATTACAAGAATATTAATACAAAAATTTAAAATAACTCTAATATTGTACAATAAACAATTTTTATTGCAAGTATTTCGTCCTAAACAGCCGATTTTGACGTCAAAAGGAGGTTAATACTAGTATTTCTAACCGAAGACATTTATTAAATTACCTGTACAAAGTTTTACAAGAATATTATAACCAAAAATCAAATTAACTTAAACAATGAACTAAAAACAATATTTAGTGCAAGTATTTCTTTTTAAACACTCGATTTTGACGTCGAAAGGAATTTGATTCTTTTGAAACTAATATTTTTAACCGAAGACGTTCACTAATTTACCTTTACATAAATTTCAAGAATATTATAACCATAAATCAATCTAAATCAAATAATGTACGATAAACAATATTTATTGCAAGTATTTCGTCTTAAACAGATGACTTTGAACTCAAAGGAGTTTTAATACTTTAAAACTAATATTTTTACCCGAAGAGGTTTAATAAATTACCTTTACCAAGTTTTACAAGAATATTATTACAAAAAAATCATAATAAATCAAATAATGTACGATAAACAATGTTTATTGCAAGTTTTTTGTCTTAAAAAGCCGATTTTTACGTCAAAATAAGTTTAAATACTTTTAAACTAATATTCCTAACCGGATAAGTTTATTTAATTAGCTGAATGATATATTAAAATAATATTAATACCAATAATCAAAATAATTCGAATAGTGTACGTTAAAAAGGGTTTAATACAAGTATTTTGGTTGAAACTGCCTTTTATAACGTCTATAACACTTTTATTATGTTTAAGAGAGATTACTAACCAAAGAAGTTTATTAATATAGCTGTAGTAAAAATTACAAGAATATAATAACCTAAAATCGCAATAATTCTTTTTATACATGATAAACAATATTTATTGCAAGTATTTTGTCTTAAACAGCCGTTATTGACCTCAAAAGGAGTTTTAGTACTTTAAAACCAATATTTTTAACCGATGACATTTATTAAATTACCATTACGAAAAATTACAAGTGTAGTATAACCGAAAATCTAAATATTTTAAATAATGTACGATTAACAATGTTACTGCAAGTATTTCGTCTTAAAAAGCCGATTTTGACGTCAAAATGAGTTTTAATACTTTAAAACTAATATTTTAACCGAAGAAGTTTATTTAATTACTCTTACAAAAATTTCAAGAATATTCTAACCATTAATCGAATTAACTCAAAAAATGTACGATAAACAATGTTTATTGCAAGTATTTCGTATTAAACAGCCGATTTTGAACTCAAAAGAAGTTTTAATACTTTAAAACTAATAATCCCAACCGAATAAGTTTTATTAATTACCTTTACGAAGTATTACTAGAATATTATGACAAAAAATCATATTAATTCAAAAAATGTACGATAAACAATGTTTATTGCAAGTATTTAGTCTTACCAGCCGATTTTGACATCAAAAGGAGTTTTAATACTTTGAAACTAATATTGAAAACCGAATAAGTTTATTTAATTAGCTGAATAATATATTACAAGAATATTAATACCAATAATCAAAATAATTCGAATAGTGTACGTTAAAAAGGGTTAAATACAATTATTTTGTTTGAAACTGCCTTTTATAACGTCTATAATACTTTTAATTTGTTTAAAGAAAGATTACTAACCAAAGAAGTTTATTAACATAGCTATAGGAAAAAGTACAAGTATAATATAACTAAAATTCGAAATAACTCAAATAACATATGATAAACAATGTTTATTGCAAATATTTCGTCATAAATAGCTGATTTTGACGTCAAAACGAGTTTTAATACTTTAAAACTAATAGTTTGAACCGAAGACATTACTTAATTACCTTTACATAAATTTCAAGAATATTCTAACCATAAATCAAATTAACTCAAAAAACGTACGATAAACAATGTTTATTGCAAGTATTTAGTCTTAAACAGTCGATTTTGAACTCAATAGGAGTTTAAATACTTTAAAACTAACATTCCTGACCGAATAAGTTTATTTAATTACCTTTACGAAGTATTACTAGAATACTATGAAAAATAATCATATTTATTCAAATAATGTACGATAAACAATGTTTATTGCAAGTATTTCGTCTTCAACAGCCGATTTTGACATCAAAAGTAGTTTTAATACTTTAAAACAAATATTTTTAACCTAAGACATTTATTTAATTAATTTTATGAAATATTACAAGAATATTATTACCAAACGTCAAAATAACTCATGAAATGTACGATAAACAATGTTTATTGCAAGTATTCTGTCTTAAACAGCCGATATTGACGTCAAAAGGAGTTTTAATACTTTAAAACTAATATTTTTAACCGAAGTCGTTGATTTAATTACTTTTTCGAAATATTACAAGAATATTATAAATAAAAAATCATTATAAATTAAAAATGTACGTGTTCATTGTTTACTTCAAGTAATTCGATGTAAAAAGCCATTTTTGTATTCAAAAGAAGTTTTAATACTTTGAAACTAATATTGTAAACCGAATAAGTTTATTTAGTTAGGTGTATGATATATAACAAGAATATTAATACCAAATATGAAAATAACTTAAATAATGTACGATTAACAATGTTTATTGCAAGTATTTCGTCTTAAACAGCCAATTTTGACGTCAAAAGTAGTTTTAATACTTTAAAACTTAAATTTTTAACAGAATACTTTTAATAAATTACCTTTACGAAATATTTCAAGAATAATATAACCAAAAACCGAAATAACTCAAATAATGTACAATAAACAGTGTTTATTGCAAGTATTTCGTGTTAAACAGTCGATTCAGACGTCAAAAAGAGTTTTAATACTTTAAAACTAATATTCTTAACCGAATAGGTTTATTTAATTAGCTGTATGATATAGTTAAGAATATTAATACCTACAATTTTAATAACTCAATTGATGTACTATAAACAATGTTTATTGCAAGTATTTCGTCTTGAACATCCGATGTTAACGTCAAAAGGAGTTTTACTACTTTAAAACTATAATTTGTAACCGAAGACGTTTATTAAATTAACTTTCTGAAATTTTACAAATATATTATTACCAGAAATCAATATATATCAAATAATGTACAATAAATATTGTTTATTGCAAGTATATTTTCTTAAAATGCTGATTTTGACGTCAAAAAGAGTTTTAATACTATAAAATCAATAATATTCACAAAGACGTTAATTAGATTACCTTTACGAAATATTTAAAGAACATTATAACCTAAGATCGAAATAACTCAAATAATGTACGATAAACAATGATTATTGCAAGTATTCCGTCTTCAACAGTAGATTTTGACGTCAAATAAAGTTTTATCACTTTAAAACTAGTATTTTCAATCGAAGACATTTATTAAATTAGCTGTACGAAATATTACAAGATTATTATAACCAAAAATCGAAAAAGTGTACGATAAACAATGTTTATTACAAGTATTTCGTCTTAAACAGTCGATTATGACATCAAAAGGAGTTATAATACTTTAAAACTATTATTCATAACTAAATAGCTTGTATAATTAGCTGTATGATATATTACAGGATTATTAATACAAATAATCAAAATATTTAAAATAGTGTTCTATTAAAATGGGTTATTTTGTTTCAAACAGCCTATTATAACGTCATTAGTAATTTTAATATGTTTAAAAATGAGTTACTAACCAAAGAAGGTTATTAAATTAGCTACACGAATTATTACAAGAATATTTTAACGTCAATTCAAAATAACTCAAATAGTGTACGATAAAAGAGGGTTTAATACAAGTATTTTGCTTTGAAAAAGCCTATTTTAAAGTTTATATTACTTTTAATACGTTTAAAGTTAGATTACTAATAAAAGACGTTTATTAAATTACCTTTACGAAATATTACAAGTTAATTAATGTACGATAAACAATGTTTATGCAAGTTTTTCGTCTTAAACACTCAATTTTGACGTCAAAAAGAGTTTTAATAATTTAAATCTATTATTTTTAACTAAAGAGGTTTATTTAATTAGCTATATGATATATTACAAGAATATTAAGACTAATTATCAAAAAAAAATTCAAATAGTGTACGTTAAAAGGGTTTAATACAAGTATTTTGCTTGAAACAGCCTTTTACAACGTCTAGAGGACTTTTAATATGTTTAAAATTAGATTACTAACCTAAAAGTTTATTAACATAGCTGTATGAAATATTACAAGATTTCTATTACCTAAAATCGTAATAACTCAAATAACATATGATAAACAATGTTTATTGCAAGTATTTTGTTTTAAATAGCCGAATTTGACGTCAAAACTAGTTCTAATACTTTTAAACTAATATTTTTACCCGAAGACGTTTATTTAAATATTTTTTTGAAAAATTACAATAATAATATTACCGAAAATTAAAAAAACTCAAATAATGTACGACAAACAATGTTTATTGCAAGTGTTTCATCTTAAACAGCCGAATTCGACGTCCAAAGGATTTTCAATACTTTAAAACAAATATTCCTAACCAAATAGGTTTATTTAAATAGCTGTATGAAATATTACAACAATATTTATACCAATAATTAAAATAATTCAAATAATGTACGTTAAAAAGGTTAAATACAAGTATTTTGTTCAAAACAGACTTTTATAACGTCTATAGTACTTTTAATATGTTTAAAGTTAGATTACTAACCAAAGAATTTATTAACATAGCTGTACGAAAAATTACAAGAATATTATTATATAACGTAAAATCGCAATAACTCAAATAACATACGATGAATGATGTTTATTGCAAGTATTTGGTCTTAAACAGCCGATTTTGACATCAAAAGGAGTTTTATTACTTTAAAACTAATATTTTTAACCTAAGACATTTATTTAATTAATTTTCCTAAATATTACAATAATATTATAAGCAAAAATCGAAATAATTCAAATAATGTACGATGAACAATGTTTAATGCAAGTATTTCGTCTTACACAGTTGATTTGACGTCAAAAGGAGTTTTAATACTTTAAACTAATATTCCTAACCGAATAGGTTAATAAATTAGCTGTATGTTATATTACAAGAATTTTAATAACAAAAATCATAATACCTCTAATAATATACAATAAACAATGTTTATTTCAAGTTTTTCGTCTTAAACAGCCGATTTTGACGTCAAAAGGAATTTTAATACTATTATTTTAAACTGAAGACGTTTAATAAATTAGCTGAACGAAATATTACAAGAATATTATAATTAAAAATCGTGAGAACTCAAATAATGTACGATAAACATTGTTTATCACAAGTATATTATCTTAAACAGCCGATTTTGACGTCAAACAGAATTTAATACTTCAAAACTAATTTTTTTAACCGAAGACGTTTATTTTATTAACTTTATGAAATATTACAGAAATATTCTTACCAAAAATCGAAATAACTCAAAAAATGTACGTAAACAATATTTATTCCAAGTACTTTGTCTTAAACAGTTGATTTTGATGTCAAAAGGAGTTTTAATACTTTAAACAAATATTCCTAACCGAATAGGTATATTTAATTAAATGTATGATATATTACAAGAATATTAATACCAAAATTCAAAATAACTCAAATAATGTACAATAAACAATGTTTATTGCAAGTATTTCGTCTTTAACAGCCGATTTTGACGTCAAAAGAAGTTTTAATACTAGTATTTCGAACCGAAGACATTTATTAAATTACCTGTACGAAGTTCTACAAGAATATGATAACCAAAAATCAAAATAACTCAAATAATGAATAAAAAACAATGCTTATTGCAAGTATTTCTTCTTAAACACTCGATTTTGACGTCAAAAGGAATTTAAATCTTATAAAACTAATATTTTTGATTGAAGACGTTTACTAAATTAACTTTACAAAAATTAGAAGAATATTATAATCGAAAATCGAATTAACTAAAAAAATGTACTTAAACAATGTTTATTCCCAGTATTTCGTCTTAAACAGTTGATTTTGACGTCAAAAGGAGTTTTAATACTTTAAAAGGATTATTCCTAACCGAAAAATTTTATTTAATTAGCTAAATGTTATATTACATAAATATTAATACTAATAATGAAAATAATTTAAATTGAGTACGTTAAAATGTGTTTATTTCAGGTTTTGTTTAAAACAGCCTTTTATAAGGTCTATAGTACTTTTAATATGTTTAAAGTTAGATTACTAACAAAAGAATTTATTAACATAGCCTTACAAAAAATTACGAGACTATTTTACTTAAAATTGCATTAACTCAAATAATATACGATTATTAATGTTTATTGCAAGTAATTCGTTTTAAACAGCCGATTTTGACATTAAAAGGAGTTTTAATGCTTTAAAACTAATATATTTAACCTAAGACATTTATTTAATTAATTTTACGAAATATTACATTATTATTATTATTATTACCAAAAATCGATTTAACTCAAATAATGTTCGATAAACAATGTTTATTGCAAGTGTTTCATCTTAAACAGCTGATATTGACGTCAAATGGAGTTTTGATAATTTAAACTAATATTTTTAACCGAAGTCGTTTATCAAATTACTTTTACGAAATATAACAACAATCATATTACAAAAAATCATAATAATTTAAATAATGTACGATAAACAATGTTTATTGTAAGTATTCTGTTGTAAATAGCCGATTTTGAGGTCAAAAGGAGTTTTAATACTTTGAAACTAATATTCCAAACCGAATAAGTTTATTTAATTAGCTGTATGATATATTACGAGAATATTAATACCAAAAATTAGAATTACTCTAATAATGTACGATAAAAAATGTTCAATGCAAGTATTTCTTCTTAAACAGTCGATTTGACGTCGAAAGGAGTTTTATTACTTTAAAACTAATATTCCTAATCGAAGAGGTTTATTTTATAAATTTTATGAAATATTAAATAGAATTATTGCCAAGTATCGAAATAACTTAAATAATGTAAGATAAACTTTGTTTCTTGCAAATATTTCGTCTTAAACAGCCGATTTTGAACTTAAAAGGAGTTTTAATACTATATACTATGTTTTTACCCGAATACGTTTATTAAATTACTTTTACGAAATATTACAAGAATATTAATAGCAAAAATCATAATAACTGTAATAATGTACGATAAACAATGTTTATGCAAGTATTTTGTCTTTAACAGCCAATTTTGACGTCAAGAGTAGTTTTAATACTTTAAAACTAGTATTTTTAACCGAAGATATTTATTAGATTACCTGTACAAAATATTACAAGAATATTATTTCCAAAAATCGAAATAACTTAAATAATGTACGATAAACAATGTTTATTGCAAGTATTTCGTCTTAAACAGCTGATTTTGACGTCAAAAATTTTTTTAATACTTTGAAACTAATATTCCTAACCGAATAGCATTATTTAATTAGCTGTATGATATATTACAAGAATATTAATATCAATAATCAAAACAATTCAAATAGTTACCTTGAAAAGGGTTTAAAACAAGTATTTTGTTTGAAATAGCCTTTTATAACGTCTATAATACTTTTAAGATGTTTAAATTTAGATTACTAACCAAAGAATTTATTAACATAGCTGTACGAAAAATTACAAGAATATTATAACCTGAAATCGTATTTAGCCGATTTTGAAGTTAAAAGGAAGTTTAATACTTTAAAACTAGTATTTTTAACCGAAGACATTTATTAAATTACCTTTACGAAATATTTTAAGAATTATATTACCAAAATTCACAATAACTTAAATAATGTACAATAAACAATGTTTATTGCAAGTATTTCGTCTTAAAAAGCAAATTTTGACGTCAAAAAGAGTTTTAATATTTTAAAATTAATATTCCTAATCGAAGAGTTTTATATAAGTGGCTATACGAAATATTACAAGAATATTATAACCAAAAATCGAAATAACTCAAATAAAATACGATAAACAATGTTTTTTGCAAGTATTTAGTCTTAAACAGCCGATTGTGATGTCAAATAGTGTTTCAATACTTTAAAACTAATTATTTTAAACGAAGTCGTTTATCAAATTACTTTTACGAAAAATGACAAGAATATTATTACCAAAATTAGAAATAACTCAAATAATGTGCGATAAACAATGTTTATTACAAGTATTTCGTCTTAAACAGCCAATTTTGACGTCAAAAAGAGTTTTAAAACTTTAAAACTAATATTCCTAACCGAATAGGTTTATTTAATTAGCTTTATGAAATATTACAAGAATATTAATACCAATAATACCAAAAATCATTAATACTTCAAATAGTGTATGTTAGAAAGTGTTTAATACAAAAATTTTGGTTGAAACAGCCTTTATTAACGTCTATAGTACTTTTAATATGTTCAAAGTTAAATTACTAACCAAAAAAGCTTTATTTATTGACATAGCTTTACGAAAAATTACAAAAATATTATAACATAAATTCGCAACAACTCAAATAATATACGATAAACAATGTTTATTGCAAGTATTTCGTGTTAAACAGCTGATTTTGACGTCAAAAGCAGTTTTAATACTAGTACTTTTAACCAAAGACATTTATTAAATTACCAAAACGTAAAATTACAAGAATAATATAACCAGAAATTGAAATTACACTAATAATGTACGATTAACAATGTTTATTGCAAATATTTTATCTTAGTTAGCCGATTTTGACGTCTAAAGGAGTTTAAATAATTTAAAACTTTTATTTTTAACTGAATTCGTTTATTAAAGTAGCTTTTCGAAACATACAAGAATATTATAACCAAAAATTAAAATAACTCAAATAAGGTACAATAAACAATGTTTATTGCAAGTATTTCTTCATAAACACCCGATTTTGACAACAAAAGGAGTTTTAATACTTTTAAACTAATATTTTTAACCGAACACGTTTACTAAATTATCTTTACAAAAAATTAAAAGAATATTATAACCGAAAATCAAATTAACTCAAAATATATAAGATAAACAATGTTTATTGCAAGTATTTCGACTTAAACAGCCGATTGTAACGTCAAAAGGAGTTTTAATACTATAAATCTAATATTTTTACCTGAAGACCTTTATTAAATTATCATTTTGGCTATAAATATTGGTTATAATATTCTTGTAAAATTTCGTACAGGTGATTTAATAAATGTCTTCAGTTAAAAATAATAGTCTTAAAACTCCTTTTGAGGTTAAAATCGGCTGTTCAAGACGAATGTTTGCAATAAACATTGTTTATTGTACATTGTTTGAATTATTTTGATTTTTGGTTTTAATATTCTCGTAATTTTTCGTAAAAGTAATATAATAAACGTCTTCGGGTAAAAATATAAGTTTTAAAGTATTGAAACACTATTTGAGTTTAAAATCGGCTGTTTAAGACGAAATACTTGCAAAAAACATTGTTTTTCGAACTTTATTTGAGTTATTTCAAAATTTGGGTAAAGTCTTTTTGAAATATTTCGTAAAAGTAATTTAATAAACGTCTTTGGTTAAAAATATTAGTTTTAATGTATTAAAACTCCATTCTACGTCAAATTCGGCTGTTTAAGTCTAAATACTTGCAATAAACATTGTTTATCGTACATTATTTGAGTTATTTAGATTTTTTGTTATTATATTATTGTAATGTTTCGTAAAGGTAATTTAGTAGGCGTCTTCGGTTGAAAATATTAGTTTTAAAGTATTAAAACTCCTTTTACCTCGAAATCGGCTGTTTAAGACGAAATACTTGCAATAAACAATGTTTATCGTACATTATTTGAGTTATTATGATTATTGGTCATAATATTCTTATAATATATCATAGGGCTAATTAAATAAACCTTTTCGGTTAGAAATATTAGTTTCAAAGTATTAAAACTCCTTTTGACGTCAAAATCAGCTGTTTTAGACGAAATACTTGCAATAAACATTGTTTATAGTACATTATTTGAGTTGATTCGATTTTTGGTAATAATGTTCTTGTAATATTTCGTAAACGTAATTTAATAAACATCTGCTAGTTGAAAATATTAGTTTTAAAGTATTAAAACTCCTTTTGAGTTCAAAATCGGCTTTTAAGTCTAAATACTTGCAATAAACATTGTTTATCGTACATTATTTAAGTTATTATGATTTTTTGTAATAATCTTTATGTAATATTTCTTAAAGGTAATTTAATAAACGTCTTCGGGTAAAACTATTAGTTTTAAAGTACTAAAACTCCTTTCGACCTCAAAATCGGGTGTTTAAAATTAAGTACTTGCAATGAACATCGTTTATCATACATTATTTGAGTTAATTCTATTTTTGATTATAATATTCCTTTGATATTTCGTACAGGTAATTTAATAAATGTCTTCGGTTTAAAATACTAGTATTAAAACTACTTTTGACTTCAAAAACGGCTGTTTAACACCAAATACTTCGAAATATATTGTTTATTGTACGTTATTTTCGTTACTTCGAATTTTGGTTATAATATTCTTGTGATATTTCGTACAGGTAATTTTATAAATTTTGTCGGTTGAAATTATTGGTTTGAAAGTATTAAAACTCCTGTTGACGTTAGAATCGGCTGTTATTACAAGGATTTTATAACCAAAAATTTAAACAACTTATATAATGTACGATAAAAATGTCTATTGAAAGTATTTTGTCTTAATCAGCTAATTTCGACGTCAAAATGAGTTTTAATACTAGTATTTTTAACCGAATACATTTTTAAAATACCTGTACGAATTATTACAAAAATATTATAAACAAAACTCAAAATAACTCAAATTATTAACGATAAACAATGTTTATTGCAAGTATTTCTTCTCAAACACCCGATTTTGAGGTCAAAAGGAGTTTTAATACTTTTAAACTAATATTTTTACCCGAAGACGTTTATTAAATAACCTTTACAAAATATTACGAGAATATTTTTTTCTAAAAATCATAATAAACCAAATATTATACGATAAACAATGTTTATCGCAAGTATTTCGTCTTAAATGGACGATTTAAAACTCAAAAGGAGTTTTAATACTTTAAATCTAATATTTTTACCCGAAGACGTTTAATAAATTACCTTTACGAATTATTACAAGAATATTAATACCAAAATCATAATAACTCAAATAATGTACAATAGGCAATGTTTATTGCAAGTATTTATTCTAAAACAACCGATTTCGACGTCAAAAGGACTTTTAATTTTTTAAAACTAGTATTTTTAACCGAAGTCGTTTATTAAGTTACCTGTACGTAAAATTATGAGAATATTATAAAAACATTTGAAATTACTCAAATAATGTACGATAAACAATGTTTATTACAAATATTTGGTCTTAAACAGCCGATTTTGAGTTAAAAGGTGTTTTAATACTTTAAAACTAATATTTCTAAACGAATAGGTTTATTTTAATAGCTGTATGAAATATTATTTGATTAAAAATATCAAAAATCATAATAACTCAAATTATATACAATGAACAATGTTTATTCAAAATATTTCGTCTTAAACAGCCGATTTTGACGTCAAAAAGTTTTTTAATAATTTAAAACTAATATTTTTAACCAAAGAAGTTTATTAAAATAGCTGTACGAAAAATTACAACAATATTATAAGATAAAATCGCAATAACTTAAGTAATGTACGATAAACAATGCTTATTGGAAAGATTTCATCTTAAACAGCCGACTTTGACGTCAAAAAAAGTTTTAATACTTTAAAAATAATATTGCTAACCACAGAGTTTTTTTTGAGTGGCCGTTCGAAATATTACAAGAATATTATAACTAAAAATCGAAATAACTCAAATAATGTACGATAAACAACGTTTATTGCAAGTATTTCGAATAAAACAGCCGATTTCAATATTAAAAGTAGATTTTATTCTTTAAAACTATTATTCTTAACGGAAGAGGTTTTTTCAATTAGCTGTATGATATATTACAAGTATATTAATACTAATAATCAAAATAATTGAAGTAGTGACCAAAAAAAAAGGGTTCAATACAAGTAGTATGATTTAAAAGAGCCTATTATTACGTCTATAGTACTGTTAATATGTTTAAAGTTAGATTACTAACCAAAGACGTTAATTAAATTAGCTGTACGAAATATTAAAACAATATTATAACCAAAAATCCAAATAACTCTAATAATGTACGATAAACAATATTAATTGCACCTATTTTGTCTTAAACAGCCAATTTTGACGTCAAAAGGAGTTTTAGTACTTTAAAACTAGTATTTTTAACAGAAGACATTTATTAAATTATCTGTACGAAATATCACGAGAAAATTTTTACTAAAAATCATTATAACTTAAATAATGTACGATAAACAATGTCTATTGCAAGTATTTCTTCTTAAACACCCGATTTTAATGTCGAAATGAGTTTTATTATTTTTAAACTTATATTTTTACCCGAAGACGTTTATTAAATTACCTTTACGAAATATTACAAGAATATTATTACCAAAAATCATAATAACTGAAATAATGTACGATAAACAATGTTTATTGCCAGAATTTATTCTTAAACAACTGATTTTGACGTCAAAAGGAGTTTTAATACTTCAAAACTTGTATTCTTAACCGAAGAGGTTTATTTAATTAGCTGTATGATATATTACAAGTATATTAATACCAATAATCAAAATAATTGAAAAAGTGTACTATAAAAAAGGGTTTGATACAAGTAGTTTTTTTTGAACAGCCTAACATAACGTCTATAGTACTTTTAATATGTTTAAAGTTAGATTACTAATCAGAGAAGTTTATTAACAAACCTGTACGAAAAATTACAATAATATTTTTATCAAAAATCGAAATAACACAAGTGATGTACGATTAACACTGTTTATAGCAAAAATTATATCTTTAACAGCCGATTTATACGTCAAAAGGTGTTTTAATACTATAAAACTTATATTTCTAACCGAAGAGTTTTATTAAAGTGACTGTACTAAATATTACAAGAATATTACAACCAAAAATCGAAATAGCCCAAATAATTATTGTAATACTTGTTATTATCTTATTATTGCAAGTATTTTTTACAGTACTTTTAATATATTTAATATTGGATTACTAACCAAAGAAGGTTATTAAATTAGCTGTACGAAATATTATAAGAATTATATACAAGAATATTATAACAAAAATCGAAATAACTCAAAAAGTGTACGATAAAAAAAGGTTTACTACAAGTATTTTGTTTAACATAGCCTATTATAACGTCTATTGTACTTTTAATATGTTTAGAGTTAGATTAATAACTAAAGACGTTTATTAAATTAGCTGTACAAAATATTTTAATAATATTATTACCAAAAATCTAAATAACTCAAATAATGTACGATAAACTATGATTACTGCAAGTATTTCGTCTTAAACAGCCGATTTTTAAGATAAAATGTAGTTTTAATATTTCAAAACTAATATTTTTTAACAAAGACGTTTATTAAATTACCTGAACAAAATATAAAAATAATTTTATTACCAAAAATCAAAATAACTCAAATAAAGTACGATAAACAATGTTTTTTTGTAGAATTTCGTCTTAAACTGTCAATTTTAAACTCAAAAGGAGTTTTAATACTTTAAAACTAATATTTTAACCTGAAAACGTTTGTTCAACAACTTGTACGAAATATTACAATAATATTATTAGCAAAAATCGAGATAACTCAAATTATGTGCGATAAACAATATTTATTGCAAGTATTTTGTATTAAACAGCCGATTATATCGCCAACGAAATTTAATTCTTTAAAACAACTATCTTAACAAAAGAGGTTAATTTAATTAGCTGTATGATATATTACAAGAATATTGATACCAATAATTAAAATCATTCAAATAGTGTACGATAAAAAGGGTTTAATACAAATATTTTCTTTAAAACAGCATATTATTACGCCCACAGTACTTTTAATATCATTAAAGTTAGATTACTAACTAAAGAAGGTTAGTAAATTAGCTGTAAGAAATATTACAAGAACATTATACCTAAAAATCGAAATTATTCAAATAAAGTACAATAAAAAAGTGTTTAATACAAGTATTTTGATTAAAACAGCCTTTTATAACGTCTATAGTACTTTTAATATGTTTAAAGTTAGATTACTAACCGAAGACGTTTATTAAATTAGCTGTACAAAATATTAAAACATTATTATATCCAAAAATCGAAATACCTCAAATAATGTGAGATAAATATTGTTTTTGCAAGTTTTTCTTCTTAAACAGCCGATTTTAACGTCGAAGGAAGTTTAAATACTTTAAAACTAATATTTTAACCCGAAGACGTTTATATTATCGAATTTTATTATTATTTATTATATAATTACTTTTGCGAAATATTACAAGAATATTATTATAAAAAATCATAATAACTCAAATAATGTACGAAAAACATTTTTTATTGAAAGTATTTCGTCTTAAACAGCCGATTTTGACGTCTAAAGGAGTTTTAATACAAGTGTTTTTAACCGAAGAAAATTATTAAATTACTTGTAGGAAATATTACAAGAATGTTATAACCAAAAATCGAAATAACTCAAATAATGTACGATAAACAATTTTATTGCTAGTATTTCTTCTTAAACACGAGATTTTGACGTCAAAGGAGTTTTAATACTTTAAAACTAATATTTTCAATCGAAGACGTTTACTAAATTACCTTTACTAAATATCACAAGAATATTATAACAACAAATCGAAATAACTCAAATAATGTACGATATATAATGTTTTTACAAGTATTGCGTCTTAAACAGCCGAGTTTGACGTCGAAACGAGTTTAAATACTTTAAAACTAATATTTTTACTCGAAGACGTTTATAAAATTACCTTTACGAAATATTACAAGAATATTATTACCAAAAATCGAATCAACTCAAATAATGTACGATAAACATTGTTTATTGCAAGTATTTTGTCTTAAACAACCGATTTTGACGTTAGAAGGAGTTTTAATACTTGTATTTTTAATCGAAGACGATTTTTAAAATACCTGTACGAAAAACTAGAAAAATCATACAAACAAAATCATAATAAATAAAATAATGTACGATAAACAATGTTTATTGCAAGTGTTTTGATTTAAACAACCAATTTTGAGGTTAAAAGGAGTTTTAATACTAGTTTTTCTACCCGAAGACGGTTTTTAAATTACCTGACGAAGTATTAAAAGAATATTTTTATTAAAAATTATAATAACTCAAATAATGTACGATAAACAATGTTTATGGCAAGTATTTCGTCTTAAACAGCCGATTTTGAACTTACAATGAGTTTTAATACTTTAAAACTAATATTTTTACCCGAAGACGTTTATTAAATTACCTTTATGAAATATTACAAGAATATTATTACCGAAAATCATAATAACTCAAATAATGTACGATAAACAATGTTTATTGCAAGTATTTATTCTTAAACAACCGATTTTGACGTCAAAAGGAGTTTTAATACTTTAAAACAAGTATTTTTAATCAAAGTCGTTTATTAAGTTACCTGTACGAATGATTAAAAGAATATTATAACCAAATTCGAATTAACTCAAATAATGTACGATAAACAATGTTTATTGCAAATATTTTATCTTAAACAGCCGATTTTGACGTCAAAGGGAGTTTTAATAATTTAAAACTATTATTTTCAACTAAATAAGTTTATTGAAGTAGCTTTACGAAATTTTACAAGAATATTATAACCAAAAATTGAAATAATTCAAATAAGGTACGATAAACAATTTTTATTGCAGGTATTTCGTCTTAAACTGCCGATTTTGAATTTAAAAGTATTTTAATACTTTAAATTAGTATATTAACCAATGACGTTTATTAAATTACCTTCACAAAATTTTACAAGAACATTGTATTCTAAAATAGAAATAACTCAAATAAGGTACGATACAATGGTTACTACAAGTGTTTCGTCTTAAACAGCCGATTTTCACGTCAAAGAAAGTTTTAATATTTTAATACTAATATTCCTAACCGAATAGGTTTATTAAATTAGCTGTATGTTATATTACAAGTATATTAATACAAATAATCAAAATAATTCAAATAGTGTACAATAAAAACGGTTTAATACAAGTATTTTGTTTGAAACAGCCTTTTATAACGTCTATAGAACTTTTAATATGTTAAATCTTAGATTACTAACTAAAAAAGTTTATTGACATAGCTTTCGAAATATTACAAAATTATTATAACAAAAAATCGCAATAACTCAAATATTATACGATAAACAATGTTTGTTGCAAGTATTTCGTCTTAAACAGCTGATTTTGACGTCAAAAAGAGTTTTAATACTTTAAAACTAATACTTTAACGAAAAAAATTTATTAAAAAAGCAATATGAAAAATTACAAGAATATTTTAAGCTAAAATCGCAATTACTCAAACAATGTACAATAAATAATGATTTTTGCAAGTATTTTGCCTTAAACAGCCGATTTTGACGTCAAAAGCAGTTTTAATACTCTAAAACTAATATTCCTAACCGAATAGGTTTAATTATTTAGCTGTCTGATATATTAAGAGAATATTGATACCGATAATCAAAATAATTCAAATAGATAGGTTAAAAAGGGTTTAATACAAGTATTTTGTTTAAAATATCTTTATATAACGTCTCTAGTACTTTAAATATGTTTAAAGTTAGATAACTAACTAAAAATAAGTTTATCAACATAGCTGTATGAAAAATTACAAGAATATCGGAATAACTCAAATAATTTACGATAAACGATGCTAACTGAAAGTAATTCGTCTTAAACAGCTGATTTTAACGTCAAAAGGAGTTTTAATACTTTTAAACTAATATTCCTAACCGAATAAGTTAATTTAATCAGCTTAAAGATATATTACAAGAATATTAATACCAATAATCATAATCGCTAAAATAATGTACGATAAACAATGTTGATGCAAGTATTTCGTCTGAAGCAGCCGATTTTGACGTCAAAAGTAAGTTTAATACTTTAAAACTTTTTTTTTTAACCGAAGACATTTATCAAATAACCTGTACGAAATATTTCAAGAATAATATAACCAAAATTCGATATAACTAAATTAATGTACGATAAACAATGTTTATTGCAATTATTTCGTCTTAAACAGCCGATTTTGAACTGAAAAGAAAGTTTAATACTTTAAAATTAATATTTTTAACTGAAGACGTTTATTTAATTAATTTTATAAAATATTACAATAATATTATTACGAAAAATAAAAATTATTCAAATAATGTACGATAAACAAAGTTCATTGCTAGTTTTTAATCTTAAACAGCCGATTTTGACTTCAAAAGAAGTTTTAATACTTTAAAACTAATATTCTTAACCGAAGAGGTTTGTTTTATTTTATTTTATGAATTTTAGAATAATAATATTATTAAAAATCATAATAAATCAAATAATGTACGTTAAACAATGTTTATTGCAAGTATTTTGTCTTAAAAAGCCGTTTTTGACGTCAAAAGGAGTTTTAATACGTTGAAACTAATATTCCCAACCAATTAAATTTTTTCAATTAGCTGTATGATATAATACAAGAATATTAATACCAAAAATCATAATAACTGTAATAATGTACGATAAACAATGTTTACGCAAGTATTTCGTCTTAAACAGCCGATTTTGACGTCAAAAGGAGTTTTTATACTTTAAAACTAATATTCCTAACCGAATAGGTTTATTTAATAAGCTTAATGATATATTATAGGTATATTAGTACCAATAATCAAAATAATTCAAATAATGTACGTTAAAAAGGGTTTAATACAAGTATTTTGTTTGAAACAGCCTTTTATGACGTTTATAGTACTTTTAATATGTTTAAAGTTAGATTACTAACCAAAAAAGTTTATAAACATTGCGGTACGAAAAATTACAATAATATTGTTACCAAAAATCGAAATAACTCAAATAATGTACGATAAACAGTGTTTACTGCAAGTATTTAGTCTTAAACAGCCGATTTTGACGTCAAAAAGAATTTAATACTTTAAAACTAATAGTTTTAACCGAAGACGTTTATTTAATTAACTTTATATAAAATTACAGAAATATTATTACAAAAAATCGAAATAACTCAAAAAATGTACGTAAACAATGTTTATTCCAAGTATTTCGTCTTAAACAGTTGATTTTGAACTTAAAAGAATATTAATACTTTAAACTAATATTCCTAACCGAATAGGTTTATTTAATTAAATGTATGATATATTACAAAAAATTTAGACCAAAATTTACACTTATTCAAATAATGTACAATAAACAATGTTTATTGCAAGTATTTAGTCTTAAACAGCCGATTTTGACGTCAAAAGAAAGTTTAATACTTAAAAACTTGTATTTTTAACCGAAGACATTAAATAAAATACCTGTACGAAGTATGACAAGAATATTATAACCAAAAATTGAAATAACTCAAATAATGAACGAAAAACAATCTTCTTGCAAGTATTTCTTCTTAAACACTCGATTTTGACGTTGAATAGAGTTTTAATACTTTAAAACTAATATTTTTAACCGAAACAGTTATTGAATTATCTTTACAATAATTACAAGAATATTATAACCAAAAAGTGAAATAACTTAAATAATGTACTACGATAAACGATGTTTATTGCAAGTATTTCGTCTTAAACAGCCGATTTTGATTTTAAAAGGAGTTTTAATACTTTATACTAATATTATTTCCCGATGACGTTTATTAAATTACTTTTACGTAATATTACAAGAATATTAATACAAAAAATTATAATAACTGTAATAATTTACAATAAACAATGTTTATGCAAGTATTTCGTCTGAAACAGCCGATTTTGACGTCAAGAGAAGTTTTAGTACTTTAAAATTAATATTTTTAACCGAAAACGTTTTTCAAATTACCTTTACGAAATATTACAATAATATTATTACCAAAAATATAAATAGCTCAAATAATGTACAATAAATAATGTTTTATTGCAAGTATTTTGTCTTAAACAGCCGATTTTGACGTCAAAAGGAGTTTTAATACTAGTATTTTTATCCATAGACATTTAATAAATTACCTTTACGAAATATTACAAGAATACAACTCTAAAAAACATAATAAATCAAACAATCCACAATAAACAATGTTTATTGCAAGTATTTCTTATAAAACACCCGATTTTGACGTCGAAAGGAGTTTTAATACTTTAAAACTATTATTCTCAACCGAAGCGATTTATTTTATTGGATGTACGAAATATTACAAGAATATTATAAACAAAAATCGAAATAACTTAAATGATGTACGATAAACAAATTTGTTGAAAGTATTTCGACTTAAACAGCCGATATTGACGTCAAAAGGAGTTTTAATACTTTAAAACCAATATTCTTAACCCAAGACGTTTATTAAATTACCTTTACGAATACATCACAAGAATATTTTAACGAAAAATCGAAGAAACTAAAAATATTGTATGATAAAGTTTGTTTATTGCAAGTATTTCGTCTTAAACAGCCGATTTTGACGTCAAACGGAGTTTTAATACTAGTATTTTAAACCGAAGACTTTTATTTAATTATCTGTATCAAATATTGAAAGAATATTGTTACTAAAAATCATAAAAACTCAAATAATTTACGATAAACTATGTTTATTGAAAGTATTTCATATTAAAAAGCCGATTTTAAACTCAAAAGGAGTTTTGATACTTTAAAACAAATATTTTTAACCAAATACGTTTATTAAATTACCTGTGCAAAATATTAGAGTAATATAATTACGAAAAAATCGAAATAACTCTAATAATGTACGATAAACAATGTTTATTGCAAGTATTTCGTCTCAAACAGCGAATTTTAACGTCAAAAAAAGTTTTAATACTAGTATTATTACCCGAAGACAATTTTTAAATTACCTGTACGAAATATTATGAGAATATTATAACTAAAAATCCAACTAACTCAAATAATGTACGATAAACAATGTTTATAACAAGTATTTCTTCTAAAATACCCGATTTTGACGTCGAAAGGAGTTTTAATACTTTAAAACTATTATTCCTAACCGAAGAGGTTTATTTTATTGGATTTACGAAATAGTACAAGAATATCATAAACGAAAATCGAAATAACTCGAATAATATACGATAAACAATGTTTATTGCAAGTATTTCTTCATAAACACCCGATTTTGACAACAAAAGGAGTTTTAATACTTTTAAACTAATATTTTCAACCGAACACGTTTACTAAATTACTTTTACAAAAAATTACAAGAATATTATAACCGAAAATCAAAATAACTCAAAATATACAAGATAAACAATGTTTATTGCAAGTATTTTGACTTAAACAGCCGATTTTGACGTCAAAAGGAGTTTTAAGACATTAAAACTAATATTTTTACCCGAAGACGTATGTTAAATTACCTTTACGAAATATTACAAAAATATTTTAACTAAAAATCGAAATCACTTAAAAATATACGATAAACAATGTTTATTGTAAGTATTTCATCTTAAACAGCCGATTTTGACGTCAAACAGAGTTTTAATACTAGTAATTTTAACAGAAGACATTTATTAAATTACCTGTACGAAAGATTACAAGATTTTTATAACCAAAAATCGAAATAAATCAAATAATATACGATAAACAAAATTTTTTTTGCAAGTATTTCTTTGTAATCAACCGATTTTGACGTCAAAAGGAGTTTTATTACTTTATAACTAAAAATTTCAACCAAAGACGCTTACTTAATTACTTTAACGAAATATTACAATAATATTATTACCAAAAATCGAAATAACTCAAATAATGTACTATAAATAATGTTTATTGCAAGAATTTATTCTTAAACAGCCGATTTTGAACTTAAAAGCAGTTTTAATACTTTATAACTCATATTTTTAACCAATGACTTATATTGAATTACCTTTACGAAATATTACAAAAATATTATACCCAAATATTGAAATAATTCTAATAATGTACGATAAATATTGTTTATTGCAAGTTTTTCGTTTTAAACAGCCGATTTTTGACTAAAAAGAAGTTTTAATATTTTAAAACTAATATTTTTACCAAAAGATATTTATTAAAGTACCTTTACAAAATATAACGAGAATATTATTACCTGAAATCATAATAACTCAAATAATGTACGATAAGCAATGTTTATTGCAAGTATTTCGTCTTCAACAGCCAATTTTGACGTCAAATGAATACTTTAAAACTAATATTTTTAACCGAATACGTTTATTAAATCACCTTTACAAAATATTACAGTATAATTAATACAAAAAGTTGAAATATCTCAAATAATGTAAAATAAACAATGTTTATTGCAAGTATTTCTTCTTAAACTGCCGATTCTGACGTCTAAAGGAGTTTTAATACTTTAAAACTAATATTTTTAAAGAAGACGTTTATTAAATTACCTTAACAAAAATAAGAAGAATATTATAACCAAAAATCAAAATAACTCAAATAATGTATTATAAACAATGTTTATTGCAAGTATTCGTCTTAAACAGCCGATTTTAAACTAAAAAGGAGTTTTAATACTTTAAAACTAATTTTTTAACCCAAAGACGTTTATTAAATTACCTTTACGAAATATTACGTAAAAACTATTACCAAAAATCATAATAACTCAAATAATGTACGATAAACAATGTTTATTGCAAATATTTCGTCTTAAACAGCCGATTTTTGACTCAAAAGGAGTTTGAAAACTTTGAAACTAATATTCCTAACCAAAAAGGTTTATTTAAATAGATGTATGTTAAATTACAAGAATGTTAATACCAACAATCAAAATGATTCAAATAGTGTACAATAAAAAGTGTTTAATATAAGTATCTTGTTTAAAACAGCCTTTTGTAACGTCTATAGTACTTTTAATATGTTTATATTAAGATAACAAAAAATTGCAATAACTCAAAAAATGTACGATAAACAATGTTTTTTGTAAGTATTTCGTCTTTAAAAGCCGTTATTGACGTCAAAAGGAGTTTTAATACTTTAAAACCAACATTTTTAACCGAAGACATTTATTAAATTACCATTACGAAAAATTACAAGTGTAGTATAACCAAAAATCTAAATATATCAAATCATGTACGATAAACAGTGTTTACTGCAAGTATTTCGTCTTAAATAGCCGATTTTGACGCCAAAAGGAGTTTTAAAACTTAAGAACTGATATTTTTAACCGAAAACGTTTATTAAATTAGTTTTACGAAATATTACAATAATAATATTACTAAAAATTATAATAACTCAAATAATGTACGATAAACAAAAGTTTTGTTGCAAGTATTTCGTCTTAACCACCCAATTTTGACGTCAAAAGGAGTTTTAATACTTTAAAACAAATGTTTTTAACTAAAGACGTTTAATAAATTACATTTACAAAATATTACAATAATATTATTACTTAAAATTGAAATAACTCAAGTATTGTACAAAAAATAATGTTTATTGCAAGAATTTCGTCTTTAACAGCCAATTTTGACGTCAATAGGAGTTTTAATACTTTAAAACTAATAATTTTAACCTAAGTAGTATATTAAATTACCTTTACGAAATATTACTAGAATAATTTAACCGAAAATCAAAATTATTAAAATAATGTAAGATAAACAATCTTTATTGCAAGTATTTCTTATTAAACAGCCAATTTTGCATCAGAAAGAGTTTTAATACTGTATAACTAAAACTGTTAATTTAAAACGTGTATTAAATTACCATTACGAAATATTACAAGAATATTATAAACTAAAATCAAAATAATACAAATAATATACGATAAACATTGTTTATTGCAATTATTTTGTCTTAAACAGCTAATTTTGACGTCAGACGGAGTTTTATTACTTTAAAACTAATATTTCTAACCGAAGACGTTTATTAATTTACCTTTACGAAATATTACTAGAATATTTTAACCGAAAACAAAATAATTCAAATAATGCCAGATAAAAAATGTATATTGCAAGTATTTCGTTTTAAACAGCCGATTTTGACGTCAAAAGGAGTTTAAATACTGTATAACTAAAATTACTAACCGAAATCGTTTATTAAGTTAACTTTACTAAATATTATAAGAATATTATCACCTTAAATCAAAATAATTCAAATAATGTACGATAAACAATGTTTATTGCTATTATTTCGTCTTAAACTGCCGATTTTAACGTCAAATGCAGTTTTAATACTTAAAAAAAAATATCTATAACCTAGGATGTTTAATAAATTACCTTTACGAAATATTACTATAATACTAAAACAAAAAAAATGAAATAACTCAAAAAAATGTACAATAAACATCGTTATTTGCAAGTATTTCGTCCTAAACAACCGAACTTGACGTCAAAGAACTTTTAATACTTTGAAACAAATATATTTAACCAATGACGTTTATTAAAATGGCTCTACGAAATATTACAATAATATTATTACTAATAATCGAAATAACTCAAATAATGTACGATAAAAAATATTTATTTCAAGTATTTTATCTTAAACAGCCGATTTTGAACTCGAAAAGAATTTTAATACTTTAAAACTTATATTTTTACCCGTAGACGTTTTTACAATTACCTATACGAAATAATACGAAAATATTATTACTAAAAACCATAATATCTCAAATAATGTACGATAAACGATGTTTATTGCTAGTATTTCGTGATTTTGACGTCAAAAGGAGTTTTAAAACTTTGAAACTTATATTTTCAACCGAAGCTCTTTATTATATTACCTATACAAAATATTATGAGAATATTATAACCAAAAATCTAAATAACTCTAATAATGTACGATAAACAATGTTTATTGCGAGTATTTAGTATTAAACAGCCGATTTTGACGTCAAAAGAATACTTTAAAACTAATATTTTTAACCAAAGACGTATAATAAATTACTTTTACGAAATATTTCAAAAATACTATACCCAAATTTTGAAATAACTCAAATAATGTTCGATAAACAATGTTTTTTGCAAGTATTTCGTCTTAAACAGCCGATTTTGACGTCAAAAGAAGTTTTAAGATTTTAATGCTAATATTCCTAACCAAAGATGTTTATTTAAGTGGCGGTACGAAATATTACAAGAATATTATAATCAAAAATCGAAATACTCAATAAATGTTCATATATGTGTGTGTAATACTTCTTTAATTTTTTTGGATATTTATTTGTTTATTATTTTTTAGAAAAGTATTTAATGTTGTAAAGTTTAATAGTGTCATTTTTCATAGAGCTTTTCGTTTTAGAGTTTAAATTATTAATTTTTTTTTTTTTTTAGCTCATTATAATTTTGATTAAGCTTGGGTATGCAACTCGATGACCGAGAGGTCTTTTTGCTATCCAGGTCATTGAACCAAAAAATTTTTTGAGCAAAAATTTGTTATTTTTCGCTTTTTTTCTATTAACTATTATACCTATAAAATAAACTAAAAGGCTTTCAGTGGTTTAATTGTTTTTCTACGTGTTCTTTTCAAATTCGTTAATTTTTTTGTATGGTAATCATGACATATATCAAAGAATTCAAAAATTTTTTTAAGTTTAAGACATCTTTGTGTTTAAAAACAAGAAAAAAAAACCAGTAAAATGGAGTTGTTTTTTAATTTATTTATTTTGTCTGTTCTTTAATATTGCAAAACTAGGCATTATTATTAAAAATATTGTTTGATGAAATATGTATTTCAACAGTTTATAAGTTTTAAGAGGATCAGGGCTTTAACAAAACTAACAAGAATAAAATAAAACTAGTCAAATAAACTAGCTTAAGTCAGCCTGAGTTTAGTTGAAATACCTCAAAGAAATTTCAGTCTTAAAATACCTTTGAGGCAGTGTGCATTGTGCAGTACACTCTTATATGAATATAGTTTTAAATTTTAATTAGAGCAGTTTCAAGGTTTAAAGTTTACCAACCATGAGATACAACACTGTTAAACATAAGTCGTATATTTAAACGAGGTTGGTACTCTTTCAGGCAAAAAAGCTAGTCTGAGTTTGCTGCAGTTTATAAAAATATACAAAATAATAGTAAATACAAACTAAAATCTTAAAAAACTATATTAGTTATAATATACACGTAAAAATTTAACTAGCCTGACTTCTAGCGTGAGTTTCTAGCAATATTTGATTGTTTATTTAAAAAAGTTTTTAAAACTTGATTAACAATATATATAACTTAACCAATTCAACATTTAAACTAAGTATACATTAAACCAGTGTTTTTCAAAATATGAGTACCTTAGTGAGCATTGGAAAAAAAAATCAATGAGCAGTAAATATTTTTATAAAAAAAAAGGTGATCTGATCAACAAAGTATGTTATCTTATGTTGTTCAAAAGGTTTTATGAGTTTTTTCAAGGGTTTGTTTTTATTTAAATTCATCTTTTCGTTCATTTTAAATACAAAAAACTAAAATAAAACAATTATAACAGAAACTTCTGTATATACTACGTGTGAAAAAACATCTTAGTTGTAAAGAATCGAAATTTGAGTTATTTGTGCGTTGTGCAAAGCTTTTGTACACATGGATATACAACTACATTAATTATATTTATTTACTTCATTAGAAACTTACTGAATCCAATAAACAGAAATGCTTTAACTGAATCATAAATTTTTATTGATTTTTCCAGTTGTTATTGTAGGGAAGAAAAACTTAAAATAAATACTGCTAGAATACCAATATCTCTTTATACACATTCTTAAGACTAAGTTTTTTACTTGTTTTGAAATTTTATTTTGGGACTTGAAATAACTAACTGGGCTTCAACGTTCGGGAAAAGACCTAATGACACCTCAAGAAAAAAGTCTTGTAGTTTACAAGTTTAAATGCTGCTGTGACAGCAGCTACATTGGTCAAACTTCTCGACACCTCACAATTAGAATAAAGGAACATGTTCCCAAGTGTATCACTTCGTATATTAAAGACAAAAAAGACGAAAAGAAGGTTGCAGTGAAAAATGCAATAAAAAAATCTGCAATAGCAGAACACCTTGTGCATAATCTAAGTTGTAGAAAAAGTTTAGCATTATCCAATTTCAGTGTAATGCGACAATGTTCAAATAAATTGGAATTAATTAGACTTGAAGCCATTTTAATACACTTAAATAAACCAAATTTATGTAATAAGTAAGATTTTGACTACACCTTAGCCTTATTTAGTTAAGAACATTTTGTGTTGATTTTTAAAGTTTTTGTTGATTACATTTTTGTTGATTACATTCACGTTTACTTAAACAACTAGTTAATTAATTTGTAATTTTTTTTTTACATATACTTGTTGTGTTTTATTGTACTGTTTCAACTGTAATTTCCCTGAAGTAAATTTGGCGAAATATATTGGAAAGAAAAAGTTTGAGTGTTCATCTATTCATTAAAAATTAGAATTTGTTTAAGTTTCAGTGTAACATATAAAATTTAAGACAGTATGAAATTAATATGACTAAGTAGTCATATAGGATAGAAGTGTCTTTGTTGTTATAATGAATTACATGTTTAATTAATACTTGCATGGTTAGTTGCATTATCACAGGGAAGCATTGGCTAAAATTAAAAAAAAACTCGTTTAATACACTTAGTTCCCTAGATTTTAATTTATAATTTAGATTTTAGTGCTGGACCAATTTTTATATATACTAACAACTGATTATGTAGATAGTTTTAAACTAAAACATAAAAACTCTTTATATAGATTAAATTTGATTATTAAATCAAAAAGTGGTTTAAAAATGAGCATCTATGTACATAAATGTGCAAGTAATATACTTAAAGTGCACAGAAAACTTCTAAAACAATAAAAGTTTGTCCAAAAAAAAACTTATTTCGTATAATTTTAAATGGTTTTGTGTATACTTACACATATCATATATTATTCTATAAAGTAAACTTAAATATAAATTAAATCTTAAACAAAATACCTAATTCGTCAAAAAATGACATTTTAGTTAATAACTGTGCATTACTTTTGTACGCAGTGGAAAACATTTTCATTTAGTCTCTTTACTAAATAGGTATTTTAAAAATAACTGAGTCTAATCATTTTTAACATTTTTTTTAAGATCAAAAGTTACTGTTTTAAAAAGAAAATTATTAAGAATTTGAAAAAAAACACTGCTCTAATGCTAATTTGTCAAGTCTTCTAACTGTTTCAAAATGTTATACAGGGACTTAAAACGAAATTAATCAAATTAAACTAAATTACCGAAAAAAATTAACCTAAAATATATCTTGCTCAGCGGGTCACAATTACATGCTCGCGGGCTGCAGCTTTTTCTTTCGAGGGCCGCATTCTGTTTAAATAAAAAACATACACGCGGGTCGCAGATTTACACTTCGAGGGCCGCAGTTGGCGCGCGGGCCGCAGTTTGCCAACCCCTGATCTAGCACCACTACTGATAGGTTTAGTTTTTAGTTAACTATAAATTTTAGTAATAAAAAACCTAAGTCTATAACAGCTAATGGCCTCCCTAATATGGTCACGAACCATGCCATGCGTGAGCAAACAGCTAAAAATACCAAAAAGGCAGGTTTGAAATTTGGAGATTTTGTTTACAGCCATTCAGAACTCAGTTAAATTTGATCTTTTTAGAAAAACTTTATTTTTAAATATCCATGTTTCTACATTTCCTAATATATTTTGAGCAAAAAAATTAATGTTCAAAATGCAATTTTTCATCTGGATACGTACATAGTACTTCTTAAGTACGCGCGACACCTACCCAACCGAATCATTTCCAGTTCATTTTTGAATTTTTCCTATTACTTTTTATCAAGGCACTTCCGCTATATTTTTAGTTTAATTAAATTTAGCATTAAAAAATAACCTACTTATTTGAATTAATTCATTGTTTTATGATCCAAACTTTAAAGACTATATCACTATAGTATATTTATTATACAAGCGCTAGATTCACGCCATACTAAAATTCTAGCAACTACTCACTTCATATTGAGCACAAAGACTTGCGCTGTTTTCGCACTGTGTACGAAAAAGATGCATGTTAAATAGATTAAAACAAATGTAAATTTTTTATAAACATACATAAGTATTTTAATTATCATTGTTGTATAGTTTATTTTAGGGCTATAAGGTGCTGTGCTGGCCGCGAGCATGTTTTTATTTGAAACGGAATGCGGCTCATGAAGAATAAACCTGCGATCCGGGAATAAAAGTTTACAAAGATATTCTAAAGATTAAAGTTTAAAAAAAAAATTTTCCATGTTTTTAAAATTTCTTCTAGATTTTTGAAAGTACTTTTTGGTCATTTTTAGTAATAGATTAATCTTAAGTTAAAAAGGTGTTTTTTTTTGATAGATTTAAACTACTTAAATTATGCATTATAACTTAAGGATTGAAAAAACAATTGTTATGTAGTTTAAATTATGTACTGTCATCTTAAAGTTGTTGGAACTAATAGCCTCTCTAAATTACTTATTGTTTTAAACAACAATAACTTTTGTTAAACATGAGATTTATTTTTAGTTATATTTAAGATTATAACAAAATGTCCTTAGTTATTTTTGACTTTAATTTCTTACCAAATTTATTTGTAAAATTGGCGCCAGACAGTATATAACTTTTTTTTATGATTATTCTGTGTTATCAGTTGTTACAAGATTAGTTAGTGTATGTTCGTATTGTTGAATAAACATTATTGAGCACAGTTATTACTAGTGTTAAGTGTATATTTTGTAGTAAATAATAATGTGTATTTTATTACTTAAAGTAATCATTAAACTCAGGCCGGGGATTATATGATAAAGTTATGATGTTCGCTTAACTGAAATAATTTATTAAAAAGAAAACAACAAAATTAAAATGGGATGAAGGTAGTCAGCCGCTTTTGATTCTAAAGACTGGACAGGATTGCAAATTTGACTTAACAAAAATAAAAAATGGTTAGAACCATTAAAAAATCAGTCTTACACAGACATTTAGAAGAGATCTTTCGTTTATTAAAAAACAAACATTTTCTATTCTTATTCAAATAGAATTTGTTGTCAATTCTATTAGAATAAGAATTGAAAATGTTTGTTTTTTAATTAACGAAAGATCTCTTCTATATGTTTGTATAAAACGGAGACCGATGTTTTTGATGATTCTAACCATTTTTTATTTTTGTTAAAACAAAGTTTTAAGTGTATAATGTATAGATGACAAAAAGCTTAAAAACTAAACTAACCAACAAAAGGAAACGAAAACACTTGATCAAAAAGTCTAAATACCCCACAAAGAATGAATAAAAAATTGTGTGGTTTTATCTAAGTCCGAACTATTTACCATAATTAAATAAAAACTCTAACCTAACTAAATAATACTTATTATAACTTCTTTAAATAAACTTTTAAATAACTAATGACTTATGCTACAAAGTTAAATTTAATTTTAGCTACTATACATCATTGCATCAGACATTTTTAATTGGCTCTTGCTGTTCGGTTTCTTTTAATCTAAACTCTAATACAGGGGTCGGCAGGCAGTTGGTGGTCGCGGGCCAAATTTCAAGTTTACGAAGTCTTCGCGGGCCGCAGTTTTAGTTTTAGTGACATTTGAATAATCTTTTGGTTTTAGTTTTAGTCACACGAGAGAAAAGTTTTACCTTTATTAACCTTATCATTAAAAATGACTTTAAGCTATACATAAAATGCTTATTAATTAATATTTATTAGAACAAAAATTACATTGACTAATATACTTAAGTGTTAATAAACTATGTACTTTCATAAGCACTTAATAAGTTAAACTTAATACTTTTGTAACTTTACTTACAACGTAACTCTCTATAAAAAACAAACTTGAAAGATAATTTAAGGGTTACTTTTATATATTTGTTATATTATTAACCCCTTTTTTCATATTTCTAAGAGTATTTACTTCAAAAAAAAGTTTTTGCGTGTTAAATAGTTTACATTCATTAAAAACTTTAGTAATTAATTAACTTAATAAAATTAATACCTGTTTGTATTCCAGAAAGCTAGAACAAATTCTTTAACATAATTAATTCTCGAATACTTAAATAAAATATCTTATTAGTAACTAGTTTTTACATAGTTGCAACTTAAAAAGCAAAAATGTCTGAGTTGTATCAAACCAGCCTAAGTTTTTTAAAAGTTGAAAAAGCTAATAAATCATTGTTAATTAAGCTTAAATACCTAGTAAAAATATCATCATCATCAAAAAGTACACAAAGTGTAAAAAAAACAAGAAAAAACTACAAATAGTAAACTACACAACAGTCATAAAAACTATTTTGGGAATTAAAAGATTTCTTTAAAGTGTTTGAAATAAAAGTTTCACACAAACCTGATTTTTCAAGCTTTTAAAATAGCCTGTTTGTGTAATAACCCAGTTAAAAAAAGTTTACAGCATAAAGAAATAAGGAAAGTTATTAACAGTAAATAAATTACATGCCAAAAAAAATTATAAGCTGAAAAGGACAATTAAGTTTCTTAAACAATTTTAACAAAAGTATAAAACTTTATTGAGTCATTAGCGAAATAGTAAAAAAATATTTTTTATTAAGCATTATAGCAATTCTTTATCTGCAATAAGAATATTGCATTTAAAAATAACAACTATAAAATACAAGACGACAACAATAAAAAAAACGTTAGTTAGGAGTTATTGCGAGAAACGATAAAAAAAAATCACCAAAGTCAGTTATAAAAAAGAACATGATTATCTTCAGTAACTACAGAATTATCATAAAGAATTGTTAAGGCAAGTTATAAAGTAGCAAAGTTTATTATTTAAAATGGGATACCGTTTATAATTTAAAACTTTTTGTTTATTTCTTCAATGACAACAAAAAGTTGCATTTAGGAAATGCATTAAGGTTATAAAGTCGCATTAATCAAATTAGGACTTTCATCAATATATTAAAATGAGAGCACTGATAGAAAAACTATTGCTCATCTGAGAATTCTTATTAGAGATGTTTTTACTAACTTTGACATTTTAGTAGAATTATTGGTTTAGTTCCAACACAAAGCACAACAATCGGTGAAATTTTACAAGTAAAGGTGCAATGCAACAATACAAAGTTTTGAGGAGTACATATCCTTCTTTTATTTTTAGTATAAAGTTTAATTAAATTTTTAAAAGTGTCTTAAAAATATATCACTATTAAAAAACACTGTTAAACTACTTTAATACATTTTTTAATAAAGAAGTGTTTATTTGCTAAATTTTTTTGTGTCAAATCCAAATTTCATTACTTTACATGTAAAAACTGTTTAAAATTCCAGGTATTTTCAAAAAATTTCAAATTCAAGTTTTTTTCCAAAATTTTCAAGCATAAATTTTCAATTTTAAAGCTTTTTCGGGACTCAAGCTTTTTTGCAACACTGATTGTTCACACTTAAATGTACACAATAATACAAATAATATATTGAATTAAGCAAAACTTAAAATTTAACATATGTTACTACTCAAACTAACACTGTGGGTTGAGCAAAACTTACATCATAAGTTTAATTTGCCACTCTTTCAAGAATTAAAGCCAGCCTGAGTCAACAAAATTATTTCTGATATTTTTGTATACAAAAAACAATTCTAGTTAAAAACTTATAAAATGACTTGGTTGGCCTGAGATTTGAAATCTTCAAATAGTGATAGTCTCTGTGTGTGTCAATGTTTAGTTGTTTATTTGCTTGAATTTGAACTATTTTGATTAACAATGTACAAACTTCATAAATTTACCATCCCTCAGTCTAGTTTATATTAATTAGGTAGCTCCAAAAAACAGCAAATGTGTGTATTGATATGCAAGGCATAAAAGTTAACTTAGTTTGACAAAAACAATTTTTGAAAAATGAAAATATATACCTAACAAAAACTATATTAGTTTGTGTCATATATATTGTTTTAAATGTGTCTGTACAAATTTAGATATTACAAGTAGAAACAACAAAGTTAGAAAATTATGCAGAAACTAAACTTAAACTAACTAAAGTATTAAATAAAAAGTGGTTTAAAATATGAGCATCTTTTTAACTTGGTGTGCATATAAATTAATTTAAGTGCTAAGAAAAATTCTAAAAAATTAAAATGTGTCAAAAAAAAAATTAAATAAACCTTATTTCTTATTACTATGTTATTCTAAATGTTTTTACACTAAAAAATAACATTTACGATAAAAAAAATTATAAAAGAAACTTAGGTATAAAAAACAGTGAAAAAGAATATCTAGACTATAAAGAAATGACACTTTAGTTAATTACTGTGCATTACTTTTGTACAAAATGGAAAACATTTGCATTAAGTTTATTTAATAAATAGGTATTATATAACTAACTTATTAAATTCAAGCACTGTTTGCACTCTTTTTTCAGATAATTTCTTGCTGTTGTAAAAAAGAAGTTATTATGAAACTCAGAAAAATATCCTGTTTGAATGCTAATCTGTCTTTTTCACATTTTTAGACTAAAGCAGTATTTTCTTCTAATTGTTTTTAAATATTATACATAGACTTAAAACCAAACTAATCAAATTTAATCGAGTTACCGAAAAAAAATTAACTTGAAATATATTTTTGCTCAGCGGGCCACATTTACATGCTCGCGGGCCACAAAAATTTCTTTCGCGGGCCGCATTCCATTAAAAAAAATAACGTGCTCGCGGGCCGCAGATTTACCCTTCGAGGGCCGCAATTGGTCCGCGGGCCGCAGTTTGCCGACCTCTGCTCTAATACATTGCATCAATCAGAAATAGGTTCTTGTTGACTGACTTTACATGACATTCAAAACAATGAAAATGCAAGTAAAAAATAGTTTCATTAATTAAAAGTAAAAAATTAACTAATTGAAAACTTGTTAACACTCTTTTAGAGTCTCAAAATGATAAGATTTACATTTTTTATTATGTCTTTCTCGCTGTGGGGCTACTTGGCCTGTAGTACCCTGTTTGTGCGATGAAGAGTAATTCGGGTCAATAGGACGTTTGGATACGCCCGCTTTTTCTAACCTCTTGCTCTTACGAGCCTTGATTTCTGTGGTCTCGCTAAAAGCGGCTTGCATGTTCTCTTTTGAGAACTTGCCGTCATTATCACTAACCTTAGGCTTACTGCGATTACCTGTACTCATAGTGCTATTCTGAGGGAGTTGCTAATATATCTGTTGTATTTTATTAACTAGCCAGAGGAACGTGTCTCACTATGGCCAACAACAAATTTAGTAAATTACATTAGTTTATGATTACGTTAAGATGTTAAGAGATAATGAAGCTGCTAGCGATCTTTATTTAGTCTAAACAACTATACTTAAGTTATTAAATCTTATGTGAAACTAAGTGTACAACTGTGTTTAATAAAATGTTAGCAATCTTTAAAGCAACTTATTTTATTTAAAATTATGTAAACAAATACAATATTTCTTACTAAACAAATTCAAATGTACAATTTATATTAGAGAAACAGAAATAACATGCAAAAGAATAAACAATACTCACGATTACAAACGATCTTTAACGAAAGGCTGCTGCAACTGACTGAACGTCATGCTAAATTAGTTCGAGAAGTAAACAACGCGATAAAAAAGTCCCTAATTTGAGAAAACTCTCTAGCGCCTTTTTTTATTCAAACGCGATGTCGTTACAATTATATCAAAATTGTTTAGAAACTAAAACTTAAAAAAATTCAGGTTTCTTGACCGCATAGAAAAGAGCAAAAAAAGGTCGTAGGTAAATTTTAGGGGAAACTCGAAAATTACACAAGATATTTTGGGTCTGCTTTAAAGAGAAAAAACTGAAACTACGAATGCGGCTCATGAATAATTTTATTTTCAAAATTACGCTGACTCCTGCTTTAGAACAAAACTTTAATAAAATAACACAATTCAATAGTTTTATAAGAATTTTAAACTTTTAATTTTCTCTTCAATCCGAACCTCAGAATATCTAGTGGACTTTTCTTTTTCAAAATTTTCTTCGCCAACAACAGGCATTATTATGATAAAGTAAGCAATATTAGGACTTGAAATGTGTAATTATCAAATGAATAACCTTATTTTAAGCTTTTACTACAAAAACTTTTCTTATTACTGTTTTTCAAAAGTATGTTTTGAGCTAAAAAGTACCTCACATGCCTCGAACTTTGGCTTTGAGGCCAATGTTTGCCGACCCTGATCTAGGTTACCTGACAAACCAAATTCTAAAAAAGATATTTGAAAGACTATATCTCAATAAGTAGTATATATTGAAAAACAAAACATATGTAGATCTTATTAATATCAACAAGCCAACTTTTACTTATTTCAAAATCAAAAATACTTTTCAATTTTTCAAAATAACTAAAAATAAATACATTTTTTACTTTATTTAAGCCATATCTCAAAAAATATTTAATGTCTTGCATAAAGAAAAAATGGCTTGTAGATATTAGTATGACCTAAATATGTATTTTTTTAATTTGGAAAATATACATTACTTTTTTGTTTGTGGCTGTTTCAATTTATTTTAAAGAATTTGAATTATCTGAATTTGAATAGTCGTGCACCTATTTTAAGTACAATAAGATAATGCGTAACTTTATTGGAATACTTTTGCGAAAACATACTTACAATGAGTCTTTTTAATCAAAAAGTTTAATTTATGGAAGTTTTTAAATTTTTAAAAAGACGGTTTTGCACCAAGCGTCAATTTTGCACGAGAGTAAAAAATAGAGAAAAAATGAAAAAAACATTAAAAAAAAAAAATTACAAAATAAATGCTACCTACCGAGGGTAAGGGGTAACAGTGATATATAAAAAAAAAAAAACTTACCGACCGAGGTTAAGAGTAACAGTGGTAAAAAAAAAACAAATTAAACTTAATAAAAAAATAAATGAAAAAAAACTAAAATAATATACCGACCGAGGGTAAGGGGTAACAGTGATAGTAAAAATAAATTTAACCCGTGCAAAATTGTCTGCTCGTGCAAAAATGACCCTTTGTGCAAAAGTATCTTCGTGCAATTTTATTCCTTCGTGCAATAGTATCTTCGCGTAATTTTGTGCACTGTTGCAATTTTGTCCCCTCGTGCAATTTTGTACGCTCGCGCAAATTTGACAGCTACCCTATTAAAACGTATGTAACAAAAATGGGTAGCTGTCAAAATTGCACGAGGGGATAAAATTGCTCGAAGAAATTTTTAAACGGGTTGAATTTTTTTAAACAGTTTTTTATTTTTACTTTCACTGTTACCCCTAACCCTCGGTCGGTAACTTAATTTTTTTTATAAATATTTTTTTTTTATACTTTCACTGTTACCCCTAATCTTCTGTCGGTAACTTTTTTTTCTTTTAAATATTTTTATATTTATTATCACTGTTACCCCTAACCCTCATTCAGTAACTTTCTTTTTCTTCTTTTATTAACTTATCTTTTAGTTATTTTTTCTGTTTTTTATTATATTTTTTTTCTGTTTCTTTTAAACTTGTGCATAATTGTAACTCGTGCAAAATTGACCCTTGGTGCAATTTGTCTTCGTGCAATTCAGTCCCCTCGTGCAACTTTGACCCGTTCCCAAACTTTACTTTATATAAATTGAATAGTCGACCATTTTTTGACACTTTTATCCATGTTTTTAGACGTTTTGCTTAACTCTTAAGTTTACTTTAATAAATAATATTTAATTTTTTTGTTTATTTAAATAAGCTATTCGTAATCAGTTTTTCATGTTTTAACCATTTTTTGTAATAACATAACAATGTTCTAATTAAGACTTTGTAATGGTGTTTTCATGTCTAGTATAGATAATAGTTTATTTGTTTTCAATTATTTGAGTGTCTTTAGGACGTTTTAATAGTCTTTAACTAATTTTCACTCTGAGGATCTGATCCAGCCCACGGGCCGCACGTTGCCACCTCTATTTTAAACGAATGAGCATAATTAAGAAGTCTTATGCACCTTTGAAGTTTTGAAAGCATTAAATTTACTTGTTGACATTTTCCCAAATCAGGCTTTTATGGTTCTATATTTAATAGAAACACAATTAAGTTTCATATTCTTGCATGTCCAACTTGGAAAAAGAATTGTCCAATCACAACCAGAAACTACTTCAAAACTCAAATGATACAACTGAAAAAAACCGCAAATTATGCAATTGTAGATCAAAAAACAATTGTCCAGTTAAAGGTGAATGTCTTACCAAAGGAGTTATTTACAAAGCAGCAGTCATGTATAACAAGAAAGAACATATTTATATTGGTTCAACTGGGAGACAATTTAAAAATAGATTTTACGAACATACACAATCCTTTAATGATGTAAAGAAGAAAGAAAGCACAAGATTAAGTAGATTCATTCACAAAATAAAGAATAGTAACCCTGATTGGAGAAATATGATAAAATGGGAAATTGTTCATCGCAGTAACCAAAACAAGCCCAGTAAAATTTGCACCCTATGTAACTTAGAAAGACTCGAAATCGCATTTGCGGATAAAAACAAACTTTTAAACTTGAGATCAGAACTGGTGGGAAAATGTAGACATTTTATAAAATTTTATTTAAAGTCTTAATTTGCTAGATTTAAGTTTAATCTACCTTTGTTTTCATTATATAGTTTTGTTTTTATCGTTTGATTTTTGTTATGATTGCATTTACGTTAATTATAATTTATCTTGCTGAATATTACTAAAATTCAATTAGTTAACTAATCACCTAATCAACTAATTACTTATCTAAAACTATATAAAATGTTTGTCCGTTGCAACTTATTAGTTTGTTTACTTTTACTTGTGATCATCGCACTAGCGTGAAACAATTGTTAAGTAATAAACTTTTTAACAATTTAACTTTTGTCATAATTGTTAAATTTACTTGAACCGAATCCGGCCGGATTTTGATTAAAAAAAAAAAACAGATCCGTATCCGAAATTTTTGGATTTGGTAAATCATTAATTTAAATTCTTCGAGCTTAAAATGATAAAGTTCAAAATGATCCAATTTAAAATAATCAAGTTTAAAATGATTGCGAGTTATAAAAGAGAGTAAACCCTACTGTGTCGAGGAAATAAAATCAAGAGCACTTTTTAAAAACTTCTTGTATAATTTTATTTGTTTTGCACGAGTTTTTTTCAAGCTAAAATTACGTCGCAGTCCGTACGTTGTCAGCTTTAAACAATAAAAAAATTGTTAAATTAAATTTATATACCATTTGCAACTTAATATCAATAGGTTCATTTTGTTTTTTATATTTTACTACACAAAGCTTTTCAAAATCATACAAGATTTCTTTGTCAAGTGATAAATTTTAAATGAAATTTGAAAAATTTTTTGTTGAGTGAATAGCTTAAAAATAACTTTAAATTATGACGTATGAATAAATTAAAATAAATACAAAAAATAGAGATTCAGTAATTAAAACTAAAGGCATGTTTATTAATAGATTGTTAATAATTTTGTTTTACCATTTAATGCTACTTGCGTATTTAAGTTAGGTCGCTCTTCTTCAATTAATATTGATTCCAGGCTGTAAAGTTCGCTTTTCTTACATCGTTTTAAAACTTTAAAATTTTGAACAATGTCAGAGTTTTGACAGGATGTGCAACTAAAAAGATGTTCAAATATTGCGCTGTTTTTATCTGTTCCGCAGTGGTCTGTAATTCATCGGAATATTTGCCGTGATGTTTCTCCAATGTAAGAGATGCTCTGATCTGCAGAGCAGGTATATTTATAAATAACATTTGCGTCAAAGTAGTATGCTCGGAAGTATCTGACGCACATGTTATTTATAAATATACCTGCTCTGCAGATCAGAGCATCTCTTACATTGGAGAAACATCACGGCAAATATTCCGACGAATTACAGACCACTGCTGAACAGATAAAAACAGCGCAATATTTGAACATCTTTTTAATTGCACATCCTGTCAAAACTCTGACATTGTTCAAAATTTTAAAGTTTTAAAACGATGTAAGAAAAGCGAACTTTACAGCCTGGAATCAATATTGATTGAAGAAGAGCGACCTAACTTAAATACGCAAGTAGCATTAAATGGTAAAACAAAATTATTAACAATCTATTAATAAACATGCCTTTAGTTTTAATTACTGAATCTCTATTTTTTGTATTTATTTTAATTTATTCATACGTCATGATTTAAAGTTATTTTTAAGCTATTCACTCAACAAAAATTTTTTCATTCATTTAAAATTTATCACTTGACAAAGAAATCTTGTATTATTTTGAAAAGCTTTGTGTAATAAAATATAAAAAACAAAATGAACCTATTGATATTAAGTTGCAAATGGTATATAAATACGTTCAAAAACCTTCCTATAATAGTACTTGTGTTAAATTAAAGTTATAACAGTTTAACATGGTATAAAAACAACAAAATTTTGTACATAGTCATATTAACAAAACCTAAAAAAATATATACAGCTCAGTGATATTTATAAAATAAACTTATTTAATTTAGGAAACTCATTAGCAAATATGAAAACTAGAAACGATAGCAGCAAATAAACTTTACGATAGAAAACAAAAAGTATATTAAATTTTGCAAACATTAGTGTTTTTCACTGCTCTACATGTACGTACGTAGATGATAAAAAAAATTTTAACTTCATAGATTTAAAGTTTTTATTGTAATAAAAATTTATATAGCTACTAAGTATTCAAAACTAAATGCATATAAAACTTTAAATGTGCAAAAACACTACATTGACAGTGTAAACATTGTTAATGCGAAATCAAAAATCTAAAACAGTTAAAATAATAATTAATTACAATGATATAAATGCGGTTTAGATGCTAGTGTTTAAAAAATTTATATTTAGATAAATAAAAACTAAACATTTAAAAAAGTTAAAAAATATACTAAGGCATACTTCGCAAATTAAATTGAAAATTAAACAAATAACATAAAATTTTTTTTTATAAGTCTGCAAAAACACCAATCATTTTTGGTTTCTTTTTAATTTTATTTAAATGAAAGCAAAATTTTAACTATTTTTTTTTGTAATAGTTTAGTTCGTATTTATTATCAATGTTATGGTAAAAATTAAAAAAGGTGAGTATATAACTATAAAGGTTAATTGAATCTTATTGCAATCATTTCTAAGTGTAACACTGTACAAAGAAATGAACTGAAAAAGAAACAATTATCTGCTTTAAGTTTTAACTTGCAAAATATTTGTTAAGTGAATGCATAAACTTGGCCATTTTTAAACAAAACCGCTGGGTATATGACTTGTTTCGGCAACTGTTTCTGTAATATATAACTATTAAATTTTTGTAAAACAGAACAAGTTTTCGACAAATTAAATAATCACTATAAATATATTTAAGAATATTTTTTTAACGATCATAATAAATAGTTATTACCACGAATCTATAGCTGCAATACATTAAATACTCCAAAATTGATCGAGAACCAACAAAACAAAAATTAATTATACAGTTAAAAAAATCTTTTAGCTAATGAGTAGTTTAAATTTTTTTTAGCTTTTTTTTTAAACTGAATTGATAAACTAAGTTCTGTAAAAAACATTTAGATAATTACTAGTCTTAAGATAAAAAAGAACTTACGAATGCTTATATTATCTTCAACAGAATTCACGGAGTTTAGCTTTGTTCCACCATCCTTATACATGAAACATAATACGAAAAATCCCAATGTTGATAAAAGCTGCAACACAAATAAAGATAATAGGCTATGACAAAAAAAACTATGAAATTTATTCATATTTATTATACGTACTAATTTTGTAAATTAAATCAAATAGAAAGTTACTTTAAAAATATTAATAGTTTAGTTTGTTTTCAAATTTGTTAAACTTAGAAAATAGGTTTTCATCCATTATAGTAAGTATAGGAAACCCGTAGAAATGTACTTTAAGAAAATAGTTATTTCTGCTATGAAACGATAATACTTAAGTATTTAATCAAGTACCTTAAGGCTGTAAATTTAATGTGTAAGAATTTTTTTTTGTAAACTAATAATTTAGTTTTCAGATTTTTCGAGTTTTTAAGCTTGGTTAAAAAATTTTTTTTAAAGTATTGTTTTAAGTCAATATGAACATTAATTAAAATTCTTATATGTTAAAATTATAAAAAAACTATTCATAATTTGTCTTTTTTAAGATGTAGTTCATAATTAAATTATTAGAACATACTACAACGATTGCGTAAGGTAACAATCAGTTGCTGTTATTAAATTAAGCCCAAACTACTAATTGAAAAATTTCTAGGTGTACTTGCAGTAAATCACATACTTTTGTAATACTGATATTTTTCTGAAATTAAAAATAGTCAAAAATACTTCGTTTGAAGTTTAAATTAAAATAGCTTAAATTTATCATTTTTTATAATTAGGCGAATATTTCCGTGCTTGCATACCATATCTTTGAAACGAATTTAAATTCATAGTTTTTTCTGTCACATAACAAACTAATAAGAAAAAAGTTTTCAATATATAAAAGTATGGAATAACCATCATGCAGGGTTGCCACAGATCAAGCTGAGAAAATTTTCCTGACTTTTTTCTTAAATTTTCCTGAGTAACTTTACTAAATCAAACTCTTAAATTAAACTTATTCTAAAATACATGATCAAACACTTGAAACTATATAAAGCTTTCAATCTTATTTTTATACAGGTTGAAACAACTGTTTTTTTTTTTTTTTTGCTGAATTCAATCATCTAATTTCTATTACATCATTTGAACCATCTGTGTATGATTGATGCATTTGCAATAAACAGCTCTATCAGCAAATTACTTGTATTTTCTAAGTTATAATATAAGTGTACTTGTCACAGATTATCAATACTAAAAAACATACAAAAACTGCTTGTTCAAGTAGGGTTGTTATTCAATATATTAATAGAAAATTTTTGCAGTTTTATAAAAGAATATTTTATTAATTTTTACTAGATGAAGGCATTGAAAATAAGGTAATTCTGTAAATTTCTAGGAAAATTTCTATTTTTTAAATTATTTTTGTTTAATTTTTTACCATTTAAAGGCTTTGGAAAATAAGGAATTTTGTAAATTTGAACTGAAAAAATCTGGCGTTTTTTCAAATTTCCTGACTTTTGTCTTTTTTTTATTAGTTTTTCCTGACTTTTCCTGACCTTATGGCAACCCTGATCATGACTCGGTATATAAAGTTTAACTTTGAATTAATATCCGTCATAATTTAAAGTTCCTTCACTTCCAAATGATTTCATTACATGTATCAAATTTATATTTAGTTTGTTGCCGTGTTTATTTACGTCAGTTTAAATTAGGACATTTAGTGCAAAATTGCAAAATTTTGCGTACGAACCCTGATCGTAAAAAAAAGAAAAACTGAATCCGAAATCTAAATCTTGTAGATAACTATAGCTAAAATATATTAAAAAAGGTTTCGAAATAAATATTCTAAAAGGATTTAAAGTTATATATATATATAATACTAAATCAATTTTTAATTTGGATTTTTAGTATCCTTTATTAGCTTCTTTTACTTATAATTAAGAAAGTTGGATAAAAAAATTAGCTTTGTTTAGTTTAAATTAACTTTATGAACGTTAAATAAAGCCTTATTTGGTAAAACCCTGCTTTCAGGTGATTTCTAGATAAATTTGGGAATAATGTATCAAAGTTGTTACATTTCAAGACTTAAATCATTGTAGTTTGTAAGAACATAATTTAAAATAAATAAATGAAAGGCCCGCTTTGAGCCGGGATCGGCTATGCGTAATTAAGCATAGACAATGAAAATAAATTATAACAACAAATTAAAAAAGACAGTGATGCAGTAAATAAAACAAACTTGTAATAAATAAAAATACAGGTAATAAAAATATATAAAATTCATTCTGCTTCTCATTTCTTCGGTTTCTTAAAGTATTCTTTTTCCCTTTCTTTCAGTTATTTGTGTACAGTAGATCTCTATTTGGCGCGGTCATTTGCAAGCAAATCTAGCTAATCCGTTCTTATCTTCAAGCTTTTAAGGTCGCACTTGCATACGTACTTGAAACGTATTTTTGGACGACCTCGGTTGCGTTTACCAATGTTAAAACTCCCGTCGTAGTTAAGCGTCGCAGCTTTTTGATTAAAGCGAGTACGGTTTACATTTGCAAGTTCATTCACTTTTCGGTCGGGCTGACTATTATAGTTAGCAAGAATAGTTACAATGAAAGCAAACGCTCTTTTTTTTAGCAGGCACTTTTTAGATTCCCTGTGAACAAGAATACACTGTTTTTTTATTTGTGTATTGTTTGACTTAGTAACAAACGAGACCTAGAAAAACGTTTACAATAACGTGTTTCAATCTAACTGTGAACGTCCCCTAGAGTGTGTCTTAGCTAGTATATGCGTTCAGTTTTCTTTGGTTTTGGATAGTTTTATTCAGCATTGCTCTTATAGTTCTGTAAAAACCGCTAATAAACGAAAACAAGTCTATTCTGGTTTGTATCTATTTCCAGCTTTCGTTGTATTTTGACAACTGTTTCTCAAGTAGAAACTTCTATTGTTGTACAATAGAACTTTTAAAAATTGTATACTCTTCAGGTCCTAGCTTTTCTCTGACTACAGTAAGAATTGCTATGAACTAAGAACAAACGCAAATATATCTAGTTAAAGTTGCCGTGCAAACAAACCGGCGAGCTTTGACTTGAATGTGTGTGTGAGTGTTCTTTTTATCGCTTTGTTGTTAAATTGTAAAATAAATCTTGATAGCTGAATTTATATTTTTAGTATTATCGGTAAAACGTAGATAAGTAAATTTGATATTGTTAGTATTAGTGTATCGTATTTTATTCTTTATTAAGATTATATAGTAAGTTAAACGTTAAATTCACTAAGACTAAATTAAAGATTTATTTTCTAGTCTATTATATATCTAGTAAGATTATATATCAGAATCAATGTAGACTAAGTTGAAAAAGTACTATCGAGCTTAATTAAAAGTTATATTAAACTTTACATTAAATTATATGTTAAGACCACTAGTCAAATTTTAATAACTTCTGTCTAGTTTAGCCACTAATAAAATAGTTAACTTTTATTAAGCTTTGGGTACTTCTAATAAAAAACCTAAGATACTTTCGGCCTCTATTCTTACAAAGCCAGTTTCTTAGCACTCTACGCGTGCCCGGCTGAAAAGACTTCAGGTACTAGTAGCCCTACTCGTAAAAGTTATCCTGAGCCTAACACAGTTCCTGACCAACATAATGTGTTAACAGATGATACTGTAATCGTAGAGGATTATACCCTAACTACGTGTTCATCCATAGCAAAAAAATTAACTTATCAATTTTTCACTTTGAAATTTAGAAATGTAATCAGCCAATGTTTTTTTTTTACGTAACAAAAAAGTTTTAGCGAAAGTGAGTTTCTGTCTTTCTCTCACTATCCTAAATATATATTACGTAGTTTGAAAAGTTTGGGCGTTAATTTGCAATCACTTATTGTGAAAGTATTTACTCATTTCTATTTTTCTTATGAATTTTCTTTTTAGAACATTTAGTTTTATAAGCTTTGTTTACTATACGTTTAATATTTGAATGTTTAAAAGTGTGAGAACTAAAACTAATGAGCAGAAATTTCCAAGGAAAAAAAAGATTTAAAATAGTCAAGATCAATGAGAGTACTTAAACTATAAAAAGTTTGCGGTAAACAGTAATCTGCGTATGTTTTGAAATATTTGTAGTACTGTACATTACTATACAGAAAATACTCAACAGGTTTAAATCTAAAAATCCACACAAGACTTATTATAGTAATACATAGCTTTAAAACGTTCTAAATTTATTAAAATTTAGAAAAAATAAACAATTAAACTAACCTTAAACATAACTGGTACATAAAACAAATTTGTGGCAAGCAGTTTGTTGCTATATAACCCGCATTGGGAATGTTCACTGTCATGGCATTTTGGTAACTTAATTCTGCAGGAAATATCAAATAAATATCCAAATATGACTGGTCCAGGTATAGTTCCAAGTAATCTTAGAAATATCCATTGAACACCCAGTGCCAGTGTTCGAAGATTTGTATCGAAAAGTCTACGAAAATTATAAATATACGTCACTTTAAGCTTTGTAAATATACGTTTATAAAATACACAGCATATCATTTAATAAAAAAAGATTTTGCACACTAAACCAGTGGTCTTCAAAGTAGTGTGTACTAGTGTGGACAAAATTTATTGTGGGGTGCATGAAACTTTTTGGGGTTTGTGAATCGTAACTTTAAAAATTATCCTAAATTTTGAAACTTTCACTAGATATCTAAAGCTCGCGAAGAAGAGCAAAAAAAAGTTGTTTTCAGGTGTATTTAAAGCTTATATTAAAACTTACACTAGGTATTAAGATAAGTTTGTGAAAGTTACACTAGATCAGGGTTTACCAAACTGGGCCAAGTAGCCCCCTTGGAAGTCATTATAGAAATTTAGAGGGCCATGAGCAGTAAATGGGGAGCCATAAGGTCATAAAATTCAAACTTACACTAGATTTTATGGAGTTGATGACGAGAGAAAAATAAAAGGTCTTAAGTGTTTTCAATGGTAGGTTTGAAAGTTAAACTAGATTTTATGGAGAAAAAAAAAGAAATTTTGGGGGGCCACAAGGCCATAATTTCAAGCTTACATTAGATATTCTGAAGTTTATAATGAAGAGCAAAACAAGGTCTTAGGCAGTTTTTTGAAAAATCTTTTTGGAGAGTTAAACAAAGTTTGGGAAACCCTGCACTAGATATTACGGGAAATTTGAAACTTATACTAGATCAGGGGTCGGCAGCCTATTGTAACTCGCGGGTCAACTTTTCTAGAAAAAATTGCTCGCAGGCCGCACTTTTTAGAAAAACACCTTTGAGGGTCGCAGTTATTTAAAAAAAGATCTAGTAATCAGTAGAAAAATAATATTTAAGATCAAAAATATGATAAATTAAGCAATATTAGATCACTAATAAAGAGTATTTATTAAATTAAGAGCCTATTTATAAGATTTTACTTAAAAAACTTTTTTTAATTGTTTTTAAGTTGTATATTTTTAGCTATAGAGGAGTTTGCGGGCCGCAAATTTTGACTTTGAGGGCCGCATTGGCCCGCAGGCCGCAGTTTTCCGACCCTGTACTAGGTATTCACACATTGGGGTACACAGAAATTTTATTTAGCATTTTAGGGTGCACAGATTTTGATTAGCTTGAAGACCACTGCACTAAAGTCTAAACAATTAAGCATTTGGTTTTAGTAGTACATTGAAAAACAATATAATTATGACAGTTTTACTTAAAAGTAAATAAGACTTATTTAAATTATTTCAAAACTCTTCAGCACTTTATTAGTCAAAAATTGCTAAATACTAATGAGTATTGAAACAAACTGTTTACATAAATTTTGTCCAGACAGCTAAACTATAAAAATAAGCTTAAAAATCTCAGAATTTAGTTTAAATTAAACTAAAAACTGAGATTAATTGTATACCACGATATAAAGTTAAGTACAAACTATAAATAACAAATAAAAAAAACTTCAAAAAGACGGAAACACCTAAATAATTGAAAAAATAACGAAAAGTTTACAAAACACAAAAAATATATAAGCATATCATTTTTTGGGACGGGTGAAATATGCTAGAAGACATGTTTGCACGAAGGGTCACTTTTGCACGCCGAGTCTTTTTTGGAGGAAGGGTCATTGTTCCAGAGAGTAAAAAAATATATATATAAAAAGTAAATAATATTATAAAAATGTTACCGATCGAGGGTAAGGGTTTGGGTCAACAGTAATAGTAAAAATAAGCTTTATACTTTAAATTTTGTTAAACAACTTTATAATAGCATCGCATAGTACATTTAATTTTATTTACCTATTATGACGCATAATCTTACAATTTTGTTAAGTTTACTATTTTACAAAAATCTATTCAGTTATCTACAAGAACTATTGAAAAGGGTGGATTGAAAAATTTTTAGTTTACAAAAAATAAAATAAACCGCAAAATGAATTGTTGTCTCAAATTTTTATATAAAGTTAGTACCGAAAAGAAGTAGATATCACGTTGTTTACAAACTTTTAGCTCGCGAGTTTTTTATCAAATCTATAACTTAGTTGTGTATGCTTTTCTAGCTAATGATAAGATTAAAATGGTGCTATTATTATAGTGCTCTGCTGTCTTGGGACAGATCAAGAGATACCATGAACAGATACCATGATTTGATCTCCTTTAGATTTTGTACTACTTAAGGATCCGATATTTAAACACAATACTAGAGAAACAATTAGTCTAAAATAAACTATCAAATGAGTTAACAAAGCCTTTAAAAATTATACAACTAAAATAAACACAATATGTTAATCAACATAGAATTACTTTAGTAAAAAATATGATAACAAAACCGAACTAAAAAATATACAAAAGGGAACAACATTTACGATAAGAGCCCAGTATTTTCAAAAAACAATTATTAATTGTGCTAGAAAAACTGTTTTTTACGTTACTCTTTCAAATAACATTAAAAAGTGCGCTACTTAATTTATATATATACTTAATTTTTAACTTTTCATCCAAACAGTCAAGAGAGAGCAGATATTAGTTGCTTTGTTTGTTGATAAATTAAATTATTTTCAACTTTTCAATCCAAAAAAACCTAAGAATATATAGTGATAAGAAAGAAAACTTACTTTTTTTGTTTACATATTGAAATGAAGTTGTAAGAATATCGGGTGCATGACTATTCAAATTCGGACAATTCAAATTCTTAAAAAAAAATTGAAACAGCCACAAATAAAAAAATAATGTATATATATGTCAAATATAAAAAATACATATGTAGGTCATTTTATTATCTACAAGTAATTTTTTTGACAAGACATTAAATATTTTTTGAGATATGGCTTAAATAAAGTAAAAAAATATAGTTATTTTTAGTAATTTTGAAATATCTTGAAAAGTATTTTATTATTTGAAAAAAAATAGAAAGTGGCTTGTAGATATTATCAATATCTACATATTTTTTTTTTAATAATTCATATTACTTATTGAGATATAGTCTTCTAAATATTTTTCAAGAATTTGAGTTGTCCGAATTTGAATTTTCATATAGCCAAGAATATCTATCAGAAAATACAAGTTTTAGGAAAAATTTCTCTGAAACAATAAAAAATATGTACAACACCAACCGCCCGCTTAACGGAATGGTTATAGATGCCACACCTATCCATGATTTAAGTAATGTAGTATACATATTTAAATATCATTGCGGAAATGACTACGTAGGTCGAACATCTCAACGTTTCAACGTCAGGCGAGAGCAGCATGTCACGAAAAAGCTAAAAAGGTTTATTTTCAATGACGACGTTAAGCCGAAAGGTGAACAGTCATCTATCCAAGAGCGCCTCCTCAACAACCATGTTTGTGCTAAGAACTACCTGGATAGTAGGTTCAAAATTCTATCTAGAGCGAGAAACACTTACCATCTCTCAGTTCTAGAATCTTTGTTTATTAGAACTCGTGAGCCGAAAATTTGCAAACAAAGAGATTTTTACAATTTTAAACTTTATAAATAGCGTGTTTTAGTATTATTGTTGTCGTATTATTCCAATGTATTTTTATTTAATTTTGTTTCAGGTAAAATGTTGAAACAAGGTGGAACTCAACCTACCTAATGCTGAAAAGATTAGAAAAGTTAAAAACAAGTGTCCAGAACTACGTGGCTAACAACAAATTTAGAAGCCGAAAATATACTTACAGCTGATGAATGGAAACTTGTTAGCCTCTTTAATAAACTGCTCGAACCTTTTTATTTAGTAACGCAGAAGTGTACAAAAACAACGCATTGCTGTCAAGTGTATTCCCGCATGCAGCAGTACAAAAAAAAATTTTTTAAGTATAAAGTCCAGGAGGTCAAAGTAGTTCTACAACCTTAGCAACCTTGGCAGAAAATGTAAAAGACGCTTTTGAAAGAAGGTTTTATACTACTTATAGCAGCAAACGAATAAACCTTCATGATAACGACTTGTTTTTACTCACAACAGCTGTTGATCCACGGTATCGACTTTACTATTTCCCTGCTAATCTCAAACAGAAGATTGTAAGGCTACTGAAATCACAAGTGAAATTCATAGTTGTCGTGAGACTGGTCAAAGTGTTCAAGTTCCTTTAGTACCGCCTAATAAACCTAAAGCTCAACTACCTACAAATGATTTTCTTAAAAAACTTTTGTCGTATCATTCTACATTTAAATCGAAAACAAAAACAACACTCACGAAAGTGAGCTACAAGATTCAGTTGATCAAGAGATTAAGACAGAAGTTAAGTTTTTTTACGGCTGAAAAAAAAATATCTGCTGAAGAAGTTAAAAAAGCTGAAGTCTTGTTTCGGTGGAGCTCTAACAACAACAAAATAAACATATCTTTCCAGGTTTGCAAGAAGGTATCTTTTGGCACCACCATCTTTTGTTTATTCTGAAAGATTAATTTCATAATCTGGTAACTTGTAAGAACAAAAGCGCAATCGACTGCTAAAAAAAAACTTGCAAAAAACTTTTATTTCTTCATCACAAATTGAAAAACAAGAATAGGTTTTTTTGTAGCTTAATTGCGTTAATATGAGTAAATGTTATTTACTAGATTACTTACTTTTGTATATGTAAACAGTTGCTAAAGAAGTTATTGTAAGTAAAAGTTCAATGTAAAGCCTAACATAAAAAAAGTTGATTATTTTTTTAAAGCATTGTAACATTTAATTTTCTTTTACTTCATACAATTATAAAATTCAAAATTAGTCGTTTAAGTAGCTTTAAATTTAACATTCAAACTGAGATTTCGTATAAGTAGATTTTTTTGTTTTTTTACAACGTTCTTTTTCCTAGTGTTCAAATAAAACATTTAGACAATAACATTGTGTTGTGTTTAACAAAATATTTGTATTAAAAAATTTTTACTAACTAATGGTATTATAATAATTAAATTTTCTAAGTTTTTTTTTCTCTTGTGAAGCTGCATAAAACTTAAAACACTTAGGATCCAGGCCGGATCTAAAATTTTAAAATAGACTCGGAACCTACCGGATCTTAGTTTGAAAATTTAGAACTGGAACCAGATCCGGTCGGATCTTAAATTAGAAAAAAGATCCAGACCGGCCAGTTTTTAGATAGTGGATCCGGTAGATTACTAGAAGAGACATAAAAAATTATATATCTAAGCATTTAAAATTATTGCAATACAAAGTATACATACATTTGACAAGGGCCAAAATATTTTTTACTGAATGTTTTTATATAGTAATATTTCCTAATAAAAGTTTAGGACATTTAATTAAAGTACTATATACTAAAATTTTTACAGATTGGAAAGTTGAAAAATGAAAACTAAATAACAAAAGGTGTTTGAAGATCTAAGTCTTAAAAAAACATACTTTTCACTGTAAGTTATAAATAAAAATGACATTTATACAGTAAAATATTATTTACAATAATGTCAAAAATAATAATAATAAAATTTATAATAATCTTACATACTTATGTTTAAAAGTTTAGGATTTATACTTAAAGCTTAACACATCAAAATAGTAGAGGTAATTAACTATCAATCAAACAAACCCAAGGCTTAGTTCAAGTCCCGGTACAATAGCAAAAAACAATCCGAAGTTGATAAAAAACATGCAAACAAGTATGATGCTTTCGTAAGGACATTTTTTTCCCTGACCACATCTTCGGTTAGTTGCTTTGTCTAAGAAACAGGTTATATAAGAGTTTATTGGCGCTTAACAAATTTGGTCGTAGGACCTGGTGTTTGAAAAACCTTTCGGCTATCGAGTCGCACACCACTTATATACCTTTTAACGTCTTGTCCAGGACAATATACCATTTTACTTTAAAAACCACTAGTAAGTCTTAATTTTTTTTTTAATTAATTAAACTTTATGACAAAAATGATTTTTTTTTAATTCCTTTCTTTTAATTGTAATTAACCAGCATTTTATTAGAATAAAATAAATTATGATGCAAACTTGATGAAAAAAAAGATATAAAAGAAATGTTTGACTAAAAAAAATATACTAATATAATAAACAAAAAGTTTTTAAAATTCAAGCTGCTAGAAAAGAAGGTAGGTCTGAATTTAAACTCGATAGCGTTTAGTCAACTTTGCATCTATGTTGTATACAACAGTGCATATATGTTAGTCTTAGTAACCTCAAGTTAATAATAAACTAATTTTATTTTGCTATTACAACTATTTTCAAATCCTTAATAAAATAGTAATAAGTTAGATCCTCACATTGTTCTTAATATGTCAACAATTGGTTTTTAAGATATTTTTGTTTAGACCTTGTTCATATTATTTATATAAAAATACAAAAAATTAACTAAATTTTTACTCAGCTTAGTAATTTTATTTAAAAGTTCATGCAGTCTTCCTCAGACAAACGAAAAATATAAGAAAAAATAAATATTTACATATGTAAAATAATTATTAATACAAAAATACGTAACATTAAAAATTATTTTAAGCAAGTGAGCTATTTAGTTCTTATTTGTGCTATAAATTAAAATTAAAATCTACTGCCTCTTTGTGCTCAAAGACCTGTTATTTAAAAATATTTAAACTAAAAATATATTACAGAATGCATTTCATTTTCTTTAAATTTATTTAAGTACTTTCAAGTAGGACTCGTCAGAAATTGTTTCCTACTGGATTGGAATGAATACAATTAGAAATAAAATTATACTGCAGTTTAAAGTTTTAAGATATAAAATGACGTAATAATCAAATGTTAAAAATTAAATAAGTGCTAATGCTAAACAAATTTGGTTTACTAATAAAACTCGGTAGAATTAAAACAATCTAAATAAAGAAGCGATAGAAATTTTAAATTAAAACTATGCTTAAAAGTAAAGTATAACAAGAAAATAATTACTTCAAAATTACTAATATAAGGATTTAAAAAGTCTAGTTTGGTAAACGAACTTTTTCTGCTTACATAAACTGGGCCTTAAAGATTGAATACATAAGGCTTCCAGAATATGCAATTGAAAAGAGTTCTCCGCTATCACTAAGACTGAAAAATTGTCCTTTTTATAATTTTTAACACACTCAGAATTGTCCAACAAATGTTGCCCAATCGCCGAGAAGTATCGTGGTAGTGACTACGTGGGAAAAACATCTCAAAGGTTTCATGTAAGAATCGATCAACATGTTCCGAAAGTCTTGAAAAAGTGGTTTGATGGCCGTTCTGAGAAACCAACTAAAAAATACTTCTCGGCGATTGGGCAACATTTGTTGGACAACCCTGAGTGTGTTAAAAATTATAAAAAGGACAATTTTTCAGTCTTAGTGAGAGCGGAGAACTCTTTTCAATTGCATATTCTGGAAGCCTTATGTATTAAATCTTTAAGGCCCAGTTTATGTAAGCAGAAAAAGTTCGTTTACCAAACTAGACTTTTTAAATCCTTATATTAGTAATTTTGAAGTAATTATTTTCTTGTTATACTTTATTTTTAAGCATAGTTTTAATTTAAAATTTCTATCGCTTCTTTATTTAGATTGTTTTAATTCTACCGAGTTTTATTAGTATACCAAATTTATTTAGCATTAGCACTTATTTAATTTTTAACATTTGATTATTACGTCATTTTATATCTTAAAACTTTAAACTGCAGTATAATTTTATTTCAATTTGTATTCATTCCAATCCAGTAGGAAACAATATCTGACGAGTCCTACTTGAAAGTACATAAATAAATTTAAAGAAAATGAAATGCATTCTGTCAAATATTTAAACATACTAAAAGAGTTTTAAATTTTAGAATTAAGTTGTTAAAGCATTAAATAAGTTGAAAAATGGAACTTTTTAAATACAATAAAAAATACTTAATAATAATACATTGCTTAATTATCTGTAAAAAGATAATTAAAATACTTAAAATTTCAAGCTAAAAATTTATTTGTATAGATCCTAGCGAAGCAAGGGATCATCTTTGCTGCAGAAAATATCAAAAGAATCTTAATAATGAAAAACGTTATATGATTTTGCTAAAAATTAAATAACATTACACGAACAAACATAAATATGTTTAACTATAATGCATATCTATAACATAAGTTTATCTTAGAAGATGTTTTAGTTAAGATTGTATTGAAAATAATTAGTTGGTTTAAAAAAATAAAAGGTAATTAATCGGATTAAAATCGATTTGAGATTGAATGAGATTTGAATAAGGAATAGTTCTAATGGTAAACGATTGGATAGCAATTATAAGCTTTGTAAGCAAACAGAGATTGTGGGTTACTTAATTTATTGATACTAATCATAATATAATTGTTAAGTTATTATCTTATGCGTGCTATTCTTAGTCTACTTTATACAAATCAGAGAGACAAATTGAATAATGTATCTGTTATAAAAAAAAACAAAAAACGCTATTACTAAAACTCTATTTCAAAAACGCAAGTTACTTTTCTAACTAACTTGAAATAATTAAAACTTAATAAAAATTTAATTTTAAGTGAAAAATACATAACTTTAAGTAATGTAAACTATAAAGTAGTTTTAAAATTCTAAAACAATCAAATAATGTTTAAACAATAACTCTTATATTTATACCATAAACATGCAATAAAAATAAAAAAACAGTTCTACAATAGGTCTAGTTATAACTTTTAGCAAGATCTCAATAAACACTCCATATCATAATAACACTTGTATATTTTTTTTGTGTTATCTTCTAATGCAATTACATCACTAGCATCAAGCCTCATTCTGATTACCTAATTTGTGACATTTGACATTCAGTATTAAAACAATTAACATTCAAACAATGGAATGACATTTAATAGATGCATTTCATTACAGCTTTTATAAAACCAGTTAGGATAAATACATCAAGTTAATTTTAGAAAACATAACATCAACGAAAAATCGGAAAAAAGTCTTATCGAAAAAATTAATATTGAAGCAAGGAAAATTGTTTTGAAAAACAATAAAACTGCTGAACTTTCTCAACAACAGTGTTATAATACTTTAAATCATAAACCATATTTCTTTAACATACTAAGCTGTAGAATAAGTAATCCGGCAAAAACTGTTATTAGTAAACCTGCTAAAATAAATTTATATAAGCTCAAAAGTTAAATAATATTAAAATGTAGTTTAAAGCAATTGAAAAATACATACAAATAATTGAAACGGTTCAACAACTTAAATAACGAAACAAATTTAAGGTTTATCGAATTCGATAGAGTTAGCTTTTATCCTTGCACCTCAGCAACAATTTTCAAAATTTCCTTTAATTTTGATGCAAGCCTTATTGAAATCACGAAATATGAAAATGAATTAATCAGATATTGCTGCAAAACAGTACTGTTCCACTAAGGTAAACCATGATCGAAAAAGCATAACAAGAACAGCTTTGATGTACCAATGGAAAGCTTGAATGGGGCTCAAGTTTGCAAATTAGTTGGTCTATGTATCTTAGACGAGAACGGGTCAAAATTGCACGAGGTTACTAAATTGCACGAAGACAATTTTGCACCAATGGTCAATTCTGCACGAGTTACATTCTTGCACGGAGGGTCATTTTTGCACAAGAGTAAAAAAAAACAGAAAAAAATATATTATAATTAAACAGAAAAAAAAGACTAAATGGAAAAATAAAAAAAGTTGTGTAAATGTTAGGGGTAACAATGACAGTAAAAATAAAAACGTTAAATAAAATTAAATTAATTAAAAAAAAAGCTACCGACCGAGGGTAATGGTTAGGTGTAACAGTTATTGTAAAAAAAAAAATTCAACCCGTGCAAAATTGTCTGCTCGTGTAAAAGTGTCTTCGTGCAAAAGTGACCCATCGTGCAAAAATGTATTCGTGCAATTTTATCCCCCCCGTGCAAAAGTGTCTTCGTGCAATTTCGTGCCCTCGTGCAATTTTGTACGCTCGTGCAAATTTGACAGCTACCCATCTCAGACATATTGAAAAAGAAGTTCTTTAGTTATGGTAACTTTGGCATATACCGTGATGATGGTTTGGCAGTGGTAGACATTCTACCGGACCAAGTATTGAAAGGAAAGTTAAACAAACAAGAGTTTCATTTTTAAAGGTTAGCATTGATGTTACCATTTTAGCAAATTTGGTTTTAACTGACTTTTTAGATGTAACTTTAGATCAAAACTAAATTAAAGCTAAAAATCGTACAGAAACCAACGCGCATACGGTTTATGTGTTGAGTAAGTCGAAACCATTCAGAGCATGTGTTGAATCATATTCCGGTCCATAGTAAACAACAGCCAAACCTTCAAAAGATTTTGAGCAGTCCAAGCATATTTAAAGAAACAACTACCAAGAAGCTATAAGAGTAAGTGGGTAAGAATACGAGTTAGCGCTTATAGCCCAAACACACGAGAAAATTAATAACAAGAAAACAAATATACTATATCTCAATGCTCGTTTCTGCAAAAGTGTTACAACGCGGGTTAGGAAACGCTGTTAACAGGGTTACCACTCTTTGAGTAAAAAATCTTCCGTGAGTGACCATAAACTTCCATAAGTAACCTTAAACTTGCATGAGTTTTTCAAATCCTTAAAAATTTTATTATATATTGAAAATTTACAATGTTAATTCTAAGAAAATTGAAGAACTAGCCGCAAGGCTAAAAGTTTCTAAATAAGCACTTAAATAAAGGTGCACAAATTAAATATTTCATTCACAACCGGTTTCGGTGGCAAAAAATTGCGACCTCTTCAAGCAAAATAAATATTTAGCACTTGAAGAAGTCGCAATTTTTTGCCACCGAAACCGGTCGTGAATAAAACATTTAATTTGCACATTTCTATTTTAATAAGCTATTTACATTCCAGTATATTGAGCAATCTTTATTAGTTAAGGCAAATAACTATATAAATAAGCACTTAAAAATAAATAAAATTAACTTTTTTGAATAAAAAATTGAAACTGGATTAACTAAATCTCATTCTAGATCTAGAAAAAAATTCCCTGAGATTTTAAAAAAAATCTTGATACAAAAATAAATTAACGATGGTTTAAAAATCTACCAGTTTATTGCAACATTTTGTTCAAATTAATTTCGGACAACCGTCCTTCATCAGTGAACTTTAAAACTAGTAGAACTAAACACATTCATGCAACAACAAAATAAATAAAAGTTAAAAAATATATCATGACGTAGTAGTTCAAAACTGTGTATAAAACTAAAATTTTAAAAGCTAGACGATTTTTACATTGTAATGATATTTTTGTATGTAAAAGTAAATTAAAATGAAATGCGTATAAAAACAAACACTTTACCGTTATAAACTTTAAATTAAAACCTATCTTAGTAAAGAAATGTTTAATGTAAGTTATTGTTATTAAATAATTACTGACTGCTATCGGCGAAATATAAATAAAAATAAAAACTTTTCCCAAATAATACTTAAAGTAATTATAAAAACCTATATTAATAAGAAGCTGTATCTTACAAACTTTTTATCTTAAAGAAATAGTTTAATCCCTGAATAAAAATAACTACTTTGAAACAAAACTTAAATCTAAGTAAGATAATAATACAAAAATTATATAAAGAATTAAATTAACTTGTTTCAGAAGCAAATTATTTTTTCTAATATATTGTTTTTTAAGGTAAACATTTTATCAAATAAACAAACGGTTAAAAACTATTGTGAAACAAAAAATATTCTTTGTGAAACTATCCTATTAAAAACCGATTTCTGTAAAATTATTGATTTTATAAGTTTGCTATTATCTATAAAAAGGCAGTATTGTTTTATTTATGTTTATACTTGCTTGTAATAAATTAACCCATTTACTCTCTAAATAATCTAAGTTCGTATGGTTGCTTGTTGAGTCTGTAAAAGTGATTGAATATGCTTCTTCAAAGGTTTTTTTCGATGTTGGATGCTTGTTGGCGTAGTGAAGTTTGAGTGCAGCTCGATCATTTGTCTCGCTGGTGGTCATGTTCTTCCAGTTATGTCTGTGAGAGCACCATCTTTGGGAAAAAGACGTAATTGTCTGTCCCACATAGTGCTCACCACAGATCACGCACTTTGCCGCATAAATCCCAAAATTTTTGCAATTCAAATTCTTTTTTAATTCAATTGTTTTACCACTTTTTGATTTTATTAAGTTGGTTTTTTTCACCATTCCGCCTACTCCCCCTCGGTTGCATAATAAGCATTTTCCACAAGGGTGAGATCCACCAATTGCTACACTATTTCCATGGGCTTGGATCTTATAGTTTGTTAAGGCCATAGGGGGGGGGGGTCCAACATTTTTTTTTTTACTAAAATTATTTTTGGCTTTTATATGAAAGCTTAAAGTACAAACTATAAGCCAGTTTTTATAGAATTCAAAAATATCATTTAACTTTTGAGATATTTAACTTTTTGTAAAAATTTTCCAATGTAAACGTATGGACCGCAAATTTTTCGAGGTCAATTTTCTCGGAAATTTTAAAATTCACTAAAAACCTATCTTCTCCTTCATTTTTTGACCTAGAGACTTCAAATTTTCAGGAAATGTTCCTTTTAATACTTAAAAGAGATCTATTGTTGGAATTTTTGAAAATTTTAAAAATAAAAATTTTATCCACAAAAAACTAAAAAAAAGGGTAGTTTTTTGACAATAATTTTTTTTTTACTCAAAATTAAAAAAATTCCTACAATAGATCTCTTTAAAGTTTAATGATACACATTCTGTAAAAATTTGAGAAAGATTACTCAAAAAATGAAGGAGGAGATAGATTTTTAGTAAAATAGTCTTTTTTCGCATTTTTAGTTTTCGCCTTCCATAAGGAACCTATTGAATGCCCTTTCTTTGATCGCTTATATCTCAAAAATTACTTCGAGTTTTTTTAAGCAGTTAAAAGTGTCTGATAGCTCAGATTAAATTCTACAAAATAAGATCAAGTTGTAAAAAACAAAGTGGACCCCCCCCCCCTATGGCCTTAATAGTGCCGCAATTGTTTGTGGACGTTTATATGCCACTAAAACATTCGGGTTTAGTTCTCTTTCTTTCTTAGTGAGTTTTAATAGTTTCGGAAAGTTTGTCGTCCAAACACTTATATTATCGTTAACTTCTCTTGCCTTCTTCATTGGAGGTCCAAACCGATCTTTTCATTCTACTGTGATATTAATCATATCCTCAACTAAAGCCTTACAGAAGCAAGATTTTAAACATTTATCTTTTAAAGACTTTATTGCTTCTAAGTAACCATTGTCACGTTCGCACAATCTTCTTAGTCGTATTGACTCTCCGAATACAATTGATTTGTAAATGGAGCGTGGATGGTGTGATTTTCCATTTACAAATACACGATTTTTTGCTGTTGGTTTTATGTAGTTTTTTACATAAAACCCGCTTATTTCTGTCTTGTCAATGACGTGGTTGACATCCAAAAACTCAAGTTCGTCACCATCATTTATTGTAGATATTTGTCTGAAAACTTAGCTTTAAGAAAAAATCTTAAAACTTCTCTGAAATTTTTAGAAAAATCCAAAACTGCCCAGAGTTTCCCTGAGTTAAAAAAAAAAGAATCAAAATTCCATTAGTTTCCTTGACATTTTCTATGACTTAAAAATTCCTTGAGTTTCCCGGAATTCCCTGAGTGTGTGGCAACCCTGTTCCTAGAGATTGTGGATGAAAAATTTACGGAAGACCATCTATATAGTAAAGTTTTTAACAGGAAAAAACTAAAAGTGTCCTAATTCTGTATGCAAAATATGAGACAATTAATCATGGCACTGTCGTTGCTTTATATCCAAGAGAAAAAGAAGCAAATTTTTGACTGCAAAAATAAAGAATCTCCGGTCAATGGCAAATGTCTGAGAAAAAATTTAATATATTAAGTGACTGTAAAATCTGAAAATGACACAAAAGTTAGATCAACAGGATTATTATTCAAATATCACTGCACAAATCATAATTAAAGTTTTATACATGAAAAATATGGCAACGCTACAACTTTAAAGAGGAACAAATAACAAAGTGGCTGTATGTATTACCAAAAACATTTTATTTAAAAACTGTGATGATGTTGTTGTTAAAAATGTACTACTTATTCTAACATTACGTAATATGTTACTTTATAAAATTTTGTTATTGTATTTATAAGATTGATTTTCATTAAATAAAATATCTCGCTGGGTAAAGCGTTTAGAGCGCCGAACAGCTGTACAAGGCAAAAATATACTACTATATACTATGTAGATAGTGGAAAATTAACCTTAAAATAAATTTGGAAATAAAGTATAAGAATATTGAAAATTTGCCTTATAATGAATGAATAACTAAAATATGGAGTATAAATATCTTTTGGCAATTATAAAATATAAAAGGTAAGGTCTACGACCAAAAAAAACATTAAAATAATATATAACAGAAAATAATAGAATATAAGAAACATTAAGTATATAAAATATAGGATACAACTATAACTTGTCAAAATAAAGATTTAATCGTTTGCTAACAAAAGATCCTAGTGAAGTAACTTCACTGGAATATAAATAAAAACAAATTGTACAGTAATCTTTCTTTATTGTACCAACATATGTTTCTGTGTTTAAACGAATCAACACACTTTAACTGGGTTGTTAATGGAAAAGATAACTAGTTATAATAAAGGAAGATTACTGTACAATTTAAATACAACTATAGTCATTTTTCAACCGAATAAAAAAAAAATAGCTTGATATTTATAGTCTCATTTTCACTGGACAAAATCAGATTGGATAACACTTACAGCTCGATATTCTGATATTTAAACTTATAAATTCAATTTCTTTCGACATAGAAATATTTATGATATATAAGTCTTTTATGGTATGGACCACGATTTTATTTTGAATTTATTAGATATGTTGCTACTAGTTAGCTGATTTTAAAAACAGTTGAATTATTTTTATCATGATTGCCACTGGTTTTTGAGATTTTTTTTACAGGTTTTCCGAATTTCTTATAGATTTTAAAAAGTACACGTTTTTGGGTCTATTGTTAGTTTAAATTTAAATTTACGGTTAAAAACTGGCAGCTTCAAATTTTCGCTATTGTTTTTAAATTGCTTGAAAATCATGCAAATAATTTGCATACTTGCTGAGTCAGCAAAAAAAAGTTTTTTTTTTAAATTTATACCCTCAACTCTAACCCACCTCACCCAAACATAAAAATTAAACAAAATTTAAAACTTTATCATTAAAATAAAAAATAACAAGAAAAAAATACTGACTCATCAAATATGGAAACTATTTGCATGATTTTCAAAAAAGTAGTTTAAATCTGAAGCCACCCGTTAAAAACTGTGTTAAGTAGTAAAACAACATATAAAATATACTGTTAAGCAATTTTAAATGTGTTTTTCAATAAAATATTTTTTTGATCATGACAATTTCTTTTATATATTTGATACATTTTCGTGTCAAATCATAAATTAATTACTTAAAATGTGAAAATTCTATAAGAATTCCAGGTGTATTTATATACCATTTGCAACTTAATATGAATAAGTTATTCATTTTGTTTTTTATATTTTATTACACAAAGCTTTTCAAAATCATACAAGATTTCTTTGTCAAGTGATAAATTTTAAATGAAATTTGAAAAAATGTTTGTTAAGTGAGTAGCTTAAAAAATAACTTTAAATTATGACGTATGAATAATTATGACGTATGATTATTCATACGTCATAATTTAAAGTTATTTTTTAAGCTACTCACTTAACAAACATTTTTTTCAAATTTCATTTAAAATTTATCACTTGACAAAGAAATCTTGTATGATTTTGAAAAGCTTTGTGTAATAAAATATAAAAAACAAAATGAATAACTTATTCATATTAAGTTGCAAATGGTATATAAATACGTTCAAAAACCTTCCTATAATAGTACTTAATTCCAGGTGTTTTAGTGATTTTTGCTCAAAATTCCAGTTTTTTTTGTTCAAAATTCCTCAAGTCCGACGTTTTTCCTAGGTTTTTGTGGCAAACTTGTTATATATTTTTAATAAACTGTAGATAGATTTTTTTTTTACCTTGCAAAGTTTTACGTATAGATTTTTTATAATAGCTGATTAAATTTCATTATACTGCATAAATTTAAATCATTTTTTAAGCAGCATTGTGGTTATTCGTAAAAGAACTATGTTGATCAGCGAGCAAAAAGCAACAATTTTTCTGAAAAAAAATTGAAATGTAGGCAAACTTCAATAGTTTGTCTAGCATTTACATTTATTTTTATGGTAATTATGAACAAGTTTTAAAAATGTACAGGGTTCCCACTAAAATTAAAAAAAAAATTATAGGGAAATTTATAAAATATACCAAATTTATAAGGATATAAAAAAAAACAATGAACTTTAAACGTTACGAACATATTTTTAAGTGACATAAAGTAAAATAGGTCAAAAACCGTTAATAACAGTCTTATTAAAATTTACAAAAAGAGAGTTTTTGAGCTCTAATTTTAGATAAACAAGCATAATTTAGATAAATTGTATTTTATATAAAAAATATTATCCGCTAGGTGGCACAATGGAGTCACAATTTTGTACTGAGGTTGCATATACTTTGAATGAAAAATTAATAATTTTTTTATGTTTTTTTCACCTTGCGGTGTTGCTGTTTTGGCTTTCAAATTTCAATCACCAAGCATAAAAACGTAATTTATAAGGGATTTTCACATATTTTTCACTTTTTTCTAGGGATTTTTCAGAGTATTGCAAATTTATAGGGAATTATAGGGAAGTGGGAACTCTGTATGCAACAACTGTTTTTTGTTGAACTAATAAAAAGAATGTGAAAATTTTCTAACTTAGCTTATTAGTCAACTGCTGATGACTAATGCTATTTTCACTCTTTGTCTGTGTCATTAAATGGTAATGAAAATTACAGTTATATACTGTGTTTATTTACTTGTTGAAGATTGGATGTCCTCAAAACTTATTTAACGTTGTGAAGTCTTTTTACACAAACACAAGGGCAACCATCCAATATGATGGTAGTGTTTCTGATTTATTTGAAATCGAAAATGGGGTAAAGCAAGGCTGCGTACTTGCTCAAATTCTGTTTGGAATCTTCTTTTTATTGCTATTAAAGCATGCTTTTGGTTCTTCAAAAACTGGTTACAAGCTCCATACAAGAACTGGTGGACGACTTTTCAATCTTGCAAGTCTAAGAGCAATCTGAAAATTGTCACAATACGTGATCTTCTCTTTGCTGATAATGGCAGCATGCTTTAATATAGCAAACGTGTTAATAGCACTCGTGGCTCACCCTCCCCAAAACCTGCAGACACTACTGAGTCAGTTTTCATCGGCATGCTTGGATTTCAGCCTTACTATCAGTCTCAAGAAGTCAAGGAATAGATATTCCGCCATAAATCAAAATCAATGGCAAGGATATTAAAAATATAACAAACTTTGTATACTTTGGCTCAAATGTTGCGCCAAACGCATCATTGGATACAGAAATAAATAGACGCGTTGGTAACGCCTCAACGTTCGCTCGTTTGACTACAAGAGTTTAGAATAACTAAAAGCTAAGCATTCGCACAAAGGCTAGCGTTATCGTTCCTGTGTATGCAGTACTCTGCTATACAATATTCAAACATGGACTTTTCTAGCGTGCAGAAGAAGAAAATTAATTTTCACCTACGATGCCTTCGTCGCATCCTTAGAATTGCATGGTAACAAAAGATCACCAACGAGGCAGTGTTGAGACGTACTAGTCTTACCACCATATATTTTACCCTCAGTCAGCGCAGGCTTCAGTGGTTAGGTCATGTTCTGAGGATGGGTGCTAAGCAAACCCCAAAGTCTCTGTTGTATGGCGAGTTGGTCGTTGGCAAACGCAACCGAGGTCGTCCAAAATTACGTTTCAAGTACGTATGCAAGCGCGACCTCAAAAGCTTGAAGATAAGAAAAAATGAGTAAGCGTTGCTTGCAAATGACCGCGCCAAATGAGGATCTACAGCACCCAAATAACTGAAAGAAGGGGAAAAAGAATATTTTAAGAAACCGAAGAAGATGAAGAAATGGGAATCAGAATGAATTTCGTATATTTTTTATTTATCTTTACTTTTATTTATTGCATCACAGTGTTTTTTATTCTTTTATTATCATTTATTTTCATTGTCTATGCACAATTACGCATAGCCGATCCCGGCTGATAGCGGGCCTTTTATTTATTTACTTTAAACTATTTTCTTAATAACTACAAAAGGGTTGATCATGCCAATTCGATCATCAGACCACAAGTTTCGGTAGACTGAGACCGGTTTCGTCCTTATTAGGACTCATCAGTCAGTCACAATCATAAATTTGAGCTTGTCTCACGGCAAACGAAAGTCCGGACTTGTTCTGCAGACTTTCGCCGATTTTGTTAATAACTACAATGATTTAATATGTAACAATTTTGTTACGTTATTCCCAAAACTATCTATATATGTCCCTAGAGCAGGATTTTCCAAGTAAGGTTTAATTTAACGTTCAATAACTAAGTTAATTTAAACTAAACTCAACAAAATTAAATTTTTATCTAAACTCTTTAATTTTAAGATAGAGAAGCTAATAAAGAATGATAAAAACACTTTAGTGTTACTTATAATTTTAAATCATTTTCGTTTATTTATTTCGAAACCTCTTTTAATTTATAATCTAATTAAGTTATCTACAACATTTAGGATTCGGATTCAGGATTCGAATTTGCAGTTTACACTACATTACCTGATTTAAACTTACATTTTGTTAGCCCTTGTTGGTTGGCGCCTAATGGGGCTAATCAAATGAAACGACGTAGTTAGGTTGTAATGGCGTAGCCTACTAATAATCCGACTTATTAATGCAATTTTTAAAATTTCAAATTGAATAAATTTATAAGGCACTGGAAAATATAATTTGAAAGAATTCGAGTAGTCTGAACTTTATTTGTTATCTTACCGCATCAAACATATTCAACATTCTATCTATGGAGTGATAGGCTACAAAACAGTTTTTAAGTTTTTAGTACAGTAACCTCTCGCTTATTTACGCACATTTTGTCCACAGAAAAAATGCGTTAAAATACGAGAGATCGTAAAGATACGAGAGGTACCAAATATCCTTACTATAATGACTATTTTTTGATATTGCTTCTAGTTAAAAGCAGACTGGGGACTTTCCCACTTTTAACAATTTGTTTACTTTATTTTGAATATGAAAAAAAAAGATAAAACTATGCATTTATTAAAAAAAAAGGATTTAAATTTATATAAAATAATAATACTTGTAGAAAAATTTTACTCATTTTAATATAAGTAGATTTTTTCTTTATCTTTATTCATATGTGACTTATTTAATAGTTAACACTTATATTCAATTTTACTTAGCATATTTAATTTATAGTTAAAAAATTGTGTGGTGTCTATATAAAAATTTGTTTCTATAGCCTTTTACAGAAATATGCCTTTGGTGCTGTTATGGATTTCTTCTTTTGAACAAAATTATATAAAATATAAGAAAAATGTTTAACAAAAATTGTTTATGTTACTAAAACTTTTTTAATTTGACCTTTGCCCACATAAGGATAAACTTGTCTTGCATTGTATTAAAGATATATTTATAGATTTTTTGAGTAGGAATGAAATTTCATGCCATAAAAGTTTGAGGAATTGAAATTTTTTATCTATTTAAAGGTATAAAAGGAGGGGTGTTAAGACACCTAAGCTATTTACAATAAATCTAATTTGTGCAATATTTAAAAAATTAAAGTTTTTATTTTTGAATTTTTTAGAATTCTAAAATGCGTAACTAAACGAGAGTGCGTAAAGATGCGAGATGTTACTGTAATTACAAATTCTTAAATCATTAAAACTGAAAATTTACCAAAAATCTATTTTATTCTGACGCGTATGAACCATGTAAGAAACTTATTAGTTTGTGGATCACTTGACAATTTCAAAAGAATCAAACAAAATTACTAAATATTTTAAAAAACAAAAGAATTTACAGATCTACAGTTACAGTCGATTTCAAAAAAAGTGAAGTTTAAACAACATACAATTTCATAAAGTAACAAAACTCAAAGTTTATGATATTTTCACTTACTTTTTTTAGCTGGTGATGTTGTGTTTAGAAAACAATGACAATTCATAAACTGAAAAAAATTATACCGATTTCTAATTATAATTATACAATTAACTTTTTTAATTAAACTACTAAGTAACATTAAGATATTTTGATTACTTTTAAAGTCAGAAACATCTGCTCTTACTTTTTTTAATGTTTATTCAACGTTTATTAAAAAAATAATAATTAGTTGAACTAAGTTTATTTTATTTTTATGTAATAAACTACCACCGTTATAATGTCAGCTCTTAGTGTAAACTATGTGATCAAGTAACAGGAAACTTAAGCCTATATCGACAAATAGCCTCTCTAAGATGGTTACTTAGTATGCCAAACGTGCGCAGACAGCTGAAAAGAATTTTGGTACCAGTAAATTTACGCGGTCAAGTAACCCCGAATCAAACTCAGTAACCTGATCAATACAATGTAGTTTCAGAGAACATTAATGTATTTGTAAGAAAATATATTTTTTATAAAATTAATGAAATTATTATATAAGGTGTATTCTTTAATCATTCTTTAACAAACTGCAGATAGTTTTTTTAATTTTATTGTTATATAAATTATTCTGTAGAAACTAGATAGCTAGTAACTCATGTAAGAATATTGGTAGTTGATAGCTCAAATTCTGACAATTGGGTTTAGGACATATTAAAAATTCTAATGAATTTCAGTTATTGTGAACTATTTCTTTAAATTTTTTGTACATCGAAAACTAATTCTTTAAATTTTTTGTACATCAATAACTATTTCTTTAAATTTATTGTACATCGACAACTTTATTATTTGACATTAAGGAATATATTTTGCTTTTGAAAATTTAAATATGTTTTAAGATATGGCTAATTTTTTCTTATCACTAAAATATAGATATCTTTAGTAACTAACTGTTCAAAATATAGATTTAATCGTTTGCTAATAAAATATTTCTTTCCATTATAAACCCAGTTGAAATGTGTTGATTCGGACCCGGTATGGACCTTTGCTCTAGTCGGTGGACCCGGTACGGCATCGCTTGTACATAACAAGCGAGATTAATTCGACATAGAAATTTGTGAGACACTCAGTTTATAAGAAGTTATATCCAGAGATAGCTAAACAATTAGGATCCAAAAAATTACAAAGTTTAAATTTACACTGAGATTATTAAAAAACAAACTGTTTTAAGCATTAGGTATTGTATAAAATAATTAAATGTACAAAACACAATAGAAAAAACTATTTATTCTACAGATTAATGAGCAACAAAAACTTCATAAATGTTTAGTTTCTTTCGGGGTACAAAATTTAAATAAAAAATATCGAAAAGTACATTGCATTTTTATTGAAATAGAAGTTTTTCGATACACGCTTTTCATCTACTATTGTGTATAACTAAGCTATAGAATATAATATTAACAGTTATAAAGGCTTGATAACAGATACGTCATAATGAGTTTAAATAAAAAATCTAAAATAAATACTGCAGAGATAAGAAATTGGTAAAATGAAGCTTACAAGACTTGTTAAGCATAATACAAAAAATAAATTAACGATGGTTTAAATTAATTAACCGATTTAATTAAACGATGGTTAATTAACCGATTTGCGAATTATTTATAAATCTTTAAATTGTTAAGCATAAGTAAGTAATTAGAAACTTAAGATGGTAAAAGGATATTACATTAAAGAATATACTTACAATTTTCAAAATTATATAAACGTAAGTAATAACAATAAAACGCTTGGGTTAAAATATAATTATCGGAATTTAGTTAATGTACTTATTAAAAATAAAAAAAGCTAAAGTATTAAAGAATTAAAACTTCAGAACAAATACATTAAAATATCACTTACGCAATTAAAAAATAATTAAAGTAAACTAAGTAAAAAATTTAAAATAAAACTAAATAAAAATAATTATACCAGTTTATACAAGTCAGTATTGTAAACAAACTTTTGTTTACAAAGCTTAGGCTGATACATTTTTATAAAGAGAGATTCTAAAAAGTTTTAAATGAGATAATGTTACGTTCTTTAATTAAAATTGTTATCATTACAATGTTTGGAGTATTCCGGGTAGTTTAGTAAATGATCTCAAATTTCCGAGGGACTTTTAGTAGGTTTATTACCTGTATTGGCGATCCAGTTTTTGATACATGCTGATACCTTTTCAGATGGAATCTCTGAGAACAGAGTTGCCACTTTTTTTTTTTGCAATTTTTCTCCTAGTTTTAAAAATTTCCTTAAGGTTTTCAAAAGTAAGCATATTTGTTTGTTGTTAGTCTAAAATTAAGTTTACGGTTAAAATCTGTATTAAATATTATAAAAACATTAAAAAGATACTGTAAAGCTACTTTAAATGTGTTTTTTAATAAAAAAATTTTTGGTGATGACAATTTTTTTTATCTATATGATAAAGTTTTTGTGTCAAATCGAAACTTTTTTACTAAACATGTAAAGTTTGTTTAAAATTCAAGGTTTTTTTTTAAATTTCTAAATTCCAGGTTTTTTGGTAACCCTGTGAATAGTAGTCTTAATGTTTATACTGTCACAGTGACACTTAAAATGATAGATAACGTTATTCTTTCATCGGAATCAAAAGGATCGGAAGTAACATCTTTAAATATTCCATTCAAAGGTTTTCTAGTGAAATGAGTAGTTCGAAAATTAACTGCTCCAGATATACTACTGATTGTGTGTTGTACTTTATTTTCCAGAAACTTATTGTTTTTATAGCCTTTTTATTATTACTTACATTTAAATTATTTTGAAATTTGTATGTATATACTTTAATGTTATATCCTTTTACCATCTCAAATTTTTATTTACTTACGTATGCTTTAAAAAGTCTTGTAAACTTAATTTAACCAATTTCTTACCTAAACAACATTTACTACAGATTTATATTTGAACTCATTATGATATATAATTTGTCAAGCCTTAATAATTGTTAATATAATATTCTATAGCTTAGTTATACACAACAGTAGTTGAAAAGCGAGTATCGAAAAATGTACTTATACATAACTTATAGATAAGGGCATAGGGGCTGGTGGTCCACCTTGATTTTTGCAAGTCGATCTTGTTTTGTAGAGTTCAATCTGAGCTACCAGACATTTTACCGCTTAACAAAATTCATAGTAACTTTCGAGATACAAGCGGTCAAAGTCGGTGACTTCAATATGATACTTGAAAAGGCGTAAATCATAAAAGCAAAAAAAAATACATCTATATTAAAAATATATCTTTTCCTTCATTTTTTAATTATTCTTTAAATTTTTACAGAAAGTCTTTTACTAAAACTTAATTACATAGAATGCAGGAATTTTTTTTTATTTTAAAAAATAAAAAGAATAAAAACTAAATAACAAAAAACACCTTTCATTTTATCTAAAAACTTTATTTTTATATTTTTTAAAACGCAACACTCAAAGTCTTTAAACCTTTAAAAGGAACGTTTCGTAAATTTAGAGGTCTCTAGCTTAAAAATGAAGAGAAGATATATTTTTAGTAACTTTTAAAATTTATGAGAAAATTGACCATGAAAAATTAGCGGTCCATACGTTTGTATCGAAAATTTTTACAAAAATTACAAAATCTCAAAGGTTAAAAAATGTTTAATACTAACAAAACTGGCTTGTAGTTTGTACTTAAAGCTTTCATATAAGAGCCCCTTATAATAAAAATGTTGTACCACATTTATAAAAAAGTTGTACCCCTTATGGCCTTAATAATTTTCATTGATTTGAAAATGAGATTTTAAACTAGTTGAATTCGTTTTTTTTTACTAACATCTGGACTCTAATTATGAAATATGGATCCGTTCCTAACTAATCTAGATCCGGAGTAAGTCGGATTTTAACTTTTAAATAGATCTGGATACGGTAGATCACAACTTTAAACAATAACTTTTATTGAACTCTTATTCGTAAAAACAACAACATGATTTTAATTGTAGTAATTTAACCTTATAAAAGATTTGACACTAAGCATGTACTTTTTTATTAAATAGAGATTAAATAATAGTATTAAAAACACACTGGTAAATGTATTTACTGACTTTCATTTTTGTTAAAATTAGTCAAACTATTTAATAAAATACTTATAAACTAGAGCATACAAAACTTCCTAATGATATTTTTTAATTTTAGTACGCAAACAGTGTTTTGCTTAAAAAGCTCATCAGTGCTTAAACTAAAATACTAAAAAAATTTATATTTGAGAGTCATGGAAAATGGATGGTAATTTAAAATACTGGTATAAAAACAAAATTTAATTTAAACCAAAACTATTGTCTTAAGATTAAAGTTAAATGACTAATTTAGTAAAAAATGGTAAAATTGTAACTTTTAGAAAGGCTGAGGTTATAAGATCTATAAACTTTTGATAAAAATACATATCTGAGGTTTAACTGTTCAAAAATATAACTGTTATTAACAACCCAGTTGAAGTGTGTTGATTCGTTAACACACAGTAACATATGTTGGTACAATAACGGAAGATTACTGTACAATTTGTTTTTATCTGAGGTTTAGACATTTCAGTTTTAGTTAGCTGTTTCAAAAATACTGTAATATGATTGGAAGTTTGATTATTGTCTAGTAAATGATGGATTTCTATAGTATAAGGTATTAAATTCATCATATTTCATACTATCTGCTTTGAATTTTTTTTTTTTTTTTTTGAAAAATTAAATTTTATTTAAGTGGTATCTTAGTAATTAATCGCCAAAAATGTAAAAATAATAATCAGCTATAATAAAAACTAAGTTGTTTTTTTTTATTATTATATTTGACTTTTGTTTTACTTTTTCTGCCTCAAAATTATCAAGATACAACTTAATCAAAATTTAAATTTGCAAAAAAACACAATAGCATTAAACTTGTATCAAACTTTTTAGATTTTTACTAATTTTCAGTTGAACAGCTCTATATTTTTAAAACAACCAATTTAAATTGAACTTTAAAAAACTTCAGCTTTGCATGTTTGTCAAGAATTAATTAATCTTATACCCCATAGTCTTTTTTTCAAATTATGATTTCACCATTAATTACTAAACTAGTCACTTAAGCTTAATATTAGGATAATAATTTGATTTTGTTTTTAAAGTAAATATTCGTTTGTGTTTAAATTTTTTTTTGTTTAATACCAGTATTTTGAATAATCTGTTAAATAAATATAAATTTTCAATGACTTTTAAATAATTTTTTCAGAATTTTAGTTTAAGCTCTGATGAGCTTTTTGAGCAAATAACTGTTTCCGTAACAAAACTAAGAAAAAAATTAACTAGTATTTATTTTAAAATTTATTGTAGAAGATCTTTCATTAACATTTTTTCAAAACGACAAAATGTATATGTAGCATATAAAACTTAACACATGTTCGACTTTACGCTCGCAATAATTCTAGAACTCTGACTGTTTTATCTTGATTCCTAATATATGGCTTACATACATTATACCTTACACTTGAAGTCGTATCTAGAAAACCATTATAATTTAATCTAGAGTACGCAAAATCAGTTTCCATGACCCAATAAACCTAAGATGTTAAAAAACATTTGTGACAGTTATAAATTGTGAAAAATTAACACAAGTAATAAATAATTTGTTACTTTCTGCTTAAATAACAATATTAAAGAGCAGTTTATAGCCCACTGTTTAAATATTCTGTTTATTCTTTAAACTTTTTACAGTAAACTTCGTATATTGTTTATAATAAAATCAAAAACTTCGGTATTGTTGGTAGTATATCTGGTACAACCAGCATGACATGGTGAATAGTAGCTGAAACCGTCATTTCCACATACTGGGTAATAAATATAATTGCTACATTTGCACAGAGACGTACACGAATTGACATCTTTGGATCCAATCGTTGAGAGTTTGCTGAATTTTTTTTTATGTTAAATTAGAAAGAGTATGGCATAATTTTAGACATACTAAAACTGTTAATAAAATACAGTTTTACTAGCCTTTACGTAACAAATAGTTTTTAAATTAAACTATTAATAACATTATTTATACAAAAAAAAAACAATTATTGTTTAATTTGCATAGTGTTTTTAAATCCAGTTAATAGATTACTAAAACATTACCTCATATTACGTAAATACTTTGAATAAATAATAATTTTGATAATAAACTTAGTCTGGCGAAGACTTGAGTCATGAAACTTCATTCTCGAAGCATATGTAAAATATTGTTTTGTTTATAAAAAAAAAACATTATCCCTTTTATGTTGCATAGTATAAATTAAAGAAATGATACTATTACTCATAATTACTAACTTTTAACTGCTAACCAACAAGTACTTAATGCTACTTTAAATAAACTAGACACAACAACTTAGTGGATGAATCTATTAAAAAACATAAACTAATATTATATTAACTATACTTCTCATATAAAAAAATACCAGAGAATTTAAATGAAATCAAAAAATATATTATGTCCAATAAAAAGTATTTTTAATATTTTTTTAACTAATATGACAACTATAAAAACTTAAACTTTAATAAAAATAATATATTTCTAATAAAGGTTATTGTTTAATCAAATATCAAAATATGAAAACAAATGATAAATTGGCATGCAGTTTTAACAGATATATATCGAATTATTGTGCATGAAAATGCTTCTGTAGACTTCAGGGAAGTAACTTCGGGCAGGCGATCTCACACTAAAAACTGTGATTCGTTTAAAAGTATTTAATTGAATGTTAAGCTTGAATGCACTTCTATAGATTTTACAAACGTCGCGTTCTTATGTTGATATTTTTTAACACTCGACATTCAACATTAAAACAATGAAATAGCAATGAAAGATGAAACACTACCCCTTTCCACTTGCTAAAAAGAGATTTTCTACTCTACCCTTCCTCCTTGCTGGTCGCAAAGATATGAAAATATATTCTCATGACAGACTGTGCCTAAATCTAATCGATAAACAGCAAAACATACGGAGTGAATTTATATATATAATTTAGAAAAATAAGATTTCAAAAATACTGGTACACGTGTTTCATTAGACTAGACGCCTTAATCTTCAGCCAGCTAAAATTAAAATAAAAAGCACTTTGCTAAACATAGAAGCAAAAGTTATACAAAAAAACAAAAAACAGTATGACATAATATTGTGCATTACAATAATTCAGTACAAAAATCGATCTACCATTTAACTTTCAAACAACTAAAAACTAACATAAACAACAGTTAAGTGACTATAAAATACTTCAAAATTTATTGTATTTTAAGAGGAGCTTTTTCATTTGTCGACAAGACGATATGAATTCACTCTTCTTATTTAAACAACCTTAAATTTAACTAAAAACTTAAAAATAAATGATAGGATTAAAAGACTTCTGTTAAAAAACGCATATACATAACGGTCAAAGACCATAAAGAAAATTTCTTGACACATCCCAAGTGTAGATTAATCAATACTTCTAAGTACGATGTAGGTCGCATAGTTAAGGTAAAGATTGACTGCATTAATAAGGCTGTGCGTTTAAAATCTAAACTTATGCAGTGGATTGATACAGACCAAGTCTTAAATTGGTTCACTGGTTTGGAAAAACAAACGTACAGCTTTTCAAGTTTGATGTAGTTGATTTTTATCCTTCTATCAGCGAAGAATTGGTAATAAAATCACTAAGATTTGCTAGTAATTATACTAGCGTACCTACTGAAGACATAAGTCTAATAAAAAACGCATGTAAATCAATACTTTATGAACAAGGAAACCTGTGGCAAAAGAAGAGAGCAAATAACACCAGCTCTCTTTTTGATGTAGCGCAGGGATCGTTCATGGGTACAGAGTTATGTGAATTAGTATGACTTTTTTTACTGGGCGGGTTAAAAATATCTTTGGTTTAGAAAGAGTTGGGTTGTACAGGGACGATGGTCTAGCTGTACTGCCCAATTCTTCTGGCTTTAAAGTTGAAAGGCTAAAAAACAAACACACTCCTTCTTCAAGTCTAAGGGGTTACGAGTCACTATTGAATCACCAATGTTGACGACTGACTACTTGGATGTGAAGCTCAACTTGTATGATCTCTCCTATATGCCTTATAAAAAGAAAAACGCAAAAATTATGTACATAAATAAATGTTCTAGCCACCCAAAAAATATTATAAACCAAATACCAAAAATAATTAATCAACGTTTAAATAAAAGATCAAGCAACGAAGGATATTTTTTAAAGACCAAGCGAGATTACGAATTAATAATGAAAAAATGCGGTTACAAAGATAAACTTAATTTTGAAACAACGGAGCAAAAAATCAAAACGACCAATAAAAATAAAAGAAAGCGAAATATTATTTAGTATAATCTCCCATTCTGTAGTTCAGTCAAAACAAACATCGGCAGAGAAATAATAAATCTAATAAAAAAACATTTCAACAAAAATAATCCATTAACAAAGATCTTTAACAAACATAATATGCGAATCGGTTATTCATGTATGGCGAATTTGGAGAGATTAATTAAGTAACACAATCAAAGGATTTTAAACAGAAGTAATTTAATTAAAAATCAGTGTAATTGCGCTGGTGGCTGTAAATATGATTTGAAGGGGGGTAATTGCCGTTCAGAGAACATTATTTACAAGGCAACAGTTAACTCTGACCTTAAAATGAAGTTCTACATCGGCTTATGCTCCACTCATTTCAGATTTCGGTATGCTAACCATAAACAATATTTTAAGGGTGGTGTATACGAAAATGAGACTGAGCTTTCAAAGTATGTTTGCGGCCTAATGCGCGAAATCATTGATTTTAGATTAACTTGAGAGGTGATAAAAAGAGCACAGCCAATGGCAGATGGTAATAACCCTGTTTGTCGGCTGTGCTTAAAAGAATTAACAGTCGTTATGTATGCGTTAAAAAAGGAAGGTTGTTTAAATAAGAGGAGTGAATTCATATCGTCTTGTCGACATATTAAAAAGCTCCTCTTAAAATACAACAAATTTTGAAGTATTTTATAGCCACTTAACTGTGGTTTTTGTGAATTTTAGTTGTTTGTTTGGTTAGATGGATGATCAATTTCTGCACCGAACATTTTTACTGTACAATGTTCAATTCATACGTCATACTCTTTTGTTTTTTGTATTACTTTTGCATATCTGTTTACCAAAGTGATTTTTATTTTTAATTGAACCAGCTAAAAATTAAAGACAATCTTTTTTGTTTTTATGAAATGTATGTACTGGAATATTTTAAATCAAGTTTTCCTAATATATTATATATATAGAAAAGTTATTTAACTTGATAAATCGAATCTTTCACACTGAGCCCACCTTAAGGGCTTTATTAATAAAAAAGGTTTATTTCAAGATGTAAAACTTGAATTTCATAAAAGTCATAATCTATTTATGCTAAACTTTTTAATTTTCATTTGTGTGTTTTGTTTTGTGCTTTATTCTTAACTTGTTTTGAAGCTGATGAGTGCATAAGCACAAAATTCGAGTCCTTCAAGTGTTACATCTTTAAATAAACCATTATATAATTATATAGATAACATATAATAATAACAAATTAACACAGCAATCGCTTTTTGTAAAACTAACACATGTTTCTGTGTGTTAACAAGTTAACACTTTTCAACGGAGCTCTGTAAACAAATGAATACTGTAAAGAAAGAATAAAAGCTGAAGTAGGTGTACGTGTGAGTTTATTGAAAATAAGAACAATTACTACAGACTACTGAAGATTGTTGTAATGGTTAATAATAGATACAATGTGTAATGATAATTCCGACTGTTATAAAACTATATAATATTCGTAGTTATTAAATCTAAATTATATGAGAGTAATACTTTTATAAACCTATAGATTATTGTATCTATTATTAACCATTAATCTACAATAATGTATAATAATTATCCTTATTTTTGTTAAACATATGTATACACCTACTTTAGCTTCTATCTTTCCTTACAGTATTTATTTTCTACAGAACTTCGTTAAAGTATTAACTTGTTAAAACACGGAAACATGTCTTAGTTTAATAAAGAAAGAGTATCATTATATATTTCAGTGAACTTGTTTCAGCAGGATCTCTATTAGCAAACAATCAATTTTAAATTTTGAATATTTATATAATATATAAAAAAAATTTACTCGCCATAAAACTAATTTAAAAGTATTTTAGATGATTACCAATAAGATAATAAAATAACTTTAACAAATGGTTTTAAAACTCTAAAATATTATTGTTATTAGCAGTTATCACAAACATGTAATACTCTTTACCAGAATTTTTAACTTAAAAATCTTTAACATTATGATATAAAACTAAAAATTAAATTAAAATAACTGGCATAAAACAAAATATGATATTTTAAGTAATAGTATATGCATAAAAAAATCAAAATTGAAATAACTTTTTTTTAGCAAAAAAGAAACATTACTCAATTGCCATACCTAACCAAGCCAAATGATACAATACTTTTAAAAGTAGATAGTCTGTGTTGGATAAAAGATACTGTAAAGCTACTTTAATGTGTTATTTAACATACATAGTTATTGATGATAGCAAAAATTTTAACCTATATAATAGGTTTTCCGTGTCTGACCAAAAATTTACTACTTAACATAAAAAAATTGTTTATAATTCCAGGTTTCTCCAGATTTTGTTCAGAATCCTTAAACTTCAGGCTTTTTAGCTTAAATTGCCAAACTGTTGGTTTAGTGGCTATCCTGTACATTAATAAAGTTATTATTTTGAAAAGGAAATTCAAAAAATTATCAATTATTTCAAGAAGTTTTTTATTGAAACCTTATCTAGTTTAAATAACTACAAAAACTAACTTATTACTTAAACCATTTGAAGCAAACTGATGATCTCCACAGTCTAGGAAGAAAGCCATATGAGGAAAAGTTGAGAAAAAGTACACAACGAAACAACATTTTACCGCTACATTGCCTGAAATACGAGATGTTGACATTAAAACTGCACCACTTATCAATCCTAGAGAGGCAGCTGGCACCCCAACTGCTCCTGTTTAGTATTACAGGTATGGATTAATTAAATTGTAGAATAACATATTAGAACTTATACTAAATAGATTGCTTCATATTATCATATTAACTACTGATTAGAGGTTTATTAAAAACAAACTGTTCTATTTTCTATTTTATTATATTTAATAAGCGTTAGACTGCACCCACGACCATCACCAGTTTACTAGACCCACGACCACCAACAGTTTACAAGACATATTTGCCAGAAACCGCTATTTGAATCTAAAAAACTGGCTAGGCACATTATCATTAAAGCATTCGTACAGTTAAAAAAATTAACGCAACTAAATCATTCTCAACTTGACATACATACGTATAGAAGTATAATATATAATTTTAAAAATATAACAAAACACATTTCTTTTTTTTTCTTAAATTTATTTGAGATCTTTCGTAAAAAGTCTTATCAAAAATTGTATTATACTAAATTAAACTGAAATGAAAATAAAATAAGATTATAATGTAGTTTAAAGTTTTAAAATATAAAATGACGTAATAAGCGAATGTAAAAACTAACTAAATGCTTATACTGTAGAACTTTGCCGTACCAATAAAACTCGTTAGATTAAATCTAATAAAAATAAACCAGCGATAAAAATGAAAATATAACTACACTCAAAAAAATTTATGAGAAACTAGTTACTTCAAAATTACTTAATATAAGGATTTAAAAAGTCTAGTATGGTATACGAACTTTTTCTGCTTACACAAACTAGGCCTTAAAGATTGAATGCATGAATCTTCTAGAATATGTAGCTTAAAAGAGTTCTCCGCTCTAAATAAAACCGAAAAGTTCTCTTTTTTAAAGTTTTTAGCACACTCCGGATTGTACAACAAATGTTGCCCAATCACCGAGAAGTATTTTTTTGTAGGTTTCTCGAATGACCATCAAACCAGCTTTTCAAGATGTTCGGAACATGCTGATCGATTCTTACGTGAAACCTTTGAGATGTTTTTCCCACGTAGTCACTACCACAGTGACAACTATTTGTTGGACAACCATGAGTGTGCAAAATATTATCAAAAAGTTTTAGTTAGAGCGGAGAACTCTTTTCAGCTACATATTCTAGAAGCTTTATGCTAGGGGTGGGCAACGTACGGCCCGCGGGCCGGATCTGGCCCGCAGAGTGAAAATTACCGGCCCTCAATAATTTTTTAAATTTTAATTGGATCCGGCCCGCAAATTAAAATGACCGACTCGTGAGCAAAGTGACAGGCCCGCAAAGGCCTTTTAAAGTATTAAAAAAAATTATCAAGTTTTGTATCATATTTTAACTTAACAAAATTGTAAGAATTTGACTTAACATGTTTGAAAATGGCTTTTCAAATTAGGGTGTACAAATAAATACACTATTCTATTTTAATATTTTGTGTTGTTCTAACTTAGTTGGAATATCTTTTTGTCAAATTACCCCGAGCAAAGTTTTTAAATTAAGTACGATATTTTACATACGTACCTTTGTCAATTACCATGTCAATTCTATTTAAAGACACTATATAACATCTAACATATTTCCTCTACATCTTAAGTTGTCAGATTTGAGAAAGTTTTGTGAATTAGAAGGATTCAAAAAAGTAATCAACCGTATCCATAAAGTTAGATTCGAGCCGGATCCAAAACTTTTATTTAAAATATAAACTGTCCGGATCCGAATCTTGATTTAAAATTAGTATCAAGTGGGATCCAGATAAAACTTTCAAATTAAGATCCGGCCGGATTCGGATATAAAAAGTCGTTATCTGGCTGGATCCGGTAAATAACTAATTCGAAATGCTCCGGCCCACGAAAGACTAACTTTTCCCGGATCCGGCCAGTTGATTAAAAAACGTTGACCACCCCTATTTTATGCATTCAAATTTCAAGGCAAAGTTTATGAAAGCAGAAAAAGTTCTTATACCAAACTAGACTTTTTAAATCCTTATATTAAGTAATTTTAAAGTAACTGGTTTCTCGTAAATGTTTTTTAATTTTTTTAAATGTAGTTATATTTTAATTTTTATGGCTGGTTTATATTAGTTTGATTTTAATCTAACGAGTTTTATTCGTACAGCAAAGTTCTACAGTGTAAGCATTTAATTAGTTTTTACATTCGATTATTACGTCATTTTATATTTTAAAACTTTAAACTACATTATAATCTTATTTCAATTTCAATTCAGTTTAATTTTGTAAAAAACTAATTTTGATAAGACTTACTACGAAAGATCTCAAATAAAGTAAAGGAAAAAATTGAAATGGGTTTGGTTATATTTTTCAATAAGTTATTCACCGTAAAATAGCTGTTCAATTTTAATATATAAGTATTTTTTTGTAAACTTAATCAAATATTTTATAACTATAAAAAAATTAAAAAACCTAATTGCAAAGAAAATTTTGAACTACCTAATTTGTCAAGTGCAGGGTTTATAACACTTTTTCATAAGGCCCACTTTAAAGAAATAAAAAAACTATGGCCCCCTCCAACAATATTTCTAGGAAAACTAAAATTAAATACGCCAATAACTTTTTTTGCTGTTTATCATCAACTCTAAAATATCTAGTGTAAGTTTCAAATTATGGCATTGCGGCTCCCCCTTTTACAGCTGATTGACACTATAAGTTTTAAAACTACCATTACATACGCCTAAGACCTTTTTTTGCTTCATCATCAGCTCCACAATATCTAGTGTAAGTTTCAAAGTATGGCCTTGTCAAGCCCGTTTACTAAATATGTCCCTATGCTGCTTATTGCCCCAAAGGGAGCCATATGGCTTACTTTGAGAAACCCTGATCAAAAGTTTAGAAAAACAAAATATGGTCAATTTCGTTAATTACAGGTTTAACACTTATTAGAGCAGGGTTTCCTAAACTTTATTTCATAAAGAAAATTCCTTTGGAGAAACTAAAAAAAACTATGGCCCCCATTAACAAGATTTCTCATAAAACTAATCTCAAAAATGCCTATGATTTTTTTTTGCTCTTCATCATCAACTCTAGAACATCTAGTGTAAGTTTCAAACTATGGCTTCATAGCCCCCTTACTAATCAAAGCACCCAAAGGGGACATATGTCCCATTTTTGAAAACCCTCCTTAGAGTAAAAACACTAGCCTGAAGCATTACAAACTTGTCTCAGTTTCAGGGTTAAACTTACAAAAAAAAGTCAACTAATAAAATTTTTAAGCAGCAAGGGAAGAAAACTACAAAAGCTTAAGAAAATAGTTTAAAATTATCTTTAATGTTGAGCATACTTTGAGTCAAATTTTGATACTAATATAAATGACTTTAGCAAAAATAGAAATAGCCTGAGTCAGATGAGTGAGTAAAAACTTCAAACCGGCTAAATTAATTTAAACAGTTAAACTATATTGAGTTAGCCAGAGTAAAAGGATAACACTTATTATTCAAATACTAATAAATTAAAATTATCATGTAATAACCTGGTGTAACATTAAACATAAAGTCTCCTTATTCAAAAAACTTGGCCACATCTCAATGCCTCATCATAAAACAAAGTTTTGTACTAACAAAATTTAAACTTTAACATAATACTATTTTCTAAATTACTTTTTATACTTCATTTAAAGTAATATTAAACTATCATATTTAATTTACAATAATTATTTTAAGCTAGATATATTTTTTTAACATATGTATATACAAGTAAAATTAAATTTAAGTATTCATTAAGTAAAGAAACAACAACTAACCGAACAACTTCGCGGCACCTGAAGATGAAGTTCCAAAAGCTGCTTCAGCATACTTGGGGCCAAAAGATAGAAACCCTTGTATGACATTAGCGGCAGCACAAGCAGATAACAAGAAGAGCATATAGTTTTTGTTCAATACTATTTTCCAAATGTCCCTTTTAATTATGTAACAAAAACTGTTTATTTGATCTTAATTTTAGACAATATGTTAGTCAAATAATGATTTTCGTCAATTTCTATCATATATATATATATTTTTTTTTATTATTATATAATTTTTATTATATATATATATATATATATATAGAAATAACATACACAAAATAAACTTTTGCTTGGTACAGCTGTTTCTGCGTTTAATACGCGTCCTCAGCCAAGTTTTATTCAATGAAAAGCAAACTTGTAAGTACAGCAATAAAATTATACAAAATTAGGTATTACGTAATAATAGATAGTTGATTTTAGACAAAATTATTAACAGAGTTTTTAGATAAATTGCTTTCTATAATGTATGCATCCAGTTTGTAATTCGTTTCTTTTGTTTAAAGATTCAGATTTCTTAACTTTTAAAATTTCGATTTTTTCCGCATTGCACAATTTACATCCGTTTTTTAAACTGTATTTGTTTTTCGTTCTTGTTAATATTTCCCACTGAATTTTAAAATTAACTTCGTCATTTTTTAATTTCCAAATGTACTGCGATAAAGTTGTCGTATTTTTATGTTTTTCGTGTTTGAAGCTGTACTTGTGCTTTGTGTAGCGGTTCTTGAACGATAGTCCAGTCGACCCTACATAAAACTTGGTCTGGTTATCAGTTATGACTGTCGCTTTATATATAACATTTTCCATCAGGCAACTTCCATTTACCGGGCATTCTTGTTTTTTGCAGTCACACATTCGCCTCTCTTTGTACTGCGTGTCTAACATCTTTCGATTGTGTGCCATTATAAGTTGTTTCATGTTTGGCATGCAGGAGTAGGACACTTTTAGTGTCTTCCTGTTAAAAACTTTACAATATGGATGGTTTTCAGTAAAGTTCTTGTCCACAATCTCTAGGAAGCGCTTCCCAACCTGTGTTGCCACACTTTTGCAGAATGGAGCGCTGAAATATAAAATATTTCTTCTCCTTCTTTTCTTGTTGTTACCCTTCTCGTTTTTGTGGCTATAGGCTAACTCGTGATCGTATCCACTTTCTCTTATAGCTTCCTGGTATTGTTGGGTTGTTTCCTTAAAAATGCTTTGACTGCTAGAAATCTTCTGGAGGCGGTTGTTCACTGCAACCGGTATGTGTTTTAACACATGCTCTGGATGGTTTGACTTGCTATTCACATAAACCGTATGCGCATTTGGTTTTCTGTACGGCTTATGGCTTTCATTTTGAAGATCTAATGTTACATCTAAGAAGTCTGTTACAAACAGATTGGCTTCGATGGTGACATCAAAACCAATGTTTTTAAAGACTTTTCTTAGATGTTTGACTTTTCTCTCCATATCTGGTCCCGGTAGGATGTCCACCACTGCTAAACCATCGTCACGGTATATACCAAAATTACCATCTCTAAAGATCTTTTCCTTCTTCAATTTATCTAAAATGTATAGGCCAACCAGTTCGCAAATTTCTGCGCCATGAAAGCTTCCCATTGGTACATCAAAGCTGTTCTTGTTATGCTTTTTTGACCATGGTTCACCCTCGTGGAACAGTATTGATTTACAGCAATGTCTGATTAGCTCTTTTTCATTTTCCGTGATTTTAGTTAGGCCTGCAGCAAAATTGAAGGAGTTTTCCAAAATTGTTGCTGAGATGGCAGGATAAAAGCTCACTATATCAAATTTGATAAACCTTGAAGTTGGTTTATTGCTTAAGCTATTGAACCAGTTCAATACCTCGTAAGTGTTTTTCCATTGTATTAAATTACTTTTTGATCTTATAAAATTGTTGATTCTATCTAAATTAGTTTTTGCAGGTTTGCCAATAAAAGTTTTTGCTGGATTAATTATTCTACAACTTAGTTTATTTGGGAAGTTTGGTTTATGATCTTTTAAAGTAATGTAACATTGTTGTTGAGAAAGTTTGGGAATTTTACCTTTTATTTTGTTTTTCAATACTATTTCCTTTGCTTCATTATTAATTTTTTCGATGAGACTTTTTTCCGATTTTTTGTATGTAGATGTAATGTTTTCTGTAATTAATTTCTTATATTTATCCGGACTGATTTTGTATAGGCTGTTAGATTTATCTGCAAAAACAAAAACTTTTTTGGTGGATCTTATTTCCTTTAAGTCTTTGTTAAGTTTGCGGGTAAAAGAATTTTGGTATTTTCGGAATTTTAAATTATTTATTAATTCGTAAAGGTCGTTTTCAAAATTTGTTAAAAGTTTATCCTCGGGAGCTCGTTTTTTTGTTGGAAATAAGCCGTCATAATCTGAAACTATATATATATATATATATATATAGTTAGCTTAACAGATGCTTATATAACTTTAAATTTTAATTGTACTATTATTGCTCTTGTAACTTTAAACGATGTAATAATGGCTTTTCAAAATTTAAATGTAAACTCAAGAAAAAACTACAACATATATATGCCCTATCATCTATTTAGCGTAATTTATTAAGATTATTTAAAAAACATTCTAGAAAGTTTATTAGTATAAAAACTTAATGTTTCTTTATTTTGAGCAACAAAATTATTTTTATTTAAGATAGATGTAGTAATATGCATCTTTCAACCAATTAGTGGAACTAATACTTATCGTACCTTAATGTGATTAAAATATATATTTTTTACAAAATAATAAAATAATTTACTACTAAACAAATTAAAAGAAAAATCAAAACAAAAACTTATGTTAAATGTTTTTATTAATCTTGATTCACCAGATCCAAGTTAGTAGACAAGTTTAGAGTCTTAACAAAAAAATGTATAATTTATTTTTTTCTGGCAGAAAACCTTTTTTTTATAGAAAATTAAGTTATAAACTTATAGTCAATTTCTTTATTTTATTGATACAGATCAAACTATAGCGAAATCGCATATTTTATTTTGAAAATAATAAAAATTAACAATAATGCTACAAATAAAAATAATAATAATGCTATAATAAAGAAAAAAATAAACACTTGTTAAAACTTTTGTATTAATTGAATTTTTTTAATTTTATTAACAATATAATATTTCACTCGCTTGAACCTAATCAAACGAGATAATCAGTTGAATAAAATCTGTAATTTATTTTTACATAAACATGCAAGAAGACATTAGGCTAAACTTTAAATAAAAAGCTATAACAAAAAACCAAATAAAACTTATAGTTTAAACCTATCAATCTAATAAATCATAATTTTATCAGGTATATATTAAAGAAATATATATTGTAAGTAAAAAGTACACGAAATTTTTGGACTGAAAGAATAATTGATACTTTCTATTAGAAAGAGTATATTTTTATGAATTGCGTATATAAAACGGAGTTTTACTGTCGATTACGCGTTAGTTTATTAAAAGTCTACTCAAGTGATTCAAGTCAAAGTAATTTAACGGATTGAGTCATAATTATATCACCCTTCAATTGTGGAGTTCTAAGTATGACATGGTTTGAGAGACCACTATTAAGATGAACAGCGTTTGACTTACTTGCCAACTTCACTTACCTGAGATAACTTAAAAACATGTTTATCTAAGAACCGACTCTAAGAGACCCGTTTCGCTTTGAGTTGCATCACTAATAAAAAGTTTGTGGAAACTTTTTGTCGTTTCTTTTATTATTGTTAACGTGTTTAAAGTTTTTATGAAGTTTTTCTATAAGTGATTGATTATTTACATGGTTTAAAACGAGACAAGAAAATTTGATTTGAAAATGTGTTATCTTAAAAAAACCATATATAAAAATAAAAAACCTACTTGTGTGGTGAAGAATGTTAAATAGTTATTGCTACTACATTCTTTTGCTGCCAAACCCAGAATTCTAGAATCATTGTTTATTAGAACTCGCGAGCCGAAAATTTGTAAAAAACGAAATTTCTACAACTTAAAACTTTATAAATAGCGTGTTTTTAGTATTATTATTGTCGTTTTTTGTAATGTATTTTTTAATATAGTTTCAAGTAGACTTCTACTATTTTAAATGTCTTTTTTTAACAATTTTGTCTTGAAAATAACTTTAAATTACTAAAGTATAACTTAACTATAATTTAAACCTTTTAAACAGATTTTTACACTTAACTCTTTATGACGTAACTTGTTTAGCTAGACATTTAAAAATCATTGTATATAATTAAATTTACACTATATTTTTATCAGTATTAAGCAATCTTATTCTGATAATGCGCTAAATGAAATTAATTAATAAACTTTTTATTAAAAGGGTGACTTATGTTTAATTTTTTAGTTAAAACCAGTACCAAAACATTCAAAAACCGAGAATAACTTTTACTTTAAGCCCTTTATTGACACCTACAAAAAAGGCCAGGTATCCAGGTTTGATAATTGCATATATATATACAAATTTAATTAATATTGTAACAATAATTATACCGGTCTAACAACAAGGCAGCTTAAGAAAAGGGTTAATGAGCATATACCTATTTACGTGAACAAGTTTCTGTGGTCATCTGAGAATAAAAAAGAAAATAAATTTGGAAAATTTGAATTGGTAAAAAGATCGTCCATTGCTGAACAGATAGTGAATAATCAAAGTTAAAATAAAGTTTCAATTTGGACATGCTTTAAATAATTTAAAGTTGTTTTAACATATTTGATTTAATTTAAATGGAAGCTATCTGCATTGAAATATAAATTCTTCTCTTTGTAGGCCAAAAGAGTTCGATTACAGTGTTGCATAATTTACTTAATGTTTTTTTATGTATATACTGTTGTACTTAATTAAATTTGGTCATAAACATTATATTAATTAATTTTTTGTGTAATTAAGGTTTTATTAATTCAATTATGTTTATTACTACTTAAGTTTAAATTTTTGTTTGTTTATATTGCTATGTAAGAACTACTTATGAAGATATCATTAATGTTTTCCAGGTTTTTGAAAGTGTAAGGTTTTTTTTTTTCATTTTTAGTATGAAACTAAATTTAAGGTTAAATGCTTTATTACTATTACTTATTTTAAACAAATCCTAAACTATACCGTTTTAAATATTACTAGTATAATCATTTCAATTTGTTTTAAATAATAACCATACATTCTCTCACAGTGCCATAGTTGAAGCTTATAAATAATGCTTGTAAATCTTCAGTAAATATGGTTAATAAATATTGTAGTAACTAGTTAGTTTACTCATACTTTATATTCAAAAAACACACACATCTATATTCTACTCTTTATTTCTTAAATTTTAAATCTTATTTTTCCAGAACCTCGTGGAACTGTGGAAAAATTTTAACACAGAGAATCGCATGTCAGAACAAAATAGCAAGTTCTTTAATAAATATTGTTTCTTTTAAATTAGTCTTTTAATTCCCGGCACGAGGCAATAGACAGCAACTTGCAACTTTTTATCGTCATTTAATGATAAATCTAAAAATTAATCAACATTTTCGTATTTTGAGCTAAGACTTTATATTTTTAGAAAATGTTCATTGCATTATAAAAAAAACTTGTTGGAATAACTTTTTAAAGTCAGATAGTAACAACTTTATGATCAAAAAATAGACTAATTTTATTTTTAAGTATATATCCTTACTACAAACTTTAAAAAATACTTCCGACACACTTGAAAACTTTTATAAACATTAGACTGTAAAAGCTTGAAAACAATTACACGGAAAGTATTAGGATGAGATTCATGTGTGCAAAGTAATCTTTTTTTCCATATGAACCTATAAACTCTTTTATTAAGTTTGAGTACATTTCAAAGGTTACTTAGTGTTTTTTTAACGAAAAAAAGGTAGCTGGAAGCTTGGTTAAAAAAAGACTTAAAAATTTTTACTCCATGCTCCTTAATTTTGAATTATCTAGCTTCTATTTTAATAATTATTGTACTATTGTTGTCTAGAGCTTTAACATATATTTATTTATTTAAATATACAATAAACAACAGTTTAATACAGCTGTTTCATGTATGAAATAATTCTATCTCATATAATCCTCAGTAAAGCTTTAGTTTATTAAACATGTTTAGCAGCAACTTAGAAATTGAGAGTTTTATAAATACTGTTACGTAGTAATAATGAAGGTTTTTGTGCAGTAAGTTAAGTTTGAACTACGCTGCTTATAGTTTTGTAATTAGTTTAGGAACTTGTGCACTTAAGATTTTTAAACTAATTACAAAACTAAAAGCAGCGTATTTTCAAACTTAATTTACTGCACAAAAACCTTCATTATTACTACGTCACAATATTTAAATTTCTTAAAAGCATGTTTAATTAAGGTTTGCAGAGGAATTTATGAGAACGAATTATCTAAAACATTAAAAAGCTGTATAAAAATGTTGTTTATTATATAATTAAATATTTAGCTCCCAAATTAAATGTTAAGAACTATTGACCGAAATATTTTATTTTAATATACAATATTTATTCATACATGTAAAAATCTTTTACAGTAACACAATTTTTAATTTAGTATATAACTAAAAAAACAGAGTACGCTAGCAATCTTTTAAATGCTACTTCGAGCTGTGTAACTGATTCCACATAGAGATGTGTGGTAAGTTTTGATAAAGTAAGTAGCTTTTGAAATGTTGCAAATAATTAAACTTTGGTTTTTAATAAAAATAGAGAAAATATAAAAAAGAAAACATTTAAAATTAAACTTTGATAATCCTCTTTTTATTCAATACTTACGTTATGATATGTAACAAAACTTTAAGCTTCAATATTTTTATCATTTTTATTGCATAATAAAACTTAATTCCTTGATTTTAATTAAAATTAAATGAACTTTTTAGTTTACAATGTATGTGTATTTTTAGACTGACCATTTAAGAAATTGATGACAAAAATCGAAATGTTTGGGTTTCTTATATTGGGAATGATCTCTGTTTTTATTGTTTTCTGTAACATTTTGTTCAGTATTTTCAACACAACAAGGCACATTATGCGGTTGTTTTGTATTTATTCCTGAATCAAAACTTGACTTTTGCTTGCTTTTCTGCGAAAGCATTTCTAAAGCTGTAGAAGTTCAATAAAATATTAATGTTGAAAGAACTTTTTTTCTGAATTTACTTAAAAGTTCAAATGCTTAAGATACTTCTGCAAAGGTTTTGAAACAAAAATAATTAAAAATTTTTATGACGCATTTTGATGGTACAAATTTCTTTTACAACTCTTTGCTACTGGATTATACTTCACAATAAAATATCGGGAATATCAAACTAAAAATATGTTGAAATATTTTTATTAACTTATGTTATCCTTAACTTTATATGAATACAATCTTTAGTTGTAACTTTTTATAATAATTAAAAACCCAATAAAAATAGTTTAACTTTTTAGTAGTCAAAATATATATTTAAAAAAACCTCTTTCATGCTCTTTCTTAGCAAGAAACGGAAGTTTTTTAGGAAAACCAAGCAAAGGAATACCCAAAAAAAAAACAAGGGGCCCAAATACCGAAAAGGGAATCCACCATGCTCCAACCCAATTACGATCTTGAGGTGTAATGTCAGTTGGCCTGTTAACAAAATAATTTAATGGTAAAACTTCATTAAAACGGTTCAAACATAAAATAATAATTTGTTTAAAACCAATTGTATAAAGCAAGGATACTTAGCTGATCGAGAAAATTACGAAACTGCAAAAATAAAAACATCAAGGACAACGCATCATGACGTAATAGCGGGAACAGACAATTCAAATATCTCTAATGTTATTGTAATTCATATAATAGTATGCAGTTTTGTCAAAGTTTTAAAAAAATGGAATGTTTGAAGTATTAGAAATAGTTTCAAAAAAGGCACTTTATGTTGCTTCACACCCCCTATGACTCATCATTTGTTGCCACTTTTTGAGTCAAAAAACTGCTTTGAGTTACCTTATATTATTTCTAAATCATCCTGTGTTTTTTTTCAAACTTAAAAAAAAAATTTACAAAACTAATAATAATTCAATTTATTCAACTAAATTGGTTATAAAAAAACAAAATATTGAAAATAAACTAACTAAATATCATTCAAAATCTAGAAAAACCTATCCTGTGTTTATTTTAAAAAACCAAAAATACCTTGAGTTTTCATAAAAAAAAACAAAACCATCCTGAATCAGCCTGAGTTTGAAAAAAATCAAATTACTCAAAGTTATCTTAGCTGTGTAACCGCTATCTGCCCTGCGTTGTGATAATAGTTAATAAGTTTACAAAATAACTAGTTGTAAACACTGACAAGTTTAAATTTATTAAAGCACTATGACGTTTGCTTAACGACGAATTTTTAATACAAAATGCTATTCTTGTTGTAGCAACGGTCAGTTTATTGTTGAACTCTGGCTGATGACATATCATTGAATTGGAACTCTGAGTGGATTGCAGTTGAGTGTTTAAACTTTTGTAAATTTGTTGCTTTAAAAGAAGTACCAAATTATAGATTAAACTTTGTTGCTTATTAAAGAAATTATTGAATTATTCTTTAGCTTTATCAACTTTTTGTATAATTTTACTTGAGTTAATACGTATTTTTTAAATCACATTTGTTATAAAATATTGTTAATTAAACTGTGCTGTGTAATTTATAACCGGTTGTTTTTAATTTAAGCTACTATTTAAGTGATTACTATACCATTAGAATGATTAAGACTAAGAAGGGCTTAAGACAAAAAAATAAGTTAACGGGTCTTGCAGATACTGAGCCATCAGTATCTGCTGACTTCAATGGCGACTCTGACTTGATATCGAACTCACGATCTCCCAGCAATATTCAAGCGACCATAAACAGCGCTCATGAAACAGAAGTAAGCGCGCAGACTAGGGAAAGTAATGAAATTGTAGATTTTAATGCTTTAGATGAAGTTGACTTAGACGTTGAGGATTTAGCTCACTTATTAGAGCAAGCTAAGGTTTTAGAGAAAAAAAATAAACTAAAAAATGAACTAAAAGCAATTTATAGAAGATTAGATACCAATAAGACCATAAATGACAGCGGCCTCACCCTTAACAATCACACCTCGCACGCTTTAGGCGAAATGTCAACACAAACAAGTTTCAAGAAAAAAACTCTTGAAAATTGTAAGCTTTTTCAAAAAATTGATGCCGTACGCGATCCGGCTGTGGAGTTACGTTTTTTTGCAGACCGGTGTACGGCTTATGGTATAACATCTGAAATGGAGAAGTTTGAAATTCTCCAGAGAATTTGGCCCCGTTCAGATATAATTGACTTCGTTGAAACACATGACGAAGACAGAACGTATAGCAGTCTTGTTAACTTTTTACAAGGCAAAGGTAGCAAATTGCCTCGTATATTAGGTGCAAGCCCATCATGGCCAGAGCCAGTTCAATTCCAGGACTTGTTTTTGGCAGCTAAGCAATGGGCAAAGTCTAAAGAGGAAGACAGAATTAAATACTTTATGCACAGACATGCCCCTAAAATTTAAAAAACAAAATTAAGGAATGTTTTGGGCTTGAATATAATGAGTTTATTAGGCGCACGGAGTTTATATGCGATATTGAAGAACAGAGGGTCTTTGAAAATGCTAAAAACTTTTCATACGAACCTCAGCGATTTAAGCACAATAAGAGATACTCTTACAAACAAAAATGGCATGAGAACATCCCACAAAAAAGGGAACATTTCCGCAGCTATGAACACAGTCGTAGTCAGGGGTATTTCGGGGAAGGGTATAACAAGCGCACGAATTACGAACAAAACGCGCTTTGTCACAAACATGCTAACTTGGGATATAGTGCAGACTATTGTGCTGCAGTCGCAACTTGTCCTATGTCTCCGTTAGAGCAACAACACCACCAAAAAAACGAGCTCCCGTCCTACACACAGTAAGAGGAGTTGAGGATGGGGTCAGAAAACCTCTTACAAAGATGGTTGAAGCTTCTCATTGTTTGTCATGCCATTTAGTTCCAACCAACGTGACAAGTAAATCCACTAAAAAGCAGTCAAAAGTATCTAAGCAGAAAATTTTTGTTCCCAGAAAACCTATAGCCTTTAGATTGACTGGTCAAGTCAAGTGGTTTCATGTTCGCAAAGGCTATGGTTTCATCCATAATGAAGAGTTAAACAGTGATATTTTTATCCATTATAGTGCCATAATCAAAAATAACCCTAGAAAATTAATGAAATCAGTTACAAAAGGGGAGGTAGTTGAATTTGATGTTGTCATGGGTAGTAAAAACTTACCAGAGGCTGCTAATGTTACAGGTCCAAACAATAAACCAGTTCGAGGTTCACGGTATGCTAAAGATAAGAGACACATCTATAACAAAAGTTTCAAATTGCAGCAACCGCCTCTACGAAATAGTTACATGTACGACAGCTGCAACAAATTAAGCAATCAGCAGCAGCGAAATAGGAGACCAAATAGTTACAGAAGGTATTACAATTCCGATTTGAGCCTACAACTTACAAGGAAGGATCTTAGAAGCTTCAAGCAAAGCTTCAGTTATAACAAGTATCGAGATTCTTCGTCAGAAAGAAGTGAATCTGGCTACGAGTCAGAAAAAAGTATGATTTTTCAGAACAATTCAGGACTAGGGAACGTGAAAGCTTTTGTTCCAAGGGTCGCATCGTGTAGGGAGATCGATAGCTACAATAGGGAACTAAAAAGTCCCCATAAGTATGCCGAAGCATGTAGCTCGGATGAATTCTAAGCGTTCATTCGGCGTAAGTATCTTTTTTTTTACTGTTTTTGAGCGTTTATGTGTATATAAGGGTAGTGAATGGAAAACAACTGGTTATAATTTTCTTTTCTTTCTATTTATTTCTTTGGTAACTAGTTTATTTAATGATTTATTAGTAGTTGATTTTTTTTTTTAGTTGTTGCAATTAAAATATTATTTTTGGTTAAAATACCTGTACAAATTTAATACAAGTTTTTCTCTCTTTTTTAACTAATTTTTCTATTTTTTTAATATCTTCAAAAGTGGTTAATTTTTAATTTGGTACTAAAAAAAAACTGACAAGTCATGGATTCGTGACATTTTTGAAATCACCAGCAGTGTCTAGAGAAGTGTGACGAGTTGCAAGCGGGCAACCTGTTTCAGCTGCAAGAGAAAAGAAGCAGTTTAATGAGTTACGTCAGTAGTTGTTTAGCAAACCAGTATGTGTGATTTTTCTTTCCTGTCTACTCATGACCTTGAGGCTTATCATTGGAGCCTGGCCAAGAATGCCAAAAAAGGGTAAAAAGAAAGGAAAATGTAACCGCTATCTGCCCTGCGTTGTGATAATAGTTAATAAGTTTACAAAATAACTAGTTGTAAACACTGACAAGTTTAAATTTATTAAAGCACTATGACGTTTGCTTAACGACGAATTTTTAATACAAAATGCTATTCTTGTTGTAGCAACGGTCAGTTTATTGTTGAACTCTGGCTGATGACATATCATTGAATTGGAACTCTGAGTGGATTGCAGTTGAGTGTTTAAACTTTTGTAAATTTGTTGCTTTAAAAGAAGTACCAAATTATAGATTAAACTTTGTTGCTTATTAAAGAAATTATTGAATTATTCTTTAGCTTTATCAACTTTTTGTATAATTTTACTTGAGTTAATACGTATTTTTTAAATCACATTTGTTATAAAATATTGTTAATTAAACTGTGCTGTGTAATTTATAACCGGTTGTTTTTAATTTAAGCTACTATTTAAGTGATTACTATACCATTAGAATGATTAAGACTAAGAAGGGCTTAAGACAAAAAAATAAGTTAACGGGTCTTGCAGATACTGAGCCATCAGTATCTGCTGACTTCAGCTGTCCTGATATTTTTAAAAACTTCAAAAAAATCCTCACCTGAGAGTCAACTCTGTAGGCTGAAAATTTATTACTTTGATTATTCTTCACAACTCTGAAGTTATTTGCTAAAATGATTGCTTTTATCATAAAAAAAGCTAAGCTTTTAAGATTTTATTTATAAACTAAGTAAATATGCAATAACTCATTAAATAATTATTTTTAACTTGTAACATTTAAAATATCTTGATATTTCAACCAAAACTGGGTTTTTCAAATGTGCAATTATTTTCTTTTATTAAAAATATTTAATTTCAGATATGAAGTTTATGTCTTATCAAATGTTATTTTTTCAATAAGTAAAGTTATATTTAAAGCATAACATAATGACGCAATTACTAATCAAAAAATCGGTTGCTTAGCTACTATCTTATATAAGTTTTAGTTGCTTGAAAAGTTTTAATGAATGTGAGTATTGTTTATCTTTTTACTTTTTATTTTTATTTTTGTTTTTATTAAAACTGATTTATATTATTTCTAACTTAAGTAGTTTTAAATGTCGTAGAAAATTGTATAAAGTTGTATCAATAATCAACAAAATATAGTTTACAGCACTAGAATTTAAGTTAATTAATAACTACTTTTTTAATTTACTTATATTTACTACATTATACACTGTAAATGACTAAGATGTATAATTCTTACTAACTATATATTATAATTAAGGCTCATAATTAGTAACAACATTTTATTCATCTTCTTTATCTTCTTTTATTTTTTCAGTATACTTATTTTATCAAAATTTCGTGGAACTGTATTAATCATTTAACTTAAAGAAACGTTCGTCAGTTGAATAATGCAAGTACTGTGCAAATAATTGTTATTGTTATACAATTTTAATATTTTGGCTAGCTTTTGAAACTTATTATTCCCTTAACAAATATTTAAAACTTCTGTACATATTATATTGTATATTTTTTGTGCACTATAAGGACTACTGATCTAAACTCTCTGCTACTACTAAACGTTTAGATTCAATGTAGTTAAAACAGACAACTTTAAGAATAGAAAAGATTGACATAAAAACTGACATCTCATCCCCAGAATTTCTTTAAAATTTTGATCACACAATTAGCATGTTTTATTAAATTAGCTAATTAATGCAAAACTAACTGTAAAATGTATAAACAAATAACTACTTAAACTTACATAGGAATTGATTGGTCTACGAACTTGTCGAGAAAAATAACTCCCAAAAAGAAACCTGCAGCTGGACCAATGAGTGTCGAGAGGAAATACAAGCCTAAAAAAAATAAAATAACAGGAAGTAATATTTTTAAGCGAATTCATTTAAAATTAAACAATAAGAATAATAATAACAATAAGAATAATAATAACAATAAGAATAATAATAAGAAGAATAAGAAGAATAATAAGAATAATAAGAATTATTATTATTAAAAAGAAGAAGAAGGAGAAATAAGGTTAATTTTATTTTGGTTTTGACACCTTTGATTTTTTAGAAGTTTTTTTTGCATTTTAATTTAATTCCTATGCACATCAATGAACAAAGATGCTCATATTTTAAACCACTTTTTATTTAATACTTAACGAGATAAAATTTTGTTTATGCATAATTTTTTAACATTATTGTTTCTACATGTAATATCTAAGTGTGTACAGACACATTTAAAACAATATATATGACATATATTTAAAAAAGTTTTTGTTAGTGTACTTTTTGATTTTTCAAACCATGTTTTTGGCAAAATAAGTTAATTTTTATGCGTTGCATAATAATATAAACAGTTGCTGTTTTTTGAAACTACCTATTTAATAAAAACTAGATTGAGAAATGGTAATTCATTAAGTTTGTACATTCAATCAAAGTAGTTCAAATTCGATCAAAAAAACAAATAAAATATCCACACACTCAGACTATGACTATTTAAAGACTTCACATCTCAGTCCGAGTTATTCACTTTTCAGTTTTTGGATTGAATTGCTTTTTGTATCCTAAAATATCAGACTAGTTTTGATCACTCGGACTGAATTTTTTTGCTTTAAAGAGTAGTAAATTAAATTGATGATGTATGTTTTGTTTAATGCAAGTGTTGGTTTGAATTAAAATATATTTTAAAATTTAAATTTTACATATTTCAGCCGATATAATTTGAATTATTATTTATACTAATTGTAAATATATAAGTGTGATCAGTTAGTGTTGTCAAAAAATCCCGGAAAAGCTTGGAATTCGACAATTTATACTTAAAAAATCTGAAAAAGCCTTGAATTTGAGAATTATCGAAAAAACCTGGAATTTTAAACAATTTTTACATGTAAAGTAATGAAACTTCGATTTGACACAAAAATCTACCATATAAATATATATTTTTTTTAAACACATTTAAAGTATCTTAACAGTATCTTTTAAATTTTTCTATACTATTGAAGACAGTTTTTTTTTACCTTTAACTTAATTATATACTAAAAAAGAAGCAAAAAGTTGTACTTCTGAAAACTTTATATTGGTGCATTGTACCTTTGCTTTCAAAATGTCTTTACCTATTGTTGTGTTTTATTTTGGAACTAAACCTACAAATTCTTCTAAAATGTCAAAAGTTTTAAAACCACCTGTAATAAAAACTCTTAAAACTAGCAATATCTATTGTTTCAGTTCTCACATCTTAACAGATTGATTTAAGTCCTAATTTGGTTTATGCGGCTTTATAATCTTCAGACATTTCCTAAACACGACTTCTTGTTGATATTGAAGAAATAAAGAAAAATATTTAACTAATGCAAACACAATTTATTTTAATAAGTTTTCAACTTTCAACGGTATCTTTTTTTAGTAATTACTTTTGCTACTTTATAACTTACCTAAACAGTTTTTTCTGATCAGTCTGTAGTAACTAAAAATAATTATGTGCGTTGTTGAAACTGACTTAAGCGATTTGTTTTTTTTTGTTTCTCACAATAACTTCAAACTAACGTATTATAACTCTTATAGCTTGTCTTATAATTCACATTTGCTCTTTTTAAATGCAACATCTTTATTGCAGATAAAGAATTGCTATAATGCTCAACAAAAAATAGGTTTTTCTAATTCATTAATAGCTTAATAAATTTTCATACATTTGTTAAAAATGTTTAAAAACTTAATTGTCCATTCAAGCTGAATTTCAATATTTTTAGTTATATAATTAATTCATTCTTAATAAACTTCGGAATTTCTTTATTTTATAAACTTTATTTTAAACAGGGTTGCCAAACAGGCTAGTTTAATTTTTTTTTTAATTCAGACTAGGTTAAAGCTGTTTAAGAATTTTTTATAAAACTCAGGTGTATCTAAAACTTTTATTTCAAACACTTTGAATAAATCTTCGAATTCTCAGAATAGTTTTTATGACTGTAGTGTAGTTTACTAATTGTAATTTTTGTCTATTTACAAATTGTGCTTTTTAAAATAATTATATTTTAAATATGTATTTAAGCTTTTCGATTTAACTTTAAGCTTTAAACAGAAAGTTTTTCGATTTTTAACTTTTAGTAAACTTTTAATATAATTTAGACATTTTTGCTTTTAAAGTGGCAACCGTATAAAAGACTAATTAATTACTAATAAGGTATTTTATTAAAGTATTCCAGCATGAACTATACTAAAAAATTTTGATTTAGCTTATCTACAGTATAAATAGGTATTAATCTTATTTAATTAACTAAATACTGAATTAACAGTGTAAACTATCTAAGACGCACAAACAATTTCTAAAGTTAACATTTTTTTAAATATGAAAAAGTGGTTCATAATATAAAAAATGTATAAAAGTGACCCATAAATGTTTTTCATGGCTTGAGTTTATAGAGAGTTAGGTTGTAAGTAAAATAATAAAAGTATTTAATTAAGTTTAACTTATTAAGTATTAAAGAAAGTATATATTTCATTAAGGCTTAAATATATTAAACAATGTAAAACTTATTACAATAGATATTTATATACTAAATAGGCATTCTATGTGTAGCTAAAAGTCATTTAAAGTAATTAAGTGAATAAAAGTTAAACTATATCTGGTGTGACCAAAACTAAAGCCAAAAGATTACTAAAACATCACTAAAACTAAAACTGTGGCCCGCGAAGATTTTGAAAACTTGAAATTTGGCCCGCGAGCACCAACTGCCTGCCGACCCCTGATCTAGTTTAATAAAGATTATTAAAAAAAATACCACGATAATCTTAATAATTAGACGTACATGAGCACTTTTATTTTCTTAAAACTCAAAATATTTTTCGAGATATGGCTAAAATAAGCTTTAAAAACTAAAATATAGTAATTATTAGTAACTATTTACTTTATGTTTTAATGAAAAAATCAGATTTTTTAACATAATAAATATAATATACCTGAGTTTTTTGACCAATACTACTTATTAAGTCGTGGCCTCATAAATTTTTTTTATGAATTTGAATTTCCATGTAACTTGTTTTTTATATTAATCAAAAGTATAAGAAAATGATAGTTTTGAAAATTAATCGTTGCTGCGATGTTAGAACAGTTGAGCTTTACATGTCTACAGCCATAGTTAAGACTTTTTTGTAAATTACCATATAATCTACATAAGCGCGAACAAAAAAGCTCTAAATTATGGCAACTATGCTTAGAGCATAAGTACGAATTGAAGCAAGCTACAGGTCAACGAAGCACACTACCAGTTAAACTAACTTATTTATGAGTGTTATGTAGCTGCTTCTTTATATTAAACGTCATGCGTCACCGTCCAAGGGTTATAATACAATAAACTGGCTAATGAATTAATGTTGTCTTCACTTAAGTTTCCTGACCAGTTTTCTTTGATAAATTTCAAAGCCTAATACATAATTCAGCAGTTATTGAAGAATCTGAAGCTGAAAAGTTTTTGGAAGTACTATCCGCACCATAGTATGCGATAATCTCATTAGTTTTATACTAGGACTGATTTTTTTAATGCGTCTTTTTGTAATAATATGATACTTTACAACTTTGAAAATAAAAGCTTTCTGTATTACAACACAATTTACTTCAAGTTATTTTATTTTCATCCTTTAACAACCAAAATCCTTTAAATGAGTATGTTACAGCTAAGTTCTTTTAAAATATGTTTTAATGCATAGTTTTTTACACATTGTCGAAAGCAAAAAAAAGAGTAGCTGTCAAATTTGCACGAGCGTACAAAATTGAGACAAAATTGGACGAGGGGATAGAATTTCACAAAGGTAAAATTGCACGAAAGGTCACTTTTGCACGGATTCAATTTTTATTTTATTTTTTTTTTTACTATCACTGTTACTCCTAACCCTTACTCGCGGTCGGTAATTATTTTTTATAATTATTTTATTTTTTTAATATTTTTTTTTGTTTTTTGTTTTTTATACTATCACTTTTACCCTTAACCCTTACCCTCGGCCAGTAACTTTTATTTTCTTTTAGTTTTTTTTTATTGATTTATCTTTTAGTTTTTATTGTTTTTTTTTTCATTTTTTTTACTCTCAGGCAAAAATGTAATGCGTGCAAAATTTACTCTTGGTGCAAAATTGTCTTCGTGCAATTTAGTGCAATCGTGCAATTTAGTCCCTCGTGCAATTTAGTAACCTCGTGCAATTTAGTAACCTCGTGCAATTTTGTCTTCGTGCAATTTTGATCCCGTTCCTAAAAAACAGTTCAACTAAAACTGTATAATATAAAACAATACTCTTATTATCACAATAAATTAGATTACATTTTTATTTCATCTATTTTCGAAAAAAAATCTAATCTCTCATGTAAAAGTAAGACAACACTAGTCTAAACTCATTTTTTAGCTTTGGTAACTGCAAACAAACATTTATAAATTTATAAAACTAATTTAATTATTATAAGTACTATTATAGGAAGGTTTTTGAACGTACTTATATACCATTTGCAACTTATTATTAATAGCTGTTAACTAACCAAAAAAATTCAAACTTCATTGAACATTTATCACTTGAGAATGAAACTCGTATAGTTTTGAAAAGCTTTTTGTAATAAAATATAAAACAAAATGAATAACTTGTTTATAACAAGTTGCAAATGGTATATAAAAACTTAATTATGAAAACATACAAAACTATTCAATTTTACTAAACTTTAAAATAGCCAAAATTTGAAAGTTGTATTAAAACTTTATAATTCAAAGTTATACTTTTATATCTCTAAACCAGCGGTTCTTAATCTTTTTTTTCATGTTTTAGAAGGTTATTACCAATTTCCTCTTTTAAGAAAGTAATTACTCAATTTACACCCAATATACATAACAGTATTTAATAAAAATTACACTTGAATACTAACTTCAAAATTTAAAGACAATTAATAAACATTAACTTACGTAACTTATATTAAAGAAAACTTAACCCGTAAAACAAGGGTATTTACCCCTAAGGGTAAATTTACCCGTGGTTAAGAATCGCTGCTCTAAACTTTTTTCTGTTTAACATAAATCAAATAAAAATAAATATCCAAATAACTACAATTTTAATTTTAGGTAGTTAGAGCTAGTTGCAAGACTAAAAAAAGTTTAAATAAACTTCTCAAAATAAGTAAAATCCAACTTTTTGTACAAATTTGGTAAGAAATTATAAAAATAAACTGCATCAACTAAATTTCATTTTAAGATTTAGAAAATAACTGGCCTAAAGTGATCAATAAAATTTTAAACTATCCAGAATTACCCTGAGTTTGTGGCAACTATATAGCTTATATATATAGTTTATAGTTTAAAATGCTTTCTTTTTTTTATAAGTTTCTAGTTTTACATATATTTGTGGCACTAATTAATACTTTTTAAAACTAACCTAAGCATAGAGAGTATGTGTTTGAGTTAATATTTTCGTTCATATACACAATAGCAAGTACAGTTAATGGAGTAGAGCCAACTCCGTTTAATATTTGAGCTAACCAGAAAGCATATTTTATATTATTTTGATTATTTTCGTCTGATGCTAAACTGCTTATACAAGACATTTCTGTAAAAATTAAATACTTTTACTACTGATACCATAATCTAAAGCTTAACTATATACTTTTATTTTGCGTAAAGTAAAAAGAATAAGGATAAAAGTTATAAATATTGTAAATATTTGATTGCTAAAATATTTGGTTAAGGGATATCCGAACTAAACAAGCTCATAAGTATATAATAATAACAACAGTTCACAAAATAATTGCTTTACTGAACTGACGTACGTTTCTCTGTTTAAACTAATAACACAGTTCAATAGAGTTCTGAAAAAGTAAGTATTTTATATAATAAAAAAAGGAAGTAGATAAATGTATGTATTTTATCAATAATAAATATACGGGTATGAGTAGACAAAGTAATAGCTAATAAAACTACAAAATCTACTAATAATATATAGTTTCATAGACAGTTTTATAATAGTCATAGTTTACTAACATTAATTAATAAGCTTTAACAGTGACACTATATAATAATGTATGACAGTTAAGTTACAGCTAAGATTAATAACTTAAAATATTTAAAACGATATAATTATTGTGTAGTAATAGTTAAAAAACAGGTTAATAACATATATAAATTAATAACTAAATATAAATTAATAACAAAATAGCTTACTTTTAAGAAGCTTTATAAATATCAAAACATAAGATGATGACAGTAGGTTTTGAAGTATGTAAAATGTTTATTTCACATACTTCAAAGTAATTCCACCTTTCTAACATCATAGTTTTGAGCATACTTGTATCTTATTCGAATAAAAACTTAATATATTATAAGTATCAAAAATTAAAACAATCATTCTACTAAGGCTACTGGCAACTTTGTCATTTAAAAACCCTGCAAAACTTTGAAAAAAAATTGTAAAAAAAAAACGATGCTCACCTTTCGGCGGCACCGTTCAAAACTTATATATCAGTAGCTACAAAAAAAAAACAGTCGTTTACTAAAGAAAAAAACTATGACTCTCTTGAGGTAGCCAAATATAAAAAAATTGGGTAAAAAAAAGGCGCCCGACTTTCGTCGAACGCCTTTGAAAAAATATAGAATGAAAAGTTGGAAAAAAATTGAGCAAAAAAGCCCTCCGAACTCGCCTAGGCTTAAACTTAAAACTAGTTTTTTTGTGATAATCAGGGCTGTCATTGGTATTTGAGAAATTTCTTCCAGGTTTTTGAAAAGTACACGATTTTGGGTCTCTTTTTAGTTTTGAGATAATTTAAAAAATTGTATCAAGTGGTTTAAAAACATTAAAAAGATACTTTAAAACTACTTTAAAAGTGATTTTTGATAAATAAAAAAATTGATGATAACCAAAAAATCTTATTTTTATGATAGACTTTTTGAGTCGAATCAAAGTTTTACTACTAAGATGCAAAAAGTATCTAAAATTTGAGGTTTTTCCAGTTTTTTTTTCCAAAAACTTTCAAACTCCAGTTTTTTAGCCTAAACTGTCAAATTCCAGGTTTTTCCAGGTTTCGTGACAATCCTGAATAATATATATCAGTAAAAATTGCGTCATAAACTTGTGCTTAAAACTTTGTTATTCTTTGCATAGCTACACAGAATAGTTATAAACAAACTTAAAATTTGAAACATTGATAATAAATTAATTACTTTAAAAGCTTATTAAAACTTCTATTTAGCTGTTTATCAGATAAGGGTTACTAAAATCCAAGTTTAGTGTAGTATAAAAATGTTTGTTAAAAATAGTTGTTATAAAAATCAAATGTAAAACAAATATGATTTAAATTCGTAATTGAGTTATCGTTTACATATTTAAGTTTTAATAAAACTGTTAGTATAAATGCATTTAAATAAAAAATGGAGACAGAAACTCATTTTGTAATTTATTTTTTGTTAACTTAAAATTTTTCGATCTACTCTTATCAAAAGTTCATGTAGATAACTAAATATATACATATGTGTAAAATAGTAAGCTTAATAAAATTGTAAGGTATGCGTCATAATAGGTAAATTTATATGTACAATGCAATGCTATTATAAAGTAATTTTAAACTATTAATGAAAAACTTTAAAACACAAGACTAAATTATCAGATACTAAACAAATTATTAAGTTAAGACGATTTCTAAAAAATCAATTATAATATTACGTTGATACCTGCTTTAAAAAGGTTTTATACGGCGTAAAATAAAGTTTAAAAAAATAACAATATATAAAGTACAAAGCTAAAGTACTAGAAATTGAAAGCATTAAATAGCAATTTTAATAAGAGGAAACGAACTTATTTAAACTTTCTTTAAAAATAAAATTAAACAACAAAAACGAAACTTAGTACATAACAAAATTACAATAAGTTAAACAAATTAGAATTATACACGTGTGATCAGATTAAAAACTAACTGTTCTTCAAATTTGTAAATACATATTTGTGAATGAAACTTATATTCCACTCTACAACAAGATTGTTTTTGTAAATATAATTAACACCAAAATAATTAAAATATTAATATATAATAACGTTTTAAAGAAATAACATTTTCAAACAAGTCTTATAACATTTTTTCGTATTATTGTGCAAGTAATGAGATACTATATATGGAGGGTGGCCTTTGGTTTTTTAGAAATCATAGAAATCTTCATAATATTTTGCTTTACAAAAAAAAATTACAGTTTTAGGAAGAACATAATTCATATATAATTATACAAATTAAGTTATAAAACTAAAAACAACTAGTATCTCACCATTATGAATAGTCATGTTATCTTCAACACATAGCAAAGACTCCGGTTCTATTTTCTAATAAATTAAAAAATTTATTAATAAAATTAAATTTGGTAATGAGAATCGTAAACTTTTTTTCTGACACTAGATATTTATGACAAGTATGAGCAACGTACGGCCAGGTTCGCGACGTAATTTTAGGCCTGAAATGTAATATGCAAATAAAATAAAATTGATCCTTTTAATATCAGGTGCTTTGAAGTGTGCTCGTAATTTAATTTATAGTACCTATTACTGCATATTAAATAAATAGTTCATTTCAATGTCCTTTTTTAGTTTTATTCAACTTATTTTTAATTACGCACCCCCATTTAAAAATAATTATGGTTAATCTGGCCCCCCTAAAAAAAAATTATCCACTCCTTTTCTATCAAAAAGTCCTTATTGATGTACTTCTAAAACTAACTTTTTGACATGAAAATTTAGTTATAGTTTTAAAAGTTTTAAAAGATGATGACAGCTCTATAATAAGAACCAAACTGAGCTTTAAATTTAACACTTATTTTACCAAAAAAAAATTCTTAAATACATATTTCTCTAATACCATCCAAGATTAATCTCAGGTTTGCAGGTAATTAAGTAGAAAAAAAGTTGCACACGCATAAAAAACTTTTGTTAAATAATGGTACACATATTTGTACAACTCGAATAAAAACTACATTTGTAAACAAAAAATGTTAGAAAGTCCCAAAACTGTATTTAATCAAGTGTATTATAAGTAATAGTCTATATAGCAGTTACGTCTGCTACCTCTCGTTTAGTTACGCACTTTTGCTGGGAAACACAATGTGCATTGATTAGCGAGAGGTGACTGTACTTGAATATTTCTAAAAATGTAAGCCCTATTAAAACGTACAATAAATGAAATACTTTTTTCATAGACATGTTTTAAATTAACTACTTTCATAAAAGACCCTTCAAAATACTTAGCAAATTAAACTAAACAAATATGTTCTAATGCAGTGGTCGTAAAACTGCCGCCCGCGAAGGGTAAAAGTGCAGCACACGAGAAAGTTTTCGTTTTAAATGGGATGCGGCCATCAAACATGCAAATTTGGCCCAAAACAGAAAATTTTTAAATTTACACTATATATTCTGGGGCTTAAAATGTAGAGTGAAAAAAGATCATCAGATCGAACGTTTCACAGAAATTTAAAACGTACACTAAATATTCCAGGAAGTAAACTTTTTTAAACTTAAATAGATATTTTAAGGTTTAAAATGAAGATAGATACAATTTACGGTAAACTCGAAACTTACAGTAGATATTTCAGGTATGTTATGATAGTAAAAACAGAAAATACAACAGTGGCCCGCAAATACTTGCAGTATGCCCGCAACCACCAAATACCTGTCGACCCTTGTTCTAACGTGAACATAGCTAAACTAATAATCTTAACTTTATATACTTTTAAACACAAAACAACTCAATAAGTGTTAAATAAGCATCTTTTTTAATACTATCATACAACATCTCACAATACTCTCAAATTTGAAATTGCTGCCAAACAGATGGATAAGTGAAAAAACGAATAATCCTATTCCTTGTATCATTATTCCAAATCCTATCCATCGTGGCTTATGACCTTTTCCTCCTAAAAATATTATGAATAATTTTTTTAAATAGCTATAATATTTTTTGAGTTTTTAAACTTACCTAATAGGAAAATCATTACAACATATACAACAATACTCAGTAGTTTACTATGCTTTTGAAACATTGAGTATAGTTTTTTTTTACTGTTTAAAGAGTGATCTTATATGAATCTGTTTACTGATGCATATCTCAAAAAATTTCTTACCATGAAAAAAGTGTTCTGATATTGTTTTAAATCTTAAGGGTGCATGACTATTCAAATTCGAACAAATAAATTCCGACAGTTCTAATTTTATAAATTCCGTGCTATTGTTCATATATCTTTTAAGGCCAAAGGGGGTCCAACTTTTTTTACAAAAAAATAATTTAGGTATTTATATGAAAGCTTTGAAGTAGGAGCTACAAGCCAGATTTTATAGATTTTAAAAATATCATTTAACTTTTGAGATATTTTATTTTTTGTAAAAGGTTTCCGATACAAACGCAAGGACCACAAAATTTTTTGGGTCAATTTTATTGAAAATTTAAAAAACTACTAAAAATCTATCTCCTCCTTCATTTTTCAAGCAACCTTCTTCAATTTTTTAGGAAATGCTCCTTACACTATAAGAATCAAACGTTACTTATGAATTTTAATAATTTTAAAAAATAAAAGTTTATGACAAAAAAATTTTAAAAAGTCTTTTTTTTAAGAAATTTTACTTAAATTTTTTTCAAGTCCAAAGTAACGTTTTTTGTTATTTTATAAAGATTAGACTGTTAAAGTTTGAAGGAGATTGCTTAAAAATGTAAGAGATAGATTTTATATAAAATAGTCTTTTTTCGCTGTCTTAGTTTTCCCTTCCAATACACCTTTTATAAGGCCCGACTTTGACCAGTCATATCTCAAAAACTAATTTGAATTATTTTAAACAGTAAAAAGCAACTTAAAGCTTAGTAAAGACTCTATAAAATAAGATCAACTTGTAAAAAACGTGGCTTAATGTGGCCAATATATTATTTTAAACAAAAAATTTCCAAAAAAATTGATTTCACATTAATATCCTATTAATTAGATCTACATGTCAGGGTTGCTGAAAGTTTTTGAAATATTTTTATAAGTTTTCTGGATTTATTATGTTTTTTTGAGGTACAAGTTTTTTTATCCATTTTTTAAAAACAAAGTATAGTTAAAAGAAAGTTATTTTAATAGTAAAAAGAATATTAAACACATACTGTTATGCTATTTCATAATAAAATTCTAAAAGTTACAAAAAACTATTGTATAAGATTTTGTATCTTATCAAAATTTTATGTATAATAGTTGTTTAAAATTCAACGTTTTTTCATGATTATAGTGATTTTAGTTCAAAAGTCTTCTTTTTTTTTTACTAATTCCAGGTTTTACAAGGATTTAAGGTTTTTCTTCATCGCTAACATATTCTTTTATTTTCTAAAATTAAATTATTATTTGAGATATGGCTTAAATTAGTTTAAACATTTAGTAATTTTGAAAATTCTCTTTAAGTAATTCAGTTTAATCTTTTTTTTTTAACTATCATAATCTCATTAATTAGACGTACAAGAGCTTTTTTATATTCTATTTTTATATACATATTACTTTTTGACATACGGTACTAAAAAACATTTTCTTTAAAAATTTGAATTGTCGGAAATTAAATTGACACTTAACCAAACCTAATATTGTAAAAACTATCTGTTAGCAAAGTTGTCTTCACAGTGTGCATCTGTGCGTGCATATTAAACTACTAAAAAATAGTTTTACAGAGCACAAAAAGATAGTAGAGAAAAAAATTATTAATCATCTATATTTTTCACTCTTTATTAAATAAAGCTTGTACCGCATCCCTCCAATTATTTTTAGTTTTTAGACATTTTTTTTACTCTTCACCAGAAATTCCAGAATGCCTCGTGTAAGTTTTCAAAAATATCCAGAATATCTAACTTAAGTTTTAAAATAAATTTTGTGCATCCTTAAATTAAGGTGCACAATAGTTTGCTTGAGTGCCCCCTTGAAGATCACATACTTCCAATTTCAACCTTTATTGTATGTCAACATACCAAAATTCAGCAAACAAGTAGAGCAAACAAATAAGTACCCCTATTTAAATCACATTTGGGAAAGATACCAATCCTCAAGCTTTTTACATACCAGCACAAGTGCCAATTGATTGGAAGAACATGATTGAACAAGATCTCACTAGAGATAAAGAGTTGGTGTATTCGAACGTTTTGGTGAACCTGTAAGCTGGTGTCACAGTATGGTGGTCATCAGTGGTCACCAGGAAAAAGAACGGTTCATCTAGATCTAGGATAACAGTAGATTTTTGACTTTTTAACAAATGTTAAAAAAGGGAGACAAAACAGGCCAGAATAATGTTTAAATGGTATAGTGAAGTTGTGTATAAAACTATTAGTGTTAAATATTTTCAAAACTCTCTTCCATGTAGCCCAAGATTATATCAATTGACTTTTTCAACAACTTTTTTCCGGTGCATAGCTTCATTAACACATTTAAAAAACTCATTTGATTATTATTATTTTATTTAAAGTACTTTCAACTAAGGGTTATCAAAACAGGAAATGTATACTTGAAGGTCAGTCTGATTTTTATATTTCCAGAGTCAGCAAACTTTTACGAGGCTTATTTTATAGATTTTTATATTTTATAAGCTAATTTCTAACCATTCTTATCCAAACATATTAAAAATTAATCAAAAATAAATTTTCAAAAACTTTAATTGAAAATAACATGAAGAAAAAAATTTTGCTGATTCAGAAAATATGCAAATAAGACTGACCTTTAAGTAAACCACCAGCCCCATAACAGTGTTTTAGTGAGAATAAAGAGAAATGAAAGTATACTGAAATTTAAACATTAAAAAAATATATAATATATAAAATGAAGTAATAATCGAGTCTAAAATTATAATTTATAAATAACTAAGAGATAATGCTATGAAAGCATTACTGTTAACTGATAAAAAATATTAGTTTAAATTATACTACTTGAATAAGATTTTATTTTTCAACTGATTATCTCGTTTGAATTATTTCAAACGCGAGAAACATTGTTTTGACAATAAAATTCAAAACTTTATAGAAATTAAAAATCATACTAAAGCAAATCAACGGTAAAAACTTACAATAAATGTAAACTTTTAAAACACTTAAGATAATTATTACTATAAAACTTGTTGATATAAAAATTATAAAAGTCTAGTCTTGTTTTTTAATTTTTATAAAACTACAGACTAGTATTTTTTTTTAAATACAGACAAAAATGTTTTAACTACATATCGAGTAACCCACCAAAATAACTGACAGGAAGAATACTTAGAAGACCTGCTATGTCATACATGCTGACTATCAATCCTACTTCTGAAGCACTCATCTTATATCTATTTTCTAGTGATGTGATGGATACCTTTTATATACAGGATCGTTAACTTAAAATTTGCCAATTTAATACTAAACTAATAGTAAAATAATGTATACAATATAAAAAAATATTGAAAAATGTTACAAAGCAGAAAACTTGTTTTGAAAGTTTTTAAAGTTTAACTTATAAGTTTGTTATTTTAATAAAAAGGCAGTTTTTTTATAATAGTGTGTTGACTTCTAGGATAATCGTGGAAATTTAAGATAAAATAATAACATATTTTATAGTTACCTTTTTAATCAACACTATAATAACTTCTAAGATTCTGATAGTATCAAATTTTGAAAATAGCTAAACTAAATTACTATGTTATTATAAACTAAAACAGATTTTTGTCGTCTTTTAGACAATCAAACTTTTTTAGTATCAATGGCTTTTATACTTTCAGTGATGTCATAGAAGTCTACAAGGGACCTTAAGTGGAACTGCTGCAACGAGATATGTTTTAATCAATGACAGCAGTACAGTTTCTAACAAGTTTTTTTTTGAACTATCATTGTAAAATTATTTTTTGACCATATTTTGCAATTGACTAAAAAATCCTGCTTTTATTTACGTTGCAGAATGGAGGCAGAGGTAAGTCTGAATACTACCTTATGTAAAATATAACAACAAACAATTTATTAAAAAACAGTTGTAAATAATAACAGTATTATAATACTGACATATAAAATTATAATTATTCCCATATTAACAACAAACGATACATTTAATTTGTCTTGTGGGAAATGCAACAGCAACAGCTCTAAGCAAATCTATAAAAGTAGAGACATAACCATCAAGAATTATAAATATTAAAGATATATATATAGAGGTAAAAACACAATAGTAATAAAAAATTATACAGTATCCTTCTTTTATTGCACTCACATATGTTTCTGTGTGTCAAGCGAATCAACACACTTCAACTGAGCTCTGTAAAAAAATAAATACTGCAAAGAAAGAATAAAAGCTAAAGTAGATAAAATACTATTATTTTACTATATTTTTATTAACCTATAAAAACCTATAGTAATTACTTTTATTTTTAATGGACATATGTATATACCTACTTTAGCTTCTATTCTTTCTTTGCAGAATTTATTTTTTTACAGAGCTCAGTTGAAGTATGTTGACTCGTTTGACACACAGAAACATATGTGAGTGCAATAAAAGAAGGATACTGTATAATTTGTTGTTATTATATATTCCAGTGAACTTGTTTCGCTAGGATCTTTTGTTAACAAACGCTAAAATTTATATTTTGAATAGATAAAACCTTAATAGTCATTTTGTAGACACCAATAGCTTAAGATTTTAAGTTGCCAAGTAAGAGCTTCAAATCACATAGCAATTTTTAAATTTAAATTTTTATGAGACAGACCTATGTCTGACATGACAACTTTAAAAAACACACTGTTAAAACCCGAGACGGATTAGTTTTGCACGAAGGGTCATTTTTGCACATAGGGTCTTTTTTGCATGAAGACAACTTTGCACGAGTGACAATTTTGGACGATAGGTATTTAAGCAGATTTCCCAAGTCTTTTACTATGAAATTTTTCCAATAATATAAGGAAATAATTTAGATTAGATATTATTATTTTATTATTAAAGTTTCGGTTGTTCTGAATACTGACCATGTTCACTAAATACTGACCATGTTTCGACCACGACATTAATATTGTGGCATTTTAACATTTTCTTTAAAATTTAAACATTTACAAAAAATAAATGCTTTATTTAAAATTTTATGAAACAAAAAATTTTTAATGTCTCTAACTCACTTACACATACTTTAAATTTATTACTTAAGTTTTCTGCTAAAACTAATAATTTTCTAAAGTGGCATTTCAACTTTTATATCAACTAATTTACTTAAAACAAAACTATTTTATTAATAAAAGGTATTAAAATGTAATGGAAGTTAAAATTATTAGAAGTTTGAAGAATATTCAAGTAAATCTTAAAGGACCTTGTAGTAATAGGAACGGGTCTAAATTGCGCGAAGACAAAATTCACGAGGTTACTAAATTGCACGTGGGGACTAAATTGCACGAGAACAAAATTGCACGAGTGTACAAAGTTGCACGAAGACTATTTTGCACGGAAGGTCAATTTTGCGCGAGTTACAATTTTGCACGTAAGGTCAATTTTGCACGACAGACAGTTTTGCACGGAGGGTCAATTTTGCACAAAAAAATACTAACTTAAAATAACTAAAAAAAAAAAATATTAAAACCTTTATATATTATTTTTTTTAAATAGTAAGCATGTATTAGTGGAATTCATTATAATTTAATTAGGTTTAATTTTTTTTTTTTTTTGATTAATTTATTTAGCTTATTTTTAATTAAAATTAAATATTTGTATTTAAAAACTAATATAAATTGAAATAGTTTTTAATAAAAATAAAACTAGAATCTTATTTTAATAAAAATAACCATTATTAAGAATAAACATGTATTGATGTGAACTTAAATTAAATTAAAATTATACTTAACTTAAATATGAAAAAAAAAATAATAATAATATTTACATGGGTAGGTGTTAAAATTGCACGAGCGTACAAAATTGCACGAGGGGACAAAATTACACGAAGATACTTTTGCACAGAAAAAAACGAGCATGCAAAATAGTGAGACAATTAGTTAAATTTTGAAAGGAGAAAATCCGTCTGATGAAACTTTTATTGTGCATTGTACAGAAATTTCTTTTATGGCTGTGTACTTCCATAAACTATACTTAAATTTTTTTTTTTTTTTGTTTTATATAAAAGTTTTCAACTAGATATTTTAGTTTTCATTCAAGTCTTTTATAATTTAAAGTTCAAGTTATAATATTTATTAAAATATTATTATCTTACATTTACTTTATGTTTTAACTTTTTAAATACACTTTCAATACATCCGAAAGTGTAGTTTTTGCAAGCTTTTAAGTTTCTCCTGCTCTGTTTTTTTTTTCTTTATCTAACCCAGACTTGTGATAAAGCACTGTCAGAAGCTATTTTCTTTCTACTTTTTTAGAAGAAAAAGGAGATACAAGCTTTTGACTAAAATTAAAAAAATAAAATAATACAACAGCTACAATTAGCTAATTTCTATTTTTAACAAAAAAAAACTTTTTTTTTCTTTAATCACTTAAGATCATTTTAGACACGTTTAAAAATTTCTATACCTATTCATCATTTATTTCTAACAACAAACGAACGTGTTTGCTATACAATCTGATAAGGCTTTATAATAATGATACGGCAGTATTGTTGGCAAGCAAAACTTTAACCGTGGAATATGCTAGATTTAGTTTAAAAGCTGTAGGATTTTTAAATTATAAAATGATTAACTACCATAACTTTTCAAACATTCATAAATTTTGCTGTTATTCTTTCAATTAATTACTGAAACAATTAGTATTTATTTAATAAATGGTCTAACAAATAATCATTAAAACTTATTTGAATATTACTAAAGACCACAAGGGGTCACAACTTGTTTTTACTTGCTGATTTAATTTTATAATCTTATGTAAATTATCAGACACTTTTATCTTAATTGTCAAAATTAAAGATTTTTTTGAAAAAGTTGAATGAGATGAAGTTTCTTCGGAATGACAAAAAAAACTATTTTAGTGGAAAACTTGTTATTGACTTCATTCTACATAATCTTTTTTTAAATTTACATTTAATCCAATACTAAATTTTATTAATTCACTTTAAGAAATTTTAAACTGTTTTTTTAATAAATTAAATATAATTCTATCTTTTTATCAAAATTTATATATATTTTTTGTACTAAAAGAAATATTTTTTATTTTTTATATCTAAAACTTATTTCTTTTAAACTTGAAGTTTCTGACTTAAATTCTTAAGAAGAAGGTAGACTTTTAGTAAATTTTAAAACTTCTATGTATTTTGACAATAAAAAAGTAATCATAAGTGAAACTTTTATATTCTTTACAAACGGACTTGTAGATTTTAAGTCATTATTAATTTATGAACAAAAACATATTGACCCCCACAGCTATAAAATTATGCCATTCATAAACAAGACAACATTCAACTTAGAAAACAGACAAACCACTTTAGTATAGTCAGGGTTGTCAAAAGTTTTTTGAAAAAAATTTTTCGGTTTTTTAGAGAACAAATTTTTTTGGTCCATTTTTAGTATAAAATTAAATTTAACTTAAAAACTGTCTTAAATGGTGTAAAAACATTAAAAAGATACTGTAAAGCTATTTCAAATGTGCTTTTTAATAAAAAGTGATAAAAATATTTTTGTGTACGATAGTTTTTTGTATCTAATCAGAATTTCATTACACATGTAAAATTCTTTTACATTCCTTTGTTTTAAGGATTTTACCTAAATTGTCAAATTCCAGATTTTTCCAGGATTCTAGGTTTTTTAGCTACCCTGGTACAGTGTATTGCTTACATTGAATATGTACATTCCTTTAATGTTGTATGTAGTAATCATTACAAAGAGCTGATTTTATAAACAAAAACATACAATTATGAGTATTTATAAATAACTTTATTATACTTTTCAGTTAACAATAGGGTGCATTTGTTGCTTACCTTGAAATTTCGCTTAGTGAAATTTTTCGACGTTGGGAAATCACATTAATAGACAGCACAAAAAAAATTAGCTTCCTAGCTTTAAGCCTGCTGGAGAAAATCACTTTTGTAAATTTTGCTTTATTTCGGTATATTTAAAAAGAGGAAAAAAACTATTTCACTAAAAGTTTATTTACTCTTACGTTATTTGAGATATTTACCTTTAGCGGTTTGGAAATGTTTCTTTGCCATATTTAGAAAATTCTGTACAAGCAAAATTTTTAAAAAATAAAAACTATTAAAAAAATTAATAAAAAATAAAACTGAACTTCTTTCTTTATTTTTGCAAAACTTTTTTTTTAAACTTTGTTTATACAGAGTTTTCTAAATATGGCAAGGAAGATTTTCTAACCGTTTCAGGTAATTATCTCAAAATACGTAAGAGAAAAAAAAAACTAGTGAAATAGTTTTTTTTTTTCCTCTTTTTAAATATACCGATATAAAGTAAAACTTTCAAAAGTATTTTGCTCCAGCAGGCTTTTAGCTAAGAAGCTAAATTTTTTGGTGCTGTCTATTTTTGTGATTTCTTAACGTCAAAAAATGTTACCAAGCGAAACTCCAAAATTTTCATTTTTCAGGGGCAACAAATGAACCCTAGTAAACATACTTGTCTTTTAAGTTGTAAAAATTATCTCAATGCTTAAAACAAAATTAATAAAATAACCCTGAGAGCTCCATTTGTAATTGCCCCAGTAAGAAAGTTTACACTGCTACAAATGAATGCAAAAGTAATGCCATTGTTCATATACCTTTGCATCCAACTGGGTTTAAACATACCAAATCCATATGCATTATACCTGGAAATTTCAGCTTCAAAATCTGCTTTCAGCTTAGTTTGGGATTTGCTTGAGGATTCAGCTGTATTAGAGTCCATTCTAAAAATATATTTTTAAAAGTTAGTATTTATAACAATGATGCATACTAGATAGTTTTTAATATTCATTTTAATAATACAAATGTTTAAGCACTGCTTTGGTTTATTACCTGGTTTCGGTGAGCCTTAGCCGACCTTTTCAAATAATTTCAAAACAGTAAATAACATTTAGACATTGGCAGTAATGTGAATCTGAACTCATTGATGCGTAAAAAATAAATAAACATTAACTATTCAAATTTTAATGAAAAATGCATAATTAGGTGAACTAAATATTGGTATTAATTAATAAATAAAAATAAAAGAAATTAAAAAACTAAATGCAGTAATATAAACGAAAACACAACAAATTCTTAACAAAATTCTGAAAAAAACTAACGGATGATTAAAATGCTAAAAATATTTAAATTATTAGGTTTTAGACTCATTCCAATAGAATAATAAAAATTTGTTTCTGTGCCTGCAAGAACTCATTACTTCTGATCTTTTATTAATACAGTTCTTATCTGCTTGTAGGATCTTTAATGCTTCTTTCAAGCACAACCTGCACGTCTCGATTCTCGGTCTTGATTCATATTCTTTTTCCAGTATTGTCCAAGTCAATTCAAAATTCTTATTTTCGTTCTTCAATGTGTGGATGTATTTTGATAGCTCAGTTGCTTGTTTGTATTGAATATAATTTCTATCTTCTGGGTTGCTATTTATTGTTGTTCTGTGGGTTGCCACTCTTTTTTTAAATTGGTTGGCGCTTAGACCAATATATGATTTAGTTGCATTGTCAGTTTTTACTGTGGCCTGGTATATGACATTTTTTGCTCTACAGTTACCGCCTTTCAAAGGACATTTCTCTTTGTTTCTACAGTTACATGTTTCATCTTCATCATTCTTGTTGCAGTTTGTGAGCTTCTTGTTATGATTCTTTATGATTGCCTCAATGTTTGGCAAACAGCTGTAACTTAATTTGATGTTGTTCTTATTCAAGTATTTTTTGAATTTACTGTCTACTCCGAAGTATTTGTTTATTATTTGGAGAAATTTCTTGCCAATGTTTGTTTTTATTGATTTGCAGTATGGTGGATTAAACCATATTATTTTTCTTTTTCTTTTTCTAGGCCGTTTCTTTCCATCATCTTCATCTTTGAACTTTATTTTGTAATTATAGCCACTTAACTTTATTGCATCATTGTAATCTTTACTTATTTCATTGAATAGATTTTCATTGCTAGAATTTTTGGAAAGTCTTTCTTCTATCATTTTTGGGATATTAATATTCATTTAAACATTAATTTGCAACTTATAACAAATCTACTTGTAACTTTTTTAAATATATTGATAGAAACATAATGACCTAATAAGAATACATTACTAAAAATTATTTATACAAAGAAGCTCTACTTGATAATGTTATGTACTTAGAATTATATAAAACAAACCATTTAGTAGTTAAAAAATTTATATAACTAAGTTAAAAACAGAGGTTTTCTGAACTAAAACTATTATCTAGAACAATTTGCCACTATTTGAAGGAAAAAAAACAGTCTAAGTGACCAAAAACTAGTCTGTGTTCAATGGAAAGTTTAAAATTTAGTAGTTTAAGTCAGACAGTGAAATGACTATAGTTGTTAAAAGCTAAAAAGCTAAAACATAAAAATAATAACAGAAAAACTTGAAATCTATAAAATATTTTAAACTCGTAAAAAATAGCCTGAGATTTAGGAAAGATATCAAAGCAAGTCAAAAATTTGTAATTTCCAAACGAGCCTGAGTCAGACTGAATTTAAAAAAAATTCTAACTAGCATAAGTTAGTCTGAGTGTGTGGAAACCCTGTTAAAAAGTCACAGAAAGTTTATCAAGTTAAAATATATAATACTTTTTAAATCATGTAAAATTTAAACCTTAATATAAGATAGTTTTACAAAATGTAACTTGCTTTCAACTTTTTTTAATTATTAAACTTTGTTTATCAAACTCAAGAAACTTTTAGTTTATTTCATAAAGTAAGACTTAAAATCATCTAAAACATACACTCATCTTAAGCTTGAGTTCAATACCCAAATCTAACAAATACAAAAAACAACATCAATAAAATAGATGTTTGTACAAAAGAAAATTTACCTGTCTTGTATGTAATCATTATAACATACCCAATACATTATAAAATGTTGCATTAATTAAATTTGGTTTAAAATCTTTAATATATCGAAGATAGGAATTTGATTTGTTAACTCTTTATAAAATTATTTAAGGAAACAAGGTTTTTTCAATCAGTTTTTGCCAGAACAATTAAAATTTGAGAGGAAATAATAAAAAATCACACATAAACATGATTTTAAAAACGGACAGTGGCAAAATTCATTTTTCCGCAGAACAAAAACCATGTGGAAGTAATTACCACAGGATGTGGTATCGTGTAGGAGAGCAAACATTTCCGTTTTGAAAAAAAAAACAATTTAAACACTATGAACATTATTAAAATTCAATAATTTTTACTAATAACAATAATAATAGTTTAAAGTAGTTTATATAATTTTTATATCATCTAATTAAGCAGGGAGTTCCAATATTTTTTTACAAAAATTAACATTGGCACTTATTTCAAAGCTTAGAGTGTATACTATTAGATACTTTTTATAGAAAAAAATACTATCAACTTTTGAGATATAACAAGTTTTGTAAAAAAATTCCGATACAACCGTATAGAATCAAAAATTTCAAGGTTTATTTTATAGGAAATCTGAAGAATTTACAAAAAATCTATCTCCTCTTCATTTTAAAATCAATTTATTTTAATTTTCAGTAAATGTACTATTAATATTACAAACAACTTGTATAAGCAAATTTTCAAAAAAATTAAAAATAAACTTATGACCAAAGTTTAAAAAATCGATTTTTTTGTTCATTAAAACAGAAATATTTACAGAATTCAAGAATCTGTTACATACAAATCGTTAAAAATTTATCTAAAATTACTGTGAAAAATTATTAACACAATTGCTCAAAAACCAAAGAAAATAGACTTTTAGTAAAATAGTCTATGTTTGCCCTTTTATAATACACCTCCCATTAAGAACCTATTGAATGCCTAACTTTGATGGCTTATATCTCAAAAGTTACTTTGAATTTTGGAACATATGAGACCAGTAATTACATAAAAAGATATACAATACACACAATTTAAATAAAACTAGATATATTTTTAGCAATTCTCATCAGTAGAGTACAAAGCTAACAAGACATAAGATTTTACAAACTTAAATAGTAACCAAGTAATCAAGTGATTAATAAAAGACAAAAGCAATTAGTAACAATTAAAATAATTAAAAGTTTACTTACGTTATAATTGATCTACAGTAAAACTAAACACAAATAAAATAAAAACAACACTTATAAAGTATTACGAAAATAAAGAAACAATATAGTCAAAATATTTTTGCTTACATAAAACAGGTTTCCTTAACAAAATACAAGTGGCTTCTAATTTAATCAAATCGAAAACATTACTACAAGTTTTAATAGTTTCAAATATATTTAGATTAAAACTTTACACAAGTTGAATATTAATCAAATGTTCTGCAATGGATGAACGTTTTAGATGCATTTAAAACCTTGACCGGTATATCATATTTCTTATCTGAAAAGTAAAAATTGTCTAAACTCTTTGGTACATGCTCTTTTATCCTTTTCCTTAAATATCTTGTTGATAATCCAATATAGCTTGCTTTACTTTGAATTTTATCAAGCAGTAAAAAGACAAGAGGCTTACCCAATTATGTTAAAAATAAAACTAAATTTAAAAAAAAGTTCCTTCCTACAAAGGTCCTATAAAGGGGGTGGGTGTCAGAATGACACAGCAACAAAATGACACGGTGCGTCACTTTGACACGGAGGGTCACTTTAGCACGGCGACAAAATGACACGGTGCTTCACTTTGGCACAGCGACAAAATGACACGGTGCGTCACTCTGGCACCGTGCGTCACTTTGACACGGAGGGTCACTTTGGCACGGCGACAAAATGACACGGTGCTTCACTTTGGCACAGCAACAAAATGACACGGTGCGTCACCTTGGCACAATGCGTCACTTTGGCACGGAGGGTCTCTTTGGCACAGCGACTAAATGACACGGTGCGTCACTTTGACACAGCGACAAAATGACACGGTGCGTCACTTTGGCACAGAGGGTCACTTTGGCACAGCGACAAAATGACACGGTACGTCACTTAGGCACGGGGTGTCACTTTGGCACAGCAACAAAATGACACAATACGTCACTTTGACCCAGCGACAAAATGACACGGTGCGTCACTATAGCATGGATTAACAAACTTATAAGCTAAACTAAACTTCTTCAGTAATATAACTTTTATTTGTAAAATTTTGATAGCAATTAGTTAAACAAAAGATTTTTTACATTTTTTCCAAACTATAGTAGCTTGATACATTTGAAACTATATATGATACAATGCTTTAAAATTTAAGTCATAGTATAAAAACAAAAATATTTTAAAGTTTTCTTTTTTACGTTTCACGACTTTTTATATTTATGTGATGAATAAAATTTGGTACTTTTTGTTAAACATTTAATTAATTATTATCAGGAATTGTGATAAAAAATAACTAAGATTTAATTTATTACAGAGTTAATTTGTTGTAAGAATAAGTCATGCGTGTTTTAACTCTAGTTTTTAAAAATACAGAGTTAAGCTGCTTTTGTAGGAACGAGCCAGTTATATTAAATATGTTTGATATTTTAACCTAGTAGTTTGTTTAAACATAAAAGTTTTTTTCATTACTGTTTTTTAAACGACAAAAGATTATCGCTCGAAAAGTTATACCAAAGAACATTTCAGTTATCGAGTCGTGAATCACATGTTTTAACAATCTTTTACGAGCAGTTAAAAATAATTTTTTTTAATGTAAAGTCCTAAATTTCCAAAAACATACAAAAAAAATATTCAACAAAAGTTAATAAGTTAGGATGTTTACTCAAAACTCTGTATTGAAATTTGTATAATAAACTTGTCTAAAAGCATATAATTAAAATAAACGGTCCTGGAGCCTAAATTTATGAAAAAGTTAAAATAGTATTATGAACAGTTTAGAGAAAATTAAGAGTCTGATGCAACCATTCATGCGCATTTATACATTTATCACTTTTAAGAAAATTAAGCACTAGAGGTTATACATACAACATTGCTGCTGCAGCCTAGAATCAACATGTTTTTGAAATTGTATTTGTTTATTGATTTATTCTAAGTCTTTTTTAACCACTCATTACTACTTTTAAGTATCTTTTGATTTTATTTCTAAGTAGTTGAACACCTTTAAATATAAATATTCTAAAATAGCTTTGTCTGAGTATTAAACTGTGTTTTAAGAGTTTTAAAACATTCAAAATATTTTGTAAAGTAAAATGTACCATTCACTCATGTGTATATTATCAAATCTTGACAATATTAATTGCGAAAATGTTTTATTTTGCGAAGTTTTACTATTATAACAGTAAAAAAAATTATATTTTGTTAAAGCAAGTCTACAATTGTATTACAAATGTGTAGTAGTGGTTTATTGAGTTTTATTTAAAGAGATGCTTGATGTAGGGAATGTTTTGCTAAAAATAATTAATTTATTTGCGGTTATTTGTATTTATACTTTTATCTATGCATTTTTAGTGCTAAGGTGCACAATTTTATTTGCGAAAGAGCATTATATTTTACTTTTAAGTGCACGATATATGTTGCAACTAACATAAGTCGCATAGAGGCGCAAAACTTCGATTATTTAAGTCAAGTGCACAATGATTTTTTGAAGATGTTACTAACGTAAATCGTCAGGGAATTAGAATGTTGCTGAAGTTTAAAAAATATGTTTATATGAGTTTTTATCTTTCTTTTTCGTAAAATGGCAAGTCTTTTTCTAATTTTTATTACTCATTTCAAGTTCTAGTACAAAACTGTGTTTAAGTTTTTCCATTCGAAAGAAATCAAAAATAAATTCCCTTTAATTTTGGCAGTCGTATTTTGTTTAAAAAAGTTGCTGCTTTTGCATCTTTTTGAACGTTGTTTGATACAAATAGTTATTTGTCATTTATTAAGCACAGCTTTTAAGCACACCTAACACCTTGCTACTGCTTAAAAATGAGTATGTTGTTTATAAGTACGACGATAGACAATAGAAGGTATAAACATTACATGTTTTACTTTATTCTATGAAGTCACAATCAAAAATTCCTGCGGTCTTTGTTTTTAAAATTAATCAATGTGATTGTTGCTGATTCTACAAAACCGGTTAGAAGACAGGAAACCGAAAAGTTTCCTAGAAAAATAAGATAGTTGTTTAAACCAATGAAGATTGAAGTTTCACAACAAATCTTTCCCTCCCTTAATAACCACACAGTCATTTTGTCGCTGTGCTAAAGTGACCCTCCGTGTCATTTTGTTGCTGCGCCAAAGTGACCCTCTGTGCCAAAGTGACGCACCGTGTCATTTTGTTGCTGTGCCAAAGTGACCCTCCGTGTCGTTTTGTTGCTGTGCAAAAGTGACCCTCCGTGCTAAAGTGACCGACCGTGTCGTTTTGTCGCTGTGCCAAAGTGACGCACCGTGTCATTTTGTCACCGTGCAAAAGTGACCCTCTGTGCCAAAGTGACGCACCGTGTTGTTTTGTTGCCGTGCCAAAGTGACCCTCTGTGCCAAACTGACGCACCATGCCAAGGTGACGCACCGTATCATTTTGTTGCTGTGTCAAAGTGACGCACCGTGTCTATTTGACGACCGTGTCATTTTGTTGCTGTGTCAGTCTGACCCACTCCCCTATAAAGGCTATAGGGGTAAATCACTTTTTTGGAAATTGATCTGATTTTGTAGTTTTAATTTAGTTACAGTTGTTTTTTACAGATTTGAAAAATAAAAATAATTTTTGAGATATAGTCTGTTCAGGTCAGAGAGTACATTAGGTTTCTATGAGTGGAGAAAACTATCAAAATTTATGTTTTAATGATTCTTATCTATCACAGGGTTGTCACATACTTAATTAATTTTTGAAAAATTTAGGTTGACTCAGAGTTGTTTTAATTTTTTATTTTCAAAAACTCAGGCTAGTTTAGATATTTTGTACAAAACCTCAAGGTACTTTTTAACTTTACTTTTCAATCTCAGGGTACTTATTTTTTTCTTATTTTTCAAATTCTAAGAAGTCCTTTCGTAAGTATTTTTGTATTTCTAGATATAAAAGTTTGATTGAGACTTTTGTTTCAGTTGTTGGCTTAAATAAATTAGTTTTTTAAATAACCTCATATACTCAGGCCAACTCGATCTTTTCTTACAGTTTTTAAGCAATCTTTCTGAAACTTTCTAAGTTTGATCTAAACTTAATTGTAAACATTTCTTTTTAGAAATTTTTGATTTTGAGTAAAAAAAATTCTTATCAAAATTTTTTAAGTTTGATCTTTTTTTTTTTTGTAATTTAAATTCTAAAAAATAAACTTTTTTTTTGTTTAAACATTCTTACAAGGATTTTTTTATTAATGCAAGGAGCATTTTCTGAAAACTTGAGGTTAATGACTTAACTATAATGGAAAAGATAGATTTTAGGCAAATTTTTAAATTTTGAGAAAATCGGCAATATTTTTTTTTTCATATGTCTATATTGAAACTTTTTACACAACTATCAATATCTCAAAAGCTTTTTTTCTGTAAAAAGTATCTAATAGTATATACAGGGTTGCCAAATGTTTTTGGTAAATTTTCTCCAGGTTTTTAAAATTTTCTCCAGGTTTTCAAAATTTCCTCCAGGTTTTTAAAAGTACACACTTTTGGGTCATTTTTTAGTTTAAAGTAAAAAGCTGTATTAAACAGTAAAAAAAATTGAAAAGATACTGTAAAGCTACTTTAAATGTGTATTTTAATACAAAAAATTTTGATGATGACAAAAAAAAATTATCTTTATGTGAGATTTTTTGTGTCAAATCAAAATGTTTATATATGTAAAGATTGTTCAAAACTCCAGGTTTTTTTTTTCAAAATTCCCAAAATTTCAGGATTTTTAGCCTAAATTATCAAATTCCAGGTTTTTTCAGGTTTTTCCAGAATTCCAGGTTTTTGGCCACCCTGTATATAATTAAAGCTTTCAAAAAAGGAACCTTTCATATAAATAAAATTCAATTCAAAAAAATACATTTAAGTATAAATAAACAAAGTTTTATATATCAAATGATTCACTTAAATGCCTAGCTTATTGATCAATATTTTTTACAAATTTAAACAGTTATTAATCTTTACTGCTTTATGGGTATCAAACTGCAAGTCTGCAATAAAAAAAATTAATTTGACGAACTATGCAAAAATTTATAAGAATATAGTTAAATTCATGGAAAGGTTTATATTTAAAAAAATGTAGTATAAACTTTAAATAACACATAATAATTAATTAGGTTATTCTGTAAAACTAAACTAAATTTATTAATATTTTAATTAGGATTTTTTTTAATATATAGATAAAGATAAATTTATTATGCAGGGATCCCACTTCCCAAGATTTTGGAATCTTATGAAAAACCATTTGACTTTCCTAGAAAAAAATTTTAAAATAGGTGAAAATCCATAGAATTCACTTTTTTTGCTTGATGATAAAATTTTTGTCATAATTTAACTAATATTATTGTTTGATTTATAAACTTTATTTATATTCTAGATTTAATGCCTTAAAAAAGGTAGAATTAAATATTATAAAAATAGTTAGCAGGATATTAATCAGTTTTTTTTTTGCTATTTTTGTTTTATTTTAAGTGAGGGAAACAAAGAATAATAGGTAAAGTATTTAAGATTTGATACTTATAATATTAAAGATGCAATAGTTGTTATTATATTCTATAAGAAATATAAAATAGTCATTTAGACTTTGAAACACTTAACTATATTCTATAAAAGTGAACTTAATAACTCTTCTAATGAAAATAAATTTCAACTTATCAGTTGATTTAAAAACTAAGTTAAAAAGGGTTGCTAAAAAGTCTGGAATTCTGGAAGAATCTAAAATTATGTACAAAACAACTAAAAGACTTAAAAATACCTAGAATTTTGAACAATTTTTTTTTTGTAACTTTTGAATTTTGATTTAAAGTTTTTTTGTTGAAGTTTTTATTTTATTTGAAAAATTTATCATATACAATTCATTTGTATTAATTAGATTTTATTATCATAAAACACAATTATATTACCACTACAGTATCTCTATAGTATTTTTATATCGTCTGAAATAGTTTTTTACCTTAAACTTGATTTTATACTATAAAAGATCAATAAACTTGTATTTTCAAAAATATGGAAGAAATTTCAAAATACTGCAAAATAAACTCAAAAAACCGTTGGCAATCTTGTTTAATGAACAGTATACACAGTAGCTTACAGTAGTATCACTCTGGATAACTACAGACAGTTTGAAGTATTTTAAAATATCAGGATAACTGAGTATAATCAAATAATCAAATCTTAAAAAAAAAATTATCAGCAAAAAAGTGAATAAAAGAAAAGATTTTTAGCAGCGCCAAAAGGACCAGGAAATCACAATTAAATTTTAAAATATTTTTTTTTAGTTTAATGTTTATATATATTTGTATTTCTGCAAAATTTTATTTAAGGGTATAGGGGTGTTAACACCTTTTTTTGGTTTTTGATCTTATTTTGTATAGTTTTTACTAAGCTACAAGATGATTTTTACAGATTTAAAAAATTCAAAATATTTTTTGAGATATTGCCGGTCAAAGTCGGAGGCAACAATAGGTTCCTTGTGGGAGGCACAAACTAAAACAGCAAAGATAGACTATTTCACTAAAAATCTATCTTCTACGTTTTTTGAGATAACTACTTAAAATTTTCAGGAAATGTTCCTTGATATATTTTAAAAATTCTGTCAAAACAGAACTTAAATAAATAAATAAATAAAAATTTTATATAAAAAATAAACAAATCAACAGTTTTTTTTTAGTGTTATTGTTATAAAATTTTTATTTTTTTTTTTTTAATTCTGTTCGGACAGAATTTTCTTAATATATCGAGGAACATTTCCTGAAAATTTGAGGTAGTTATCTCAAAAAACTTAGGAGTAGATAGATTTTTAGTGAAATAGTCTATTCTTACCGTTTTAGTTGGCGCCTCCCATAAGGAACCAATTGTTGCCTCCAACTTTGACCGGCTATATCTCAAAAATTATTTTGAATTTCCTAACTCTGTAAAAAGCATCTTGTAGCTTAGTAAAAACTATATAAAATAAGATCAAAAACCAAAAAAGGGTGTTTACCCCCCTTCCTATGCCCTTAATAATTAATGCTATAGAGGGTCCAACAATCTACTTTATTTAATTTACATTGACTTTTATTTGAAAGCTTTAAGAATCTACTCACAATGTGTTTACAGTAAAAGTGCGTAACTAAAAGAGAAAATGTAACAGAACAATAGGTAGCAAATATGGGAACCGGTCAAACATGCAAAAAGACACTTTTGCACAAAGAGTCACATTTGCACAATTGGTCTCTTTTGCATAAGGAATTTTTGGCACGGAGGGTCACTTCTGCACAATAGGTCATTTTTGCACAAGAGTAATATAAAATAAATAAATAAAAACGAAAAAAACAGAAAACAAAAAGATAAATTAATAAAATACAGAAGAAAAATTAGTTTTCGACAGAGGGTTAGGGGTAACAGTGATAGTAAAAATAAAAAATAAATAAAAAACTAATGTAAATTATTAATCAAAAAATAGAAAAATAAATAAACAAAATTCAAATTAATAAATAGCAAAAAAAAAAAAGTTACTGATTGAGGGTAAATGTTAGGGATAGTAAAAAAAAATAATAAAATCTAATAACAAAAAATTTAAAATTAAAAGTATAAACAAATAAAAATTTAATTAATAAAAAGACAAATAGAAGAAAAAAGAAGTTCAGATCGAGGGTAAGGGTTAGGGGTGACAGTGATGGCAAAAATAAAAATTAAAAAAAAATTAAAATTAAAAAAAAAAATTAAAAAAGTTTCAACCGTGCAAAATTGATGCCGTGCAAAAGTGTCCCTTCGTTGTTGGAATTTCCAAAACTTTTTGCTAAGCTTATATGCTTACTATAACATAATAATGCAATGTAAAATATTATATACGCACTCAAATTAAGATGAGAGCTTTAAGTTTTTGTTAACTTATCCATAGTAAATAGTTTTGAGATTAATAAGTAAAATAATTATTTATTGTTATTATTATAAATTTCATTAAATTAAGGAATTAAATTAAGGAAAATTTTTGAAAGTAGTAATTATCAATATTATGATTATTTTATTAATATTTGATGAGATCAGATTTTTTTTACACTTAAATTTAGTGATAAAAAAAATATTTAATTGGAAATTGCATTTTAATTTAATATAATGACTAAAAATAAATATAAAATATTTTTTTTTGTTCAAGATTTATTGAAAAAATATTTAATAAATATTAAAAATCTTTTCTATAAATTGTTCAGAGTTTGCTAAAAATTTTACTGAGAAAGCTTTAGAACAATTGATCAAAACCAGTAGAAGATACATTTTTAGCCAAATTCTTTGTTCGTTTTGTTTGTTATTTAGAATTCTGAGCGAACTGATTTGCTAGTTTAACACAGAGATATATACATATCATTTTAATCAAAGCAGATACTTTACAATTTTTTGTTGTAGGATTATATGTTCTATAAATTGTAAACTTAGTTTATATTTTTTAAGCTTAGATATAACAGACATTATTAATTATTTTTTAATTTATTAACTTGTCTACTATAATCTTTATTAACTAAATTATTTTATAAAAGCAAAGAACCATTTATAATTGTAGTTTAAACCATAACTGTCCTAAATTAAACTTTGGCTAAACTAACAAATCATTAAACGTAATATTTTCTTGAACAATTTGTTTTCTTTTGTCAACAAACTCAAGCTCTTCAGACATTTTGTAAGAGCTATTTTCTTTATTCAATTCTTTTGCTTGATAATCAGTATTATTCATCCTTTAAATGTGTAAACATTTGTAGTTATCATATTATTAGAGCTAAACAGTAAAAATTAATTATAAACTTTTCAAATGTTGGTAATTAAAAAACTTTTATACATAAATTCATACAAATTTGTAAGCATGCTAAGAAGGTTTCAACTCTTAAAGGCAAAAAAACTGCCTTGAGTGACCTTAAACTGCCCTGAGTCAATCTGAGATTTTTTTAATTTTTATTTCTTAATTTTGACTCTGGCAGAAACTGCAGGGTTCCCACTAATAAATAAAATCAAATTTATGTCAATTATCAAAAACAACCTTTCAAAAATGATCGAAAAAAGACTTAACAGACTATCAAAATTGGAACAAACTTTCAAAGAATCAATAACCGGATACCAGAATGGTTTAAGTAACTCAAATTTCAAACACAAACTTTAATACTCAAATCACCGAAACAATCAAAACAAAAAGAGACCAACACGAACAAGAAAACTATCTACTTCAACCCACCCTACCGCCAGTCAATAAGATCCAATATAAGCAAAGCTTTTTTGCAAATTATAGATAAAAATTTTAAAGAAGATCACAAGTTAAGGAAAATAATAAATAGAAATAATTGTATAATTTCATACTGCTGCACAAGCAATATTAAGAAATTAATCTAAAATCATAATCGAAAATACTTAAAGACAATAAACGATGAAGAAAAAGAAAAACGATGCAACTGTCAAACAAAAAACAAATGTCCTCTCAATAACAAATGCTTAGTTGAAAATGTCATATATAAAGCAACAATCAGATCAGAAAACGAAACAAAAAACTATTTGGGATCAATGGTTGGGACTTTCAAAAAAAGATAGTATAACCATATCAGTGATTTAAAATCTACAAAGAAAACGTCACAGAAATATTGAAATACATCTGGAAACTGAAAAATAACAACATTGATTATAAAATAGACTGGTAAATAATCCACCATATTGACAAAGCCAAAGACCCACAAAGTATGTGCAGTATTTGCATACTAGAAAAGGTCGCGATTGCAAAAGCCAACAAAAGAGATAACTTAAATAAACGGTACAAACTCTTTTTTTCCTGACCGCATTTCAAAAATCTCCACTTTAAAACTTAAGTTGTTTGTAATAAAGATTTTATGCATGCTCTTGAAAGGTTTTTATGTAGCTATTATTTTTTTGAAACTAAAAGTTTTTATAAAATGCATTCAAGCAAATTTTCAAATTTTCATAGTTATTACAAGAATAAAATTCTTTTAACTTTTGATAGTTACGTCACAATTTAATAAGCTACATTAAAATGTATCGCAACTTAAAGCTCATTTACTACTATTAGCCACATTTTTATTTAAGAAATGCTTATTTTGAAAACTCACTAGAAGAAAAAAGAAGCCGAAATACAGGTTCTTATTATTATTATTATTATTATTATATTGATTTCCAAATTTAACTAAAATCTAAACTTTACCATAAATTCAACCTTAAGATTAAAATTTAATAATGTTCTGAAGTTAAAATTTGTTTTTATTTAATTTTAAAATACTATTTTTCATGACTGTTACATATCTTTTTAGACTTTTTATTTAAGCACTGACAAGTCTTTGATGGAAAATTAGTTTGCACAATAAAGTCTTGAAGGAATAAATACAAACTCAAATTATGAAAAATACTAATTTCATATTTTAAACAAAAACTATGATGTTATTACTAGGAATAGTAAGAGCTTGATGCAAGGCTAAAAAATATTTAAATAAGCATTTCAAAATCAAAAAAAAAACATTTTCTTGAACAAACTGGGTGTATAAATTAAAAAATATAGAAATTGGATCAACTAAATCTAATTCAAAATCAAGAAAAAATCTGCCCTAAGATTTTTTAAACTATGCTGAGGTTAATATTTATTATTGTTGGAAGGTTTTTTGTTGTAAATAAATATCATTTGCAACTAAAAAGTAAAATAGTTTAAACATTGTTAATTCGAAGCTTTTTGTCTTACTTCCATAAAACTTTATCAAGAATGAAAGATAAATTAGTAATTAGGGCATAGGTGGGGTAAAACACTTTTTTACAATTTGATCTTATTTTATATAGTTTTTACTAAGCTACAAGATGCTGTTTACAGATTTTTAAAATTCAAAATAATTTTTGAGATATAGCCAGTCAAAGTTGAAGGCACCAATAAGTCCCTTATAGGAGGCGCAAACTAAAATGGCAAATAACTAGAAATCACTAAAAATCTAATTCTCCTATGTTTTTTGAGATAACTACCTCATATTTTCCGGTAATTTTCCTTGCAATATATACAAAATTTTGTTAGACAAAATTTAAAAGTATTAAAAAATAAAAAATAATAATAAAAAAACAAAAAATAAACTGTGTTTTGTTTATTTTTTTATATAAAGTTTTAATTTTTTAATTCGTTTGAAATTTTTTACTACAAAATTTTCTTAGAGAGTAGTAATCTCAAAAAACGTAGGAGAAGATAGATTTTTAGTGAAATAGTCTATTTTTGCCGTTTTAGTTTGCGTGTCCCATAAGGAACCTATTGTTGCCTTCAACTTTGACCGGCTATATCTCAAAAGCTATTTTGAATTTTAAAAATCTGTAAACAGCATCTTGTAGCTTAGTAAAAACTATATAAAACAAGAACAAATTGTGTAAAAAGTGTTTTACCCCCCCCCCCCCCCCTATGCCCTTAATTTTGCATTAAGTTTGTAACTTGTTAATATCATGACATAAATAATAGATATTTTAGATTTAAAATGTTAAAAACTGTAGATAGTAAATATGCTAACTAAACAAAATTTAAAACAAAAGTATAACAAAAAACATTTAAATCAATATATATTTAAAACTGTCTGTTTTTCATTCAACGTTATTTGCGTATTTAATACAAGGGGTTCTTCTTCAATGACCATTGATTCTAAACTACAATTGTTACTTATTATACATCACTTTAAAACTTCAAAATTGTCACAGATATTTGTGCTTTGGCAGGATTTGCAGTTGTAGATATGTTGATTTATGACTGTTTCTTTCAGATCCTTTGTGGTCTTAGATTTGTTAGAAAAGTTGTCTAAATGTCTCTTCCACGCAGGAGATGTTCTGATCTTCAGAGCAAGTATATTTATAAATGACATTCGCATCGAAAGCTACTGACTATTTGCTATTTGTTGGAATAGTTGGATAGTTTTCTGCTGGTGTAAATTTTGTTTAGTTAGCATGTTTACTATCTACAGTTATTAACATTTTAAACTCAAATATCTATTATTTACATCATAATATTACAAGTTTCAAACTTAATGCAAAATTAATTACTAATTCATATTTCATTCTTGATAAAGTTTTATGGAATTAAGACAAAAAGCTTCGAATTAACAATGAATATAACTATTTTACTTTTAAGTTGCAAATGGTATTTATTTATGCTGAGATTTATATTTAAAAAAACTGCCCTATGCTTAGAATGCCCTTAGTTATTCTAATTTATTTTTTTTAAATATTCCGAGTTACCCTGAGATTTTCTAGAATTTTAAAATAACCTTGAGTTTCCCTTATTACCCTACTGTGTGGCAACCATGTGCTAATGAAAGCAGGGTGCCCATTTTATTCATCAAAAAAAATTCTCAAGTGACCTAATACAGTTTTGAATCATCTTGGAATTATTTCAAATATCTAAAAAAATTTAGAGCTTTTCAAAACCAATAAAAATCAAACTCTTCAACAGAATTGGTTATAAAATAACAAAATATTAATACTTTTTCAACAAAATCTCTTTCAAAATCTAGAAAAAACTAGCCTGACAATTTCATAAAACTTGAAAATATCTTAAGTTTTTTTATAAAAACAAAGCTAAAAATTCAGAGTTATGTTGAGTGTGTGGCAACCCTGTGAAAGGATTTTTTACATTATTGATCCTAGTTTTGGCATCATTCAATTTTAATTTATATCTTAGTTAGCTCAATCTTTTTTATTTTAAATTCTGATAATTTGTTTTAATCAAACTCATTAACAATTTATTTCACACAAAACATACCTCACTAACTAGATATTTCAACTTTTTTATTTAGGTTTATTATCTTTTCTAATTTTCACTTGTATTACTTATGTATAACTCATTTGTAAACTTTACAACACAATATTTTAAAACATTATTGTTTTATCATATTGCTTGTTCCAGGGTTGCCAAAGGTTTTTTTTGTAAATTTCTTCCACGTTTTCTGAATGTCTTCCAGGTTTTTAAAAAGCGAATGTTTTGTAAATTTTTAGAACAAAATTAAACTTGAGGGCATATGGACTGCTGGTCCACCTTAACCCTATTGTAGGTAATACACAAAATAAAAATTATTAAAGTGTAATTTAATTTCAAATTAGTTGTTAATATATTGAACATGTTAAATAACAGGATACAGTTTTAGTTTTGGTTAAATCTCAATTTTGACTTGAAACAGGATCTTAATTATTTAAACCAGAACTTGTAGATCACTAGTTAAGGATAAAGATAATACTTTATTTAATAAATACATTATAAACTTTAAAAAATCATCTGCAGCATCAGATTAAAGAATATGAGGCAAGTGAGTTTTAATGTAATAATACAAATATTATTCATATTTAAATATTGATGTATGTAAACAAATTAAAGATAAAACTAAGATGCATCAAAAATTATTAAAAAATAAAAAGCATGATATCACTAATTTCTTATAGGGAATTGCCCACTCTTGACAGTGAAAACTAATTTACAAACTTAAAAATTCTAGGCTTTTATGTTAAGTTGCTTACACTGTTCATAATATTACTTATATATTTTTTTGTAAAACAAATAAAGCTCCACTTAAAGGGCATAGGAAGGGGAGTAAACACCCTTTTTTGGTTTTTGATCTTATTTTATATAGTTTTTACTAAGCTACAAAATACTTTTTACAGATTTAAAAAATTCAAAATAGTTTTTAAGATATAGCCCGTCAAAGTCGAGGCAACAATGGGTTTCTTAAGGGAGGCGCAAACTAAAATGTCAAATAACTAGAAATCACTAAAAATCTATCTCCTCCTACATTTTTTGAGATAACTACCTCAAATTTTCAGGAAATGTTCCTTGCAATATTTAAAATAAACTGTGGGATCAGAATATAAAAACTAAAAAATTAAAAGAAATTAATAAAAAAACTAAAATAAACTGTTTTTTTTTGTATAAAACTTGTATTTTTAAACTTTTTAAAATTTTTGTCTGAAAGAATTTTCTAAATATTTCAAGGAACATTTCCTGAAAATTTGAGGTAGTTATCTCAAAAAACGTAGGAGAAGATAGATTTTTAGTGAAATAGTCTAATTATGCCGTTTTAGTTTGCGCCTCCCATAAGGAACCTATTGTTGCCTCCGACTTTGATCGGCTATATCTGAAAAATTATTTTGAATTTTTTAAATCTGTAAAAACTATTTTGTAGCTTAGTAAAAACCATATAAAATAAGATCAAAAACCAAAAAAGGTGTTTACCCCCCTTCCTATGCCCTTAATCTGTGATCCTATAAATTGAGACTTACTCTTAATGAATCATTCAATCAGGAGTGATTTACTTCAGCATTTACAAAAAATACTATGGTAAATAAATAATGACATATCTTATATAAAAGAATCTTTAATATTGTTTGGTTAGTTTTGAAAATCTACTTAAAACAGAAAACATTTTTAAAGCCACAATGAATACCTTAAAATAGCTTTTCAGTTATTTGTTACAACATCATCATTAAATGTATTTTGTAAGTCAGTAAGGAAGGAACTATCAGCTTTTGGATCCTCAAAGAAAACTTTATACTTTTTAGTTGCAAGCTTAAATCATACTTAAAAATTTGATTTTCTTAGTTATTTATTAAGGGATATACAGGGTTGCCAAAGGTTTTTGATAAATTTCTTTCAGGATTTTATAAGTACAAGTTTTTGTAAATTTTGAGTAATAAACCAGATTTAAGGTAAAAAACTGTCTGAAACAATGTATGAACATTGAAAAGACACTATAAAGCTACTATAGATGTTTATTTTAAAATAATTAATTTTAAGAAAAAAAAAATTCAACTATAGACATAGTATAATTTTTTTTTTCAAATAAAAGTTTATTATTATTTATGTAAAAATTGTTTAAAATTTCAGGTTTTTCTAAACTTTTTAATTATTTTTGTTCGATGTTCCAGGTTTTTTTAGCCTTAATTGCCAAATTCCAGGACTCCATTTTTTTTTGGCAACCCTAGACATATATCCTCTAAGCTTTTTTTTGACAATTTCTAATGGCTTGGTGTACTTTGCAAAACATTCAATTGTAAATAATACCAACTCCAGTATTTTGCCTTTTATTTTCCTTTCAAACTTTTTTTCACTTAATGTTACACTTAAAATACCAAAACAAGAAATCTTTTTGACTGCAAAAAAATAGCAGTCACTTAAGTCTATATTAGTATTGCTCCAAGGTTGTCATCTACATTTCAGAATTACTTTACTGATCCAACTTTATTCTTTTTTGTAATTGTTTCTTTAACATATTCATGATGTTAATAACTATTTTTAATATATATGTAAGTAATTTCAAATTTTTTAAATATTTTTGATCAAAAACCAACAGATAGGCACAAACTACTGTTTTACAGACATAAGAGTCTACTTTTTATTTACAAGTTAGTCTTAAGTTGTATATTTTATCATAAAATTCAGGTACTCTTTACCTATTGACTAAATTTCAAGTAACTTGTGGGGTATAAGGGCCAGGATCAAAATCAGCAAGTTTAATAGGTCCTCTATGGAAGGTGCAAACTCAAGACATAGACAAGACAAAAAATCACTATTTCACTAAAAATTATCTATTTCAGATTTTTAACAATTTTTTTAGGCAAGTTCATTACAACTTATATTATATAACAATGTTAACTAATGTTATATAAATCTTTGAAAAAAATTAAATGCGGATTCTTTTTTTTTTTCATTTAACCACTTTTTTCTTAAAATTCAATTATTTAATAAAAATTCAAAACTGTTTTGATTTTAAATTTAATATTAGCTTTATAAACAACTCTACATGCTTTCAAACTCTTTATTACATATTTTGCAAGTGAAATGTAAATAAAACTTTTGAACAAATATAAGCAAAATCTATCTAATTTTTAAACTATTAACAAATGAAACAAAGCTTATATAAAGTATATCATTAGATAAAATGAATAAGAAAAGGTAAAAAGCTAAAAATAAGAATAAGTCAATTTTCTGTATTTTTTTTTTTATTCATGTTTAAAATAAAGAGTAGTAGTTTTACATAAAAAATAAATATTTAAGTTTTTTTTTTTTTTTAAGTATGAAATAATTTAAATAAACTTTTTGTTTAGTACTGTACTTTGTTGTTTTGTCTTTTATCTTAGTTTATTATAAATTCTATAAACATAAAAAGCTTATTACAAATAACAAATTATTATATTTTTAAAATTTCAGTCTTAAATCTATTTACAAAGGTAAAAAAGGTTTTATTATCATTACTTTTTAAAGTTATTTAACTTTAGCTGGTTCAAAAAATTGCTTAAAACTGATCTTTCAAGATTAGAGCTTCTGGCCACCTGAAGCAGTTTGCTTGCAAAGCTGTAATTAAGTTTATTTTCTTCTAATTTTACACTACAACTTTTATTACTATTATTTATAGTTTTCTTTAATCTGTTTACAAAGATGCTCGCTTTTGCAGTTATAACTGTGGGAAAGTTAAACTGCTTTGCTAAATTTATACCATACTGAAGTTCATCCATATGACCTGGTTTTAGGACATAAGTATAAACTATTCTTCTTAAGCTCCCAGCAGTACTTATAGAGTTTTTTATTTCAAAGTGATAATTTTTTACAGAGGGAAAAATATATTCTAGCCTTGAAAGTTCCAAGAAGTGTGTGGCAAAAAAAACAAAAGCTTTATACTTTAATAGATGTTCTGAAATGGCCCAGCATAAACCTATTCCTTCATTGATTGAAGTACCGCGGCCAAGCTCATCTATAACTACCAGACTGTTGTTAGAAATGTTTTGTATGATATAATTTACTTCATTCATTTCTGTTGTGAATGTTGAAGAGTTAGTCTCGATATCATCATCTGCACCAACCCTAGAAAATATTTGGTCAGCAATTCTGAATGATGCATATTGTGCAGGTACAAAAGAACCTATTTGGGCCATCACTTGAAGAACAGCTATAGTTTTCAAATATGTAGATTTTCCACTCATATTAGGTCCTGTTAGTAAGCAAAACTTTGTTTCTTCTGAGCTATAAACATTATTCGTGACAATGTTGGAAACAATTTTGTCAAGAACTGGGTGTTTAGCATTTTTTATTGCTAAGGTTTCAGTGAATTCTGGTCGAGTGTAGGTAGAAGTTGTTCTGGCATGTGCAAATGCCAAAAGTACATCTAATGTTGAAACAATCTCTGAAAAATTATAAAGACAGCCAATACTTTCTCGTATTTTTAATAATAATTCAGATATAACGACATCAGCAATACTGTTGATGTCACGAACTGTTTGCTCTATTTTTGTGTTCTGTTTGACAAGATCTGGTGTTGTACAGCTAATAACTTTTTTGTTTCTAAAACGATTCACAAAAATTTCAGGAAGTTTATCAGCATTCTCAACAGGTGTTTGAACATAAAATCCTCGGGTAGAATTGAAGGATAACTTTAATGTGAGATTATATTTTTCACTTAACTGCTTGACTAATTCATTGATGTCTTCAATTAAGTCATTATAAGCTATTCTTGAAAGATCTAAAGCACAATTTTTACCTTCCTTTACAGCATAACACCTTTGTACTCTCATTTTCAAGTGACCTTTCTGATACTCAACTTCATCTCGTAACACTAAACTAATAGTTTCTTGAATTGTTTTAAATCTTAAATCATGAAGAGAAGCTTTATAAGCCTGTAAAAGTTCTGCTGTGGCGTCTTTTAAACTATCCAGTATGATTGGAACTAAATCAACAACATGTTTTAAAATTATACAGTTGTTCAAATTATTTTCTCTTGTTTTATCACTATTAAGTTTAGGAATTTGAACTATAGATGAAAGCAAGCTGTCAACATCCACTTTTATTCTGCTTAAAGCTGATTTAGCACCATAAAAAAGGTCAGAGTTAGAAGACAATTCTTCAACACAATCAAGTCTAGCTTGTATTGTTGACAAACAGTTGGGAGGCTGAAGAATATTGCTTCTAAGAAGTCTTGACCCACCTACAGTACTTGTGTGGTTTAAAATTCCAAACAAACTTTGGTTACTCTTTGGGTTAGATAAATTGGTAGTGAGTTCAAGCAAATTAGCTGTGTTTACATCAATTAAAGTTGTTTGATCTGAACCCTTAAAAACTACTTTTAAACTCTGAGGAGCATAAGCTAACTTTTGTGAATGCTCAATATACTTGATAAGAGCTCCACAAGCAGCCAAACAATAGTACTTTGATCTTATATTCATGACAACAGAACTATTTTCTTTTATTGCTAAGTGTTCAATTAAATCTAGACCTTTTGACTCATTAAAATAGTGTCTTTGTACTGTTGTTTTGATTATGGATTCAAAATTTTCATTAACTACATTAAAAACTTTAGCTCTATTTCCATTATCACAAACTGTAGATGGAAACAAAACTTCTTTGGGTCTAATAATGTGCAACATTGTTACAGTTTTGACGTATGTTTGAGAGTCTGAAAACTGAGATAGAGTAAGTATAGGGTCACGTAAATTTAATGAAGCCATCCCAATCTCACCTCTAGCTAGACCTCTACCCTCAACTAAAGCAACTATCACTAATGATTCTAAACTTTTTTTTTTGGGTGTATCTGTCATTCTGTAAGCTGATCTTGGTGTTTTTCTCATACTTTCATTTAATGGAGTGAGTTTCAAAGGGTTAGTACTTCTTTTAGTATGCTTCAAACTATTACTATTAGCGATCTTAAAGCAAATTTCTTTCTTATTAAAAGAAGTTTTTAAGGGAGTAACTATATCATGACTACAATCAAACGAAGACATATTCAGAGTCTTATCACTCATAGATTGAAGTAATTTTGAATTATATTTGATTTTTTTAGGAAAAACAAAACCTAATTTCTCATTATTTAATACACTAGAATTGCATATGTTATTTGATTGTATTTTTGAATGCTTACTTACTATGTTTTTATTTTTTGAATGAAATTCAAACAACTCTAAATTTAATACCTTCTCAATGCTTGAAGTTTTTGGTGCATCTTTTTGATTAAACTTTGGTGATTTTCTTTTATACATTTCGAAATCAATTTTGTTTAATTATTTTGTAGGAAAGTATTGTTTTTTTATTAGTAATATTTATACTTGGTTATTTGACCACAAAAACATATCTTCTAAAAGGACATGTTCAAAACTGCATTTTATTTCTTTATTTACTATTCAGTATTTTTTGTACTAGGTCCAAACATCTACATATATATTTCATAACAAATAAAATCTAATGAAAAAAGTTAAAATTATTTACAAATAATACATTTTTTATTCAATATTCACACAGTCTAAGTAGAAAAATAAAACATAATTGAAAACTATACTTGATTTATTTAGAAAATACATAGTAAATTTTCAAGTAGTATATGCATGTTTTATCAATTTTTATTGTTACTCACGTAACGTAGAATAAAATTAAAAATTTTAAATCATACTTTATTAAAGTAATACTAAAGAACAACCATTTTAAAAATTAAAAAACAAAAACCATACTTTTTTTAACTCTTTTACTGAACTAAAATATGACTATTTATTTTTCTATTTAACTAAAACGTAATACTACAAAAACAAATATAAAAACCAATAACAAACAAACTTTTTTTTCAAACATATTTGAAACCATTAAATCATTTTTAAAAAGACAAAGGTTAAAAAGGTAAGTTTTATTTTTATAATTACATTATAGAAAAATTTACATTAAATTTAAACATTCTTATAAAGAAACGTAAAAAACCGTTATAAGTTATAACTTATAATAACATCAAATATAATAGATCAACCTAAACAGTAACCTTTAAGTACATAAAGGCATAGTTGCCAGAATTACTCAGCTATCGATTGTCCTCCTTTTAGTTTTGTAGGAAAGTTGACGTATAAAATTTTTAAACATTGAGTGTCGCTCAAGAGTTAAGTTTGACTCTATTTTAACTATCAATAAATGATTTAGCTCAAAGTTTAAAAGTAGTGATGTACCGGACCCACAATTTCGGGTCCGGCCGGACCCGGATCCGGATTTTTTTTTCAAACTAGAATCCGGCCGGAACCGGATCCGGACTTTTTTTTCAAATTAAAATCCGGCCGGAACCGGACCCGGACTTTTTTTTTCAAATAAGAGTCCGGCCGGAACCGGATCCGGACTTTTTTTTTCAAATTAGAATCCGGCCGGATCCGGATATCAGACAAAAATGGCAATATCCGGCCGGACCCGGATAGTGAGTCCGGTACATCACTAGAATAAACTAGCCTGAGTCAGAATGAGGTTTTTAAAATTGAAAAAAAAGAACTTTAATCTAATAATAAGTAGAACAGCTACCCTCAAGGTTTACAAATTTAGGTGTTATTTACTATTAAAAATATGAAATCAAGTTCTTGAACAAAATACACTAGAAAATTACAAAATATTTAAAACTGGATCAGCTCAAACTTATTCAAAATCTAAAAGAAAACTAGCCTTAGTTTTTATAAAAAACTAAACTAGCCTGAGGCAGTCCAAGATTTTCTAAAATTTCCAAAAATTTTCAAACTAGTAGGGTTGCCACTGTTTAAGTCAATAAAACTAGCTAGAGTGACTATAAACAAGCCTGAGTCAGAATGAGGTTTTTAAAAACTGAAAAATTACTTTAATCTAATAATCAGTAGAACAGCTAGCAAAGGTTGACAATTTGGTAGTAAAGTTGTGGACTGATTGTGGTACACTTAACTTATTAGTACTATACATCATTTTTAAATCCTACCTTATTTAATTAATATCTAACAAATACTAAATTATAACTGAATCTACTTTCTATAATCAGACACGACAGTTTTGAGTGATGAATCTTTTATATAAAACACAACAAGAAATACTAGCATATGCAAAATTATTAATTACTTTGGTAACACATTGAAAACTGGAAGCTATTTAAACCTATATCAAAAGACTTAAAAAAATAAACTAAAAATTAAATAAAACTTTTAGTAAACAAGACTCTGTAAAATTTCTAATAAACTATTAAACTATAAACCTGGCTTAAATATTTAAACAATTTAACACCAGTTGAAATATTTACTTTTAAAACAAAACACTACTTACAATAAGCATTCACAAAAAAGTTCAAAATATTTTGTTGCTTCAAGCTGCACACCAAACTAACTGACTGCTTACATATAAACTGCCCGTCATGTTCTGATGTTTTGTTGCATCAGTATTTAGTTTGAAACATTTCGTCATATGATTCTCATTGGCTCGTACATTCAACCGTATTAACTCTAAATATTCTCTGAGCTCAACTTTAAACAATAAATAATGCAAGTAGTCATTCCAAAGTTTTCAATTATACAAAATATGTAAAAAGTTGCATTTCTGAAATGTTTATTTCATAGTTTAAATGTAAACTAGTCGAGTGTACAAAATTAGCCAATCACGGTAGGTGTTTAATTTTAACTGACGAAAATGACTCTTATTAATTTACACAGAGTATGTTTTTGAAAAAAAAACTTTTCAGTATGCTCTTTTTTACTAACTAGATCCGGGTCCGGCCGGATCTCTGTTAGGATCCGGCCGGACCCGGATCCGGACTTTTTTTTCAAATTAGAATCCGGCCGGAACCGGATCCGGACTTTTTTTTCAAATCAGAATCCGGCCGGAACCGGATCCGGACTTTTTTTCTAAACTAGAGTCCGGCCGGATCCGGATATCAGACAAAAATGGCAATATCCGGCCGGACCCGGACCCGGATAGTGAGTCCGGTACATCACTATTTAAAAGTTATAGTACAGTAACCTCTCGGATATTTACGCACTCGTGACGTTACGCACTCTCGTTTAGTTACGCATTTCAGAATTCTATAAAATTAAGAAAATATATTTTTTTTTTTTTTTTAATATTGCAAAAATAGGTTTAATGTATGTTTTTAAATTAAAATATGTTTTTGAATGCTAACACACCTCTCTATATCTTTAGACTTTGTAAATTTATGTTCCTTGACTAATTGATAAACATTTAGTTATACCTCAGTGTATCAGAAAAATTGTAAACAATAAGAGATTAAATCAAAATTCTGAAAAAAACATGACTGTTTTTAATAATGAAAGTATAATGAAATAATGAGAGTTTAAAACACAAAGAAATAATACAGCAGTCTCGCATTATATATTAATAAACACCATTTTATATTTGTAAAAAAATGTTTAATTATAAATTGAATTTGCTAAGTAGAATAGAATATAAATGTCACATATAAATAAAGATAAAGATAACTTTTACTTATTATTAAAATAGTAAAATTATTTTTACTCGTATTGTTATTTTATAGAAATTCAAATCCTTTTTTTTTATATATGTATAGTTTTATCTGTTGTTTTCATATTTATGAATAAAGTAAACAAATTGTTAAAAGTGGGAAAGTGCCCAGTCTGCTTTTAACTAGAAGCAATATTAAAAAACAGCCATTTTAGTAAGTATATTTGGTACCTCTCGTTTCTTTACGATCTCTCATATCTTTACGCACTTTTTCTGTGGATACAATGTGCGTAAATAAGCGAGAGGTTACTGTATAGGGGTGGCTTGGCGTTTAGCAAACAGATCCTTCGCTCTACTGCGCACAAAAGATAGCTTTTTTGAAGAAAGTGTTCAACGTTTAAAAAAAGCTTACAGTTATCGAATATGAAAATTTATTATCGTAAACAGTTAAATAGCGATGAAACCAATGCGAGTTGGAAAATTTAAATATCAGTTTTTAAACGGGCATATTTTCAAGTGTTTTTTTACTGTATTCTTACTTTATCTAACTTTCGCTATTTGTACAAATTAGTTATGTTTTTAAGGTTAAAATATCTAAATAAATATTATCTTATTTAAAAATTACATGTAAAAATCAACCTTACCTATTCAAAAATTATTTTATATATAAATTAAATATTAAGTTTAAATGATTGTTGTTTAACAAAAATTATAATAGTGATTTAGAAACTTTAAACAAAAAAATTTATAGTTTTTGTACATTTAATGTAAAATAAAATTACACGGTTTATAAAATATTTTTGATAAAAACATAAATTAAAGTATTTTTCTTTTTAAGTAAATTTAATTACGCAAGAGGATATTTTTAAAATATATTAATTTATTAATTGTTTCTGTTTTATAAATAAACTAATAAAAAGTAGCATTTACTTATTAAGAGTATAATAATAATTTGTATATTGAAAAGAATTTAGACTTTAAGATATAAAAATGATTTAAAATGGTAAACGAATATACTTTTTCTCTTAAAACAAAAAAGAAACTGTTGAAACGTAATAAAACAAATTTATAGATTGTAAGGTTGGAATTTGATGAATTTTAATGAAAAAATAATATTAATAAATTTATGTTTAAAATAAAAACAAAAAATATTTTTTAACGTAACAACTAGAACCCATTTTAGTTATTATAAGTAATAATTTTATACTTTTCAATTAATTTTTTTCAATAATTAGTCTTTCACTTAAAATAAACCTAAAAAACCGTTTAAACGTCATTAGTAGAACCCTTTTGTACATATCTATCATTAGTAATTGGTCGAGGCATGGCTTTATAGGCAATTTAAGTAGAGAATATGAGGATAAATGTACTTTTAAGGCTTAATAGACACGAAAACAAAGTTATAGCATCCAAAATTCTAAAATATTGTTTTAGTAGATAAATTAGACAGACAGTTTTAATCTAAAGTTATCAGTTTTAATAAAAAAATAAATAAATATACTATTTAGTAACAAAAAACATAAAAATGCTTATAAAACCTCTTATGTAGAGTTACACAAAAATTACAAAAAATAATAAAATTTAGTTTATGCAGATATAGTAAATAAACTTACAATAAATAAACTTTTTGACAGAAACAAAAACACAATTAAAGCGTCTTTAAATTTATTTTAAACAAAGTTTTATGAAAAAAATTAAATACTGTACTTAACAAAGAAAATAACTTTTCATAGAAATTTCTACCTATAATCCTTATTGACAACTCATATTTATATTCAGATAGTTTAATAATCCGTTTAGCAGTTAAACTTAGTAAAAGTTTGTATAGGTAATATAATTTTCTATGACAATAAACAATTTAAAATGGTTTGGTAAGCAGTTATAAAAAAGATAATCTTACAAAGTACAAACTTTTTGGTAAAAATAAATACGAAAAAACTTTTAAAACGTCCTAAGTAGAGGTTTTTATCACATAAATTACAAAACTAGTTTAAATATGTAAGTTTGGCATGTTTAATGAAAAGATTTACAATAAATGAACTTTTAGGCTTAAACAACCACAAAAGAACATTTAAAACGACTTTAATGTTGTTGTAAACAAATTATTTTAAAAATAAATAAGCTTGTATCTTATGTTTGTGTTAAGAATTAATTTTTTGTTTTGTTTTTTAGTTATATTAGCAAAAAAAACATATAGTTAATTGTTTTAGCATATATTTCTTGAACTTACATCTAAGAATATAATTGCAGCGCATAGATTTGTGAAAAACTTCTAAAATTTTATAGGTAAAAATGAGGTATTTAAAAAGTCCCGATGGCCGAGCGGTTGAGGTGTAAGGCTCCTAACCCGCTCGAAATCACCTGTGAGGGTTCAATTCAATGTATGGTCTTATTAATCAGCATTATAGATGACCTTTCTTTAAATTTTGTTTTTAAAAAAAGTCGAAAAAGGATTCAAATTAGCTCTGCTGATATAAAACAGGACTAAATGAAATTACCTTACTGTAATTTAAAATTCACTTAAAATAGATATCCTCCATCTTTTTTAAAGCAATATACTTCAAACGATTTCATAAAGGCAGTTTAAACTGTATGAGCAAAGAAACAAATAAAAGTTACTAAGGCTATTATAGGGAGAGGTAAATCAATTTTGTAAAGAAAATTTAACATTAGGTGTTAAAAAAAAACCTAAGTGTTTCCTATAAGTCTGTTGGAATAAATACAACAATTTGAAACTTTGACAGATCAGAGTTTATATAAAACTATATAACTAATCACTATCATAAAAATATTTTCTACAGATAACAGTTAATAATAGGTAAAATACTTAATATTAAATCCGACTGTTATAAAACTATATAATATTTGTGATTATTAAGTGTAAAATAAGTAAAGTTAACTAAAATAAACAACAAATCATAATATAAACAAACAACTCACGTTAATGGAAAGAATAACAAATTCAAATTTTACTGTTTTTAACGAATGAACAAAATACATTCATTGCATCTAATAATTACGTCACAATATAAATGAGATTATTTTACCTACTTAGTTTGTATTGCAAAGTTTGTTAATTTAGTTTTTATGTTTTTAATCTATTTGGAACACAAAATAAACATTAACCATTAGTTAGTGTATCAATAAAATTTAATAAAACTTAACAACGGTGAAGACAATAAAAGTCACAGAAACTCGATGTAACATGTATATTATATATTAAATGTTTGTAATGGTTGAATCAAAGTTATATACAATTAGGAAACAGATTTATTTCAAATGTAAAAATCAAAAATGAAAAAATTAAGAATTTAAGAAAACAAAACACAAACAAAACCAAACTTGGTATTTAGCTTACAAAGTACTGACCGATAATTAAGTTACAGCGACATACATAAAATCACAATGACATAATTTACATATATATTGTATTTAATAATTATTAAAACAATTGATTGATAAAGTAGCAGTCGGGTGTTTAAATATTTAATAAGTAAATTGTATTATATATGAAAGTTAAAATGTAAAACAACAAGGTGGTCATATGCTAAGTATAAACCTGCTGTAAAAAACCTACTAGCTCTCTTGAGCGTAGTAGGTAAAAAAGCACGGTTTATCTGTGATTTGAATACAGGCTTCCAATTAAACTTGGAACTTAAGATATAAAGGTGTGAAGAATTATAGTCGGAGGGTAAAGTGAATATATGAAATGTCGGAGAATAGAAAGTGACTTGTGTGAAATAGATATGTAAATAAAAATGAATAAAACTATATATTACTTAAAATATATAATTATACTAATATATGTTAAGTGAATGTGTGTGTATGTCAAGGGTGAATGAAAAATTTGTAAGGTGAGAAAGCGCCAAGGTGTTATTTGAAGAAGAACTGTCGGTTGTGTGCACAGTTGTTTGAAATATCACGTATTTTATTTAGTAATTGTTTACTATCTTCTGCTAAAATTGCCATTCGTTCAAGGTGGGAACGGGTCACTTTTGCACGAGCGTCACTTTTGCACGAGCGTCACTTTTGCACGAAGGGACACTTTTGCACGAGCGTCACTTTTGCACGAGGGGTCACTTTTGCACGAGAGGACACTTTTGCACGGAGACACCTTTGCACGAGCGTCACTTTTGCACGAGGGGACACTTTTGCACGGCGTCACTTTTGCACGCAGGGTCACTTTATCACGAGGTGACACTTTTGCACGGCGTCACTTTTGCACGGTCGTCACTTTTGCACGACGACTCTTTTGCACGAGCGTCACTCTTGCACGAGGGGACACTTTTGCACGGCGACTCTTTTGCACGGAGGGTCACTTTTGCACGAGGGGACACTTTTGCACGGCGACTCTTTTGCACGAGGGGACACTTTTGCACGGGTTCACTTTTGCACGAGGAGACATATTTTCACGGCGACATTTTTACACGATGACAATTTTTTATGGCAGGTTTCTTGCACAACGACACTTTTGCACGGAGAGTCACATTTGCACGAGGTGACACTACTGCACTTTCCTCATTTTTGCACGAGGAGACATTTTTGCACGGCGACATTTTTTCACGATGACAATTTTTACGGCAGCTTTCTTGCACAACGACACTTTTGAACGGAGAGTTACTTTTGCACAAGGGGACTCGTTATTTTTCTTTTTGTTCGTTTATTGATGATCTTTTAAATTGTAAACAATAAATAAATGATGATTGGGTATAGAATAAACTGCTTAGTTGTTTTTTTCTATAATTAAAAAAATATTCTATATTAAAATATAACGTAATCTTTAAATTTATAAACTGATTTATTATTAATAGTTTTGATAGTTAATATTTAACTTTTACAAAAATGTAGAAGTTAGCGCATGATTATAATTAACAATTAGAATTTAAAGACTACTAAAAAAACAATTTTTTCGATTTTTGTATTGTACACTGTTTTTAAATTGAGATTTTTAGGAAAAAATTAATACAAAAGATTTTATTTAAAAGTTAGAAATAGGTTTCAATTTATATAATCAATCTTTAAAAAAATGTAGTTCAGTACATTAAAATTTATAATTTTATCTGAGTACATTTTTTAAATATAATAAAAAAACGCACGCAATAGAATTATGTTTTTATATATGTTATAAATCTAAAAAAGGCGTTTAATTGGTCTTCATGCAAAATTGATGTTCCGTGCGAAATATTCATAGTGCCAAAATGTCGCTGTGTAAAAATTGATCTTAAAAAAGTGACGTTGTGCAAAAGTGTCGTTGTGCAACAAAGCTGCCGTAAAAGATTGTCATTTTGAAAAATTGTGGCCTAGAGAAAGTGTCTCCTTTTAGAAAAATTACTGCGTGCATAAGTGTCTCCTCGTGCAAAAAAGACGCCGTGCAAAAGAGTCCCCCCGTGCAAAACGTCCCCTCGTGCAATAGTGACTCTCCGTGCAAAAGTGTCGTTGTGCAACAAAGCTGCAATAAAAGTTGTCATCGTGAAAAAATGTCGCCGTGCAAAAGTGTCTCCTCGTGCAAAAATAACTCGCATGCAGAAAAGTCTCCTAGTGCAAGAATGACGCCGTGCAAAAGAGTCACCTCGTGCAAATGTGACTCTCAGTGCAAAGTGTCGTTGTGCAACAAAGCTGCCGTATAAAAATTGTCATCGTGAAAAAATGTCGCCGTGCAAAAATGTCTCCTCGTGCAAAAGTGACCCTCCGTGCAAAAGAGTCGCCGTGCAAAAGTGTCCCCTCGTGCAAAAGTGACCCTCCGTGCAAAAGAGTCGCCGTGCAAAAGTGTCCCCGCGTGCAAAAGTGACCCTCCGTGCAAAAGAGTCGCCGTGCAAAAGTGTCCCCTCGTGCAAAAGTGACGACCGTGCAAAAGTGACGCCGTGCAAATGTGTCCCCTCGTGCAAAAGTGACCCTGCGTGCAAAAGTGACGCCGTGCAAAAGTGTCCCCCCGTGCAAAAGTGACGCTCGTGCAAAGGTGTCGCCGTGCAAAAGTGTCCCTTCGTGCAAAAATGACCCCTCGTGCAAAAGTGTATATTATTATTATTACTATTATTATTATTATTATTATTATTATTATTATTATTATTATTATTATTATTATTATTATTATTATTATTATTATTATTATTATTATTATTATTATTATTATTATTATTATTATTATTATTATTATTATTATTATTATTATTATTATTATTATTATTATTATTATTATTATTATTATTATTATTATTATTATTATTATTATTATTATTATTATTATTATTATTATTATTATTATTATTATTATTATTATTATTATTATTATTATTATTATTATTATTATTATTATTATTATTATTATTATTATTATTATTATTATTATTATTATTATTATTATTATTATTATTATTATTATTATTATTATTATTATTATTATTATTATTATTACTATTATTATTATTATTATTATTATTATTATTATTATTATTATTATTATTATTATTATTATTATTATTATTATTATTATTATTATTATTATTATTATTATTATTATTATTATTATTATTATTATTATTATTATTATTATTATTATTATTATTATTATTATTATTATTATTATTATTATTATTATTATTATTATTATTACTATTATTACTATTATTATTATTATTATTATTATTATTATTATTATTATTATTATTATTATTATTATTATTATTATTATTATTATTATTATTATTATTATTATTATTATTATTATTATTATTATTACTATTTATTATTATTATTATTATTATTATTATTATTATTATTATTATTATTATTATTATTATTATTATTATTATTATTATTATTATTATTATTATTATTATTATTATTATTATTATTATTATTATTTTTATTATTATTATTATTATTATTATTATTATTATTATTATTATTATTATTATTATTATTATTATTATTATTATTATTATTATTATTATTATTATTATTATTATTATTATTATTATTATTATTATTATTATTATTATTATTATTATTATTATTATTATTATTATTATTATTATTATTATTATTATTATTATTATTATTATTATTATTATTATTATTATTATTATTATTATTATTATTATTATTATTATTATTATTATTATTATTATTATTATTATTATTATTATTATTATTATTATTATTATTATTATTATTATTATTATTATTATTATTATTATTATTATTATTATTATTATTATTATTATTATTATTATTATTATTATTATTATTATTATTATTATTATTATTATTATTATTATTATTATTATTATTATTATTATTATTATTATTATTATTATTATTATTATTATTATTATTATTATTATTATTATTATTATTATTATTATTATTATTATTATTATTATTATTATTATTATTATTATTATTATTATTATTATTATTATTATTATTATTATTATTATTATTATTATTATTATTATTATTATTATTATTATTATTATTATTATTATTATTATTATTATTATTATTATTATTATTATTATTATTATTATTATTATTATTATTATTATTATTATTATTATTATTATTATTATTATTATTATTATTATTATTATTATTATTATTATTATTATTATTATTATTATTATTATTATTATTATTATTATTATTATTATTATTATTATTATTATTATTATTATTATTATTATTATTATTATTATTATTATTATTATTATTATTATTATTATTATTATTATCCAATATTTATTTTAACAGTTTATTACTAACAAAACAATGTTTCACTCCTATACTTGCATATAGGAGATCCTCAGTTGTTGTAAATAGGTCTTATTCAAATAGAATAAGATTCTATTTGAATAAGACCTATTATCTTAAATATTGTTATTATTAGTTGTTTTATCTTAAATAGTGTTATGTTTTTTGTTGTTTTTATTAAATTGTGCTGTCAACTCATTATATTTAGATAAAACAAAATTATTATGTGATTGTATCATTGAATTTACATTATTCATACAACAATAATAAATTTTTAAAGTTTTTCTATTATATACTTTACGGTAACAATGGTTATTTGGGAAATGTTTATCTACTAGTTTTAAAAATTCTTTACCAAAGTTTACATTAATACTAGAACAGTATGGTGGGTTATACCACAATACACGGCTATTACGAGACTTATTACTTTTTTGCGTTTTAATGTAATTTTCACTAGTGATACAGTTATTATTAATATCATTATTATGGGTACGGGTCTAAATTGCACGAAGACAAAATTGCACAAGGTTACTTAATTGCACGTTGGGACTAAATTGCACGAGAACAAAATTGCACGCGTGTACAAAATTGCACAAAGATACTTTTGCACTAAGACTAGTTTGCACGCGGGCACAAAATTGCACGAGAGGACAAAACTGCACGAAGACTAATCTGCACGGAGGGTCAATTTTGCACGACAGACAGTTTTGCACGGAGGGTCAATTTTGCAGGAAAAAATACTAACTTAAAATAACTAAATAGAAAGTATATTAAAACCTTTATATTAAAAAAAAAATAAGCATGTATTAGTGTAGTTAATTTTAATTCATTTAGGTTTATATTAAATTTATTGATTTTTTTAAATTTATTTAGCTTTTTTTTTAATTGATACTAAATTTTGTGTTTAAAAACTAACATAAATTTAAAAAGTTTTTTATTAAAATAATACTAGAATTTTATTTTAATAAAAATATCCCTTAATAAAGAATAAACATGTATTGATTTAAACTTAAATTAAAATTATAATAAACTTCAATATGAAATAAAACAAGACTAATAATAAAAATTATATTTACATGGGTAGGTGTTAAAATTGCACGAGCGTACAAAATTGCACGAGGGGACAAAATTGCACGAAGATACTTTTGCACAGAAAAAAATGAGCATGCAAAACAGTGAGACAATTAAATAAATTTAGAAAGTCTGATGAAACTTTTATTGTGCATTGTACAGAAAGTTCTGTTATGGCTGTCTACTAATAGTAGACTCTACTTCCATAAATTAAACTTCAAATTGTTTTTTTTGTTTTATATAAAAGTTTTAAACATAATTTATATATCATTATTTTCTATTTGTCTAAACTTTATCTTAGTTACAACACTATTTGCACGCGTTTTACTCTAATTATATCTTAAGTTTCTCCTGCTCTGCTTTTTCTCGTTATCTAACCCAGACTTGCGCAAAAGCTCTGTCAGAAGCAATTTTCTTAATACTTTTTTAGAAGAAAAAGGAGATACAAGCTTTTGAATAAAATAAACCAAACAAAATAATACAAGTGCTACAATTAGTTTATTATAATTTTAACAAAAAACAAATTATTGATATAAACAAAACTCTTTCTGGTAAGTATATTTTAATAACGGTTAGAATCTAATTTTATAATCTAGTTTTTATTTCTATTTATATAATTTTTTTTGATTGATTTTTGTTTAAAATTTAATTTGTTCACTTTGACTTTTCTAATTATTATTATTTCTTTTAAATTTATTTCATTTGTTTTAATTTTTTTATTAATTTTATTAACTTTTGTTTTGAACTTAAATTTAATATATTTATTTTTTATTTTATTAACGCCGTTAGTTGAAATAAAGTTTTAGCACAAGAAAATCTGTGATATACATTCCGATAAGCTTAGCTTATCAGGATCTCCAGGATTTAACGCCTTATAACGTTACATCTTATATTTTTTATTTTATTAATTTTTAAAAATCTTATTAAATTTTTGATTTTTTATAAATTTATTTATTATTTAGTAATTTGATTTTTTGAATTCTGAGTTTTTTTATTATTTATTTTAATCTATTTAACATTCAATTTTTGATTTTTACTTAAAAATATTTTTTTTCAAACTTAAAATACTTTTTTTTTTCTTGTTAGTTATTATTATTTTTTTATTAATTGATTTGATATATTTTAATTTATATTTTATTTATTTTTTATTTTTAATTGGTTATTTATTTTTTACTAAAATTTTTTTACTTATTATCTTTTTTTAAAAGTTTTTTGTTATCTAGTTATCAAATTTTCTAATTCAGATTTTTTTATTTTTTTAAATATTATATAGTTTTTTTTCGTATTTTTCTATTATTTAGTTATTAAATTTTTTAATTCTGATTTTTTTATAATGTTACATAATTTTTTTTGTGCAAAAGAATTTTCTAGTGCAATTTTGTCCCCTCGTGCAAAAATGTCTACGCGCAATTTTGACCCATCCCTGGGTAGGAAACAAAACCCGTGCAAAATTGACCCTCCGTGCTAAATTGTCACTCGTGCAAAAATGACCCTTCGTGCAAAAGTGTCTGCGTGCAAAATTGTCTGCTCGTGCAAAAATATACCCTCGTGCAAAAGTGTCTTCGTTCAAAAGTTAACCTTCGTGCAATTTTGTTTACGTGCAATTTTATCTTCGTGCAATTTTGTGCTCTCGTGCAAATTAGTCTTCGTGCAAAATTATCTTCGTGCAGTTTTGTGTTTTCGTACAATTTTGTATGCTCGCGCAACTTAGACAGCTACCCCATTATTATAGTTAGTGTTATTGTTATTATTATTACTACAATTATTGTTATTAACGTTATTGTTACTACATATTAAAATTATTTACAATATTATTAATGTTATAATCATTATTACTGTTACTTTTAAAAGTATTATTATTATCGTTATTAAAATTACTATTATTATTATTGTTATTATTACTATTAATGATGCTGTTATTACTTTTATTATTGTCATTACTATGTATATCATCGTTATTACCGTTAAAAATAACATTATTATTGTTATTATTAGTATTACTGTTTGTTTTCATGTATGTTGAGTTTCATTTAAAACCACTTTTTTTAAACACATTTTCATATGGAACTTTTATTTCATTAAATTCTTCACTGGATGATAATGAGCTTAAGCGTTTCTGGGTCATTATTGGGATACCTTTCTTTATATGTCGGGGGTGGTCGGAATTTGAATTGATGAAATTAATTAAACAATTTGGTTTTCGGTAAGGGCGAAAAGTACCATCAGATAGGTTTAAGGTGACATCTAATAAATCAGTCACTTGATTACCCAGGTCTAAAGTAATTTTGAAACCTATATCTGACATTATCTTAAACACTTGTTTCCTTGTTCTGTCGTATACAACAGGCTTTGCTAGATCTATGACCACAGTTACTGAAAACATTTCCCAGTTTACTGAGGATATATAATCCGACAAGGTCACAAAACTCTGCACCATGGAAGTTTCCCATAGTCACATCGAAAAAAGTGTCGTTATTTTCTTTTTCCAAACATTATTGTCTGAAAAAAGTAAGGAATCGCATGCATGTAAAATGATTTCTTTATAGTAGGTTAGTTTTAAGTTTCATTTTAATATTTTTAACAAATTATTATACAACTTGCATAGGCCTATTAAGATAATGGAATTCAAACAAACATTAAGAGAAATTAAATACTTTTGTTATATTAAATGGAAAAGCATAATTTTCAGGTATAACCTAGATATTAAAACAGTTATGTTGTATAACAAACCGCAAAAGTATGTTACGTCGATTGACCGTCTTGATTTCACATCATTAATAGACTCCTACTTAGTCCGAGGTTAATCAAATCTCGCCTAGGTAGTCTTCTTTAAACCTTCACTTAAATCTATACAATATACAAAATGTTTTAATTACGACTTAAATTAGTACTTTAATTGACAAAAATTTCTTTTAAATTTACTTAATTATGAACATTTCAAACAACGCAAGTAAATACGAAATAAGTACTGAAAACCATTTTGAAATAGAATAATAAATTAATTATAGTTAAATTAAGTATAACTAGGAGCAAAAATTTATAAAAACTCCATCAAGTCTTTGTTTCCTTTTACCAACTATTTATTCAGACGATTATCACACGCAACATATTTACTTTTTGTTAATTACAGTAAAGCCAGCTTGTAGTCTATTGACTTTATTCTCGGTGTTTTTTTGCACCTCTAAATTTCTGTAAATGTCATGAGTTCTTTCTTCAATAGAAATTTAAACCTATATTAGAGTGTCACAATACAAAATAATTTAATTATATTAAGTTTTTAAGTTATATAAATTAATCAAGTAACTTATTCTTATATATTTATTTAATTATCGTTAAATAATTTTAAGTCTTTATGTTTTTGGAAACCTGTGAAACAATAACTTTTAAAAGATATCAAGAATTTTAAAAAGAAGTTTCTACTAATAATCGTGAGAAACTGTTTTTGCATTTTCAAATTTTGAAAACTTTTAAATTTTCATAATAAATGTTAATTTATTTTGCTCTATATACATCGGTTTACTATTATTTCTAACTCGCTCTCATTTCTAACCCGAACAATTCTAACCCGATCATTTCTAACCCGAACAATTCTAACCCGTTAGAAGTGATCGGGTTAGAAATGATCGGGTTAGAAGTGATCGGGTTAGAAATGATCGGGTTAGAAGTGATCGGGTTAGAAATGATCGGGTTAGAACTGATCGAGTTAGAAACGATCGGGTTAGAAGTAATCGGGTTAGAAACGATCGGGTTAGAAACGATCGGGTTAGAAGTGATCGGGTTAGAAATGATAGCGGGTTAGAAATGATCGGCTCCCATGTGTAACATTTCTTTGCACACGAATTCCGGCATCTGAGGGTGTTTTAAATCTGAATGATACAATACCTTTAAGCAAATTTCAATAACCTCCACTAATAGAATATTAGTGAACAAGCTTTTGATATCATATGAAATCATATAGCTACTTTTGACTTTGGAACAAGGGATTAGATTAATTTTTTCTATAAATTGAAAAGAAATTTTAAGAGAATAATTTAAAAATTTGTCTAAAACTGGTGCAAGTGTTTTTACTAAGAATTATGCCAAATCATTTTGTGGCGAACCTATCATTGAAATAAACCAGGTTTTCAGCTCTGTTCATTTAAGAACAGTTTTGTATTTGATCGACCTCTAAGTGGAGTTTACAAAGATATTTCTCCCACCCATGAAAAAAGTAACACCATCTATAAATTAGTTGTCACTGTGGTAGTGACTACGTGGGAAAAACATCTCAAAGGTTTCATGTAAGAATCGATCAGCATGTTCCGAAAATCTTGAAAAGTTGGTTTGGTGGTCGTTCGGAGAAACCAACAAATTTTTCAGTCTTAGTGAGAGCGCAGAACTTTTTTCAGCTACATATTCTAGAAGCTTTATGCATTCAACCTTTAAGGCCTAGTTTATGTATGCAGAAAAAGTTTGTATACCAGACTAGACTTTTTAAATCCTAAAATTAAATAATATATTTAGTAATTCTAAAGTAATTAGTTTCCCTTTAATTTTTTTTAAAGTGTAGTTATATTTTCGTTTTTATCGCTGGTTTATTTTAGTTTGATTTTAATCTAACGAGTTTTATTAGTACAGCAAAGTTCTATAGTATAAGCTTGTAGTTAGTTTTAACATTCGATCATTACGTCATTTTATATTTAAAAGCTTTAATCTACAGTATAGTTTTATTTTAATTTCAATTCAGTTTAACTTAGTAAGATACAACTTCTGATGAGCCTTATTACGAAAGTACTCAAATAAATTTAAGAAAAATGAAATGTGTTTTGTTGTATTTTCTTTTTCTTTTTTTTTTTACTGTAACATCCTTTTACCATCTCAAACTTCTATTTACTTATTTATGCTTAAAAGTCTTGTTAACTCAATTTTACCAAGTTTTTATCTTAACAGTATTTATTTCACATTTTTTTTAGACTCTTTATGACGTATCTATCATCTAGCTTTAATAGTTGTTAATATTGTATTCTATAGTAGGGGTCACAACACGTGGCCCATGAGCCGCATACGGCACTCAAAGAATAAATCTGCGGCCCGCGAGCATTTTTTCATTTTAATTGGATATGGCCCGCAAAAGTCAATTATGTGGCACGCGAGCATGTTGATCTGGCACACTGAAAATTTGATTATAAGTTGATTTTTTTGTTTAAAGTTCTGTTTTTTGAATTATTCCATAATTTATCCCTTATATAAAATACTCTTATACCTGTGTCGGCCATCTGTTCCTGTATGACTTCCTTGCCTTTTTTGTTGACCTTGTAAGAATTCCTTGTACAGAGAGTTTCTTTGATTTTGAGGCCTTAGAACGGGATGCGTTGTTGGGCATTTAGCTGATTAACTTAAACAATTTCTAGTAAGTTAATAAAAGCTTTAAGTGTGAAAAAGTGAAAGAGTGCTTTTAAAACTACCATAAGTAAGAGTGACACACAATTACACAATACAAGTTTTCACTAACGATTCACGATAGAAATCCTTTTGAACACTGGTTTACAACGTGTTGATCGTTAAATTCTTCGTCGCAGCGTTTAAGTGTATTTTACGACTTGATTGATAGAAGCGATTTCTTTAACTTTGCACATAAGTGGAATAGAGTCAAATTCCGTAATACCGTATAAACCAAAAAAAAAGGTAACGCTATTTTTAAACAACCGCTTATATATGCATTAAAAGACGCATTAGTTCTCTCAAATAAATAATTTTACTGTGGGAAAGCTTATCAAAATGCATTATTTTTACAAAATATTCCTACGCCCTAAAATCATAAAACATTTATTACTTATAATTCCCATTTTAAATAGATTATTTTTAAGAGTTCCCACACCATCGGTACACTCTTACATTTTTACCGCTTAAGCTTGAAAAGTTAAAAAGACAGATTGTACATTTATGAGTTTTTCTTCACAGTAGAAACATAAGGGTCTTTCCTGCTTCTATTGATCTAAAGTTTTTGTTAAAATACTTTTCATCTTGCTTGGGCTATTCTTGGATTTTGTAAGTTATTAAATTAGTACAGTACTTATTCACTTATCCGGACACGTTGGGCAAGATTTTTCCGTAAACGTGTCCGGATAACTACAAAAAATAATTTTTTCATATAATAATATAACTGCTGCATATAATGCAATGCATGATAAAAAATTATGATAATTTAATATCTATTATATGCCTAGTACAAACATATTAAAAGCAACTTAAGTATACAGATGACTGTTGTACCAGAAACTTTCACCTTTATAACAAAATAAAAGACATACTTGAAGCTCTGTCAGAACTCTAGTTAGTTTAATTTTACTATAATCAGCATTTAGAAGCTTTCAAATACTTCAAAAAGAACTTTCGATCAACAAAGTGTCTTCTAGACTCACAAGAAAAGCTACACTAACATTCATGTTTTCAAGAATATCTAAACCTGAGTAATTTTCATTTGTTCATCATTTTCGTTAATATCCATGGTCCTGAACAAGACGTTAAACTGTATCCGTGGTGTGCGACTGGATAACTGAAAGATTTTTTGTGCACCAGGTCCTAAGACCAAATATTTTGAGCGCTCTTTGTCGTTCAATAAACTAGTAAGTTTATATCGTTTTTTAAATTTTATGTTTCAATCAATGAGGTGTTAATATCAATTGCACTGTTCATTGTTTTCTTTTATCGTAATTATAATGAAAATCTTGTACGCTTTTTTCATTAATATTTCAGTCGAGGGTAACATAAATTGCACTTTTTGTTATTTTTGCTAATTCTTTTTTTTATGACCTTTCAAAAATATTATATATTTCTTTGTTTCAATTATAGGGCACAGTGGGCCGGCAACTGGAATTAGCAAAAAAATAATAATTAAATTTCACTTTAAAAATTTGGTAGTAGAAAGTCAAGATTTTTGCGCATTTAGTGCTATTAACTAATAAATTCCATCTATAACAAAATTATCAGTTGAAGCGAGGTGATTTAAAGAGTTTTAGATTAGTTCAAATTTAGTTGCATTTATACATAAAAAATCAATGGTAAATAAAAAACTAATTTGATATCAAAGTATTTAATTTTTTTTTGCAGTAATCAAAAAAGAAGTTTTAATAAATCATTAAATAAAAATTTTCAAATGAGTAATTTTTTTTTTAAAACAAGAAAAAGGTATCTTCTTCATTTATTTTCATCGAAGTTCTAGTTACCTAACCAAAATAACAGACTTCTGCCCCATATATTTAAAAAAAAACTTTAAACCATTGTTTATGAAAGCCAAGATCATCATTAGTTGAGTAATCAAATAATTTTAAAAAAATTTCAGAAACACATATTCTAACTGATTTGAAAGGGTCCGATTTTAATGCAAAGGTGTTTCCCCTAATGTTTGCTATGTCATCAATTAAATTTTTTTTAATTTTTATACTTCTCGGCGATTGGGCAACATTTGTTGGACAATCCTGAGTGTGCTAAAAATTATAAAAAGGAGAATTTTTCAGTCTTATATAGAGCGGAGAACTCTTTTCAACTGCATATTCTGGAAGCCTTATGCATTCAATCTTTAAGTCCTAGTTTATGTAGGCAGAAAAAGTTCTTATACCAAACTAGACTTTTTAAATCCTTATAATAAATAGTTTTAAAGTAATTACTTTCTTGTTGAATTTAATTTTATAGTTTTAATTTTATCGCTTGTTTATTTTAGATTGTTTTAATTCTTACGAGTTTTATTAGTAAACCTAATGTATATAGCATAAGCACTCAGTTAATTTCTAACATTCGATTATACGTCATTTTATATTTAAAAACTACAGTATGATTTTATTTCAATTTGTATTCATTCTAACTTAGTAAGATACTATTTCTGATGAGCCTTATTACGAAAGTACTAAAATAAATTTAAGAAAAATGAAATGTGTTCTGTTATATTTTTTAAATAAGTTATGCACCAAAAAAAGCTGTTCAAATATTTATACCCTTCACCCTAGCCCAAAATAGTCTTATGTTTTTTATACCCTGAACCAGGGACGTAGTTTGGTACGTTTCTGCAAAAACGTATACTTCTGTGCGAAAAAACTTTCTTTTATTTCAGCTTGAAATGACTCCATTTATACTTACAGTAACTTCTCGCATCTTTAAGCACTCATGACGTTACGCATTTTAGAATTCTAATTTTTTTTTTTTTTAATAGTATTGCACAAAGTTAGTTAATTGTATATTTTTAATTTAATATAGGCTTTTAAATGCTAACTCACCTCTCTATATATTTAGACTTTGTAAACTTATGTTGCTTGACTTATTGATAAACATTTAGTTAATATATCTTTAATACAATGCAAAAAAAGTTTATTCTTATGTGGGCAAAGGTCTAAATAAAAAAAAGTTTTTTACATAAACAATTTTTATTAAATATTTTTCTTATATTTTGTATGTTTTTGACCAAAAAAAGAAATCCATAAATCTATTACATAAAATATGTACCAGTTGCATACTTTTGTAAAAGGCTATAGAAAAATATTTTAATATAGACACCACACCATTTCTTAATTGTAAACAAATGCTTAATTATAAATTGAATTTGCTAAGTAGAATAGAATATAAATATTAAGTATCAAATAAGTAGTGATGTACCGGGCTCACTATCCGGGTCCGTGTCCGGCCGGATATTTCCATTTTTGTCTGATATCCGGATCCGGCCGGATCTTAATTTAAAAAAAAAAGTCCGGATCCGGTTCCGGCCGGATTCTAATTTGAAATAAAAGTCCGGATCCGGGTCCGGCCGGATCCTAACAGAGATCCGACCGGACCCGGATCTAGTTAGTAAAAAAGAGCATACTGAAAAGTACTTTTTCAAAAACAAACCCTGTGTAAATTAAAAAGAGTCATTTTCGTCAGTTAAATTAAATACCTACCGTGATTGGCTCATTTTGTACACGTGAATAATTTTTATTTGTCTACATTTAAACTATGAAATAAACATTTCAGAAATGCAACTCTTTACATATGTTTTAAAATTGAAAACTTTGGAATGAATACTTCCATTATTTATTGTTTAAAGTTGAGCTTAGAGAATTTTTAGAGTTAATACGGTTGAATGTACGAGTCAATGAGAATCATATGACTAAATGTTTCAAACTAAATACTGATGCAACAAAACATCAGAATATGACAGGCAGTTTATATGTAAGCAGTTAGTTAGTTTGGTGTGCAGCTTGAAGCTACAAAATATCTTGAACTGCTTGTGAATGCTTATTGTAATGTAAGTAGTGTTTTGTTTTAAAAGTGAATATTTCAACTGGTGTTTAATTGTTTAAATATTTAAGCCAGGTTTATAGTTTAATAGTTAATTAAAAATTTTACAGTTTCTTGTTTACTAAAAGTTTTACTTAACTTTTAGTTTATTGTTTTAAGTCTTTTGATATAGATTTAAATAGCTTCATGTTTTTAAAGTGTTACCAAAGTAATTAATAATTTTGTATATGCTAGTATTTCTTATTGTGCTTTATATAAAAGATTCATCACTCAAAACTGTCGTGTCTGATTATAGAAAGTAGTGTCAGTTAGAATTTAGTATTTGTTAGATATTAATTAAGTAAGGTAGGATTTAATTATGATGTTTAGTACTAATAAGTTAAGTGTACCACAATCAGTTCACAACTTTACTACCAAATTGTCAATCTTGGCTAGCTGTTCTACTAATTATTAGATTAAAGTAATTTTTTCAGTTTTTAAAAACCTCATTCTGACTCAGGCTTGTTTATACTCACTCTGGCTAGTTTTATTGACTTAAACAGTGGCAACCCTGTTAGTTTGAAAATTTTTGGGAATTTTAGAAAATTTTGGACTGTCTAAGGCTAGTTTAGTTTTTTATAAAAGCTCAGGCTAGTTTTCTTTTAGATTTTGAATAAGTTATAGCTGATCCAGTTTTCAATATTTTGTGATTTTTCTATTTAATTTTGTTCAAAACTTGATTTCAGATTTTTTATTGTAAATAACATTAAAAAAATTACAATTTGTTATTTTTTTTAACAATTTGTCAACCTTGTGACTAGCTGTTCTACTTATTATTAGATTAAAGTTTTTTTTTTCAGTTTTCAAAAGCCTCATTCTGACTCAGGCTAGTTTATATTATACTCACTTTACAGGGTTCCAAAATCCCTAGATTTCTCTAGATATCCCTAGATTTTTGCAATTTTCCGAAAAAAAAACTCTTAATTTCCCTAAATAAAATTGGAAAAACCATGAATTTCCTTAGATTTCTCTAGATTTTTTTTAGTGCTGGACCAATTTTTATGATACTTATATAATGTAACATAGTTTTTTTTATAGAGTATATTTATGTTTGAGAGTTTCAAGTTTAAAAAAGCAAAGTTCAAAAAGTAGAATAAAATTAACGAAATACTACAGATTTCTTTTATTTTTGACACATTTTTTAGATAACTTTTCCCTAGATTTTTTTTCTAAAAATTTTAGTGGGAACCCTGACGGCCTGACTCTAGCTAGTTTTTTTACTTAAACAGTGGCAACCCTGCTAGTTTGAAAATTTTTGGGAATTTTTAAAAGTCTTAGGCTGTCTCAGGCTAGTTCGGCTTTTTATAAAAACTCAGGCTAGTTTTAAGGTTTTTTAAAAAACTCAGGCTAGTTTTCTTTTAGATTTTGAATGAGTTCGAGCTGATTCAGTTTTCAATATTTTGTGATTTTCTAATTGATTTTGTTCAAGAAATTGATTTTAACTTATTTTAGATTGGTAAGGCTATAGGGGAGGTCCTCCTTGATTTTTACAAGTTGATATTAATTAATAGGTTTTAATCTTAGCTACTAGATACTTTTTACAGGTTAACAAAACTCAAAGTAGATTTAGAGATACAAGGGGTTTAAGCAGGCCAGTTCAATAGGTTCCTTATAGAAGGGGCAAACTAAAAAGGCGAAAAAAAAACATTTCATTAAAAATCTAACTCCTCCAACAGTTTTTAAGCAATCTTGTTCAAATTGTCACAGTTTACTTTTTACTAAATCTTAAATCATTTGAGTGTAAGATTTTTTTTTGTTTTGAGAAAAAGTCCCCTTTTTTCAAAAAAGTTTTTTTTTTGAATTTTGGACCTTTAAATAGTATTTTTCAATTTTTTGAAAATTCCAACTCTCAAAAGCTTCTAAACTATGTAAGGAATATTTCCTGGAAATTTGAGGTACCTAGCTTAAGAAACCTAGGATGAGATAGATTTTTAGTGAAATGGATATTTCCGCGTTTTGAGTTTGCGCCTTCCATTAGGTTCCTATGGAGCTCTCCGGCTTTGACCGCTTATATCTCAAAAACTACTTTGAATTTTGTAAAGCTATAAAAAAGCATCTGGTAGCTAAGATAATATTCTATTAAATAAGATCAACTTGTAAAAAAATTGTTAACCCCCCTATAGCCATAATTGTAAACATTACTTAAAATTTACTACCTTGTGGCTAGCTGATCTACTGATTATTAGCTTTAAGTAATTATATTTTTTGTTTTCAGAAACCTCGTTCTGATTCAGGAAAGTTTATAATCACTCAGGTTAGTTTTTTGAATCAAAGAGTGGCAACCCTGATAATAGCTAAAATTAGGTGATATTCTGGTTGCCAAAAATCATGGAAGGTTTATTAGTTTGAAACTTTAGTGTAAGAAAAATAGAGAAACTAATGTAATTTTGATTAAAAATCATTTAAAATTAAACTAATTAAAAAATGATAAGTTTTAATATTTCGTGGAAAAGATTAACATGTGTTTAAAAACTAAAATATAGTCTGATTAATTAAGTTAGATTAAGAACTTTTTTCCAGATTTTAAATCTTATTAGCATGATTTGTACAAAAGACGAAATTTAAAAATATAGAAATTAAAACTAATGCGTACATTTAATATTATTATTTACAGTGTTCATTTTTGTCTAAGATTATCATTAACTATGTCATTTGTGTGAAGTTATTTTACCGTAAGCTCAGAAGATGATACTATTGCTGTTTGCACAATTTGCACCAACAAAATCAAAAGGGGTAATAATCCTAAAAGTTATAGTACTACTCCTTTACATAGACATTTATCTGCTAAGCACAATGTGATTTACACAGCAGCGAAAAAACCTTCAGCAGAAAAGGTAGGAAGCAGCACTGGTTCGCTTTCAGCTCCAGAGAAAATAAAGCTCGCTGCTACGAAGCAATCAACCATGAATGATTTTCAAAACTTTAAGCCTTGGGGCAAAGATAATCCAAAAACAATAAAGGTTAATGAAAAAATCATCAATATGATTGCTATTGACAACCAGCCGTTTTCAATAGTAAATTATAAAGGGTTCATTGAACTCTTGGCACATTTAGAGCCAAGATATTTGATCCCAAGCAGAAAATATTTTATGAGGTAATGCTTCAACGGGCTTACCAAAATTTGACGTCTGGTATTTCTAAACTTCTGGAAAAGTCTTCATATTTTTCTTTTACGACAGACATATGGACTAATTCAAAGACCAATACGTCATACCTTTCACTGACGGCGCATTGGTTGAATGAAAGTTTTGTTTATATTCACCGAGTCTTGCGTTGCCGGGAAATTGAAGGTCACCATACTGGACTCAATATTTCTGCTAACATTAAAGATATGCTCCAAAACTGGAGAATAAACCACAATCAGGTGCACTTGATTGTGCGAGATAACGCTTACAATATGAGGCTTGGTATGGTGTTATCGAATATAGCATCAATTTTTTGCTTTATTCACACACTACAATTAATTATATAGGATTCGTTGTTTGCGGACGAGGATGTAGAAGTGTTGCTATCAAAAGCACGAAAAATTGTTGGCCATTTCAGCCATTCCTCCTCAGCTTGTGAAACGCTTAAATTAATTCAAGTTGGTCTAGATTCAACAAAAACAAAGCAAACAGCCTTGTTACTTGTCCAAGATATCTCAACGAGGTGGGATTCGACCTACCTAATGCTAAAAAGGTTAAATAAGTTAAAAATTAGTGTCCAGAACTATGTAGCTAGCCATTTGCAAGCTCTTATCATTACAGAAAAAGAGTGGCAATTGGTATGTCAGGTACTAAAGCTTCTTGAACCTTTTCAATTAGTTACTAAAAATTGTAGCAAAAATGAAGCTCTACTCTCTAGTGTTATTCCGCATGCACGAGCACTGAAGAACTTCGTCGGTCACCAAGCAGGTTGTGAGCTCAATTTAAATGCTGCTACAAACCTATTAAAAAAAAATGGAAGAGGCGTGCGAAAACAGGTTATACAGTACCTCCTCGGATTTAAACCTGAATGAAAACAGTTTACTGTTAACTACAACGGCTGTTGATCCGCGCTATCGCCTTTCAGTATTTCCTTCTGAATTGAAAGAAAAAGTTAAGACACTGCTGCAAATGGAGGTCAAAAAGCATAGCAGCTGTGAGGCAAATGAACGTTGTGACTCTCAAACACATAAACCGTTAGAGAGTTCAAAGTCACAATCTTCAACGTTTGATCCAAATGACTTTCTCAGCTTTTACTCTACTGAAGAAGAAGCACATAACGAGCAACAAAATATAAAAAAAGACGAGGTTGTTGCTGAGATTAATAGCTTCTTAACAGAAGTAAATTTAAAAAGTCATGCCAAAGAAGCCGATGTTTTAGAATGGTGGAACTTAAACCGAGCAAAATACCCCTACCTCGCAAGCTTTGCAAGGAAATATCTGTCTGCACCTCCATCTTCTGTATATTCAGAACGATTGTTTTCTGAAGCTGGCAATTTGTATGAAAATAAGCGCAATCGCTTACTTCCAAATACCGGGGAAAAGTTATTACTTCTACACCACAATTTAGCAAAATATATATTTTAGTGTTTTTTATTGTTCTTTTAATTTGAAGTTTTTTTACTGTTCTTTCAATTTCAAATTAGTTTTCGAGATACAAGGGGTTAAGCCGGCTAGCTCAATAAGTTCCTTATAGAAGGGGCAAACTTAAAAAGCGAAAAAAAAACCATTTCATTAAAAATATATTTCCTCCTACATTTTCAAGCAATCTTATTTAAATTTATAACTGTTCTTTTAATTTCAAGTTTTTCTTTTGTTCTTTCAATTTTAATAAAATTTAAACGTAAATATTGTTAAATAAGCAGACGTACCAGCTACTATTTTTAACTGTTAAACTTAACTAGACCTTAATAACATATCATAAACTCTCTTATTATTCAATTATTTTAGCAGCACATTAATATTTTTAAGTCTAATTTTTTTTTAAACTATAATTTTTCATAATTCAAAAGGATATAGTTAGATATAACACATAAAAGATAAGCTTCACACAATTATGCTTAGTTAGTAGTTAGTTATATAAAATTACATTATCGTACATAGTAGTTTTTATACTACTTACATTAAAAATAACTTAAGTGTATTAAGAATCCGGTTCCGGCCGGGTTTTAATTTGAAAAAAATATCCGGTTCCGGCCGGATCCTATTTTGAAAAAAAAGTCCGGATCTGGTTCCGGCCGGATTCTAATTTGAAAAAAAAGTCCGGATCCGGCCGAATCTCTGTTAGGATCAGGATCTAGTTAGTAAAAAAGAGCATACTGAAAAGTACTTTTTCAAAAACAAACCCTGTGTAAATTAAAAAGAGTCATATTCGTCAGTTAAAATTAAACACCTACCGTGATTAGCTCAATTCGTACACGTAACTTAACTTACAATTGTTTACATTTAAACTATGAAATAAGCATTTCAAAAATGCAACTCTTTACATATGTTGTAAAATTGAAAACTTTGGAATGAATACTTGCATTATTTATTGTTTAAAGTTGAGCTCAGAGAATATTTAGAGTTAATACGGTTGAATGTACGAGCCAATGACTAAATGTTTTAAACTAAATACGGATACAACAAAACATGACAGGCAGTTAGTTAGGTGTGCAGCTTGAAGCTACAAAATATCTTGAACTTTTTTGTGAATGCTTACTGTAAGTAGTGTTTGGTTTTAAAAGTGAATATTTCAACTGGTGTTTAATTGTTTAAACAGGTTTATAGTTTATTAAAAATTTTACAGTTTCTTGTTTACTAAAAGTTTTATTTAATTTTTAGTTTATTGTTTTAAGTCTTTTGATAAAGATTTATATAGCTTCCAGTTTTCAAAGTGTTACCAAAGTAATTAATAATTTTGTATATGCTAGTATTTCTTGTTGTGTTTTATATAAAAGATTCATCACTAAAACTGTCGTGTCTGATTATAGAAAGTAGTGTCAGTTAGAATTTAGTATTTGATAGATATTAATTAAATAAGGTAGGATTTAACTATGATGGGTAGTACTAATAAGTTAAGTGTACCACAATCAGTCCACAACTTAACAACCAAATTGTCAATCTTGGCTAGCTATTCTACTGATTATTAGATTAAAGTAATTTTTTCAGTTTTCAAAAACCTCATTCTGACTCAGGCTTTTTTATTTTAGTGATGTACCGAACTCACTATCCGGGTCCGGCCGGATATTGCCATTTTTGTCTGATATCCGGATCCGGCCGGATCTTAATTTGAAAAAAAAGTCCGGATCCGGCCGGACCCGAAATTGTGGGTCCGGTTCATCACTAATTACAAACAACTTAAAATCCACATTCGGCTGGATACTAATTATATGCATCCGGTAAATAACAAATTAAAATGTTAAGATTATTTTGCAATGAGTTAATTTCAAAAAACTCAACTAAACTAGTTTTGTTATCTTTTTTAATGGTAATTTTGGAAAAAATTCTTTTATTAAACAAAATTCAAGATTTTTTCTATAAATATGTTTTTCAATACACAATAAATAATTAAGAGAACAAAATCAAAAAAATTCGAGATAAGACTGAATGTATAGCAGTAAACTCGTTATATTTATCAGGGTGGCCACTAGTTTTAAGAATTTTTTCTTGGTTTTCAAAAGTACAAATTTTCATGTCCAATTTAGTTAAAAACTAAATTTAAGATAAAAATTTCGCTTAGCATAAAAACATTGAAAATATGCTGTAATGCTATTATATGTGCTTAATAATATATAAAAATTAAAGTTTTACAAAAAATATGTAACCTGTATTTATTTGTTTTATATGAAAAAAAGTTGTTCGAAATTAAAGCTTTTTTAAATACATTGCTTATTCACTTATCCGGACACGTTGGGCAAGATTTTTCTGTAAACATGTCCGGATAACCAAAATTTCGGATAAGTACAAAAAATCAACTTTTTCATAAAATAATATAACTGCTGCATATAATGCAATGCATAATAAAAGTGCTAAGGTAAAAACAAATACAAAGTAATACGAGTAATACATAATAAAATGATAAATAAAAGAAACTCAATTTCAGGTTAATTTATTTTTTAAAGGTTGAAAAACATCAGATTTACTAACCCTCCGGAACGATATACGTTTTTTGAGGTTCAAGCAAGTAAAACTCATCATTTGTAATTTTACCTGCTCTTACTATTAATTTTTGTTTAAGAGAAAATATAATTCAAATATATCTATAAAAACCAAAAATAATGTAAACCCTATCTCTCTTAATAAAAAAACCTTTTAAACAAAGAAGAAAAAAACAGACAGAAAGAAAAACGAAGAACTTTGACTAAGTTATTAAGTTAAGTTACTTTGACTAAGAACAAGTCAATTCAATGGAATCATATCACTCCTAACAAACTAGTTTTTATTGGAAGTTTTACTAAAATAAGAAAGTATAGACGTTTCTTTTTATAGATATTTCACGTTTTTCTGCAGAAAACTCACGGAATTTAATAAGTTGTGATACTTTTTCTGGCGTGGCTACTGGCTGACACCAATGATAAGCTTAAATATTTGTATCATACAAAAATTTTGATGTTTAACATTATAAATTTTTTGAATTTAATTCTGACCAAAACTGTCCGGATAAGTGAAGTCCGGAAAGTGACTAAGCACTGTACTATCAAACTTGAGCTTTTGCCAAAATTTTAAAACTCCTAGTTGTTCCAAAATAAATGACAACCTTAATTTCAACGTTATTTATAAAAAAATGTTATAAAACGATGTACAAGCGATTTATCTTAACTTAATAAGAATAACTTAAGTTGAATTATAAAACATAAAAAATTAAAAAGATATTTATTTGTGACTATACACTCCATCGTTGAAAATATTTTCCCCAACTTTCTTGTGCTTGCTCATTTGATTCACCTAAACGTTTGGTATAAAATCATTTACAAATCGAAAGAAACGCCAAATGCTAATTTAAAACCTAAAGTTTCATAAAAATAAATTCTAAGTTTTTTAGGTTTATAATATATTGATTGACGTTAAGCTCTAACATTAATAAGACTTGCATTTGATCGTCTAAATTTAGCAGTAAATAATATAAATATAAAATTTTATTAAAGTTCAAGTTGTTTAACAAGCATGTACAATAGATAGAGTACATCTGTTGCCCCTCAAAAATTAAAGTTTTTTAGTGAAGCTTAGTTCAACTTTTCATGCGTGGCAAATCATATTAAAAGGCAACACAAAAAATATTAGTTTCCTAGATTTTACCACCATCTCAAAGTTCTTAAAAATAAAAATAAATTCTTGATATTGCTTTTAGTATTTAAAATTAGTTTTAATTTTTACTCAAAGTTACATTAGTGATAAATTGTTACACAAATATCAGACAAAATTAATATTAAAAAAAAAAACTAAACTTATATATATATTAGAATAACTAAATAATTGTTACAGAAAAAATATGTTAGACAAAGCCTTAATTCGGGGCTCGGAAAACTATGGCCTGCCGGTCAAGTGCGGCCCTTAAAGCCAAAATCTGCGGCCTGCGAAGTATTTTTATCTCAAGATATATATTTTTGAATACATTAATAACAACAGTGTTTTTTGGTAAAAGCTTCAATTTAAGTTTTAATTTAACAACTACTTATTACTGGCGCTCTACTATTACTTATCTTAACATATTTTGGTTCAAAGTAATATTTTTATATTAATACAAATATTTTAAAATAACTGCGGTCCACGGTACTTTTAACTACGGATTTTAAAATTTTTAACTGCGAATTTTGAAATAACTGCGGACTTTTTTTTATACAGTGAGGCCCACGACCATGTTTTTCTTGGAAAATTACCTGTGATTTATAAAAGGCTGCCGACGACCCCTATTTTAATCAACGATTTTAAGAACATAAGTGAAATCAAATATTTTGAGTATAACTTATGTTCACACTTTTATCAAAGTTAACTACTAAAACTTAATGATTAAGAATTAAACACAAAGTACACAAGTACTAGACTTCAACATTCAAGTAGTTGATGAACGTAATTCTTTAACAAAGTATATTTCGTAAAAATAGAATAAATAATTGAATATTTAGTTATGTTGTTAAATATAGAACAAATATATTTATAAATTGAATTCTTAAATATACTAAAAATAGATTTTTTTTTAAGAAATAATGAAAATTTTTCAAAAGTTTATTCAGAACTTATATATATATATATCTATTTTTTATATTGTTTACAGCCCTTAAAAAAAATAATTTTAACAAACTCTTTCATAGTTATGAAAAAAAAAACTAAATATATACTCTGTTTTTCCTAATCAATAAAAATATTAGTTATAATTAAGATATTTATTGTATATAGCAAACTTATGAACATATTAACCCTGAGCAATTGTCTGGAGAGCAGATTTTTCATCATATGTTAGTTGCAACATCGTGTCGATCACAGGAACTAAGTGGCTTTTTTCATCACTAGGTGGTAGTTTTATAAATTTGATAATTATGTTTTTTAAGTACTCTAAGTTAGACACAGATTCTTTTCTTGACTGCCAAAATTCATGTTATAAATATATATACTTGAAAACGTTTGGAATTTTTATCTTTTTAAATTGAAAAATCGCTAAGTTATCGATGCAAACGCAGAGATTAATATTTATAATAAAACAAAACAACTCAACTTATGCAAATACTGTTTTTAGAACAGGCTAGCTAAACTAATCAAAACTTATTTGACACGTCACAATGTGTACTTTTGTTACTCTATAAAAAATTTGCTTATAAACATATTTATTCTGAGGATATGGGAAAATAATTGAAACAGCCGTAACAATTCAAAGAATAGTTGTTTTTTGTTTATATTATAAATATATTTAAACTTATAATATTGTATACAAAATAAAACTTTGCTTTTTAGTTTTATGTTCAGAAACTTTTTTTAATAACAATGATAATATTAATCAGAATAAACTTACAAAGAAAAAAAAAACCTAACTAAATCTAAACGATTCTTGAAATATGTTAATTTGATACTGAACGTAATATAAATTAACTTTTTTCAGCTACTATCAACAGAAGATCAACAAAAAAGAAACTAAAAAACCTCATTTCGTTCAAGTCTTCTAATCTCTTCTTTCAACAACCTGTTTTGATCCTGCAACCTTGCACTAGTCTGTTCACTCTCTCTGCAAACTATCGACAAATGTTTGATTTTTCTATCTTGATCCAGAGCTTTTTTTTCTAAACTTTTACACTGAACGACATTATTTGTGTTGTCAATTTTTGATTTCATCTTAACTGGAAGTTTAAGATTAATTTACGTACTGGTATTTATATTTGTAAACTATTTATAAATTTAGTTCAATGAGGCCATAATTTGAAACTTACACAAGATATTTTGGAATTGATGATGAAGTACAAAAAAAGATCTTGGAGTACTTAATGGTAGTTTTCAAAGAAATTTTGTCGGTGGGAGACATAGCTTTTTTTAAATTTCTAAAAAGGGGGACTTGTGAAAAAAATAATGGGAAACCTTGATCTACAGTAAGAATTATATTATATTATTAATTATAAAAGATAATGACTCAATAAAACTACATCTATTAATATATATATATATATATATACTTATAAAACTAAAATTTGAAAAAAAAATCACATCAGACTACAAAAAATCACACCCAGGAATAATCGAAAAACTAAATGAAGAAACCTACCAACTCATCAACAAATACAATGTAAAAGGCAAAATTTAAGAAATAGAACAAAATCCTGCATTCATTACAAACAAAGAGCACAAAAAAGATTTTCCAAACAAACTAAACCGTAGAGTTTTTAACTTCTCAAAATCCCCTTTCAACAAATTCACAACTAATTAAACTAGGTACAATAAATGAAAGAACAATAATAGGCTAAAAGCTAAATCAATGTAAAACACTGACAGCGTTATAAACTGGTTCAATAAACTAAAAACAGCCCCTAAAATCCGATTCATAAAATTCGATATCACTAAATTTTACCCATCTAATTACTTCTTTTAGATTTAGCAATTTTTAAAACAGATATAGCAACCATAAGGCAAGCTTTACTTATAAATTAAAAAGACACAATACCGAATTATCGAACTATATATGAGATTAAAAGACGCAAATAAATACTATAGTTTAAAATGGGAAATACTCTGCAGAACTAAATCAAACCCGAAAACCAACAAAACATGCCATTTATGTTGCTTAGAAAAGTACGAAATCGAAAAAAATTTAAAAACATTTATTACCAAATAAAAGAAAAGAAAGGCAGCAACCCTGTCTCCACAATCAAAAAATGTATTTTAAAAGAACAAAATCCACTAATCAATAACATAAAATAGCAATAAAATAAAACCAAAAACAAACAAAGCAATAAATAAGTTGACTTGTACATAAGTTGTTTTTAAAATAGGGTAAGTAAAATTATTTAATATTATTTGAAACGTCATAATGTGTTTTTGTGAGATTCTTTAAAAATTTTGCAGAGTATGTACTTTATTTCGTTCTGAAGATACGTGTTAAACGTTAAAACTAAGTAAACGATACAAAAATTAGTTATTTTTTTGTATTATAAATATATCTAAAATTATATTTATAGTGGATTATTTTCCAGTCTTTTTTATAATTATGTTGTTATTTTTAAGTTTCAAGATGTATTACGATATATCTGTGCCGTTTTCTTTTTACTTTTTAAGTCACTGATATGGCTGTACTATCTTTTTTTGAAAAAGCCACCTGTTAAGCCCAAACAGTTTTTTGTTTCGTTTTCTGATCTGATTGTCGTTTTATACATGACATTTTCATTAATTTTATGTTCGACAGTTGCAAAGTTTTCGTTTTCTCCATCGTTTTTTGTTTTCAAGTATTTTCGAAATGCTTTTGTTAGATTAATTTCTTAATATTGCTCATGCAGCTATATAAGATTTCACAACTATTTCTATTTATTATGTTGTTTAGCTTGTAATCTTTTTTAAAATTTTTATCTATTAGTTGCAAAAAAGCTTAACCTTTATTGGTTCTTACTGACTGGCAGTAGGTTCAAGTAAATTGTTTTTTATTGTTCGTGTTGGTTTCTTTTTATTTTGATTGCTTTGAGTATTAAAGTTTGTGTTTGAAATTGGAATTATTTAGTGCATGTTGGTATCCAGTTATTGATTCTTTGAAAATTTCTTCGGTTTTTGATAGTCCGTTGAGTTTTTTAATAAATATTTTAGTAGGTTCTTTTTGAGAATGGACGGATAGTTTGAATAATTATTAATAAAGTTGTTGCTGGAGTTTTCTTTTTGGTATGGTTTGAATTTGTTGTTAGCAGTACCTAGGGATATATCTAGAAAATTACATTAAGTCGCGCCTATATCAATCGGTATTCTAAAACCGAGTTCATTTAAAGTTTTTATTATGTTCTTTTTATTCACTCTCGTTCTTGGTTAATTTTTCTGTTTATTAATGCGAGACCGTATTCCCTATAAAATCTGATGTACTTGTTGGAATATAAGTGCTTGGGAAATAATCCACCATATTGGCAAAGCTAAAAACCCACAAAGTATTTCAAGTACTTGCACACTAGAAAAACTCGCAATTGCCAAAGCCGACAGAAGGGATTTCTTAAATAAACGATACGAACTCTTCTATTCCTGACCGCCTTTTAAAACTTAAGTCTTCAATTGTCCGTAGTATTAGTTTTATGTATGCTCTTGAAAAGTTTTTATGTAGCTACTAATTTAAGCAAACTAAAAGTTTTTAAAAAATGCATTCAAACAAAATTAAAAAATTTGATAGTTAATACGGGCATACGTTCCTTCAAATTTTCGGTAGCTACGTCACAATTCAAATTAGCCACATTGGAATATATTTTAACTAAAAGCTCTTTTTACTACTAATAACTGCAATTTCAATTTAACAATGTTTATTTTTAAAACTTACAAGAAGAAAAAAGAAGCTCACATCTAGGTTATTTTTAATTTTTAATGTTGCTTTGATTACTATTTAATTTTTTTTAAACCATCAATTACTAAGCAGAAACTTAATTAAAATTTAAATTTTACCATACATTCAACATTAAGATTAACATTTTATTTGTTTAGTTTTTATGCACGCAAAATTTTGTAAATTTAGCCAGACTTTTCAAGATTCTGACTAATTTAGTCATTTTACCGTCTTTTCAAGTACGCATATTTTAATAAGTACGTATTCTGAGTACACATATTTTGACAAGTACACATTTTGGTACGCATTTTGAAACATTTTGGGTGCACGAAACTTATTTTGGGGTGCATAAATCGTAACTTAAACCTAAATTTTGAAACATACACCAGATATTCTGGACTTGATAACGAAGAGCAAAAAAATCTTAGGTGTTTTTAATGGTAGGTTTCAAACTTATACTACAGATTATGAAAAAAAAGAAGGAAATTTAGGGGGGCACAAGCCGTAAAAGGGGGAGCCACTTGGCCATAATTAGAAACTGGATATGTTGGAGTTGATAATGAAGAGAAACAAAAGGTCTAAGGTAGATTTTTGATAGGTCATGTTGAAGGGTGAAATTAAGTTTGGGAAACCCTGCACTAGATACTACGGGTAATTTGAAACTTATACTAGATATTCGCACATTGGGGTGCACATATTTTGATTGGCTTAAAGACCACTGATTTAGACTATTAATTCAAAACTATGAGTGATAATTTAACTAACATTGATAGGCATAAAAATGTGATAACCAATATTCAACGGTTTTTATGATTTTTCATAGAAAAACTGTTCAAAAGTCCAGATTTTTCAGGAAATTTCAAAAAAACAATTTTATACCTAGATTTTTCAGAATACCAGTTTTACTGTGTAAAAAGTAATACAACTTCAAAAAACATTTTATATTCACATAATATTCTTATGATTCAATTTATTCTAAAAATTCAATACTTATATGTGAAAATAAAGTAATCTAAGACATTTAAAGTTTTATCGTCGCTTTAAATGGTATAAGTTAATAACTATCTTATAGTAATTCTTAATGTTGTTGAAAAAAAAACACTTGCACGATTGGCGGAGAGTTTTTTTTTAAATAATTTACTAGTAAAAAATATCACATTCTTTAATATGTAGAATATGATAACTGCATTATAATTACTCTATTATTAATATACCACTTAAAAAGAGTAATATCGCTTTAGCTTGTAAATTAAGTTTTTCTTTAACACCTGATAAAATTTGTGGTCCTTCAATTAAACTTTCGAAGGATTTAAACGATTCAATGTCGTCACAAATTGATGTTGAAGAAACTTCTTCCTCTGCTCCCTCACCTTCTTCGCGTTTTAGCATTGTGATGTCAGACTTGTAATTGTTAGATGTCATCACAACGTTTGTTTTATTTCTGTCCACTAATATTTTATTATATAAAAGCTTTTTTGAACAAATAAGACTGTTTTAAAACTGAAAAATGATTTTGTTGTTTACTAACTTCGATTATTAACTTTAATTCGAAGTATATTTTAAACCTCAAGCACTTTTGCAAAATAAATATATTTACCATTTTCAAATTTTATAATAAAAATCAAACTTGGTAAAATTTCCATTTTATTTTGCAATTGTTTTTTCAGGTCATTTATTTCATCGTTTTTTTCAAATAACTTAGTTTTGTACTCTTGGAACTTGTTTTCAAATTGGTCTAGTTCTTTAACTATTTTCTCATTTACAACTAGCAAATCTTGATTGTTTCTTTTCAATATACACATTTGCTCGACGTTAGCTTTTCTTGTGTTTGTTATTTCATTTTGCAACGACTTTAATCTACGAAAAAAAAGTATAGAAAACTTAGTTTTTAACTGTACTTGAGTTCTTTATTAGTTTGCAAAACATCTACTACAAAAACCCTTGAAATAATTTATTACTTTTTGCAACTTAGTATATAGAGATTACTCATTTTAATTTTATATCACAAAGCTTTTCACAACTATACGAGTTTCCTTGTCTAGTGGTAAATTTTAAATGAATTTAAAAAAAATTAGTTAGTAAAACAGATTAAAAAAATAGTTTAAATTATGACGTTTGTATAAATTCAAAAAAATACAAACTTTAGAGTTAGCAAGTACAGGGTTGCCAAAGATCAAGCTGAGAAAAATTTCCTGACTTTTTACTAAAACTTTCCTGACTTTTCTAAATCGAACTCTTAATCTAAACCAGGGTTTCCCAAAATAATTTACGAAATCGCCCCCTTTTGAGAAATTTGAAAAAAAATCGCCCCCCAGTATTTTATAAAATAAAGTAATTTTATTCTCGACTACGCACTTTTTAGCCAAAAAAGTTGTGTTCGAAATGTAATTTAGTCTAGTACTTCTTATGCATGCACTTTTGGGCTGTGGTTAAAGTAGTTTCAGGGCTTGAGAAAATAATTTACAGTTGTTTTTTTAATAAGCCCAGTAAAGTGTATAAAAATACTTAATAAAAAAAGCCTATGTATTTTGTAATCAATTCTCTTTAAATATGTGTAGTTTTGAAACTAATCAATTCTTAGGTTAGTGGTAGACAACTTTTGTTGTCAGCAAGTCATAATTACTAAAAAATCCTTTCTAGTTTTGAATTGCTAAAAAATGTACTTGCGGGCTGCGTAATTTAAAAATTAACATACAAGAAAATTAAAAGACTTGAGCAAAATAGTAATAAAATGATTAGTACTATTGTGATCTAGGAAGTACTACTGTAAACTAAAAACCAAAATGAAAGCGTTTTTCAAAATATTAATTATCAAAAAACAAAACTTTATTGGTGTTGCACAAGTATTTTTCAAGTCATTTAGCGAGCCGAAATTTGACTGTATCTGGACCGTAAGTTACCCATCTAAAATCTTAACTGAACCCTGACATTATAATAATCTCTCATATAACGAATTTCGAAAATTTAGAAGTCATTTACTTATTTAAGCCGCACAATATATTTAAACTATTTCATAAATAAGTATATTTAAAAATTTCTATACCAGAAATTAAACAACTACAAAAGAATAAATAGTTTATCTGACACATTATGGAATAAATATTAAAACATCATTGCTGATCTAGTTTGAGGAAGATTGACCGACTGGTCGATTGTCTCACATGAAAACTGGTTTCATTAATAGCTTCTGTTAATACAGAAAATTATTAATTTTAATACTAAGAAATATTACAAGCAAGTAAGTTGTAAAGTTTAAATTCAATTTTAATTTTTTTTTTTAACTATATGTTTTATAGTAGAATACCATTAAATAGTGTTTAACTGAAATAACCTTTAAAAAATTAAACCTAAACTCTAACAATTTTATATTCTAACTAAAGAAAACTAACTAAAAAACGAACTAAAGGTTTTACAGTTATTTCTAGGAATAGAAAATAATCAATTAAAAAAACTTTTTATTAGGTTAAAAATTTGTTTTGTAACTGTAGCAGTATTTTTTATGGCTTATTCAATTCAGTTAAAAAATGAATTTTTAATCTAGCTATCATATAATTTAACAGAGGAAAATAGTGAAAAATTTAAAGCTAGGATTAAACTGTTAAAATAAACAACACATTTTAACTTTCAAAATATTATGAACTAAGATAATAAAAAATAGTTGTACTAATTGTTTCAATCTCCTTAAAATATACATTTTTTTAGAATAATAACTCAGCTTAGAAAGTAAAACTAACTAAAAAATCTTTTAAGTTAAAAATTGAAGTCATTTCAAATAGAGACCTCAAATCTAAACTCTTTTAAAGCCAAAATAATCTTTTTTGAAATAAAAACTTTAATGGTTATGAAATATTTTTTATTTATGCAGATTCAACAAGTAATAACAAAAATCTGTCAAATAAATATCTTTCAAATAAATGTTTAAATCACTATTTTATTAAATTTTTTTGTGTGATGTAAAACGACAAATATAAACTACAAAGTTAACCAGGTCAAAACAAAACTAGTACTAACTTTAAAATCATAAACCACTTAATTAATACAGTAGACTTCCGCTTGAGTTCACACTTTGAACAAAACCAAAAAATGCGAACTCAAGAAAACATGATAATTTTTTATACAAGTGGAAGATTTCAATATATTATAATGCAATAATGTTATGAATAAACATAAAAACAACTAAAAATAAAATAAGCATTCATTTAAAACAATAGATCTGTATAAGCTATAAAATATTATAATTATTGTTGTTTTATTAATAGTTAGTTAATAATAGACTTTATTTAAGTCAAATTTAAGAAAGTACTATTTTTTTGGTAAAAAGTGCGAACTCAAGAGGAAGTCTACCATCATTTATATTCATTAGGCATTAAGCAAACCTGTTGTAGAATAAATAACGTAATAGATTTTTATTAAAAAAGGATACTTAAATACAATACAAATCAGGTTAAATAAGAAATATCCCAAAAAATCACAAATTACAAATATCTAGATAAGATCTTTTGCTAAAGATGTTGATAACTGAACTGTAAGGTTTCTCAACAACCTACAAGGAAAAGCTATAAACAACAATCTAACTTCCTCCCAAATGATGGAAAAATTTTGCCTTAGTTTTTGTTGAGTCAAAAAGCTTTTTTATCGTTCTTTCGAAAAATTTACTTTCAGTTCAAGGTAAGTTTGTAAGTCTGAAAAGGTTTCTTAAGTAAATGTTTACTTCAAAAAGATCTGCTTCGAAGGGATCCATAATCCACTTCGTGACATTTAATCAAAAAGTGTAATTAAACCGTTTATCAATGTCACCTTTAAACTGTTTTAGATGAGATGAACGCACTTCTACATCACCTTCACTTATTTAAAGTTTTCAGTTTTCCAAACTGATTATTTTTGAAATTTTTTCCATACAGTTCAAGTTGGTTTCTAAAACTGGTTATCTTACTTATGACTTTCATAAGGTTCAAGTTTTTACCTTGTAAATTTTTGTTAAGATGGTAGAACTTACCATATAAGTCTGACATATAAGCATTTTTATTTCTGTTATTTTTCTTTTAACAAGATTGTCTGCCAATACCTTATCCTTTTAAGAAAATAATCAATAACTGAATTAAAAACAGCAAAAAACCTTTCTAGACAGTTTCCTTTTTATAACCTTCTCACTTCTTTAAGAATTATCAAACATAAATAAGAAATATGTGAATACATGATAATCAAAAGTTACTTTTTTTAAATTTAGTAGTGCAAACTCAAAAACAAAACTTACAAAATTTATCTTAATTTATTACGACTTTTTTATTCTATTGCAAAATTGACTTTAATATAGTCTTTTTTCTCTAACTAAGTGACTTTTCAAGAAACAATTGGAAATATCATAGGATGATAGTTTATAATCGATAGCATAGATTTTTACAAAGCAGTTATGATCACAAATGGCATATATGTCAGGTTATGAAATGGTGAGAGGATTTCCATTCGTCTATGACCTATGCAATTGTTAAATGAGATAAGATATGAATAAAAATATGTAAATTACTTTTTGAGTCCTAAAATTTTTGAGGAGTCCTAAACTTTTTGATTTTTCTCTTAATTTTACGTAAACGAAATGGACTTGTTTTGTTTAAGTTTTACCTCAGGGTAGAATATTTGATAGCAGGCTAAAATAAGTAAAGAAGCAAACTAAAAAGTGAAAACTAAATGTCTGCAAAAAATTCTAAAATCGCCCCCTTTTCGCCCCCTTACTAGTTTTCGCCCACCCTTTCGCCCCTTTAATATTTATCGCCCCCCGACATACCAAAATCGCCCCCAGGGGGGCGATATCGCTCACTTTGGGAAACCCTGATCTAAACTCATTCTTAAATACATAATCTAACACTTAAAACTATATAAAGCTTTCAACCTAATTTAAATACAGGTTAAAACAACAGTTTTTTTGCTGAATTCAATCATCAAACTTCCATTACATCACTTAAACCATCTGTGTATGATTGACGTTTTTGCAAAAACAGCTCTATCAGCAAATACTTGTATTATTTCCGTATAAAGACAGCTTGTCTAAAAAAAGACACAGTTTCAAAGCATTTCCTAACATAAATATATAATAAACAATGAACTTTACCGTACGACCAACAACAAAAGCATCCGAGACAACCTACGACCGGTTTCGTCCTTTTTAGGACTCATCAGGCAGGCCTAAAAACTTGCCTAATGAGTCCTAAAAAGGACGAAACCGGTTGTAGGTTGTCTCGGATGATGTTGTTGTTGTTGTGCAGTAAAGTTCATTGTTTATTATCGATGGCATAAAACATCTCAACTTTGTTGAGGATGGCCGAAATAATTACTGGCTAACATAAATATATCTAAATAAACGAAACAACTTATAAGGTGTTTTTACAATTAAAACCTTAAATTTTTAACGAGCTTTCACAACTAAAACCTTAAAACATGTCCTCGACAAGACGTTAAAGGTATCCGTGGAGTGCGACTTCGATAACCATGTGCCGCTTACGCGGTAATTGTCTCTTTTTTACTTTCTTCTTTTTTCTCAAGCGAGTATAAATTCAACAATCGCGAGTAATTTAGACTTCTTTTAGTTTCTACTGCATTGCAGCAGACTGAAGTCAGTGCAGCTTTTCGTGCACTTAAGTTTTAATGGTTTCAATCTTGTTGTCGAGTTGATTTCGATTTTAGAACACTTTTTGAGTTTGGTTTAAACATTTAGTTTTTATTTTCTTTTATTCGAGTATTGTCGTCTTTTAAAAGAATTGATAATTTGGTTTATTAGTGTAATGTTGTGCAGTATTTTATCATCTTTTCGTTTCGCAAATTCATTGTAAATATAATCATTATCACAGATTCGAACTAAGTTTAAATTAGTATAAGTGATTTATTAAACCTTTATTAAATAGTAAGTAATTTATATTAGTTTATTTAAGTCGACTATAATCTAAGCGTTATCTTGGGGCATCTACTATACAAGTTAGAGCGCACGTTGCGTTCTAAACCAGGCCAATAATAGTGTATAAGTAGAAGCCATGGATAGCGACAACCAAAATGTTCTTCGTGCACCAGGTCCTAGGACCAAATATTTTGGGTACTTTTTTGTCGTTAAATAAACTATATTTAATTATATATAAACAATAACGAACTTTTACAATTAAAGACTTAAGAGAATAAAGAACTTAATCAAACACTGTTTTTTATTATTTGTACTAAAATTTATTTTTTCAGTTTCTTTATTAGCATTTCAACCACTTCATCTAATTAAGATATGGTTTTCTTCATCTGGTCTGCATCCCGCTTCATTTTCTTGGCAGTTAAAACCATTTGCCTCGTTTTATAAGTGTCCTTGCTACAGATCATCAATACTAAAAAGCTTACAAAAACTGCTTGTTCAAGTAGGGTAGTTGTTCGATATGTTAATAGAAAACATTTGCAGTTTTATACAAAATATTTTATTAATTTATACCAGATGAAGGCTGTAACAGTTTAGCACTGTTTTTCGCATTCCAAAGCGGTGTTCTCTTTTCTTTCTTTTTCTCAAACCGCTTTAATTCAGAAAACGCGCTTATTTTGGAGAGTTAGTTTTTGAGTGTGCTAGTGTTAACGTTATTGCTATAAGTGATGTGTTCGCCTTGTACGTTTTGTACGAGGTCGACTGTTTTTTATATGAACTTTTGAATTAAAGTAGTTATTTGTACAGTTTGTTATTGTGTTTATCGTATGTTTCATTCATCGTAATATAGCTTTGTTTCTAAGACTCGATTTCTATATATACAATTAGTTTAAGCATTCTAACAATCTAAGTATTTAACTAGGCTAAGCTTAAAATATAGTCTAAGTTAATTCGCGTTTCATAAGTTGACTTAGCTAAATAACTTAGCTAAGTCATTTCGAAACATTTAAATAACCGTCGCCGATATTGTTATAACGCGTTGAGTCAGATAATAGCCAGGTTCGCGTCAATAAGTTACAATTCCTGTTCGGTCGATTGTTAAAAGGCATTGTAAATTAAATAATTTTGTAAATTTCTAGGAAAGTTTTGCAATTTTAATCAGACTTTAAAGAATTTTTAATTAATTTTTTACCATTTCAAGGCTTTAGTAAATAAGGAATTTTGTAAATTTAATTTAACAAAACCTGAATTTTTTTGTTTAGTCAAATTTCCCAACTTTTTTTTCAAAAACCCTCATTTTTTCCTGACTTATGTAATTTTTTTTAGTCTTTGCTGACTTTTCTTGATTTCCTGACTTTTCCTGACCTTGTGGCAACTCTGCAAGTAAAACTCGAGTAAAGATATGTTAATTAATAAATTGTTAATAACTTTGCTTTTTCATTTAATGCTATTTGCGTATTTAACTTACGTCGTTTTTACTTAATCAATATTGATTCCAGGCTTTGTTTACATGGTTTCAAAACATTAAAGTATAGAACTATGTCAGAATTTTGACAGTGTGTGCAACTAAAAAGATGTTGCACTGTTTTTATCTGTTCCGCAATTATCTGTATTTCGTCGGAAAACTTGCCGTGATGTTTCTCCAATGTAAGAGATGCTCTGATATGCAGAGTAGGTGTATTTATAAATAACTTATGCGTCAAAAACTTCCGAGCATTTACTTTTGTTGCTAAAGTAGTCACAAACTTTTTTGCTGGTGTAGGCCGGTTTAATAACAATGTTGTGTTTTTGAAATATAGTTGCTATTCGTTTTTGGAATCTTATTGCACAACTACCTTCGTAAACTGTTGTGATATAAGAGCAGTTTTCAAATTCTGTTTTTTTTTCATTTTTTGTGTTAATATTTTCATATTGTTTAAATGTTGAGTTGTCGATTTTATGAAGTTCAAGGAACTTGTTGATTATGGACTATATAAGATTTTTTGGATACTGATTTTAATTTTTGTAAGTTCTTCTTTAAAAGCGGTAAAATTTGAGCATATATTTAGCGCTCTATTTAGATAAAAGTTTATTAAACCGAGTTCCCAAGATTTTGGACAAATACTAGTGTATTGGATTATTTGACCGGTGTCTAAAGCTTTTCTGTACACATTTGTGTGTAGTTGGTTTGATACTTGCTTCAGTGTCGAAAAACGGTAGTTTTCCGTCTACGGATCTTTCTAAAGTAAATTCTAAGTTTGGGTGTAGAGTATTCATTCCATGATAGAAGTTGGTTAAAACAGTTTTGTTTTGTGTGACTACGAATACATCATCCGCATATCTTGTGTAGAAGAGAAGTTTTGTTTTTGAATTTGTTTGTAATTGGTAGTTTTGTTTTGATGCTACAAACCAATTGACTAAGATTGGAGCTAATGAGCTACCCATTGCAACACCGTCTATTTGTTTGTAGACTTTTTACCATAACGGAAAACACTTTGGGAGAACAACTGTAGAATTTTTCATAATCTATTTTTAGTAATTTTGGTTTCTTTGAAAATTGATTTAATCATGTGTCATGAATTGTTGTTAATATGTCTTCGATTACTTGTTCTAGCACAACTTGAGTATGCAGGCTTTTGATGTCTAAACTGGCAAAAACGTTTGAATGTTTTATATTTAGCTTGGATATTTTGTTAACAAATTCATTTGTTGATGAAACACTATATTTGTCATACAAACAACTTTTTAGTTGTTTTTTTAACCATTTAGCTAGATTGTACTCTGGGAGTGTTGATAGCTGATAATACTGGTCTTGTTGGACAATTTTCTTTATTTATTTTAACTACACCATATTACCATACTATAACAGTACCACACCTATTGTTTAAGTATCAGTTTCCGAAATACCTCATAGAGTCCAAAATCAACAAATTCCTTGAACTTCATAAAATCAACAACTCAACATTTAAACAAAATGAAAATAATAACAGAAAAATGAAAAGAAAACAGAAATTGAAAATTGCTTATATTTCACAACAGTTTACGTAGATAGTTGTTCAATAAGATTCCAAAAACACAACAATGTTATTAAACTGGCCTACACCAGCAAAAAAGTTGTGACAACAAAAGTAAATGCTCGGAAGTTTTTGACGCAAACGTTATTATAAATATACCTGCTCTGCTCATCAGAGCATCTCCTACATTGGAGAAACATCACAGCAAGTTTTCCGACGAATTACAGACCACTGCAGAACAGATAAAAACAGCGCAATATTTGAATATCTTCTTAATTACACACACTGTCAAGACTCTGACATAGCTCAAAACTTTTAAGTTTTGAAACGATATAAACAAAGCGAACTCTACAGCCTGGAATCAATATTGATTGAGGAAGGACGACGTAAGTTAAATACGCAAATAAATTTAAACGGAAAAGCAAAATTATTATCAATTTATTAATTAAGGGCATAGGGGAGTTACACCTTTTTTTGAAATTTGGTCTTATTTTATACAGTTTTTACTAAGCTACAAAATGCTTTTTACAGATTCAATGAATTCAAAATAACTTTTGAGATATAGCCGGTCAAAGTCGGAGGCAACAATAGGTTCACTATGGGAGGCGCAAACTAAAACAGCAAAAATAGACTATTTCACTTAAAATTTATGTAAAATCTAAAAATTCTGTTTTAACTGCTTAATAAATATAATAATAAAACTTTATAAATTGTTATCTACTAAACTGCTTAATAATTTTTTAGAATACAACGTCTATACAAAGTTAACACTGTTTATATAATATGCTATTATTGTATAACATATACATTGTAATATAAAATTAAAATACAAATTATAAAAATATTAGTTTGTTTCTGGGTTATCACATCTCTTCAACAAGTATTTAGGCACGGTTTATTGGAAGTTGAATTTTGATCAAGATTTCATCTTTATAAAGTTTTTAAAAACTATATTCTATTAACGGTCCAACCTTTTTATGAATAGTGTATCATTAATTGGAATTTGAATGGTATCACTTTTGCACGAAGGGTCACTTTTACACGAGGAATCAATTTTGCACGGAGTCACTTTTGTATGAGCAGCCACTTCTGCACGGAAGGTCAATTTTACACGAGTGACAGTTTTACACGGATGTTATATTTTCAGCGAAGCGTAATTTCTACACGGTTGACTTATTAAGTCACCACTAAAATTGTCAGTGCCTCTACCCTAGCCAGCAGAAGGAACCGTTTACCGACTAAGGGTAAGAGTGATAGTAAGAAATAAATAAGAAAATAAAAACTAAACAAAAAAAAGTATATAATAATAGCTAAAATAGAAAAAAACCGTAATAAACTGACGCAGTGCAAAAGTGTCCCTTCGTGCATTTCTAAAACCTACCCTTATATTTTATATAACAACATAATATATCAATACATCGTTATATTTTTCTAAATAAGATGCTTTACGTTACCACCCTTATGTTACAAAACTATTTTTATTCTGTTCATAGCTTAAAACCACTCAGCATCATACACATATTATAAATAATACTCTTTTTAGAAAACAACTTATTTAGTACTCTAACTATAACGCTATCCTTTAAAAAAAGCTGTTAAAATGCTTTAGGTTAAATCTGCTAAAAAGCATAGCTTAACGACATCTGCTAGATATAGCGCTTGCTAATCCTAGACAGTTATGGGACAGATTCTAAATCTAACATTCATTATTTTTTAACTTAAAAAAAAGTAATCTAGGTAGCTCGAAACAAATTAAAAAGTAAAGATTTTATATAGATTAGCGTATCTTTGAAGTTAGAATCCGTCCACAGCTATGTATAAAAACGTTAAGTATATATATAAGCGAATAAAAACGTTTATTCGACTTGAAGCGCAGTCATTACTTTTAAAGTTCAATTACTTTTTAAAGCAGTCATGTGTAAAACGTACTCATTATCTTATTTCACTTGTATAGTAGTAATTATGTTGTAGGGGTTTTTTGTAGTATATTTTTATTATCAGGGTTGATAAATTTCCTACAGGCTAAAAACTACATGTTTTTTAGTCTATTTGTCGTATAATTTAAGTTTTAGGTAAAAAACTGAATTAAATAGTATAACAACTATAAACGATAACAAACTGTAAAGCTATTTAAAAATTTTTTTATATAAAAAAGCTTAATGATAACAAAAACTATATACGATAGATTTTTTTTTTGAATCGAAATTTTTATTAATTTACATGTAAAAATTGTTCAAAACTTTAGTTTTTTCCAGGCTTTTTAGTGATTTTTGTTTAAAACTTCCGTTTATTTTCTTCGAATATTCTCAAATCCAGGATTTTTGGCAACCCTGTATTATTGTGTTTGTAAATAAACTCACAGTCTTACGTCAAATTGTGAGTTCTTTGAATAACACATACAACTAATTAAGCATTAAAAGTCTACTTGATTAAATTATAGACAGTTTTTTGTGAAACTAGTAGCAGAGTATTTAAAGAGCAATGCTTCAAGTTTAAAAACCAAAAATTTTCATTACTCTTAGAGTGGGTCCTTAACTTTTAATTTTTTTTTTGTAGTTATCATTTATCATTATTAGTTCGGAACCTAAGAGTTTACTTGACTTAGAGCTTCGAATTAATTTATAAGTTTCTTAGAATTAACGCGATATCCGTCTTGTATATCTAATAAAATAAGTTTAGATGAGTTATATTCAAAAACTATAAAAAAAACAAGTATTAATATAATAATTTACTTCATTTTCCATTTATTGTCTTTGTCATTAGCAATATCTGATTCTAACTGTTGTTGTTCAATTAAAGCGTTATAATCCTTTTGTATCAGACGCAACTCATTTTCACGTGAAAGGATTGTTTTTTGTGATTCTAAAAGACAATCTTTTAGCTTTTTGGTATCATTTTGTTCTTTTTCTCTGCAAAATGAAAACAAAATTATTATGCAAAAAAAGACACTAAAATTCTTCACATATATTTTTACATGGCCTATAATATTTTTTATAAAAATATATAAAATCTTATTGAAGTCAACTTCAACAGTTTATCAAAAAACTATAAGATTTAATTATATCTAACAACTCAGTCTTGTTTTTTTCTTTTAGTTCGTTTTTTGTTTTCTTCCCTTTTTGTTTTTTAAGTACAGAATAAACTCTAACTTTGTAGCTTTCGTACTCAGATGAAATAGAGTTCTTTTCTAAAACAACGTTGTCTAAAGAAGTCTGTTTGTGATTGTAAAAAGAATAAAAATAAATTAATGTAATAAAAAATGTTCTAACTTAAAGCAACGTATACATTTATTTCATATATTTTTAAATGTCTAAGAACTTATCTAAAGTTAGGTTTGACATATACTTTTCGGGATTAAAATCAACAAAAAAACCTTTAATCCTGAAATTTTCTGCTGCATCAACAGTTTGTTTTTCTCACTTTTAGTAATAGAATTTTTTAAAGCGTTTTCTAGAAGTTTTATTTTCTTTTTTTCGTTTTCAATATCAACCTATATACATCTTTTATTTTAAAAACGTTTTGTTACTAAGTACTTTAATAAGAAAATTATAATTCTTTGTCTAATAGAAAACTAATAGTAATTGTTTAAGCTCGTGATATTTCTTAAAAACAGAAGTTATATCATTATTTGAATAATTTCTAGAGGGTAACATCTAATCTATACCCATAACTGCTTTGAAAATTAAGACTTTAAAGGTCTAGCGGGTCTACAATAATATTACAATTTGATCTTAATTTGTTAAGTTTTTATCTAAGCTTACAAACACTTTTCATAGATTCAAAATATGAAATAAGTTTTGAGAAATAAGCGATCAAAAATGGTAAGTTCAGTTCAACAGGTGTTTTATGGAAGGCACAAAATAATACAGCTATGAAAAACTTTTATATCAAGTTTAATTCTACTTTAATTTTTTAACTACTTAAAATTTTTACAGTAAGTGATAATCTTAAAAAGTGAATTCATAATATTTAAATTTATTCAATTTTTCATTTTATTAACACTATTTTGTTATTTATCTAAAAATTCAAACTTTCAAAATTTAATGATTATAACATTCAAAGTGTTTTAAACTATTTAAGGAGTGTATCCTAAAAACTTAACGTTATTTGCTAAAAAATAAAAGAGAAGTTAGATTTTAGTGAATGGCTAATCTTAAACTTGAAATGAAAATAATAAATCACCCACCAAAGCAACGACTATTTATAACTTTGAAAAACCACAAAGAAGGCTTTAACAACAATCCAAAGATCAGACTATTTAACCCGTGTTATTCTTACATAGGACAAATAAGTAAAAGTATAGTAGACAAAAAAGTTTAAAATAGAAACACTACACACGAAGTAATAAAATAGTATAAAAAAAATCTAGAAAAACTTAAACACAGACTTAAAGAATTTGATATAGAAAACTATTAATTAAATAGTATTACTAGTAGACTAAAGTAGCATTATCCGTTAAAAACATAAAACTTATTAAAAAATGCATAAGAAATTTTGCAAACAAAAGTTTAGAAGTAAAAACCACAGACAAAAATTATTCTCAACGCAGACAAATTATCATCAAATCAGTATTATATAACCAAAGGAAGTATAGATAAAAAGTAACTAAGACGAGAATCAATTTTTTAATATCACAATGGGTGGAAAACATGGAGCAGAAATCTAGGAACTAGTCGGTTCATAAACTCAACAATCTACACTAAAAATTATCTTTCCAAATTTATTATAGTGTAATGAAAGTGCTGCATTTATTTACTTGCAACTTTATTATTTTGAATTTAGAATATGTAGAGTCAGACAATAATATAACTAAACATGGAAGTAACTATTGGATAACCATATAAAGAATTGCAGTCAAGCATAACAAGTCTCATTTCAAATTCAGTTTATTAATGGTTAGTGCTGTGTAAAAGTACTAATTGGTAGTGATGTATTAGAACTGTGTTATTTGTATGATTATTTTCTAGACTGTTTAAGTATAAAGTTACTATTTCGATTACATTTTCTTGTTTGAAATCTTTTGAGTTAGATTTAAATTAGTTCTTTAAGTGTTTTATAGTTTGTTGCTGACTAAACTTGGTTTATTATAAAGTTTTAACTATTTCGAAGTAGTTTATAAGTTATAAAAGTTTTATTTTATTGTGTTTCATTTAGACAATGGATTTATTACCGAAACTGTCTGTCTGATTTGTATTCAGTAAGCTAAAGTAGCATCTAATAAATGTAAGATAGTAATTAAATAAGTTCCTATATAATTATAAGTAATAGTATCAGTGTTGCCACTGGTTTTTGAGGGTTTTTTTTTTATTTATGAGTACTCATTTTGTAGTCTATTTTTAGTTTTTTAATCAAGTTTAGGGTAAAAAACTGTCTTAAATACTATAAAACATTGAAAAGATACAGTAAAGCTACTTTCAATGTGTTTTGTAACAAAAAAAAAAGACAAAACTTTTTATCATAGACTTTTTGTGTCAAATTGAAATTTTACTACTTTACATGTAATTTTTTTTTTTCAATTACAGGTTTTTTTCAAAACTTCCCAAAATCCAGGTTTTTTTTTCAGGATTCCAGATTTGTAGCCACCCTGTCCAGATTTTAAATACACGTTTTTGGGTTTATTTTTACTTAATATTAAGTTTGAAGGTAAAAAACTGTGCTAAGTAGTATAACAACATGGAAAAGATACTGTGAAGCTACTTCAAATGTGTTTTTTTGTATAAAAAACTTTGATGATAACAGAAAATTTGTATATGTATGAGAGACTTATCGTGTCAAATCAAAATTTTACTACTTAATATGTAAAATTTGTTAGAAATTCTAGATTTTTTAATGATTTTTGTTCAAAATTCGAGGTTTTATAAGCCTAGATTGTCAAATTCGAGGTTTTTCAAGGATTCCAGATTTTGTGCAAAACTGTAATATTAACAAATTAAATTATCCACACTCTGTCTTTAAAATAAAACATCTTTTTTTTGGTTTTTTATCTAAAATTTTATATTTCATAAGTTTTCAAAACCAAACACTGAAAGTTTTTTAAATATAAAAGTAATATTTTCCTGAAAATTTGAGTTCTCTAGTTCAAAAACTGAAAAAGAAGATATATATTTAGTAAACTTTTTAACTTCTGAGAAAATTGACTCTGTTAAATTTGCGCTTCATACGTTTGTATTGGTAACTTTTCACAAAAACGTCTATATCTCAAAACTAAATAAAATTTTTATATTCTATATTGTACTTAATACTGTAAGCTTTCACATAAGAGTCAATTGAATCTTTGTAAAAAAAATGTTGTACTCCCCTTATGCCCTTAACATGCAAGTATTTAGACAAAATTAATCAAAAAATAAACATTGGACTAAGTGCAAACCAGCTAAAAAACGAAAAGCAACACACAAAACCACCATCAACAGTAAACAACATGAAAGAAATTAGCTACAGCACAAACAAGCCACTTAACTTTCAAAACTAATACACAAGTTGAAAAATAAAATAAGAAGTATAAATTTCCTTGAAAAATACTAAAAAGGGAACAAAAATCTAAATCAGGAAAAGAAAATGCAGGTTGTGCTAAGAAGAATCCTTAATTAATACTCAAATCAATTACGATTTGCATCAACAAAAGAACAGAATTATTAAATTCATGCAGACACACTTCTAGTAAAAAATTGTAAAGAATCTAAGACTTAAGTGTACCATAGGAGTATAAAATAGTTTTTGGCTTTTTAATAGACTTTTGTTAATGCTTGGTTTAAATTCTTTTTTTTAGATGACTTACAATTTCATTTGACTAAAAAGTGTAAACATAAGTCCTTCATTTTAAATAAAATATCGGCGAAAGTCAGCAGAGCAGAAGCCTTGACTTTCGTTTGCCGTGAGACAAGCTCAAGTTTAACAAGAGGGTTGATCATGCCAATTCGACCATCAGACCACAAGTTTCGGTAGACTGAGACCGGTTTCGTCCTTATTAGGACCCATCAGTCAGTCACAACTGAACTTTTGTTCATTTAAAACAGATTATTAATTACTTTCATTTAGCGCATCATTAGAATATTCTTGCTAAAAACTGATAAGAATGTAGTGTAAATTTAGTTATATACAATGATTTTTAAATGTCTAGCTAAAAATAGTTACGTCATAAAGAGTTAAGTGTAAAAATCTGTTTAAAAGGTTTAAATTAGAGTTAAGTTATACTTTGCTATTTTGAAGTTACTTTTAAGGCAAAATTGTTAAAATAAAAACATTTAAGATAGAAGAAATTTTGCTTGAAACTAAATTAAAAAGTAAATTACAAAAAACGATCATAATAATAAATTATAAGTTTATAAAACATAAAGAGTTTATTTACTTTATTTATAATGTTTATATTGTAAACACTTTAAAAGTTAATTAAGACAGATATCAGTTTTTTTCCGAATATATTATAATTTTAATCATTCATTATAGCTTCTATAACTTTGAATAATTGTACTTATATCTTACAATTTTTTTCAAACTTTAAAATAAATATCATAATGTTTGTTAATTGGATCTTCTGGTACTTTTTTATTTCAACTTTTTTTTGAGATACGAGTAAAATAAATTTTTAAACTTACTAAAATAAGACTATTTTTAGCAATTGTGAATTATTTGTGTTGATATGTCGTCGTCAAAGTCTTTTTTACTGTCATAATCTTTATTAACTAAACCTTCTTAATACTTGCTTTATTTTTTAATTTTTTATTTTTGAGATATGACCCCTTAAAACTTTAAACGGATTGCTATTTTTTAATTGTCAGATTTTGAATTGTAAAAATCAAGACTGTACATAAAACTAGAATAAGATCTCTAGCAAAGTTACACTCAAAAATAGTTGTTCCAATTTAATGTTTAAAAATTATATTTTACTTAAACTTTTTTATCAATAAAAACCTGATAAAGGTCAATACTATTTTGCATCGTATCAGTTTGACTAGTTAATTCATCTACTTTACTCCTCAAACCATTTTCAATGTTGTTGAGACATTTGATATTTGTTTGTACCGTCTCAAGAGTTCGCATATGTCTCATTTCCCTTTCATCTGTATTTGCTTTGTACTAAAAACGATTAACATTGTACAAGTTATTTTTTCAACTGTTAGTAGTTAATGATGTTTTCTAATACACGATCGAAACTAAACAAGTTTATTAGAATATAAAAAAGTTTTGTAAAGTACTGTTTTTAGTTTATTAAAGTTTTCGTTGAAACTATTATTATAAAATTTATTAAAATATTTTACTGAACTATTTACTTTTTTTTGGTCGATGCAATAAGTTAAAATAAGTTAATGGACTGGTTTTTCAAATGTTTATGCCAGGCAAGAAATAATTAAAATTTCAGTACTTTAACGCCATAAATAACATATTTTTTCAATTTAGTATTAGTTTTCAAATGTTTTACCATACTGGAAGTTACTTTTAATCGCTTTTTAACATGCACCCTTTGAGATATAACAGGTTAAAGTTGAACAATTCAATAGGTTCTTCAAGAAATATAGATAATAAAATTACAAATAAATTTATTTTAATTAAAAATCTTCTCCAACAGGCTTAAGCAACCATTTCTAAAAATTTTCAGTGTAATCTTTACTAGTCTATTATAAAAAATAGGTGGAGATATTTGAACTTTTAACAACCCTTTTAAAATAACACACATGATGTTTTCATAGTTTATTTAATTTCGACGATGTTTCGACTAAAAAATAGTTATTTTGGACAGTTTTCTTGTTAAAATTGACTAATGCAAAATAATAAAGTAACTAATGCTATTTAAAAAATATATATTCAATATATTTCATTTATTTTAACACCACTAATTAAAGAACATTTAAGAGAAAAAACAACACTGTCAGATTCCATTAGTAACTGTAACAATTAGAAAAATTAAAAACTAACTGTTAACATTTTAATATTCTAAAAGAACCTAGAAATAAATTTGTGACCTTGATTAGTGAAGTAATTTTAGTTGAGCGTTTTAGTCGAACTTTAAACAAACAATTAACTGAACCGGGTATTATTCAGACATCAAGGATTTTTGATTAAATACTTATTTACTGTTTATTTATGTTTATTTACCAAAGTTTTGTTATTATTCTTGTAACCTAAAATCATTGTACTACATAATTCATAATGTATAATTTTATATATCTTGTGAGTAAATTTACCTCATATATTTAGATTTCAGCACTAATTTCAATTAGTTTGCACATTTTTATAGTTCAAAAAGACAAATTTAAAAGTCGAAACGTTGTTGAAATTAAGTTAACTATGAAAACATCAGGTGTATTTCTTTTAAATGGTTTTAAAAGTCTTTATTTGACGAATAATCGTTTGGTGTGATCTTAATTTATTTTAGTTTAATTTTTTTTTTACGCTTTTAATTCCAGTTGTATATTGATTATTTAATAAGCATATAAAAGCAAAAAATATTAACAATTAATAAAAATTATTTGAGGTTAAGTATTATATACCATTTAGTATTTAATTCTGTTTCCGAGAAATATTTAGCCAACTCCAAAAAAAAAACGTTTTATACATCTGTGTAGGGTTTTTTAACGAAAGTAACTGTATTTTAAGGAATAATTAAATACTTTTTATTATAAATAAAAATCTTATAATTTATACTTTAAGCTTTTAAATAAGGGACAAAACCTGAAAGACGGTGTTATTGTATAGCTTACCTAGATAATAATAATAATAAAAAACAGACTATCCTGAATCAGTAGTTTTTAGATTATCATATCCTTAATGTATTTGAAATTTTGGTTATTTCACATTTGATTTAAGTTAGTCTATTAGACTATTTGTAGAATAGTACAGTAAATTCACAAATATATATCCACGAATCAGTTGGACTTTATAGAGGCGATGGATTTGTCATTATTAAGTAAACAAGCAAATTTAATGTTCGCAAGAAAAAAAATGACATCATAAAAAAGCTATCAGAAACCGGATTTAATACTATAACCGACGCCGGCAAAACCTCCACTTGCTTCCTGGATAATCACTTAAACCTATCAACCGATGATTACTGTGCATACTTTAAACTAAACGCTACAACTATTTACATTAATAAAGGTTCACCACCCAAGAAAGATTAAAGAATTTAATCAAAAAGTAATTGAAAATAAGTTCAAAACTTATAAAATAAAAAATCCTTTTGATAATGATTAACAGGGGCGTCACGTGGGGTGTTGCACTGCCGCAACTGCACCACCTGGAAATTTTGTAAGGAAAAAAAATAAGTATCTATAATATTTTCGTTATTTTTTAGAACGAAATCTCTTTTAAAAGTCCAATTTAGAAAACGACCATTTTGCCCACTTCACTGCCGCAAACTCTTAGCTGACTGCCGCAAATGAACTCAAAAAAGCAAAATTTCTTCAAGAATTACCGCAAAATCAATATCTTGCGGTAAGTAAGCTAAGTTGAAAATTCCCTAAAACAGGACATGCTTAAGTATCATCTACAAGCTATTGTAAACATAAAATAAAAACAAAGCCAAGCTACTGCAAAGGATTAAACTTGAGTTTATGTACTCACATAATTTTTAAAATTTAAACTTGTCATAAATCAAATATTTTGAAAAAAAAAGATAAGAAACTTAAATCACTAAAGTCTAAGAATTCGATTTTTTTATTTTAATCTGCATACATAAACTTAACTATAACTGATTATTGTAATCATAAAGTTATTAAAATATTTAAATGTAACATTTGAGTTCTGAAAAAAAATGTTAAGCAGTTTATTATAAACTTCTAGTTTACTCTTACAGAAATATAATTTAGATTTATATTAAATAAAAACTATTATTATTGAAACAGTCACATATTTAAATAAAGTAAATAGCCTTAACTTAAAATATTGGTCTGACCCCCCAAGAAACTTTGATTACTTAGAGTAGTTTAACATTTTAGTCTACTTTATATGACTTTTGGTTTAATTTTTTCATAAACAAAGCAAAAATTTTAGAGAAAATTGTTGAAACATGGTTGCCTTGCCTCATAATCAGGATAACTAAGAAATGTTAAAAAAACTAAAGATGACCCAAGATAAATTAAAACTGACCAAATTAGAAAATATTCAGGCTGACTAAAGCAGTTTTAGTTTTTTACTCTGAAAATAACAAGTTTATTTAAAGTTAAAATATAAGTGTTTTACCCCTATGGCCACATGAAAACTAATTAACCAATTTTTTACTGTTATAATGGTTACATATTTATTAATTATCTTTAAATTTCTTGAAAAGTTCAACAGCCTCACCAACTAAACTTTAAAAAGTTGAGCTCCTGAGAAAAATACTGTCATCAAAATGAAAAACAAATTAAATTTAAATACATAAAAGATACCCTTAAAAACTATTGAATTTAAAACCTCCAACAAAAAAACATTAAGTTTAAAAAAAAAGTTAATAAAAATAAGGGGGGGGGGGTGTATAGGCACTTTTTTACATGTTGTTCTTATTCTAAGTTTTTCAGAAAGCTAATAGTTACTCTTTAATAAACTTGAAACTTCCAATTAAACTTTTAGATACAACCGGTCAGGCCAGAGATTACATTGATTTATTATACAAGGAGCAAACTAAAACAGCAAAAAAATACAATTTTACTGAAAACCTATATTCTCCATCATTTTTAAAGCAATTTTTATCAAACTTTTTCATTCTAATCTTTATGAAATTTTATACTTTTGTTGAAGAGAAGTGTTAAATTTTTAACTATCAATATATATACAAAAAAATATTACTTTTGTTATAACTTTTTTTTCTTAGTGTTTTAAATATCTATTTTAGCAAATTGTTTTATTTTATAAAAGAAACATCTAAAGATTTTGAGGCCAACTTATAAAAAAAGATATGGTTTTAGTGATTTGATTTATTTGTTGTTTGAGTTTATATTATATTAATAACGACTCTTTTGTATCTCTGACTATGAATTCCCATATCTCAAAAATTAATATGATTTTTTATATTGATAAAAAATGCCTTGCAGTTAAATTAAAACTGTATAAAATAAGTTCAGTAAAATAATTCTAAAGTATATGTTAAGGGCATAAAAGGGGGGTAAAATACTTTTTTTTAAACGCTGTTTTAGTTTGTGCCTCCTGTAAGGAACCTTTTGTTGCCTTTGACTTTGATCGGCTATATCTAAAAAAGTATTTTGAATTTTTAAAATCTGTAAAACGCATCTTGTAGCTTAGTAAAACTTCATAAAATAAGATCAAATTGTGAAGAAAGTGTTTCATCCTCCCAATGCCCTTAAAAGCAAAGCTTATTTTCAGGTGTAGCAAAAGTTCAGTTGTTTTCAAACTTGATAGTAAAAATATATTTAAAAAAATATCTTCATGTCCTTAAAGTTAGTGATAAAATGAAACTCTTTGTTTTTAAAATTATTTTAATCTTTTTTTTAGCTATATTCAGGATTGCCACACACTCAGGGTACTCAGTGAAACTTAATGATATTTTAAGTTCTAAAAAATCTCAGGGAAACTCAGGGTATTTTGATTTTTCTCAAAAACACATGGTGACTCAGGGCATTTCAAGGTCACTCAGGACAGTTTCTTTTGACTCAAAGAGTGGCAACCTTGCTTTTATTTAAATTTTTTTTTAATATTGAAATTATTTATTAGTTTACTCTGTATAGTTAGAACAGTTTAAGAATTTCACAGTTATTGTTGGCAAAATATTTTACTGTTTATAAATCCTGTTTTCCTTTAGAACTTATAGAAACAGTGAAGAAGTGTTATCCTGTAATTGAATGTAAACAGTTAGAAAGAGAACTGAAAACATTTTATTCACATGCATCAGGATGATTTAGTGAAAATACTGTTATATCTTGAAGAACATAACCTGAATAAAATATTTAACGAAACTACAAAGTTTCTTAAAACTTTAATAACTATTCCCATGAATAGTGTAGACGCTGAAAGAACATTTTCATCTTTGAAAAGGATAAAAAAATTTTTGAGAAACACCATGGGTCAGTCAAGATTAAATTCTTTGAGTGTAATTTCGATTGGTAGGGACTTACTTAAAAACTGTACTAGTTTCAAAGAAGAGGTGATGGAGAAATTTATCAGCCAAAAGGAGAGAAGAATGAATTTTAGTTACAAAGGTGAAAAGTAAGAGTCTAAGTATTTATGTTTGCAAAGTTAGACTTTAGATTTAATTTTTTAGGTAGACATTCAGTAGTAACTATTTTCTGTACTAAGCAAGTTTAGTTTTTCTTTAAAAAGTTGTAATTTGTACATAAATTTTTCTTTGTTTGTAGACTTTTTAATTTACTTGCCAAGCTTCATTATGCATTCCTTTTTTTGTTTAGTTAAAAATAAGTAAAAATATTATTTTTAGTTTGGTATTTAATCCAATATTTTTCAAGTAAAGTTGAAGCTAAAATGAAATATTATTATAGTTGCTGTGTTTTTTATTATAATATAAGTTTCTTATATCTAAATTGTAAGCTACTTTTAGTTTTAACTTTAGAGCCTTTGTAAAACTTAATATTATTTAGTTTGCTTGTTTTACTTATGAGTTTTTTACTTAATCAAACTTTTTTTTTTTCATAAATGAATTTTAAATTTCTTTACTGAGTAATGTAAGTTGTTCTTTAAAAAAATTTCAATTTCTACACAACATTTTATTTGTTTGTAGACTTTTTAATTTACTTGCCAAGTATAATTAGACTTTTTTATTATTAAATATTAGTAAAACAATTATCAATATTTTGATATTTAATTAATCCAATATTTTTAAACTAAAGTTGAGGCTAAAAAAATATTATTGCAGTTGCTGTATTTTCTTATTATAATATTAATCTGTTTAATCTAAATTGTAAGTTAGAGACTTCGTAAAATTTGATATTTATGAGCTTGATTATTTTACTTTTGTGTTTTTAACTTAGTAGTCAAGCTGTTTTTTTTTCAAACATAAAAATTTTAATTAGTTATAAATTGATACTCGTTTATTTTTTTCATTATTCATCAGTAAATAAGCAATTATTTTCTACTGAGTTTTAATAAATTTTACTTAAAATAAACTTGCAGTTTGTACATAAAAATTTTTTTCTTTGTTTGTAGACTTTTTAATGTTCTTGCCAAGTCTAATAAGACATTTCTTTTTTTTTTGTTAAGTTAAATATTAGTAAAATAACCATTCTTAGTATGATGTTTAATCAAATATTTTTTAAATTAAGTTGAGGCAAAAGAAAAACTATTAAAGTTGCTGTGTTTTTCAATATAATAAAAATTTGTTTTGGCCAATTTTTTTTCTACTGTTAGTTTAAATTTAAAGCCTTCTTAAAAATTAATTCTCATAAATAAGCTAACATTTTTTGAGTCTTGTAAATTACTTAAAATAATTTTTTTTCTTATATTTACTTAAAATTTCAAAGTATTTACCTTTTTTTTAAAAGTTATTTTCTTACATAATTTTTTTTTTGAAAAAATAAATGTTTTATTTCTAAACAAAATTTCCCAGGTTACATTAGCAATTTAATGTAATTGTTGTAGAAAAAAGTCTTTATTTAAGATAAAAAAGAGTTTTAAAGTAGGGGATTTTTTTTCTAAATTCTGCACCACCTAAAAAATACCACGCGACGCCACTGATGATTAACATACCTACCAAAACGCATTAATTAAAAGTAACTTCAATAATAAGCTGGAGTATAACACACTAAATGATAGCAATAAATCAAAAAACAGGAAAAGGAAATGCATATTCTATAATCCACCATACTTTGAATCTGTAAAAACAAAGTTTGCAGTCCATTCTTAAAACTACTGGATATGCATTTTCACAAATCCAATATTCAACAAAATTATTAATATAAATTGCATCAAAATTAAATACATTTGCTCTCCAGGTATCAAAGCAATTATTTGCGGTCACAACAAAAAGTTACTTGAAAAACCGCCCACAGACATCTGCAACTACAGAAACCAATTTCCAGTTAATAACAAGTGCAAATTCAAATGTGTATCTGAGAATAATGACGACATGTCATACATTGGCTCTACAAGCAGATCTTTAAAGAGATCTATGTGAGCATAGAACGTCTTTTCCAAATTCTAACAATAAGAAAAAATCTAATAACTGTACAAAACTTGCTAACTATTTATGGAAACTATACGAAAGAGATTCAAAATACATAAATAGAACATATATAGAACATAATTAGGCAAACAAAAAGCAAATTAAAACCAGTTTCATGCGCATTTTATGCAACTTGGAGAGACTATATATAGTTAATGCTAATCGAAGAAAAAACCTAAACTGGAGAAATTAACTTGTTACACAAAGCCCACTTAACACTATGGAATACTTTTTTAATCTTTTATCTTTATCGCATTCACTTAGTTTAGTTTATTTTAACTAATATCATGTTTATTTTTACATATATCTGTGTTTTTGGTGCACATCTATTCAAACTCTTTTAAAAAAGTTAAATTTGCCTTGGCTAAAAAAGTTATGTATACTAGAAAAAAATACATATGTAAGTCTTTTAATATCTAAAAGTAATTTTTCTTTTTGCAAAAATTAAATATTATTTGGGGTATGGCTATATTTGTTTTAAAATATAACTATTCAAAATTTAAAGAAAAACGTTTGCAAAAACAGATCCTGGCAAAACAAATTTAGTGGTTTGTAGAATAATAACAAATATACACAGTAATCTTTTTTTATTAAACAATAATTGTGAAAAACTATGATTAATTAAAGTGCCTGATCGTTTTTTTCTAGATACAAAAAATAAATTTCTATCTTACAATGCAAGGTAAAGGATTTTTCTAAATATTTATGTTTTAGAACATAATATTAAGACGCAATTATTAATTAATTTTTTCGAATACTTAACGACCATTTGGTCTTATGAAATAGTTTTTTTATTAATTTTCATGTAAGTAGTATATATTTTGATATGTTATTTTATTTTGTATTTTACTTTACTTTCATAAAATTTAGATTTCATGTTTAAAATAAAGTTTTATTTTATTTTACTTATATTCAAGTGAAGTTACTTCACTAGGATCTTTTGTTAGCAAACGATTAAACCTATATTTTTGAACAGTTAGATTTAATATTTACAAATACTATAAGAGTTATAGCAGTCAGATTTAATATTGTATACTGTATCTACTATTAACGATTAATCTACAAAAATCTGAAGTAATTATTCTTATTTTTAATAACTATATGTGTACACGTACTTTATCTTCTAACCCTTCATTACAGTATTTACTTTTTTACAGAGCTCCGTTAAGTTTTGTTAACTTGTTAACACACAAAAACATGTGTTAATTTAATAAAGAAAGAGTATGTACTGTGTAAATTTGATATAAAATATAGTAATTTTTTAATATCTCAAAAAACATTTTAAATTCTGCAAAAAGAAGAATAGCTTGTACATATTAAGGCCATAGGGGGTAGGCCATGTTTTTTACAAGTTGATCTTATTTTATAGAGTTTTTACTAAGCTTCAAGTTGCTTTTTACCGTTTTTAAAAATTCGAATTAGTTTTTGAGATATGACCGGCCAAAGTCGGGCCGCATAACAGGTTCCTTATGGGGAAGGAAAAACTAAAACGGCGAAAAAAGACTAATGCATTCAAAATCTATCTCCTCCTTCATTTTTTAAGCAATCTTCTTCAAACTTTCACAGTCTATTCTTTATACAATAACAAAAAAACGTTATTTGTGACTTTAAAAAATTTTAAGTAAAAATACCTTTTTTTTGAAAAAAAAAAAAAAAAAAATGATAAAAAATCACTTTTTTTTATTTATTTTTGTCATAAAATTTTTATTTTTTAAGATTATTAAAATTCACAAATAACGTTTTTTTCTCATAATGTAAGGAACATTTCCTGAAAATTTGAAGAAGATTGCTTGAAAAATGAAGGAGAAGATAGATTTTAAAGCCCGTTTTTAAAAACTCGAGAAAAACGGCTTTAAAGTTTTGGTAAATTTCATTTTTTTATATAAATATTTTTATATAACCGGTCATAAAAAAAAAGTTACTTAATATTTTTAAAATCTAAAAAAAGTATCTGAAAGATTATGAAATTTACTATAATATAAGTCTATATGTTATTTTTGGTCAAAAAATGGCTTCTACCCCCCCCTATGGCCTTAATAAGACCTACATACATTTTTTTTTAAATATTTATTACTTTTTGATATATGGTCTTTTTTATTTTTCTATGTAATTTTTTAATGAACTGAATTTAATTATCGGAATTTGGATTATCCGAATATAAATTGTCATCTAATTCTGTGTTTTTATTCACCTATAAACAATTTCTTAACAATCCATTATTTAAAATAAATCCCCTTTCTAAATCCTAGCAATTATATTTATATTTTCTAAAGCCTAGTGTTAGAGAGAGATATACTACAACTCGTCATTTAAAATATAATTGTTTAAAACCTTACAACTTACCCTTAATCTTAGTTTTAGTCTTTTACTTAAAAACTATGATTATAGATTATGTTTAATCAAATCCCCTTTAAAAATTATTATAAATTACAAAACATTAAAGCTTATATATACTTTATTTTTTGATTAGTTTTATTACACCACCCTGTATATGTTTTTCATTTTTCTTATACTAAAAATAATTAAAACTTGTATCAGACATATTTCTCAAAACTTTATAAATATTAGACTAATAGTTTTTTTTTTTTGCTTTCCCATGAAACTCTTTAACTATAATCAATTTAATGCCAAAGGTTATTTTAAAAACAGTAAAAAGTAACTGGTAAATAGTTATTTATTCAAAAATTAATGAAGGCGGTCCACCTAGGAAGTTACATCTAGATTTATACAATTTGATCTTATTTTGTAGTTTTATCTTTGCTATTAGAGATTTTTAAAAGTTCAAAAAACTTTGAACTAACTGTTTAAACATAAGCGGAAATCAAATAAAAATCTATCTTCTCCTTCATTTTATAACCAATCTTCTTCGATTTTTCACTATAAGTCCATTACTAATATTTAAATCGATTTAATGCAACAGTTTTTTTGAAAAATAAATAAATAAAAACTACCTATATTACTTCTTTAAAATCCCAATATTCAAAGTCTTTTAAGCTATAGAAAAGATGTTTAATTAAAACTTGAGGTCTTTAGCTCAAAAAGTTTAGAAGATATATTTATAGTAAATTTTTAAATTTCCGAGAAAAATGACTATGAAAAGTTTGCGGTCCATACGTTTGTATCGGAAGCTTTTTATAATTTACAAATTCTTAAAATTTTATTTTTTAATTCTATAAAAACTAGCTTGTAGTTTATACTTTAAGCTTTCATATAAAAGCCAATCTTAATTTTTGTAAAAAAAATTGTTTATCCCCCCTCCCTTTATGGCTTAAATACAGCGATTTAACCCCCCTTCCTATGCTCTTAATTTGTTATTTTTTTAGTAGATCTACTTAACAGATTTTGTAGATCTATGGAGTGCCCAAAACTTTTTTTAAAAATCAATTGGGCGAAGGTTTCAATATTAAAGTACAACTTCACTATATGACAAATAACCATTATTAACTTTTACTTAAATTGGTATTTATATTGAATTTTTTTTTTGTATTTTTAAACTACTCATCTTACATTGTTTTAATACTTATAAATTTCAATAATTTTATATTTTGCTTCACTTACTTGTTGTTGTAAACTATCAATACTATTTTCATATTCGACAATCCTTTTATTCATCTTTTTTATTCTTTCATTACTATCATTTAACTTTAGCGTAGTTTTTTTTAGTTCTTCGGTAATCTGAAATTGAGTAATAATATAATTTAAGCAATATCAGTAATAGGTTTTAATTTTTCTGTAAATTTTATTGCGTTAATTTAAGTGTGTTTTTATGGCTGGGAAATTATTAGTGATGTCAAATTTTTTTAATCAAAAATATTAGGAGTATAAATAACAAAACGTGTAACTTATGCAAATTAAAGAAGTATTAAACTGAGTTAACAAAAAAAAAAGAATTGTTGCTTAACAAAAGTAAATAATTGAACAACTTTTTCCTGTTCATAGGTTATTTTGAAAATATAACCAAACGCATCTCTTTTTTTTTAATTTATTTGAGTACTTATTCGAAGCAAGTGTTGTCAAAAGTTGTATCTTACTAAAATAAACTGAATTGAAATAAAACTATACTGTAGTTTCAAAATATGTTATTATACTATTATATGTATATTATATTTCAAAAATTTAAACTACAGTATAATTTTAATTTAATTTCAATTCAGTTTAATTTAGTAAGATACAAGTTTTGACAAGACATACTTCGGAAGTATTTAAATAATTTTTTTTTAATGATATGTGTTTTGTTATATTTTTAAGAAAAGTAAATAAAGAAAACAACCCTGCCTACATATTTTAAAAACTTATTCTAAAAAATCTAAAATAACTTGAAATAATTGTTTATTTGCATTTTCAAAAATTGATTACAGGGTTGCTTTTCTTTGAGTCAAAAAATCTTCCCTGAGTGACCAGAAATTTCCCTGAGTAACCTTAAATTTCCCTGAGTTTTTTTCCAAATCCTTAAAAATTTTATTAAGTATTAAAAAATTACAATGTTTATTTCAAGAATATTGAAGAACTAGTCGCAACGCTAAAAAAATTCTAGTTAAGCACTAAAAAATAAATAAAATCAACTTTTTTGAACAAAATTTTGAAACTGGACTAACTAAATTTCATTCTAGATCTAGAAAAAATTTCCCTGATATTCTTTAAAAAATCTTAAATTTTCTCTGAAATCTTTAGAAAAAACCAAAACTGCCATAAGTTTCCAAAATTAAAAAAAATAATCAAAATTCCCTGAGTTTCCCTGAATTCCCTGAGTGTGTGACAACCCTGTGATTAACTAAATTTGTTTGTTTTGTCAAGTGTTATATGTATGTTTGTAAAATTTTTAACACTTCTTTTAATAAATTCAACTCTATTTTGCTTTTATGACTAGTTCAAATAGCAATGAAACAATTGTAAGCAAATTCGGAAAAGTTCTTTTTTTATCAAATATGTTCATAGATATATATACAGAAGCGTCATAAATAAAATTCTGGTTGTTAAACAGAACTATCCTATGAAAAAAAGTGTATGTTGTCAAACACTCTGATTACTCAGGTTAACTCACCTGGGCGAAAGTAAAAACCAGAATAGTTGAAAAATTCAAAAAGTTCTAATGCAAACTACTCCAGTTTTAAGTATTGTTCTTTTGAGTCAGTTTTATTTTCATAAAGATATTATTAAAACAATAAATTATTTTTTTTTATATATTTGAAACTTTGCTAAAGTTCATTATCAACTAGTTAGTTGGCCTATTTTTTAACTTTACTGTTACAAAATGTTTTTCAAATATTTTATATTTAACTCATATAAGTTTTCTTTTATACCTCAATGTTGTTTTTATTTGTTGTAAATTTTTTTTGATCCTTTAATTACTGTAGCTTTGTTTTATTTTAATAAAAAGTATTCTTTAAAACGTACTGATGTAATTGTAGTATCAAAAATTTGCACAAAAAGGTTAATTTTGAACGGATGGCTAATTTTGCACAAGAGTAAAAAAAAAAAAATAATAACAACAAAACACCAACCAAGGGTAAGGGTTAGGGTTAATAGTGGTAGTAAAAAAGGAATAAAATATATAAATTAATTAATTAATAATTTAATAAATAAATAATTAATTAAATAAATAGGAAAAAAGTTATCGACCAAGGGTAAGGGTTAGCAGTAACAGCGGTGGTAAAAAAGAAGAATGTAAAAAAAATAATGAGAAGATAAAAATAGAAAGGTAAGAGAAAATTGTTATACTAAAAATATTTTTGATACTTTAAAGCATATATATAAAAAACATACTATTTCAGCTTCTTCTAACTTTACTTGAGAAGTTTGTAGTTTCTGGCATTTTTCTATTAATTTTTCATTTAGGTCTTTCGATTCATTTTCAAGGTTATTTATACGCTGTTATAAATAAGCAATTATAACTTACAACTTTAACTTAGTTACCTGTTAACTTAATTGTTTATTTAAATTAATATACTATAAGTTCTAATTTGCAACTTTTAAGTATTTTTTGAAATATAACTTCTTGAAAACCTAAAGTTTTATCAGGTTCTAGCTTAAACTAAACTTAGTTGTCTTAAAAATTAAAAATCAACCGTAAAATAGAATATCATAAAAAAAGTACCTTTGCAAAAGTTATTTTATTACTTTTTTCATAGTTTTGAATACATAATTTAAAAATTTGTTTATTAAGTTTAACTGTCGAAATTTTCCAGTAATTACAGAAGAGAAGAAATGCAGTAATAAAAATAAATAAAAGCTAGACTAAAACGATTTGAGCCCACTAAGAGTATTCTTTTAATTTGATTTACTCAAAATTTTTTATGTGAAATTATAGCTTGACTATAAAAAATCTCATTTTAAGTATAAATAGTTTAATTTTAAGGGGATAGGAGGGTTGGCACTTTTTTAACAAATTAATGTTATTTTAAAGATCTATTAGCCAACAGTTGCTTTTTACCATTTTGTAAAATTAAGTTTTTAAGGTACGAGGGTACAAAGTTAGAAAGCTCAATAACTTCCTTATAGAACAGGGTTTCTCAAAATGGGCCGTGACAATACTCAGGGGGTTATGAGCAGTAAAGGAGCCACAGGAGGCGGTGAGGTCATAATTTTTAACTTACACTAGATATTCTGGAGTTACTGAAAAAAAGTCTTAGGTGTTTTTATGGTAGTTTTTGAGTATTTTTGGTAGAAGGGGCCCTTGATTTTTTAATTTCATAAAAGGGGCCATTTGAAAAAAAGTTTGGAAGACCCTGTTATAAAAGGACAACGTAAAAAAGCAAAAAAAAACTATTTTATTAAAAATTTATCTTTTCCTACAGTTTTAAGCAATCTTTTTGAAACTTTCTCATATTAATCTTAAGTAAATACTTAACATTTTTATTGAATAGTTTTTTTATTCTGAGTAAAAAAAAATTTTGATTGGAAATGAAGAAAAAATATATTTTTTATGTTGGTCAAAATATTTTTCAAATTTTTTTTTTCTTACAATAGGGTATTTTTTTAGTAATGCAAGGAGCATTTCCTAAAAATTTAAGATTAATTGACAAAAAATGAAAGAGAAGATAGACTTTTACTGAATTTTTTAAAATTGAGACAACAAAAATATTTCTTCCATACTTTTGTATCAGAAACTATTTACTCAACTGACAGTATCTCAAAAATTTTTTTTCTATATTATGATAAGTATCATACAGTATATAATTAGAGCTTTCATATAAAGTATAATGTAAATTTATATTAAAAAAATGTTAGACTCGCTGCCCCCATTCCCTTAATGTTAATAAAAACTTAATCTAAAATTATAACAAATACAATTATAATACTTAAACATTAACTTGTTTTAATTTTTTGTTTTCTTTGAATAAATCTTGTGCTTTCTTCTCAAGCTGTAAAACTGTGTTTTTATTATTCTTCATTGATTCCTCAAAAGATTTTTTTAAATCTTGATTATTTTTAGAAACTTCTAAATGCTGCAATAAGTTTTATTTAAGCTTAGAAGTTAAATCATCAAAGTGTTTTATTTCAGTTATTGTCATGTTTTAAATCTTCTGATAAACTTAAATATAAATAAGTACAATATTTAAACAAAAAAAAAGCTTAACATAAAGTAGTATATTTTTAATGTGCCACAGAAATTTTTTCATTGTGCAACGAGCTGTGCATTACTTTTTAATGTTCACAGAAAAATTTTAATGCCATAGGGGTTACACAAGTTTTTTAATAATGATTTTTTAATAAAATCTTAATTTTTATATTACATGATAAAGATATTTTTAATGAATTTTTAAAAGTCTATCCAAATTTTAAATAAACAGTTTTAAAAACTTTTCCAAAAAAAGTGTATGATGATCATGGCCGATTTGGTTTACTATAATTTCTAACCCATGATCTGTGTTCATTACCAACAAACACTGATGCAGCATTAATTATAGGGGCTTCTTCCGCCAATATACAGAAAAAATTGAAGATATTTAGGTAGCGCATTATTATGCCACATTAATTAGTGAAAGATCATCGTGTATTGCTACTTGTGAAGGTAAAAATGATGATGGGACTTAAAAGATGGACCACCTCATGACAATTCGAGATGGAAATAATTTGAAGTGGAAACACCAACCTTAACGTGATTTGCTGAACTTACATATAGATTCAATTTTTGATTGTAAAATTGAAAGGGAATGTAATGTTTCTAATGAAAGATCTTTTTCACTGAGAAGCCATATCCAAATAGATTTTTTAGTAGAACAGATGTATTTTAAAGAAAGTTAAATGATAGCTTTTGAAAATCTTTAAGAGTAATATATTTACCTAATTATATCAAACAGATAGTCCATTAGATTTTATCAATTATGTGACAGTTTTTGGTATTAAAATTTTTAAAAGTATCAGTCATGTTGCAATTATGTTAAGTGTTAATACTAAATGATTCAGTACAATGTTCGTTTTATTTTGCAATGTTTTTTATTTCTTTTTAAAAATCTTTATTTTGGAAACATCAACTAAATGTTTAATGCCATACAACATTATCCTGCCTATAATAATTCATAACTTTTTAATAGTTTGTTAATTTGTTGTAATTCTAATTGAATAATTATTTAAGGGTTCTTTAAACACTTAAAGCTAAACGAACTATGACATCAAATATCCCGCTAATGTACATAACACATCACCTAAATTTTTGAAGTTAAGAAGTATACCTAAAAAGTTTGGTTTGACAATAATATTTTTTATATAAAATCACTAACAAGCTATGCTTTTTAAGTTTCCAAAAAGCACAATTTTACAGAAAAATTTGCATATTTAGGGTGATTATGACGTCATAATACATCAAAAGCAGTTTATATGTATTTAAAGTCTAACTAAGTATCTATATTAAAAAGTATAAGCTTTCATTTAAGATATAAATTATAGGTCTAGGCCATGTATAAGTAATTTTATTACTGTTGGAGTCAAAAATCGAAAAATATGTGACTTTTGGGGTTTAATTTAATTTTTGAAGCGGCATAATTTTTTTTTGCAAAAAAAAATTATGCCGCTCAAAAAATTAATTTAGATATTTTAGATATTTCTTAATGGAGCAAAAAAACATCCAAATCATATGGACTTATAAGTCCAGCAAACACCACCCAAGTACTCCCTACCCCTACAATAAGCACTAATTTATATTTTTTAACTATATTCGGGTTGCCACGTACTGATGGTACTAAGGATATTTTAAAATTCTAGAAAATCTCAGGGTAACTCAGAGTATTTTGACTTATTTACAAACTCAGGATGACTCTGGACAGTTTTGAAGTAAACATGGAATAAATATGCATTCAAGTGAGTACTGCATGTGGTAAGATTAAAGGTAGTCAATTAAAACGTTAAAACGAAATCAAACTGTTTTCTAATATATTAAGTTAAAACATGGTTACAAAAAACTAACAACAAATTTTGTTTTTTTATCTTAAATTATCTAAACTTATAACCTTGAATCTTAAAAAACTGTATTTCTCATTAATATAGTGAAAATTTAATACAGAAGCATACACATACAAAGTTCATTTTAATTATTAAGAAGAAAAATGAACATGATATATAAGTAGTTAGCGCCAAAGCAAAAAAAAATTAGGGATTTGAAATTAGTTAGGGTGACTAAGGGCAGTTTAAGGTCACTCAGGACATTTTTTTTTGACTCAAAGAGTTGCAACCCAGTATTTTACTAAGAAAAGTTATATGTTAATTATATAATACAATTTTTAAAATTTACATTTTACTTTTTTTTTATAAACGATGCATATATTAATTAGTTATGTATATTAAGCTAGATTATAATTTTATTTTTATTAAAAAGTTAATAAATAATTTTTACAATCGCTTTATACAGTTTAAGTTTATTAATGTTTAATATAATAATCTATGACTTTATTTTACCAAAATGGTAAAAACTCTACTTAAAAACAGACTATTTTCAATTGTGTTAAATAATCAAAATATAACTGTTCATAGTAAAGCTACCAACCTAATATGATACATAACGGATTAATCTAAATAGTTAAAGGAAATGTAACTAAGGACGCTATTTAAGTTTTAGTTATTAAGTAAAATTTAGAGTTTATACCACCTTAATAAACATTTTTTTAACTTGTTGTAATCCAAAGGTCGGCAAACTGCAGCCTGCAAAATAAATTTTTGAAACTTACACTAGATATTTTTAGGTTTAAAATAAAGAGTGAAAAAAGTTCTGAGTTACAATTTACGGGAGATTTGATACTTACATTAGATATTTTTGGGTCTACTATAAAAAGTAAAAACTAAACTAGAAGTGCGGCCCACAAATATTTTTATTTTTAAAATTTGGCCCCCAATCACTAAATGCCTGCCGTACAAACCCCTGTTGTAATCAATGCTTTTTAAGAAGTTAGTTTTCACAACTTTTATAAATTATACTTTATCTTAACAGTGACAACATTGTAATATAACTTTAAGATCAGTTTTTTTATTAATTACTAAACATTCATAACTTTCATTTTAAATCTAAAACCATATAAAAAAATTCAAGTTTGTTATAATAGTAAACTAAAATTTTAACTTTAGTACTTCCTATAAATATTTAAAACACCAATTAACAACTATATCTTTTCATGTAAATATTATAAATTGTAATACATTGACTTAAGTCTTACTTGTTCAATTTTTACACTTAATTGTTGTGTGATGTCATCAAGCATTTTTTGAATCTTTATTTTTTCTTCGATTTTTATATCAAGTTGGTCGTTTAGTTTGTCAATTTCTAATTGCATTTTTTGTACAGTTTGAACTTGTGATTTATTTTTCTGCAATAATTGCTTAAGTTTTACAAATCACAATTACAACTAATAATTTACAAACGTAACAAAATTTTAGATTTTAAAGTCAACGCTTAAAATAAATATGATGTATGTTTTTTAACATTAGTTTATATGAAAAGGGTGAACTAAATATTCGAACTAGTTTAAAAACATGTTATTTGCATAGAAAGACAAAACTTAAGTTGAACACTATTGGAAACTATGACTAATGACAAAACGAATAAATTTAAACTGTTTATTGATATTCTTTGTCCCTTATTTTCAATTATGAATTTAAATCGTTCTGTGAAATTGATAATAGAGGCAAACAGGTTTTTTTTTAAACATTATAACCCATTCTCTCTCAAGAGAATCTTTAAAGCATTAATTGGATTTGCCATTGGATTTTTGAAAATTTTCTTTCACGTTTTCAAAAGTACAAGTTATATTTTGTCTGATTTTGGTATAATAGTAAAATTAAGGTAAAAAACTGTTTTAAGTAGTATAAAAATATGGAAAAGATATTGTAATGCTACTTTATAAATGATTTTTATTAAATAAGTTTTGGTGGTTTCAAAAATATACTGTATATAATAGACAGGTTTGCAAAAGTTTTTTGAGAATTCTTTTCAGATTTTCTGTTTGCCTCCAAGGTTTTAGAAAACACAAAATTTTTGTTCTATTTTTAATATAAATTAAGTTTAAGGTAAAAAACTGTCTTAAATAGTAAAACAATATTGACAGGATACTATAAAGCTACTTAAAGTTTGTTTTAAAAAATGATAGCAAAAAAAAGTAGCTATATAATAGGTTTTTGTGTCAAATCTAAATATTATAACTTTACATGTATAAATAGTTCAAATTCAATTTTTCCAAGTTTTTTTAGTAATTTTTGATCAAAATTCCAGCTTCTTTTTTTCTTCAAAGTGTCTCTAATTTCAGGTTTTTCTAGGGCTTTTGTACCTAAATTGTCAAATTGCAGGTTTTCCAAGGATTCCAGATTTTTTGGCAAACCTGAATAGATTTTTTCTATCTAACAAAAGTTTCATAACTTTTGTTAACTTGACTGTAAAATTTGTTTAACATTGCAGGTTTTTCCAGGTGCTTTTGTAATTTTTGTTTAAAGCTCTAGGTTTTCCAGGATTTTATTTAAATTTCCTAATTCCATGCTTTTCAAAATTATTTCTGCTTTAACTGTCAAATTCCAGGTTTTCCTGCAACCCTGATACTTGAATTAGCAAAGAAGAGACAGTTAACTTCAACACAGACCACACAAAATAAATTATTGGATCCTAATCTAGCTGGACCTGGTCATAGCTCGATAAGGTCTGGAACTTACCAGATACTTATTTGAAAAATAGAATCGATTCTAGTTTAGGCTTAATCTTTTTGAGTTGTGATTTGTCAGATCAAGATTTGAAATCAAAATTGAACCATATAGGACCACTAAGTGGTCCACTAATTGACCACTAAGCAAGAACGCTTGTACTGAACACGATCGACGAAAACATGCTCCATGCTTACAAGTATAAACCGTTTGTAGATTGATGACTGCAAGTTTTTTTGGTTGCCACTAACTGGTAAGTCCTAATCAGGACAAAACCGGTCTCAGTCTGCAGAAGGCTTGTGGTCTGATGATAGAGCTCGTATATATTGCTAGGTTTATAAAAATAGTTTTTTGTTGAAAATATATAGTTCTCAAAATATTTATTTTTACTTTTTAGTAGAATAACTAATTCTGTTTCTTCTTAGAGGCAAAAAGTTTGGTTTGTTTTAAAATAAATCAACGAAAACATTGGCAAAAGTCTACAGAGCCGAAGCCTTGACTTTCATATGCCGTGAGACAATCTCAAATTAACATAAGGTTTGATCATACCAATTCGAAGTTTTTTTTTAACTATTGGATAAGCTTAAACAATTTTAAATAAAAGTTGCAAAATTTAAGTCTTAATAAATATAGATAAATACTATATTTTTCTTTTTAAATATTCTAATAAAAGAAAGATAATTAATTTGTAAAATAATATATATAAAACGAGCAACGTAATACAAAAAGATGACAAGTTCCTCTCATTTTTACATGCACACACGTTGCAATTTTTTTAATTTTTATCAATGGGTTATAAAATTTATATGTTGACTACTACAACGGTAAACAAAATCAATTCAACAATTTATCTATCTGTTTGGCTTTTATATGTTCAATTTTTTAAAACTTTATTAAACAGCTTAATTTGAAGTCTTAATAGCTATTTTCCAGTGCATGACTTAATTAAAAAATATAACTAAACACATTTTATTTTTTCTTAAATTTTTTTGAGTACTTTCTAAGTAAGTCTTGACAAAAATTGTATCTTACTAAATTTAACTGAATTGAAGTTGAAACAAATTTTTACTGTAGTTTAAAGTTTTAAAATATAAAAAGACCTTATAATCAAATTTGAAAAATTAAATAAGTGCTTATACTATAGAACAGGGGTCCGCAGCCTTATGTGACTTGCGGGCCAAATTTCATAGAAAAATTGTTTGTGGGCCGCACTATTTAAAAAAAACACCTTTGAGGGCCGCATTTATTTAAAAAAAGTTCTAGTAATCAGTATAAAAATACTATTTAAGATCAAACTTATGACAAATTACGCAATATAGAGCACTAATAAGGAGTAATTATTGAAACAAAAGTTTAACTTTAATTTTTTATTACAAAATCTTTAATTTTATTGTTTTTAAAATGTATTTCTTTTTGCTGAAAAGGAGCTCGCGGACCAAAGATTTTGACTTTGAAGGCGCATTTGGCCCGTGGGCCGCAGTTTGCCGACCCCTGCTATAGAACTTTGTTGTACTAATAAAACTTGTTAGATTAAGGCCATAGGGGGGGGTCCGACTTGTTTTTTTACAAAAAATAACTTTGGATTTTATATGAAAGCTTTAAATACAAACTACAAGCCTGTTTTTATAAAATTCAAAAATATAATTTAACTTTTGAGATATTTTATTTTTTGTAAAAAGTTTCCGATACAAACGTATGGGCCGCAAATTTTTAAGGGTCAATTTTCTCGGAAATTTAAAAATTCACTAAAAACCTATCTCCTCCTTCATTTTTTGACCTAGAGACTTCAAATTTTCAGGAAATGTTCCTTTTAATATTTTGAAGAATCTTAATGTTGGAATTTTTGAAATTTTGAAAAATAAAAATTTTATTCACAAAAAACTAAAAAAAAGGGTAGTTTTTTGACAATATATTTTTTTTTACTCAAAATTAAATAAATTCCTACAAAAGATCTCTTTAAAGTTTAATGATACACATTCTGTAAAAATTTGAGAAAGATTACTCAAAAAATGAAGGAGGAGATAGATTTTTAGTGAAATAGTCTTTTTTCGCATTTTTAGTTTTCGCCTTCCATAAGGAGTCTATTGAACGCCCTTTCTTTGATCGCTTATATCTCAAAAGTTACTTTGAGTTTTATTAAGCGGTTAAAAGTGTCTGATAGCTCAGATTAAATTCTACAAAATAAGATCAAGTTGTAAAAAACAAAGTGGACCCCCCCCCCCTATGGCCTTAAAATCAAACTAAAATTAACCAGCGATAAAAATAAAAATAAAACTACTTTAAAAAAATACAAGAAACTAATTACTTTAAAATAACTTAATATTAGGATTTAATAAGTCTAGTTTGGTATACAAACTTTTTCTGCTTACATAAACTGGGCCTTAAAGATTGAATGCATAAAGCTTCTAGAAAATGTAGCTGAAAAGAGTTTTCTGTTCTCACTAAAACTGAAAAGTTCTCAATTTTCGCCATTTTTATATATCTAACATAAGAACTAAACGATACTTTTAAATAATTGCAAAATTATTAAATGACTTAAGTTGCGTACGTTTTACCTTATAGAACGCAATAAAAGTTCTTAACATATAACATAAATTTTTCAAACCTTAACATATATTAACCTGGTAACATTATGATTTTTCTAAGTTGCTAGCTTTAAACTATAAGTTTTTTTATTGATTTTCTACACATAAGTGCCAGTTTTATTTCAAGTTAAGCACATTGTCTTTTTGCATGTTTATGTAAAAAAAATACAGATTTAGCAACTGATGATCTCGTTTGACTTGGCTCAAACGAGTGAAACGTTGTTTTATAAACTATTAAGTATATATTTATTTTTGATTAAGTTCTTAGTTTTTTTTACATACTATTTTCCATGATTGTTAAAGATATCTTTCTAGATTTTAATGTAAGTAGTGACAAGGTCCTTGACCAAATCTTAGTTTACTAATCAAAGTTTTGAAAGAATAAATTTCATTTTTTTTAAGTCTAAAAATGCTAAGTTAACTGTAACTATTATGTAAAATAAATTAAAATTATTTTCTTTTTAAATTCTAGGTTTTTCCATTATTTTTTTGTAAAAATTTCAGGTTTTTACAGGTTTTCTTTCAAAATTTCTCGAACTACATTTATTTCAGGTTTTTTTGCCTAAACTATCAAACTCCTGGTTTTTCCAGGTTCCCAAGTTTTATGGCGACCCTGTATTTAAGAAAGCACTTACAAAAAAAATACTTAACATAATGCTTTATAATGTCTAGTTTGATAACAAAAAAAAAATTCTTACATAAACTGTGCTTAAATGATTAGCTACATAAAGCTTCCATTATATTTAGCTGTGAACTCTAAAGAGATCCTCTGGATAAAAAACAAGGCTTTTTTATTAATATGACTACAAAATAGATGGTTCTTTAGCTTATAACACCCCAGTAATACCCATCAATCTATTTAATTTCATCACTCATCATTTTTTAATCTCATAAAATATTTAAAATTTTGAAAAAAAAATATAAAATTGATTGTAATTATTAATAAGACCAACACATTTGTTTTCAAATAGATATTAATTGTTGAGATATAGTTTTTAAAAAGCATTATTTTAAGAATTTGAATTTTCAGAAATCGAATGGTTCAAATTTGAATTGTAATGTTAAGAAAAAAATAAAATAAACTGTGATTCAGCAGGTTAAAACAATGATACTAAATATTGAAGTGTTTTTTGTTTACCTAATAGGTTTAAATTAAATCTCTAATTTAATTTACTTTGCAATACCATATTTTATTCCAAGTTCAATGATTGCCTACGATAATTTTTTAGTTTTATTTAATAAATATTTAGAGATAACTTAATTTAGTGTTAATATTCAGCTCAAGTTCTGTTTAAAAGTTGTAAATGCTTCGGAAATTTGGCATGGTGTTGTTGATATGTTTTTATAAGATTTTTAAGCAATATTTTGTAGTGATTTTGTATCTAAATTATTTAGAAATATATCAAAACAGCCAACTAACTTCATTGCTGACATTGTTTTCTGTAAGATTTTTTTGTAATTGGTCACATTTTATCTTTAGACTTTTAAGGAGTAATAATTGCCTCTTGCATTGAGTAATTAGCTCTTCTTGTGACATTGAATCATACTGTGAAAAAGTATTGAAGTTATTTTATATTTTAGTTACTATTAAAGTATTTATATTTATAGAGTTTGTTGCAATATGTTATCAAATTATCACAGGATAATGTTATAAATTTTGATCAACTAAAACTAAGTAATACTGTTGTTATATAATACGCAAGGATGACACGCAAAATCGTGAAGCGTTCCTACTTTTTCAAATATGCTGATGCTATGCAGAAAAGTGAACCAACAGAAATTATCACAAACATTAGTACCAAATTAAATTTAGTAGCAGAAAAAATAGATGCTGAAAATGAACAAAAACTGAAAGAAAAGAAGGCTTTAAATGTAATAATATTTAACATTCCAGAAAGTAAAAATCCAACTCATAATGCACTAGAAAGTTGCAAAAATGATCTAAAAATAATTCAACAAGTATTAGGAGAAAATAAAATGAAAAAAGAAGAATTTAAGTCACTTTATCGAGTTGGTAAAATTGCAGCTAACAAAATCAGACCAATTATAGTCAAATTAAATAATTTAGCATCCAAACACAGACTGTTAAGACTGAGAGATTTGAAAATGTTTAATGGTGAAATTGAATCAAAAGTCTACATCAACCCTGACAGAACTCTCTTGGAAATTGAAGCTTTCAGAAAATTGAGAAAAGAAGTTAAAATAAAGCAAGCCATCGCTGATGAGAATAAATTGGACATAAAATATGTTATAAGGAACAACAAGATAGTTGAACTGACAAAACAGCCCTTTCGTTACCGCTCCCAGGACATCTGGGATTAGTGGAGGAAATCGTGAGTCAACGGGTATAAACTTATTAAGTGATAGGATTAATTTTAACACTAACAAGTTTTCCTATATAAATTGTAACAACAGCTATTTAAAAGTTTGTTACACTAATATAAGATCTGTTTTAAATAAATTTTATATTTTAGAGAACTATATAAATTTGAATAACATTGATTTATTTTTTTTGACTGAAACATGGTTGACTAATAAGGTCAACGATGCCACAGTGTGTCCTTTTAACTATAACATTTACCGAAGTGATAGGTCTAGTAGGGGTGGAGGTGTTGCTATCCTTTTCAAAAATTCGCTTAAAGTTATTAAAGTTAAAAACGATTCTATCTCTAATAGCAACATTAATTTTGAATACCTATGTGTAGATGTAATTTTTAAAAAGATGAAATTAAGATTTTGTTGTGTCTACCTTCCTCCACTGTCTGCTAGATGCGCACTGACTGTTCAAAATGTAATCAAAATGATTAAAATGGTTTTTCCAAAAGAGTGTTCTTTTTATGTTCTTGGTGATTTTAATATGCCAAATATAGATTGGAGGATTCCTAGCACAGATTTCAATAAACCCCATGAGTGTTTTCTTAATTTTTGTACAGACAATTTTTTAACCCAAGTAATTGAAAATCCAACCCATAAGAATGGTAACATTCTTGATCTCATAATTTGCAATCATTTTGGTCTAGATAGAATCATATCACACTCAACTAATTTTCCATTAACAAACACTTGTGACCATAAGTTGCTTTCACTAAAAATTAAAATTGAAAATAAAATAGTACCTATTGCTAAAGAAGTCTCATATGACTATAAAAAAGCAGATTTTGAAAGCATCAATGATTTCCTGTCAAAAATTAATTGGACCTCTTTATTTAAAAATTCAGAAAATCTCCAGCATTTCTACGATCAATTCATCAGCTCAATCCAAATCTCAATCAAACGTTTTGTTCCAATTTTTTCTAAAAATAACAAAAGTAAAAAATATCCATCTCATATTAAAAAGTTATTAAAAGAAAAAGCGAATCTATACAAAAAAAGTAAGACAAATAAATCACTTTTGATAAAATACAAAAACAAGTCTAAAGAATATCAATTAGCTGTTAAAAAATACAACTTTGAATATGAAAACAAATTCTGCAAAAACCCAAATTTAAAAAAGTTTTATAGCTACGTGAAATCTAAACTTAAGTTAAATAATTCCATACATCTCTTATATGATAATGATAAAAACAAAACAGTAACCTCAGATTTTGAAATAGCAACACTTTTTAACATAAATTTTCAAAAAGTTTTTAAAAAAGACGAGAGTTACCAGTCTTTTAAGCTACCCCAAAACAATTGTAGTAAGATGCAAAATTTTTTCATAACCTATGAAGACATTATAAGTTCAATTAACCACTTAAAAGATAAAATCATAAGAACGCCAGAAAACATTCCACCCTATTATATCAAGCATGTTATCCAATCAATAATATTTCCACTTTCATTAATATTTAATTGCTCTCTAGAACTATCTGATGTTCCTAAACAATGGAAAACATCTTTTATTATTCCTGTGCACAAGAAAGGTAATATACACGATGCATTAAATTACAGACCAATATCTCTAACAAGTGGCTTTTCAAGAATTTATGAACATATTGTATCTGTAAAAATTCTCAATCACCTCTTTGATAACAAATTATTAACTAACAAACAGTTTGGTTTTGTTCCAAACCGCTCATCAACCATTCAACTGTTAACATGCTTACATTCTTGGTTAGTTCCTTATCTCAAAAATGAATTTACTAAAGTAGTTTATACAGATATTCAAAAAGCCTTTGATTCAGTATCACACAAAAGATTATTAAAAATTTTAAATCAGTATGGGCTACATGAAAGCTTAATTGATTGGTTTGATAACTTTTTAAATAATAGATCACAAAGAGTACTCATCAATAATACGCTTTCTGACTCTTTAACAATCTACAGTGGAGTACCACAAGGTGGTGTAGTTGGTCCCCTTCTCTTTTTAATTTATATTAATGATATTTGTTCAAACATTGATATTAAAAGTGAGTTAAGCTTATTTGCAGATGATGCCAAAATCTTTAGTCAGTCAAATACTTCATTACAACTATCTTTAGATAATATTTACATATGGTTAAAAACAAGAAAACTAGACTTAAATCCTAGCAAATGTAAAATTCTAACCATTAACAAAAAAGAATCTTCTCCAACTGACCTCTTAATCAATAACATCAAGTTACCAGAAATTAAAGTTTTTAAAGATTTAGGAATTTATATTTCCAAAGATTTGAAATGGAATGAACATATCAACTATTTATATAAGATTGCAAAAACTACATGTTATCAAATATTGAAAAGTTTTAAAACTAATTCTGCTTCAATTCTGACAAAACTATTTAAAACATACGTTCGCCCTAAACTTGAGTTTAGTACCCAAATTTGGTCACCCCATTTAAAAAAGGATATTAACAAAATTGAATCTGTGCAAAGGAGTTTTACCCGTCATATTTGTAATCGTTGCAACATATCTTACACGTCATATAATGATAGAATGATTAAATTTGGATTGAAATCACTGGAATATAGAAGATGGGAATTTGATTTATTAATTCTTTACAAAATTATCAATGGCAAATATAAAAGTTTTTTTAACCAGTTTTTTAATTTTTCCCAAAATAAATATCAACTAAGAGGAAATAATTTGAAAATAAAATGTAAACATGATTTTCAAAACAGTCAGTGGCAAGGCGCATTTTTTCACAGAGCAAAAGCTATGTGGAACAGACTACCTCAGGATATAGTATCTTGTGAGAGGGTAGAACAATTTCGTTTAAAGCTAAAAAGATTTGACTTAAATACGATAAATACCAGTAAAATTAACTAATTTTCCACTGTAACAAAAGGAAAAATATTCGTTTCCCTACGCCTCCCCCCTACAAACTATTAGTTTACTTATATATTTTGTAGTTATGAATATTGTTTTATAAGCCATGATTTTAGACAAACTTCTTTACTGTGTGTACTAAGTAATATATAAATTTGAATTTTTTGAACTGAATTTTCAATTTAGTTCATTTGTTTATCATATTGTGTTTAACTTTGTGTTTCCATTTAAATTATGTTTGTATATATATATATGTATAATTTATCTTAAAGTTTTGAATATAAGTTTATTTTCTTTTTCTCTTTTTGTGTGTCCTGTTTAAGTGGCTCAGGTTTTGATGCCTGAGTCCAACATTGCACAATAAACAATATAATAATAATAATAATAACAACTCTTTAGGTAAAAAACTATCCTGAGTAGTTTAACTAAATCCTTAGAAAATATAACTTTTTAATAATTAAGATCAATAAAAATCTGTTTAAGATTTTTTTTAACATTGTAATATTATCTGGTTTTATTCTTAACTAAACTGTCTTGAGTCAGCTTGAGTTAAAAAGAAAATAGTATCCTGAAATTTAAAAAAATCTTAAACTTACCTGAGTGTGTTGCAACCCTTTTATAAAACAGCATTTTAATTTTAATTTGGTGCAGTAGCAGTTGTTGGTTTGTTACGTGTGGCAGTTAGTTTATTATTATTAAGGTTGGACTTTAGCACCAATGCAATTTTTTGCACGAATGAGTTTTGCAAGCACAAATGACTATTGTTAAATTGAGACAAAACTAATTTAAGAAAAGTTATCTAATTAACACATTTATAAAAGTAAAAGACTTTTGTTTTATAAAAAATTAAAACTGATCAGAAAACCTGAAATAAATTTAAAAAAAAAAACAGTGGCTAACTTTGATATAATTTATTATAATTTTTTCAAATATTGCAAGGAATATTTCCTGAAAATTTGAGGTAGTTATCTCAAAAACATAGGAGAAGATAGATTTTTAGTGATTTCTAATTATTTGCCGTTTTAGTATGCGCCTCCCATAAGGAAACTATTGTTGCCTCCGACTTTGACAAGCTATATCTCAAAATCTATTATTCCACCTGCCCTATCTTTAAAATTAACTAAGAAAAAAAAATTACCTTTTAACTAAAAATAAAACTAAAAATGTCTATGTAATAAAAAAAATTTAACTAACTGAAATAAAAACTAATCCTAACCCTTTACTGAAAGAAACCTTTGGTGACACGTCATTTGGCAAACACTAACAAGGTTAAAATCTCAACACTAAAAACCACAAAGTGTGGGAAAATCATGAAGCTCAAATCCCCAAGTAAGTATTTGCCGACGCTACAACAACAAACACACCAACAATCCAATCATGTGATCACTGCCACCAGTGTGAACTCACAATCAGCTGTTGCAAACTCAAATAAACAAATATCTAATTTAAAGTATTTAGTTCTAAAAAAAAATAACTAGAATAATGAAATACTGTAAGTAGGAAAAAAAGATACTATTTGTATTGAAAATAATATATATATATCAACAATAAAGTCAATAAATACTAAGAGTTTTAAAAATTTGTTAGTATTAACTTTGTACAAAACACAAAAAAAAAAGTAATAATAATAAAAACAAAATAAATAATAAACAAATTAAATAAGAAAAATAAAAAATAAAATAAATATTAAATAAATAAATAAACTAAAATTTTAAAAATAAATAATTAAAAACTAAATAAAAATTTTGTATCAAATATATAATTTTACATCTAATTTCTAATAAAAAACATAAATAAAAAGAACTATCTTAAACCTAACACAATAACAAAATTAAAACAAGTAAAATAAATCAGCAATAAACAAAATTTATTACAATAATTTATAACAATAACTCTTTCATTACCAGGACATTCATAGAATAAAGACCCACACATCACAATCTGATGCCCAAATAACATAAATCAAATTTCAACACAAACAAAACACACATGTAGAAGCACTCTAGATCTACTCCATGTAGTTATTCAACAAAAAGTTTTTATATCCAAATTTAAAAGGATCATTTTTTGAGTTTTTAAAAGTTTCAGGGACACTAGACCAAAACTTGGGACCCAAATAACTAAAGCAGTTTAGGATATGTCTTGTTCTTGGTGTTTCAGTTATAAAATTCATTTTCTTTGAAAAACTTGTATTGTGTGTGTGAACAGAGCTAGCAAGTGTAAATCTATTCTGTTCTACATCAAACCCTGTTATAGTATTACGCCTCAACTTACAAATTTGCAATTTGTACACATCCTTTAATTTTAGCACACCAGTTTTTTTTAAACAAAGGGTTTGTTGTGGTGAAGGCAGGCACACGACAAACATACTTGATCACTCTTTTTTGCATACAAACAATTGGTTTTAAGTAACAGTCAGCAGCACTACCCCAAACAGATATACAATATTGGATATGCAAATAAAAAAAATTATAATATACCACTTTAAGTGTAAATGTGTCCAAATAATATCTCAATTTTGACAAAACATAACAACTCCTAGACAATTTTGATTTCAGAGAACTCAAATGTTTCTTTCAACTCAGCTTATCATCCTAAACCACACCTAAATATTTTATACTCTCACTCTGCTCAATAAGAAAACCATTAACCTTGACACTAAATTCACAATTTTTTGAAGTTTTATTAAAAAGCAAAAATTTAGTTTTTGAATAATTAATACACTAAGAATATTATATTTTTAAGTATCTCAAAAATTCCCTTGGTTGTGTGTTGTTCTTTGTGATTTTTTTGTCTTTATCAAAATTGATTTAAATAAAAAAAATACAAAGTTTTAATTGCCTACTGAAGAAGAAAATTTGAGAGTACTTTAGGCAATATAACAAGTACTGATAAATTTGTAGATTTTTTTGTAAAATAAAAAAGATTTTTTTGTTTAAAACGATGAATAGTTAATAAAAAGTTTATTAGCACGCAACCATTTATCAACTTTAACCAACTCCTTATTATTAATTTCATTTAAATACTCAGGATCACTTTGTTGGTAGTTTAAGCAGGCATCATTAGCAAACAATCTCATATTTATCTCAGTAGAGGAAAAAATATCATTAATATACACAAGAAACAACAAAGGACCCAAACAAAAACCTTGTGGTATTCCAACATTCACAATTTCACGCTCAGACACAACATTATTTATAATTGTTGATTAACTTCTATCTTTTAAATAACTTAAGTAAATTTAACATTGAACGTTTTATATTATAATTTTCAAGTTTAGATATTAGAACTTTATGATTAACTGTGTTAAATGCTTTAGCCAAATCCAAAAATACAGAGCAATTTATTAATTCTCTCACCAGCCTCAATTAACTCATCAACAATCTGATTCACAGCTAGTTCAGTTGTACTATTCACTCTAAACCCATACTGTTTTTCATGTAGCATCTCATTCAACAAAATGAATTTTTTTAATCTCTCACACACTAAAAACTCAAAAATTTTCGAAAGTGGGGATAAAAGAGAAATAAGTCTGTAGTTATTAAGGGCATAGGGGGGGGTAAACACCCTTTTTTGGTTTTTGATCTTATTTTATATAGTTTTTACTAAGCTACAAAATGCTTTTTACAGATTTAAAAAGTTCAAAATAGTTTTTGAGATATAGCCGGTCAAAGTCGGAGCCAACAATAGGATCCTTATGGGAGGCGCAAACTAAAACGGCAAAAATAGACTATTTCACAAAAAATCTATCTTCTCCTACGTTTTTTGAGATAACTACCTTAAACTTTTAGGAAATGTTCCTTGATATATTTAGAAAATTCTGTCGCAAGGATTTTTGGAAAAACTAAAAAATAAAAATTTTATATAAAAAATAAACAAAAAAAACAGTTTTTTTTTTGTTTTTTTGTTATAAAATTTTTATTTTTTAATTTTTTTAAATTCTGTTCCGACAGAATTTTCTAAATACTGCAAAGAACATTTCCTGAAAGTTTGAGGTAGTTATCTCAAAAAACGTAGGAGGAGATAGATTTTTAGTGATTTCTAGTTATTTGCTGTTTTAGTTTGCGCCTCCTATAAGGTTCCTATTGTTGCCTCCGACTTTGACCGGCTATATCTCAAAAATTATTTTGATTTTTTCAAATCTGTAAAAAGCATTTTGTAGCTTAGTAAAAACTATATAAAATAAGATCAAAAACCAAAAAAGGGTGTTTACCCCCCCCCCCCCCCCCTATGCCCTTAATGTCTTTTTTTTAACAGATTTATAAATAGGATTACCTCAGCAAATTTAAGCGACTCAAGAAACACACCATACTCAACACATTTATTATACAATTTAGAAAGGTAAGGAGAAGTTATTTTTGCACTGAGCTTCACAAAACGAATATTAGGGACATCAGAACGCACACTTTTATATGGATTTAAAGTTTTAATATAATTTAGAATCTCACTAACAGAAATTTCATTAAAGACAAAATCATTTTTAAGTGAATCAGACAAATACTCATCATTCTTTACATCAAAAACATATTTTCTCTTTTTTAACAAATTGTCAGCAATATTTACAAAATTTTTATTCATTAGATTGCCTACACATTTTGGGTCCTTTACAATTTCACCACACTCATCAAGTTCAATCAACTAGACGTAGATTTAGTGGAAACGTAATTATTCACAATTCTCCATAACGATTTACTATTTTGTTAATTCTTTTTAACTAGTTGTTTATAATAAAGTCTCTTGGAACATTCTATTACTCTATTTAATATATTTTGATATTTTTTAAAACAGACAGAATTTTTTTTTGTTTTATCTTTAATGACAAATTTAAACATTAAGTTTTTAAAGTTAATTGAGATTATTATACCTTTTGTTATCAACAGTTTAGCTTCTAGTTTTTGTTCTTTTTTACTTAATATTTTGACTGGAGCATGATCAAATACCGTCCCACTAAAAATACTCTCAAACTCATCCCAACATTTATTAACATCTTCACAATTTTCAGCACACAGGTTTATGCCTCTCAATTTCACACTCAAATCATTCAGAAAAGCTCCAACTTCAAACTTACTGAAGTCCTGAAAGGACCTCAGATCACAATACTCATTTTTGGACTTTTTGCATTCAATTTCACAGATAACGGGCATATGATCAGATATATCATAATCCACAACATTGACATTTAGCTTTTCACAATCAAAACTAAAATAAACATGATCAACCAAAGAACTAGACAAATAATCAGCAGAATGCCTAGTTGGCAAATCAACAAATTGCAAAGCACCAGCACTAGAAATACAATCCAAATAGTCAAAAGTACGCCGATCTCTATTAAACAAGTTTATATTTATATCACCACAAATTATATAATATTTATTCTTTTCATTTAATAGGTCTAAAACTTTAAGAAAATTTTCTTTAAAATTATCAAATGCAGTGCTTGGATGTCTATATACATTACCAACTACAAAAGATTTATTGTATTCAAGTTTAATAGAGATCCACAAATCATCTACATCACACTACTCAAAAGACACACCTTCTACAACCTCATAAGAGTGGCAAGTTCTAACAAAAAATGCAACACCACCAGATTGATTACTATTAGACAATTTATTTACAAAATAATATCAATACAACTTACCTACAAAAGGTCTCAGATTTGTTAGCCATGTTTCACACACACCAATCACATCAGGCAACCCCACAGTTACACTCAAAAATTCCTCAATTTTATAAAGATTTGCATTCAAGCTTCTTATATTCATAGAGACAATACTAATACAATTTTTCTTGTCAAATTTCACACTATACAGATCTAAGTAACTCTCATTCTTAATTTCAGAAATACTAGGTTTAACAGACTCATAAAAACAATCATAATCAAAGTTGTTAACATTCTGAAAGGGAAAAACAGACTCCTTACATATATGACAACAAAACTTGTAATCACCTTGTTTGCATAGGCTTAGTTTCATTTTATTTTCAGAAGCACACTCAACATGACATTTTTAGAAGCATATAAAACAGGTTAAACATTTTTTTTTGTTTTTAAAAAACAACTTACATTTAAAACATACAGACATTTTTAGCTCACAGGTTTCACAAAAAAAAAAGGATAAATCATTTTTGCACATTTCTGCAAACTTTTGAATTGATACATAAGTATTTGTTCAACTTACAAATTATTGAATCTTAATATGAAATTAGACAATTGTTTAAAACTTAAGTTACTTAAACTATATTTTATAAATTATCCTAATGTATTTTTATTTAACTCCAATATCTGAAAATTTACCAATTACAAATACATAAACTTATGAAGCAGTAACTTCAGTAATAAATTACCAAACAAATATTATGTACCTTTGAAGAAGGGTTGTTATTTATAGTAGTAGAGGCCATATCACAAGTTCTTTTTATTAAAACAATTTTCCCAGTTACTAATAATCTATCTAGTAGAAATTTATTAGTAAAATTATATTGATAAGCTTACATATTGTGATAGTCATTTTGTAGATATTTCGGAAATCCCCAACTATCATTACTTAATTATTATTTAATATCAGGGACTAACAAATTCAAAAAATTCAAATCAGTGACAAAACTTCAAATGTTTAAATAGTAAATTATAGCTGAACAATCAGAGACAAAAAAAATAATAATTATCTATTGTAATATTTATCATCATATCGCAAAACCAAATCTAAAATCCGCTTATCGAGGGTTATATGAAGAAAAAAATAAAATAAATTACTAACAAAAACTAATTGATCGCGTGTGGTGTTATTTTTCGGGGATGTGGTGAACTCGAAAGGTAAAATATACAAACCAATGTTAACTCTCAGTTTGTATATTTCACTCATATCAAATTAATTTTATATTATATTGTTAAATTTTTAAAATAAGTTTAATTTAAATTTATAAAAATAAAAATATAACTGAACAAAACTGAATATTAATTGTTTAATCAGTTTTTAAGAATGAGTAAAAATTATTTTTTAATTTTAAAGTAAAATTGCAATTGACAAACAAACTTTAAATCAACGATATTTTTTTAAAGCAAATGTTATGACATAGACTTAACATTTATATTAAATAAATACACTGATATAAATAAAAATTTTAGTTATAGTACAAAATTTTAAAGACAATTATTGGTATTTTAGTTATAAAATCGATTTTCATCAATAAGAACTTTTTTATAGTAAGAACTTAAGAATTTTGGTAAAATTTAGTTTTAATTATAAAGTTAATTAAATCAAGTTGGTAGTAACAAAACTAAAATCTTAAAATTTAATATATAGTCTAAAATTTAGACTTTTATTATTATTTTGTTTATTTTCTATAACTAAAACTGTATAGCTTATGAAATAAATAGCCTAGTCAACTTAAGCATATAAGATACAAGCTAGGCTAATTATTTAACATATAAATTATCATAAAACTACAAATTTTTAGTATTTTTTTATAGAATTTGTAAAATTTTGAACTATACTTAACATATACACTTTTTACACTATACTTTATACTTTTTACATAAACAATTTTATATAAAGTTAATTTCAGTACATTAATAAAAAGAAAAGTTTAGGCTTCATTTTGGCCGTAATAATTGTATAATGATTAAAATGTTTAAATTATAGCTTGCAGCTTTATAGAAAAAAAAGCATTAAACTTTTTAATAGTCCTACCTGGTTTTTCTTTTGGAATTTTGACACGAAGATCAATGGTTATCGAACGATTTACATTTTAAAAGGTTAAAATTTTGTATTCCTTTTTTCAAAAGCTAGTTTTTCGTTAATATGAAAAAGTTTTAAATAAATAAATAAGCCTTACATTTCAAAGCTTAAGTTATGTACTATAAGATAGTTTTTACAAGTAATAACTATTTATTTTTGAGGTATAACAATTTTTGTAAAATAAGTCGGATACAACCATATAGAATTGAAAATTTCTAAGGGCAATTTTCTCGAAATCAAACAAATTCATTGAAAACCTATCTCGTCCTTCATTTTAAAAGCAATATAATTTAAAATATCATGAAATATATTTTAGAACAAACTTGGTCAAAATTTAATCAAAAATTTTTTTGGTTTAATGACCTGGATAACAAAAATACCTCTCGGTCATCGAGTTGCATACCCAAACTTAATAAAAATTATAGTGAACTAAAAATGAAAAAGAATAAATTTAAACTCTAAAACGAAGAGCTCTATGAAAAATGAGACTATTAAACCTTAAAACCAACATTTAATACTTTTCTCTAAAATAAAAATAAGTATGCAAAAAAAATGAGAGAATTTTTACACACATATATATCTAAGATTATATTTATCTAATTATATAAAAACTATTATTTAAACAGCTGTTTCACACATTGAAATGTAAAATTTCATGTGATCGTCAGTAAGTTACAGTTTATTTTACTGACATGAAATTTTACATTTCAATGTGTGAAACAGCTGTTTAAATTATAGTTTTTATATAATTAGATAAATATTTAGCTCCAATTTAATTTTTCGAGCACTATCGATCAGAACTTTTTATAAAACCTTTAATATCTAACATTATATACACATAAAATATATATCTAATTTTACATAAAAAGGTTAAGTTTTTATATGAAGTTTTAATTTTAAAATTTATCAAGAATTTTGCAAATGAATTAACCTTTTATATGATTCAAAAAATGAAATAAAAATATTTGAAGTTTTTTTTTTTTTTCTGTGTGTTTAAGAATTTCGACTCTACTAGCAACTTATTTTAACTTATCAAAAAATAAGTAACAGTGAAATAAAGCTATAACATTGAAAAAAAAATAAAATAAATTAATCTGCAATATTAAAAAAATGTAAAATAAAACTGTTTCCATAAAAAGAGAATTGCTTAAACTAAAAAAAAGTATAAAATCAATATATCATTTTAATTAAAACTATTTTTTTCTTACAAACTTGAATAAATGTCTAAATATATGAGTTTAACTATACCAAAATAATAATGTAAACAATTACAAAAAACACTGAAAATAATAAATAATTGTTTTCTTTTTGAATAAAAAATAGAAAAAATAAATAACAATGATATTAAGATAAAAAACACTAATAATCATAAAATAAGTCAATCTATTACTAGTTTATAATTTTATCAGTGATTTCAGCTCATAATTTAAACTTTTAACTTTCTTTATTTAAAAATATTTTAATATTATTTAAAACAAAATGGCATTAAAAATTTTGTGACAGAAATTATAAAAATAAATAATATTTATTATTTATTATAAGAAAAACTAAAAATCTGTTTCTAACAAGTTGTTTAAAATTTATAAACAACTACTCTGAATCTAACTTTGGTCCCTTATATCTCTAAAGCTACTTTTAATCTAACAAGCAGTAAAGTGTAACAAGTATATTATCTGATTATAAACAAAAAAAGACAAAATTATTAAAAAAAAAAAGTCCCCCTATGCCATTGAATTAGTTTATTGGAAAATTTATAAATTAGTGGATAATATTTTTTAATTCTATGAGTCTATTTTACAATTCGGTTTTGTTTAACATAAAAATGTAACAAGGTTGAAAAGTGACCATTTAAAAATATGAATCATATTTTATAAATTAAAACAGTAGGGGTGGGGGATCCACCAATAGTTTATCAAATTTTAAGAGTTTCAACTTCGCTAACAGAAGTTTTTAAAGGCTTAAGAAAATTCTACATCACCATCACTACAAAGAACAGCCTTCAACTGACCATTGTTGTTTTCAAAATGTACCCAAAAAAAAACTCCAACCATTCCTTCCTTTAGCACATTTCCACTCACAGGGAAATTTAATTTTATTGATATCATCCAATCAAAATAACAATTACTAGCAGTTATATTATTAATTTGTGCATTAGGTATATCAGAATTAATTAACATATTAGCTACAAAAAGATTATCTAATTTATATTTTTTAACAAGAGAATTAATATATTTTTTCAAATCTACTTCATTAAATTTAAACACTGTTACGCCAATACCATTAGAAGCAGTATTAGTTGATGACTCAGGAGAAGACACTAACCTACTTGTTCTATTATGACAGGGTGACAGTGGGCCACAGACTTCAGTGGAATTAGCTAAATTAAGTACCAACTCTTTCTTAACCAAAACTGGACCTGAGACATTTATTTTACTATTTGATGTACCTAAAACCCTCTTACCCAGAATATTCTGTGGCTCAAAAAATTTAGAAGAGGTTGGAAAATTTAATACCAACCCATTCTTAACCAATTTTAATGTACCTGAAACAAGACCACCATGTGAACTACGTAAACTATTTTTTGAGTCCTGGTGAGGGAAAAATGAATAATCTTTAGTAAAATCTAATTCAAGTAAATTTTCAATATTTTTAACTATTTTTTTATAAAAAGAAAAGATTCATTATTTTTTAACAATAATTTTTCAAAATCATTATTTGAAATACCTTCTGGAAATTTTTCTTTAATTTCAATAATAAATTTTATGAAGTTGTTGGCCATTTTTAAATTCTAAACGAAATCTGAAAATAAACATAGCTATGATAAAATTTTCTAATTAATCATAGATTAAAAACATAAATGTATAATCTTGTATAGAAGATAAATAGTATGAGGGTCAATTTCACATTTATATTTGTTTGATTAGTGTTTATTTTTTAACTTTTCATTATATTACCCTGATGTTACTAGGATAACTAGTTATTACTGCTTGTTTTTTATTTTTGTTTATATTATTTTGTTGTTACTAAGAGCAATTTGTTTACAATTTTAAATTTACATAATTGCTGAGTCAGCAAAAAAGGGGAATTCCGTAATATCTACAATCGGACCCGATCTTAACTGGCTAAAGTTGGCTAAAGTAAAAAAAGTCCTAAAATTTCCGCATAAGTAACTACAATAACAGTAGCTTGGCTAATGTTGGCTAAAGTAGAAATTGTAATAAAAATGTAATTCCTAAATAATAAACAAATATCTAAATAATAATTAAAAAAATTATAATAATAAAAATATAAACGTTATCGGAATAAAATACAAACAAACTTTATAAGCACAAATAGGTTATCAACTTATATAATAGCGTAAAAACAACAATATTCGTTAAAAAAAATACAAACAAATTTTATAAGCGTAAAAAGTTTCGCAGCTTACATAAAATTATAAAACAGCTTATCAACAAAAATATTAACGTTATCAAAAAATTATAAACAAATTTTATAAGCTTAGCATTGAAATGCTGTTCAACTTTAACAACAACTATAAAAAAAAATCAACTATTATTTGATGGTAAGTTAGTACATTCTAATGATACATATAAATAAACAGATACATCTCACTTATTGTTCACAATGTTGTTCTTGTTTTTTACATATCTTCTACAATTTTCCTTAAATAGCTCTAAAACTTTGTAAATATAATCTTTAATAGTTTATAAATAATCGTAACTAATTTTATATCTTAATCTCGAAAGTTACAAAAGTTACAGTCTATTCTAGTTTTACGAAACTTCTTCAAAATGTTTGCTTTTAAAAATATGTTGTCCTTACTTTTTACTTATCTTCTACAATTATGCTTAAAAACCTATAAACCTTTGCAATCATAATATTGAATTTTATATAAAAAATTATAATTAATATTATGTCTCTATCTCAAATATAAGTTAAGTTACTTCGTTTTTAAATGTAACTTTGCTTACATAAAAAAACTAACCTAATACGCAGTTTTCTTATTTTTTACTGGTTTAGAAGTAAACGTTGTTATTGTTTTTTATATATCTTCTAGAATTTTGATAAATAAATCCTAAACTTTACAAACATAATCATTATTAGTTTATAAATAATCATAGTTAAATCTATATCTTAATCTCGAAAATTAAAATGAGATGAAGGTAGTCTTCCTCTTTTGATTTTAAAGACCGGACAGGATTGAATTTTAGATAAACATAGATAAAAATGGTAAGAACCATTAAATAAAAATCAGTCACAGTCGAGATCTTTCGTTTATTAAAAAACAAACATTTTCAATTCTTATTCAAATAGAATCCTGATTTATGGTTCTTACCATTTTTATTTATGTAAATCTCGAAAATTACAAAAGTTACAGCCTATCATAGTTTTACGAAACTTCTTCAAAATGTTTGCTTTTAAAAATATGTTGTCCTTACTTTTTACTTATCTTCTACAATTATGCTTAAAAAGCCTATAAAACTTTGCAATCCTAATCTTGAATTGTATATAAGAAATCATAATTAATATGATGTCTCTATCTCATATATAAATTAAGTTACAGCGTTTTTATACAAGTGGGAGCATGCATTGATGGGTAGATTCGAAACTCGTTTTTTTATTATGTTTTTTTCAAACTAATTATAAAATAACGTTTTTCAAATTAATATTCATTATAAATTTAACACCAGGACCAAATATCTACATATTTAGGGTGCACGACTACTCTAGTTCAGACAAAAAACTTTTGGTTTTTTATAAATTTTATAAATTATTTTTTGTTTTTTTATTATCAATGTTACCGCTAACCCTTACCCTCGATCGGTAGCTTTTTTTTTGTTTTTTTTATCAATTTATCTTTTAGTGTTCTTTTTTAGAATAATTGTAATCAACATTTTTTTTACTATCATTGTTTACTGAAACTTTATCAATCATCAATCGGTAGCTTTTGTTTTATTAATTTATTTTTATTCTTTTTTTTTAACTATCACTGTTACCCTTAACCCTTACCTTCGATCGGTAGCTATTTTTATTAATTTATTGTTTAGTAACTTTTTTTTAAATTATGTTTTTTACTCTCGTACAAAAATGCTACTCGTGTAAAATTGTCACTCGTGCAATTTCGTCTTCGTTCAGATTTGACCCGTTGCAATTTTCATTATATATGCTTTAATTTGAAGTGTGCCTTTTTTAATGAAAATATTTTTTTTCTTATAAAAAGAGTAAGTTTTACAGTACTTATCTTAATATTCTCATTTAAAAAAGTTAAGTTCAGTTATAGTAAAAATCACCTTTTTAAAATTCTTAAAAAACTTTACAATAGTTTATTTAACTATTCAAATGTAAAATATTTTTATATTTAAAATTAAATTATCAAATTAAATAAAAATAACCTACTTAGCACAAAATACTTAAAAAAATTCGTAAAAATCTTTCAGCGTTTTACAGTTTACTTTCTTTAAAGATGTAACCTATAATTCAAAAATCTACTCGTTTGCTATTAGTGTTGTTTATCTCGGTTTTAAAGTTAATTTAAAGTTATATATACTTTTTGTTCTTAAGTCACTAAACAAGATTCATAGTACATTATTAAACACAAATTTTAGTTAATTTTCGTTCAGTTTTAATTTATTCACTTTATTTTCTTTCATTTTTCATATTGTTTAACTGATTGTTTTATTAGTATTTGTCCTGGACATGACTTTAATTTGTATCCTGGTGTATGACTCGATAACCGAAAGATTTTTTCGTACACCAGGTCCTAGGACCAAATACTTGAGCGCTTTTTTTTTCGTTCAATAAACAAATTGTTGTAGTTGTATCTTGTTTGTATGTTTTTAGATATATCAATTGAATATCAAAGCAGAAGAAAAAATTTGTGTTTTTGAAAAGATAAAAGCTGCTGTTTTCTGATTGGCTAAATAAAAAAACCGAAATTTGAATCCACCCCACATTGATCAACTACACTACATCAATAGCACTTTTTTAAATTGATATTCAACATTTTTTGTATACCAGGTAAGGCTGGGGTTATCGGAATTTTTGATTTCGCACATAAGTTTACGTGTGTCTTTAACTAGGTTGACTTTTTACTAATTAAAATCTAACAACTATTAGTCGAATTTGTAATTAAATACTGTATTGATAACTACAAAAAAACGCATTTAAAAGAATACGCAGAACTCACCGGCGTTAAGTACTATACCAGTAAAAAAATCTAACAAAAATTAAAAATTTTCATAAAGCTACTTATTTAATTTTTTCAAATGTATATGTTTTTATATCTATTCTTTCAAAAACTTATTTTACAAACTAAGTTTCGGTCAAAGACCTCGTCAGTGCTTAAATAAATCTAAAAAAAGATATGTGACAGTCATGGAAAATAGCATTTACACATTAAATTAAAATAAAACCAAATTATTACTGAAAATTTTTTTACTTAAGAAACTAAACAAATCAAATTTTAATATTAAGTATTTGTTTTTATTTTAAACAGCTTTTCAAAACGAAAATAAAACACCAAATAAATGAATTTTAACATTGAAAAAAATTCAAAACACAATAAAACAACGAAAATCTGACTTGTAATATTTAAAACTAAACTTAACATTAAACATTTACAATCTAATAGATAAACATATTAGAAATTAAAATATAATTGTAGCCTAAAATTATCAAAACATCGTACTTAAGCTAATTAAGCACATAATAATTTTTTTTAAACATGAAAAAATTTTAAAACACAAGTTAAAAAAAAACTGAAAAAAATAGTAGTTTTATCCTAATACTACTAAAACTGGATTTACAAACTAATGGAGTAGAGTTTTAAACTTAAACAAAAGGTTTAAAGGTTTTTAAATTCAGTTTTAACATTAACGTTAAACTATAATTTAGCTTATGAAGTACATAATTTATTTTAATAATAATGAAAGTAAAATTAGCACACAAATTAAGGCACATGTTTTGAATAAAACAACAATTCTAGCCTTAAAATTTTAAATTACCATTAGCACATAAATCGGGGCATACATTTTTAAGCTCAATCGGAAGTTTTAATTTTTTTAATCTGAGTTTCAGCACAACTAACATAGACTTATTAATAATATTTAGATTATATTTCTACTCGTCAACACCAATTCTTAACCTGTGGTAAACTTACCCTTAGTGAATCTTACAAAGATATTATTTATTTTATAAACGATTTTATTTAACTATCTGTTGCATAAATCAAATAAAAAAGTTTTAACTTTTATAACTTAACAAGTTTAGTTTTCTTAAATTAGTTTCTAAATTGTTTTATACTGGAAAACTTTTTGTTTTAACTTAAACCATTAGAAACTTGCCTGAAATAACTGTACAAATAGTTTTATTAAGTTAAAGAAATTGCTTATTATATACACCTGAAATTAAGCTATATATATTTTTTTTAATTTTAAGAACGATAAAAAAAGCGATCAAAATATTTTTTCCTAGAACCTGCTGTACGAAGAAACCTTTCGGTTATCAAGTCGCACACCACGGATACCTTTTAACGTCTTGTCCAGGACATAAAAATGAGGGCTCTACTAAATTTGAGCCCACGATGTCTGAGGCTCCAATCTAACCCTCTACCGACAAAGCCATTTGAGTTCTTTCATTATTTTGATAAAGTATTATTATTATTCCAAAACACACTTTTAAAAAGTCTTAATAAGTTTTTTAGTTATTGTTTATTATTAGCATTGAATTTTAATTTTCTGTAAGGAACTTAATTTATGGTTGTAAACAAGCTGTTACACGTGTTTTCTTTTTTTATTTCGAAAGTTACTAAATACTAACACAACTGTGCTATTTTCAAACTAAGAGGTTTTTCTATAATAATTAATAGTTGAAAGTTATTAAAAGTTTTAAATAAAAAAAACTTTTAAGTGCAAACTGGTGACTATGTAAAATTACAAATAGATAATAATGAATATGTCTAGTTTACCATAAAAAAAACTGTAAATAATTATACCTAATTTGTTGCCTACTGGTGTCAACACCAATGTATTGGAATTAAACTTGTAAAAAAAATACAAGTTATTCAAAAACATAATGAAGCTATACAAGAATTTTATCGAATTGATAAACAATTCTTTTTTGATTAAATTTGTTCAACTTACACGTGCTAACGCGACTTTTCAACAATTTTTTTCCATCAAACCTAAAGCACAAAACCGATTTGACGTTGAACCAGACCTTTGATATGCATTATTTATTAACTCCCTATACTTTTATCTGCTCGTTCCAAAAATAAAGACAGCCGTCACATCAAATGTAACAGAATTTATTTTTTACTTTTGTTTTAATCTTTATTTTAATAAATAAACACTACTTTGAATATTCGGGGTAATTTTGGTAATTATCTTCTATGAAAGGGTAAGATATGCAAAAAGGTTAAGTAGTTCTTATATTATATAAGTTGTGCTTTAACTTGCATTTGTAAGTAAAAATATCTTTGAAAAAGTTGTATTGTATGTTAAGTTTAGCTAACTTTATAATAATTATTTATTTTAGCAGTTAAGTAGGTTATTGAAATAATTTTAAGTTTTATTTAAACTTTAAAAACATGTATGTTAGTGTTATCTTTAATCTTTTTAAAATTGGTTCCTGAAGTTTATGTTACAAGCTAAAGCAATTTTTAAATTACTTGCGATTACTTTGTGATTGCAGATTTAAGTAATTTTATAATAGTGTTGTGGTGTACGACTGGCCGACAGAATGGTTCTTTCGTACACCAAGTCCTTAGACAAAACTTTTTGAGCCCTTTTCTTTTTTCATTGAATAAACAGTACTGAATAAAAGTAGTTTGTTGATAAATCGGCCCTCAGTAACGTATAAATGTTTTTTTTTTACTTTCATTAAGTTATTTCATACCTTAAGGCAAGCTTGCTTCGTAATAGTTGTCGTTAGTTTTATTTTTTTCATTAAAATTCTTCCCTGATTCATTCTCAATAAGCTTATCACGAAAAGTTTTATAAGTTTAACCCGAAAACGAAAACTCTTATCTTTCGCACGCTGCTTGTGGTTGGTCTGATGGACCAGGTTGGCTACGGCGCGAAGAGTGTGAGTCAACACCCCTTTTGTTAATCACTCTGTGTTTATATTACGTTGGCTACAGCGAGTTTCGGGGTTGATGACCTTGTTTAAAGTATGATGTATGTTCTCTTTAGAGAACATACTATCCTTTTTAATGGGCTTGGATCTGTTACTCATTGTGCTATACCAAGAGTTAGGTGTGGCCCACTAGTTTATTTTAAACTACTTAAAGTTGGTTTGTAATTTACAGAGATTTATAAGAGTACAAGAAGCTGCTTGCTAATTTAATTAATTATCAACAACTAAGCTTATTTATTCAACTTTATGTAAAACCAAGTTACAGATAATTTTAATATAATTAAGTATTAACACCAAAGTTTATTTATTCAAATTTATGTAAAACCAAAGTACAAATAACTTCAATTTAATTTTATTAACAGCAAAGTTTATTTATTCAAATTTATGCAAAAACCAAAGTAAAATTAACTTCAATTTAATTTTATTAACAGCAAAGTTTATTTATTCAAATTTATGCAAAACCAAAGTAAAATTAACTTCAATTTAACTTTATTAGAAATATATCAATTTAAGAGACAGAACTAAAATTAAGAGATTAATAACAATACTCGAAAATTTAGCACATAGAAAAGTCAAGCTTGAGCTGCCACAACATCTAATTTTAATTTATAAGGCGGCAATTTAGAAAGTAAACAAATTAAAAAAACCCTAATTAGAGAAAACTCTTTTGCTGAATTTAATTTATAGCCAGAAGCGTTACATTTTCCCCTCTTATTAAATATTTTTAGAATTTTAACTTGGGTTTTTTTTAGAAAAACATTAGTTTTAAGGTGTTAAACGTTTGTTAAACTGAAAAAAACTTTAAATATAGTCAAGGTGAAAACCATTATACACTAGAGCACTCAACTTAGAAATATATAAGCATGCAACATAATTTTATAACTTTCTTTTTGTAATTTACGTGTAATAATCAGAAATAATATTTTAAGAGATACTTAAGATCATCAACTTTATGTGCTAGAAGGTACTTGCATATAACAACATTTATGAGCTAATTCAAAATCTGGATTTAAACACTCTACTAGCTATTTTTAAAGTAAAATTAAAACTATAAGTATTTAAATGTAGTAAATGCTTAAGACACTTTTTAAGTGTGGTAAAAATGCTTTTTTAACAAAATAAAAAAGAAGTTCTAACGAAATTGTAAAGAAAATACTTTTTTTAAATATAAATTTACAAATTCCTAATTACAATCATGAGTCAAAAAATTTTAAAAGTCAATGTTTACCGTTCATGATGATGGTTCCTTACTCTTCCACTGGAGTTTGAGGCTCGGCCTCTTCTTACTCGCCTTCTCCTCCTCTTCTCTGGTTGCTCCAGCTGCGGCCGCTCTTCTTGTAGTAGTTCCCCCGGAGCTCTGGCGGGAAGTTTGGCTCCACTGACGTCCGTCTCCGCGAATTAATCGCTGGCGACCTGGCGTTGTTCACCATCGTCATCAACGCCAACGGATTCGAGGGTCTGCTTGACATCATCAGCAGACGGGTTGGCATTGCCCCCATGGCATCCAAAGGTGTGCTGCCATGTATGCATTTCCAGACGAATCGACATCGTCACTACAATTCTGATGTTCGTAGTGGCAGCCTGTTCTTATTAGAATGGTTCATTCTGAGGTCTCTGGGGTGTGGCAGTTCGACTTACCCCACCAAACTAGATGAGTGAAAGTTACTGAGCCATGATTTTTACAATTTGCTTGGCAAGTTTTCCCAGTGCATTTTCGAATGAATAATGAGCATTTAATATGGTCCACAAAGTTCACCATTACATGTTGTCATACACACAAAAAAAGTGAATATTAGAAAAAGTTAGATTTAAAAATTAACAGAAACATGCTTTTTAAATTTAAAATTATAAAGTTTTTAAAACAATAGAAACCATCAAACTGTAGATAGCAGGTTTTCTTAAAAAGTTTTTTTTGTGTTTGAAAAAAAAAAAAGTTTCATTAAACAGGAGACAATCAAAACTCAATGCAATATAGAAAATTTTAGATTTTTATATAAAATATCACACAGTACCTATTTTAGCTAAGATAATTACAAAAAAATACATGTCTATAAGATATTAATTTTTAATGGTTGTACAAATAAATATAAAATCAAAAACCCCATTAATTTTAAAATAAAAAAAATCTTAAAGTTAAGTCATTTAACAGTAATATAAAAAATGTAAGCAGCTTCTAGGTGTTGTACAAAATAATCAGTGAAAATCAACTGTTGCTTATTTGAATAAGCCCTTAAGTAGTATTCATCTAAAAAGTACCAAATATCTTTTTATGCTTGTACAAAAAAGAAATCTTGCATAGTTGAGAGGTAGATAGCAGGATCGCTAGTTCGTTCTTTCTTAACAGATCCATGCCAATAATGCCAAAGTGGCGTGATTCTTGAGTAACCCAGAACGAGTGGTTGATGGGTTCTAAACTCCCCAATTGAAGTTCGACATCCGCGCTACCAATGGGGTGGGTTGTTTTGTTACCAAACCCTTGGATGGTTCTACTTTGTTTAGGAAAATCTTTGTCATACCGTTAGTCAATTCCTTCGGCAGGATTGAAATTTCGGATCCGCTGTCAACCAAAAAGATAACATTTGTGTTTGAATCCGCTAAAAATAGTAGGCCCTGAGGGAGGTTCTTCGGTTTGGGTGCAGGGAATTTATTCAGTTGAAATGTCCAATTTTCTACACTTTTATCTTTGTTGCGATTGGTAGTGTCGAGAGATTTTTGTTGTGGTTCTGGCTGCGGTTGCGCTGACCGTTGAGACTGCCCGTTGTGGTGCTGGCTAAGGTAGCTCGGATCGTTGGCGCTGGTCGTGGAGTTGCTGGCTTCAGTGGCGCTGACCGTTGACGCTGGCCCTGGTGATGCTGGCTGTGTTTGCGCAGACCGTTGGGACTGCCCGTTGTGGTGCTGGCTAAGGTGGCTCAGATCGTTGGCGCTGGTCGTGGAGTTGCTGGCTTCGGTGGCTCAGATCGTTGGCGCTGGTCGTGGAGGTGCTGGCTTTGGCGGCGCTGACCGTTGACGCTGGCCCTGTTGATGCTGGCTGCGGTTGCTCAGAACTTTGGTTCTCATCAGGTGTTTCTGCTGCACTACGTGAGGCTGTTTGCTTTATATGAAAAGTCATCTTCGGTTTGTTTGAAGTGTGGACACTTCATTTCCTGGATGACTTATAGTGCAGTTTGAGGCATTTCTGGTTGGTCTCGGTTGAGATGGGGGTTGCTGTCGAGGGGCGGTTTTATTTACAAATTGGACAGCTTTGGTGTGAGATAGTGTAGCCCCAATCACTCTCCCTCTCACTGCGGAGAGTTTGGGATCTCGTTTTTTGCATGAGGCGGAGATATGGTTTGATGGCGCATACTACATCTCCTGTCTAAACAGGTATGGGTATTATACCAAATCTCTGATGGTTTCTGCATATAACTTCATTGTTGTTAATGGCTGGCCATTGCTGTTGTGCTTGGGCTGGTCTGTTTTGATTTGAGCGCGGGGCATTGCTATAGTTTATATTTCTGGCTCGTCCCTTTGCCTCTTGCTCATTTGTGTCGAGCATTACTTTCCAAGCAATTTGAAAGTCTTTGTCTTTCAGATGAAGCTTCTCCTGTAAACGATTTTTCAAACGAGGAGGTGCTAAGTGTATTGTGAGAAATTTTGTTAATACACCTTCATTTCTGAACTCAGCTAACCAATGATTAATCTCATCACCTAGTTCCCTACTTGACATGGAGTGCCTGTCAGTTCTTGCCAATAGCACGTTGCTTACTCGCGCTTGCCCACTCATTAGGAACTCTTTCAACGTGTCGTAGTTCCTATCTTCTGGTTTATATCTGTGGTAGTAGCTCTCTCTCTCTTTCCAGGTCACTAATGTTTCAAGCAGCCTGTAAAGATCTTGATCCGATCGAATGTCATAATCGTTGGCGATCTTCTCAAAGTGTTTTAGCTTTATTTTTAACTGCTCTGTATCGCGCTTTAAATATCCAATTTGACTGACAAGATCGCCCTTTTTCTGCATTAGTTTATACAGCTGGCTTGTTGTTGTGTTGGGCGTACTGCCACCTATGTCTACTGTGACGTCATACCTACTATCTTCTGGCCGGGGTTGGCAGTCGTAAGACGGACTGCGAACACATGCTTCGAAGTTTTCTTTCACACCTGACTCTCCTTGCTCTACTGAAGGTCCTCTATAGTTCGGAGGAGAGCGACTAGTCACCTGGCTCCTTGGTAGGTCTTGAGCCTTTGAAGTGTGTGAAACCTGGTGGGGAACCTGGATTTGAGGATCTATGTATGTATTCTGTCTACCCTGAGTTGAGATGTCGTGATTTGTCCTTGTGGATGGATTTGGACTTCTCAATTCATGTAATTCTTCTTGTAATTTTCGAAATTCCTCTTGAAGTTTAGCCTGTCGAATTTGTTCCTTCAAATCTTTGATCCCCTGTACTATCTCCTCGGCACTCAGTTCTTGAGGTGGCACTTGAATAGGGGGTCTCCTGTTGTTTTGGAGGGAATAGTCCATGTTTAAGTTGTTAGGTTGGAGTTGTTGTTGGAATGGCATAGGTGAGGTTCTTGCTGGAGGAATGGAGCTGTTGCTAGGTGGTCCTGTCACCCTTGGTGGAGGCCTATAGTTGCTAGGTGTAGAATTTTGTTGGGGTGGGTAGCTTTGTCTTGGCAGACCACTTGGATTAGGCTGGTCTCTAGATTGTTGATAACTGCCCATTGCTGCCTGGGGTTGTTCCTCCTCCTGGTTACCTCCTGACTGATCCCCCCCCTGCGTTCATGTCAATCTCGGCACTGATTTCTATACCCTGTGTCTCAATTAAAGCATGTTCAATGTTAGTTGGGTCACCATATCTTTCGCACGTTGCTTGTGGTTGGTCTGATGGACCAGGTTGGCTACGGCGCGAAGAGTGTGAGTCAACACCCCTTTTGTTAATCCCTCTGTTTATATTACATTGGCTACAGCGAGTTTCGGGGTTGATGACCTTGTTTAAAGTATGATGTATGTTCTCTTTAGAGAACATACTATCCTTTTTGGTGGGCTTGGATCTGTTACTCATTGTGCTATACCAAGAGTTAGGTGTGGCCCACTAGTTTATTTTAAATTACTCAAAGTTGGTTTGTAATTTACAGAGATTTATAAGAGTACAAGAAGCTGCTTGCTAATTTAATTAATTATCAACAACTAAGCTTATTTATTCAATTTTATGTAAAACCAAATTACAGATAATTTTAATATAATTAAGTATTAACACCAAAGTTTATTTATTCAAATTTATGTAAAACCAAAGTACAAATAACTTCAATTTAATTTTATTAACACCAAAGTTTATTTATTCAAATTTATGCAAAAACCAAAGTAAAATTAACTTCAATTTAATTTTATTAACAGCAAAGTTTATTTATTCAAATTTATGCAAAACCAAAGTAAAATTAACTTCAATTTAACTTTATTAGAAATATATCAATTTAAGAGACAGAACTAAAATTAAGAGATTAATAACAATACTCACAATTTAGCACATAGAAAAGTCAAGCTTGAGCTGCCACAACATCTAATTTTAATTTATAATGCGGCAATTTAGAAAGTAAACAAATTAAAAAAACCCTAATTAGAGAAAACTCTTTTGCTGAATTTAATTTATAGCCAGAGGCGTAACACTCTTAAGAAAATTTTATCTTAGGACTTGGTTTACATTGGTTTTTTGGAGCCTATACGACCCCTGAAAACTAATAAATATAAAAATAAAAGATTTAACTATTCACCGTAGTAAATTAGTATATTTACTTGGGATTTTTTTCTTAAATTTTAAATATTGAAAAAAACAAATTTATTAATTGGAACAGACAATTTTGATTTCAGAGAACTCAAATGTTTCTTTCAACTCAGCTTATCATCCTAAACCACACCTAAATATTTTATACTCTCACTCTGCTCAATAAGAAAACCATTAACCTTGACACTAAATTCACAATTTTTTGAAGTTTTATTAAAAAGCAAAAATTTATAAAAAATAATTTATATTTCAAAATTGGAAAAAGTAAATTTATCTTGACAAAAACTATTACTTTCTTAAGATATATTAATTGAAAATTGAGTTATACTAAAGCAGAATTTTGCATTTTTTTAGCGTGATACTTTCTTTTAAACGTTTGTTGTTTTTAATTTTTCCGGTCACATTTATAATATTGAGCTTATTAAGTGAGACAATAATTTTCAAACAGATTAAAATGGTAGTTATAGATAGTTAAATAAAATCATTGTTGTAAAAATTTCATATTAAAAGTAAAAACAAATTATACAGTAACCTTCCTTTATTGTACCAACATATGTTTCTGTGTGTTAACGGATTAACACACTTCAACTGGGTTCTATAAAAAAATAAATAATGTAATGAAAGAATAGAAGCTAAAGTAGGTGTATACATGTGTTCATTAAAATAAAAATAATTTCTACAGATTGTTATAGGTTAATAGTTAATAATATTTAAAATACTTAATGTTAAATCCGACTGTTATAAAACTATATAATATTTGTAACTATTAAGTCTAAATTAAGTAAAGTAAACTAAAACATCAAATCATAATATAAACCATTTACATGAATGGAAAGGAATAACTAACTCAAATTTATTTACCAGTGAACTTGTTTCACTAGGATCTTTTGTTTACAAGCACTTAAATTTATATTTTGAATAGTCATATTAAAAGTAACAATTAAAGATCTCAACTTATTGATAAGGAGAATAATGTAACTTCAATTATTTTAAAACTTTAATTTTAAAAACAATGTTTTATTTAAACAATCAGATCATAAGTTAAAAATAAAATCTGAAAAAATCATGTAAACAAGTAAGAAAGTATAAGCTTAACTTAAACTAACACTATCAATAAGTTATGAAAACATACGAAAACGAAAATAAGATTGAAAACAAAAATACGTAGTAATTTATCAAAAATCTTAAAACTATTAAGCTATTTATTAAAATGAATTTATGTTGAGGTTAAAATTACAATTATTTTTCGTTTTAACAACCTAAAAAATACAATAAGGTTATTTTAATTCAATTCAAACTATTTAAACATGCATACAAATTACTGTCTGACTAACTTATAAAATACAAACAATTTCTTATAAATGACAGACTATACTATAAATTATTAGGTTTAACAATAGACTTAAACTTAAAACCTTGAAGACTATTTTAGACTTACTGCCAGATTTAATTTAAGTTAAACCTAATGTTAAACCTGGTAGTTAGCTGCTGTTAGCTTAGCCTGTTGTTTATTAAAAGATTTTTTTATTTTACAAGTTTACCAGCTAGTAATTTACAAGTGTAACAAATTAATTTTACAATTTCATTTTGTGCCGGACAAGACGTTTTAAGGTATCGGTGGTTTACCACTCGATAACCGAAAGGTTCTTCGTGCACCAGGTCCTAGGAACAATTGTTTTGAGCGTTTTTTTATCTTTCAATAAACTAATAATAAAGTATATTTTTAAAAAGTCAATATCTTTGTTAAAATAAATTTTATAACTTAAACTTAAACTCATTTTGATTATCAGCCTAACAGTTTTAAAACTTTTAATAATTCAATAATTAAATTCGTTGGTTTTATTTTCACTTCATTGCTAGTTTTATTTTTAGGTTCAAGTCTAATTTTAAGCCTAATAATTTATAGTCTAGTCTGTTTTTTGTTATAACTTTTTCTATTTTACAACTTTATCAGCGAGTACTTTGTAAACATGTACGATTACTTGAAATATTTAATATACATTATTTCTTTTTAAATTCTTGCATTAAGTAATTTAAAAGCAAATGTATGTTTGAGTATTAGTTTTGATATTGTAAGTATTTATCATTGATTCATTTTAGTTTGAATTTAATCTAACAAACTATAATAAAATACAGTGGTCCTCACTAATCCGGTCGGTTTTTGGTCGAAAACTAAATATATTTAATTTAGCTAAAATCAATGTTTTTCTTTTAATTTAATTTTTTAAGACTACAATAAAATTTTATGGAGATTTTCCGAGATTGGTTTTAAAACTGTTATGTTCCCAAGACAAAAACCAGACTGAGAGAACTTGGACAAGAAGAAAAGGAAATTTTGTACCTCGGCGATTGCTCTGCACATCCAAGTGAGGAGGAACTCATATCTGCTGATGGAAAAACCATTGCCATGTTTCTGCCTCCAAATTTAATTGCAATTTTACAACCAATAGATCAAGGTGTGCTTGAACCTATTAAAAGTGTCTAAAGAAAGTGATTCTAAGAAACCTTGTATTGCAATCTGCCTTCAGCATTCAAAAATTTAAATAAAGAATCGACATGATAAAAATTGTTGATACCATTGCACCCGCTTGGGATATGATATCACCTTCTGCAATAAGAAACTCATGGAAAATACTATTGCCATTACCAAGCTCTTCCATGCAAAACGACCTTTTGGGAGAAACTGCAGAAAGCGAGTTTATCCAGCAATTTTTAAAGTTAACTATTAAATTTACAGATAATGATATCTAAAACTTGATGATTTGCGACAATCCTTTGTTTTAACACATGGACGAAAAATGAATTGTTGCACTGATTTCTGAAGACAACTAAAATGAGGCTGATGAAGCTGATTAAAACAAAAATGATGTTCCCAAAACATCTAAGTTTCTATTTTTTCACGCTAAAGGCATGCAGAAGATGATTGGTTACTTAGCTTACTGTCTTTGTCAACCAGAATACACAACAGAAAATGCGTCACAACTCATCTGATTCCGTAAGTATTCTGCTAAGAAACGAGAAAGCTTTGTAAAAGAAACCTTAATTCTTTCTTTTTTCAGAATACATTCCGATTGTAGTTTAAATTTTTACATCGTATTTTGTTTTCGTTAAATTAACTTGAAACTTTGTTAAAGTATTGAATCTTTTATTCTTTGTATTATCTAATAGTTTGTTTCATTATAAATAATGAAAATAAATTTATTAGATGAAAGTTAAGTGTTTGTTTTAATGCAGGGGTCGGCAGGCAGTTGGTGCTCGTGGGCCAAATTTCAAGTTTTCAAAATCTTCGCGGGCCACAGTTTTAGTTTTAGTGATATTTTAGTAATCTTTTGGCTTTAGTTTTGGTCACACCAGAGATAGTTTTACTTTTATTCACTTAATTACTTTAAATGACTTTTAGCTACACATAGAATGCCTATTTAATATATCTATTGTAATATATTTTACATAGTTTAATATATTTAAGCCTTAATGAAATATATACTTTCTTTAATACTTAATAAGTTAAACTGAATAAGATACTTTTATTATTTTACTTACAACCTAACTCTCTATAAAAACCAAGCTATGAAAAACATTTATGGGTCATTTTTATACATTTTTTATATTATGAACCACTTTTTCATATTTAAAAAATGTTAACTTTAGAAATTGTTTTTGCGTCTTAGATAGTTTACACTGTTAACTTAGTAATTAGTTAATTAAATAAAATTAATACCTATTTATACTGTAGATAAACTAAATCAAAGTTTTTTAGTATAGTTTATGCTGGAATACTTTAATAAAATAGTCTTTTACACGGTCGCCACTTTAAAAGCAAAAATGTCTAAATTATATTAAAAGTTTACTAAAAGTTAAAAATCGAAAAAATTTCTGTTAATCAAGCTTAAATACATAACTAAAATACCATTATTTTAAAAAGCACAATATGTAAATAGACAAAAATTACAATTAGTAAACTACACTACAGTCATAAAAATTATTCTGAGAATTCGAAGATTTATTCAAAGTGTTTAAAATAAAAGTTTTAGATACACCTGAGTTTTATAAGAATTTCTTAAACAGCTTTAACCTAGTCTGAATTTAAAAAAAATTTAAACTAGCCTGTTTGGCAACCCTGTTTAAAATAAAGTTCATAAAATAAAGAAATACCGAAGTTTATTAAGAATGAATTAATTATATAACTAAAAAAATTATTGCAATTCAGCTTGAATGGACAATTAAGTTTTTTAACATTTTTAACAAATGTATAAAAATTTATTAAGCTATTAATGAATTAGAAAAACCTATTTTTCGTTGAGCATTATAGCAATTCTTAATCTGCAATAAAGATGTTGCATTTAAAAAGAGCAAATGTGAATTATAAGACGAGCTGTAATATATATAATACGTTAGTTTGAAGTTATTAGAAGAAACAAAAAAAACAAATCGCTTAAGTCAGTTTCAACAACGCATATAATTATTTTCAGTTACTACAGACTGATCAGAAAAAACTGTTTAGTTAAGTTATAAAGTAGCAAAAGTAATTACTAAAAAAGATACTGTTGAAAGTTGAAAACTTATTTAAATAAATTGTGTTTGCATTAGTTAAATATTTTTCTTTATTTCTTCAATATCAACAAGAAGTCGTGTTTAGGAAATGTCTGAAGATTATAAAGCCGCATAAACCAAATTAGGACTTAAATCAATCTGTTAAGATGCGAGAACTGAAACAATAGATATTGCTAATTTTAGAGTTTTTATTACAGGTGGTTTTGACATTTTAGAAGAATTTGTAGGTTTAGTTCCAAAATAAAACACAACAATAGGTAAAGACATTTTGAAAGCAAAGGTACAATGCACCAATATAAAATTTTTAAAAGTACAACTTTTTTCTTACTTTTTAGTATATAATTAAGTTAAAGGTAAAAAAAAACTGTCTCAAATAATATAGAAAAATTTAAAAGATACTGTTAAGATACTTTAAATGTGTTTTAAAAAAAAAGATATTTATATGGTAAATTTTTTGTGTCAAATCGAAGTTTCATCACTTTACATGTAAAAATTGTTTAAAATTCCAGGTTTTTTCGATAATTCTCAAATTCAAGTCTTTTTCAGATTTTTTAAGTATAAATTGTCAAATTCCAAGCTTTTCCGGTATTTTTTGACAACACTAACTGATCACACTTATATATATACAATTAGTATAAATAATAATTCAAATTATATCGGCTGAAAGATGTAAAGTTAAAATTTTAAAATATATTTTAATTTAAACCAACTCTTGCATTAAACAAAACATACATCATCAATTTAATTTACAACTTTTTTAAGCAAAAAAATTCAGTCCGAGTGATCAAAACTAGTCTGATATTTTAGGATACAAAAAGCAATTCAAGCCAAAAACTGAAAAGTTAATAACTCGGCTTGAGATTTGAGGTCTTCAAATACTCATAGTCTGAGTGTGTGGAAATTTTATTTGTTTTTTTTGATCGAATTTGAACTACTTTGATTAAAAATGTACAAACTACGAATAGAAATTGAAATAAAATCATACTGTAGTTTAAAGTTTTGATATATAAAATGACGTAAAAATCAAATGTTTAAAAATGAACTAAATGCTTATGCTGTATAAGTTGGTATACTAATTCATTAAGTGAATGCTTATGCTGTATACATTTGGTATACTATTTTATAATCAAGTAACTAATTCATTTGTTGCTCCATTTTCGTTAGCTCATTTTTGTAGGACTATTTTAATTCATATTGTTCTATTCGAAGTATAACTATTAAAATAAATTTGCACACAAAAAAGTTGAAATTTATTAAATAAAACAATATTTTCCTATATCTTTTAAAGTAGAAGATAAAAAAAAAAACTTGTTTGCTTTTTTTTCTATGAAATCAATTGAATTTTCTGTTTGATCGTTAATATCTAGCAAAAAAAAGTTTATAATGAAATAAATGTTAATAGCAACTTATAACAGGGACAAAATGCTATAAAATAAAAATAACTTAAAAATAAATAAAAAGTAACTTAAAAATAAATAAAAATAACTATAAAAATAACGAAAAAATGAAAATAAGTCTTTTCATTAAACTTTTAAAAATTCTGATAAAAACGATATTTTAAAGTTTCATCAGCACCTTTTTGTAAAAAATAGGAATCTTTTGTTGTTTACATGATTTTCTATGCTGAAAAATTCTCATCCAGAAACTGGAGAGTTGAGCAAGTCTTGGCAACAACTGCACCTTTTTGTATATTTAGTAAGCATTTATAACAGTAAACTAAAAAAAAAAAAAATTCTTTTTTTTTGATTTTTTTTTTCATTTTGGGTTGGAGCTGAATAGGCACTAGCTTTGTAAAACCTTTGCCTATATCCATTTATTGTAGATACTTTTATTTAAGTTAAAGCTTTTGGAATAAATTATAAGGAGAAATAAGACAAGGATCAGTCTTAAACTTTGGTATAAAGGTAATTCCCTATATATGTACTTTAATCATCCCCGACTAAAAACGTTGCCCAACCCTATATTTAATAAATAAGCTGCATTTTGTTTTTTGCCCTGATTTATTAAGCTTTTCTTTTAAAATTTAATTTTACTCATAGGGGATTTTTATTTGATTATTTTAATTAGTTAAACATACATTTAAAAATTCTACTCATGCTACAATTAAAGTTTAGGAATAAATATTAAGTTAGATAATGGAAACTGATTATGTATCTACAGCTAATAATGCTTATTGTGATGAAAAATTATCTAAAGTTAATGCAACAAATGAAATTTTAGAAAAAGATGAAAATATATTGTCAGTTGAAAGATGGCCACCATATGGTTAGTCTTTATTTATTATTGTGTTTTAGTGTAAAAAATCAGTATGCACTCTCCCTACCTCAACAATAAAAGAAATGCTAAGTTAAGGCAAGCAATATCATAATATGTAATTTCACCACCACCATTCTAATGATAAACTGTACTAACATTACAAGGTTATTACAAGTTACATTAAGATAAATATAAGGAGTCTGTTTTTCCCTTACAGAATGTAAAAAAAATTGTCTATGATTGATTTTGTGTTTATTATGATTGTTAAGCTTAGTATTTCTGAAATATGTATTGAGAGGTACTTTGATTTGAATAGTGTGAAATTCAACAAAAGATAGTATTAGAAAGAAAGAAAATGTGAACGCTCACAACTAAGGTCAATGGATTGGTGTGGAGAAAGACCTTTTGGTCATGAAGCTGCACACCATTTACTTTTAACTGCTACTTTGAGCTAACTAAATAAATAATGTAAAAAAATAAAAACAAAAAACTTAAAGTATAACTATATACATTTTTTTTAAGTTTAAAAATGGTAAGTACTCTTTTTTAACACATTGCTGCCAATATTGACCATGGAAACCTTAGTCTACCATAGGATCCACACCGTCTCCTCCCCAGATTTTAATTTTTATGATCATGTACATTCACATTTTTCTTGTTGCCCTCTCTACAAGAGCAACCACAAAAAATGCAACTAGTATCTCAAAGTTGATTAAGAGGGGAGAGTTAGTAATGTCAGTATACAAAAATGTTTAGTAATGTCATAAAATTTTAAGAGCACCATGTATTTTAAAATAGTGTCTTTAAATTTCTGGTATATGTGTTTGTAGGTTAAGGCCATAGGGGGGGGGGGGGTAGAAGCCATTTTTTGACCAAAAATAACATATAGACTTATATTATAGTAAGTTTCATAATCTTTCAGATGCTTTTTTTAGATTTTAAAAATATTAAGTAACTTTTTTTTTATGACCGGTTATATAAAGGGTTGTCTTTATAAAGGGTATATAAAGGGTAACTTTAAAGCCGTTTTTCTCGAGTTTTTAAAAACAGGCTTTAAAATCTATCTTTTCCTTCATTTTTCAAGCAATCTTCTTCAAATTTTCAGGAAATGTTCCTTACATTATGAGAAAAAAACGTTATTTGTGAATTTTAATAATTTAAAAAAAAAATTTATCAAGTTTTTTTTTTATTTTTTCAAAAAAAAGGTATTTTTACTTGAAATTTTTTAAAGTCACAAATAACATTTTTTTGTTATTGTATAAAGAATAGACTGTGAAAGTTTGAAGAAGATTGCTTAAAAAAACAAGGAGGAGATAGATTTTGAATGCATTAGTCTTTTTTTGCCGTTTTAGTTTTTCCTTCCCCATAAGGAACCTGTTATGCGGCCCGACTTTGGCCGGTCGTATCTCAAAAACTTATTCGAATTTTTAAAAACGGTAAAAAGCAACTTGAAGCTTAGTAAAAACTCTATAAAATAAGATCAACTTGTAAAAAACATGGCCTACCCCCCCTATGGTCTTAATGAAAATTAGAGCACAAAAAATCTTGTTTAACTGTTTTATAGATTTGTAAGCAATTCAGTTTTAATCTAAATAATCTAGCACTAATAATGGATTGAATTTGTTTAAACTACTTAAAATAAAATCACTCCTAACACTAAACAGCTAAATTTGGAAAATAAAATAATAAAAATTAACAAATATTCAGAGAAAATAAAGTAATAATAAAAGTATTTTAATTGAGTTGAATAAACTGTTTGTAAACCTAAAACTAATTTATAACAAATAAGACTAAATAACTAGAGTATTTAAAAACAATATAAAGTTTATACACCTAAATTTAGAATCTCTATCTTCTGAAACAAATAAAAACTTAATATCTAGTAAACAAAAAACTACAAAATAGAATAAAAAAAGAAAAATAATACTTCTACTTGTTTAATCACACTGTCAAACAAAACAACACTAAAAATTTTATATACAAAAAACAAAATAAAAAATATATATAATGAATAAAATAATAAAATCAACCTATACCAATCCTGCTCTACTTACACCCAGTTTATGAGACCAACAGCAATCAGCTCAAAAAAGTACAAACACCAATACAAAGATATAATTTTAACCACTGGTAAAGATTAAGCTTGATATTTTCCTTATTGACTTTTAAGTAAGTTTTCTCTCATTCCATATTGAAATGCTCCTAGATAGCTCTGCTCTATTAAGTTTCTAGGCAATTCTTTCCATAGTTTACAACCTTGGTAAGATAATATTTCAAGACCGTAAATACTATTTACTCTAGGAAAAAAAGTTTGTTTCGGCAAATCTTGTTAGATGATTATGCATTTTACTAACGTTTCTAAAGTAAGGCTTAAAGTTTACTGGCAAAGTATCTCTTTTAAATTTGTGCTTAAAAACTCCTAACTCATACTTTAACTCATACTTTAACATATTTTTAACATCTAATATTTTCATTTCTATTTTTATACTGTTAACACTTTCATTCCAACCTTTAAAATGAATGCACCTTAATGCTCTATTAATAAGTTATAGATCTCAGTAATTTTAGTTTTACTTGCCCTACCCGAACACAACAAACCATATCTTACATGACTCATCAGAAGTGAATTAAAAATGTAAACATGGAATTTTGATTTAAAAAGTACCTTGTTTTGTATAAAATACCTAATGTCTTCAATAACTTAATTTTTACTGCTTCAATATGGTCAGACCAATTGAAGTTACTATCAATTGTAAAACCAAGATACTTATAATTTTTTACCTTTAATATAGATGTATTACCTATTTTAGTATGTAAATTTGAGTTTTTCCATACTTCTGTTTTACCAGAGTGAAAGAGCATGTAGCTTTTTTTATCAGTATTTAGTTTAAGCCTATTATCCTTAAACCATTTTGATATATTATCTAATTCTGAATTAAGGTATGCAGTGTCTTTTTGGTAATTGTCTTTTTTAAATGTCCTATATAATAATGTATTGTCTGCAAAATTTAATACATTTGAATAGTTGTTTTGAAGATCATTATATATTAAAAACAATAGTGGTCCCAATACAGAACCCTGTGGCACTCCTACTTCTACACCCTCCCAATCTGATTCATGCCCTCCAAAATTAACAAAGTGCTTTCTTTCAGTTAAATATGATTTTATCAACTTATGCATTTTTCCATTTATTCCAATATATTCTAATTTGTCAAACAAAATCTTTCTATCCACACAGTCAAAGGCCTTGCTCAGATCTAATAAAACAGCACAAACGGCATTTCCCTTATCAAAGGAGGGCAATGTACTTTCCACAAACTCTGAAAGAGCTAAGGTAGTAAAGTGTCCCTCCCTAAAGCCAAACTGAGAAGAATTTAAGATATTGAACTTTGTAAAAAACTTGTATAAGCGACTATATATGGCTTTTTCTATAATTTTGTTAATATTTGATAAAAGTGAAATCGGTTGATAGTTTCCTGGAAGTGTTTTTGAACCTGATTTAAATATAGGTATAACTTTGGCTAATTTTAAACAATTTGGGTAATTACCTTCATGAAATGCTTGATTGGTTAGTTCACTAATAACTGGAGCTATATGATAGTTTATTTATTCAAAGATTTTAATAGAAATATTATCTACACCACTGGCTTTATCTGAACTTAGACTTTTTATGATACTAATGTTTTTGTTTTTATGTACATCAAACTAGACAAAACTGTTATAGTGGTTTTTTGGGCTATTAATAGATGAGTTAAGATAAATTTCCTGTTTAGAATAAGTTTGTTTTCCAATATTGGCAAAATTAAGGTTCAATTTATTTACAATTTCATCTGGATTAAGAAAATATTTTTCATTATTTCAAGTTTATGAGGAAAAATATGTTTTTTTTCTCTCTGTTTGTAATACTATTAATTACCTTCTAAGTCTCTGCTGAATCTTTATTACACCTTAAAAGTTTTTTTTTTAATATTTTATTTTGAAATTGTTTTGATTTTTGTTAGCTTGTTTCTGTAAACTTTATATTCTTTTACTTGGTGCATGTTACTAAAGTTATTTCTACAAAGTATTTTGTAAAGGTTGTTTTATGCCTAATAGATTTAAGAATACCTTTTGTAATCCAGGGTTTGGAGTTAAGTTTTAATTGTGATTTTGAAAATTTTTTTATAGGAATATTTTTATCACTTATCTCTGTGATTTTATCTATAAAGCATTCAAAATTTGAATGTATTGAGTCTTTAGAACTGATAATTTTATACAATTGAAATTTTTTGAAAATTTTGGAAGTATCAATCATTAGTTTTTGAGTGTTAATTTTAGAAAAGTCTTGACAAAAACGAATTTTATAATTTATGTTAGTCTTACTTTGGTTACAATATTTTAGTTTTACATAGAGTTGGAAATGATCAAAAATATCTGATAAAATTACATTTGAGTCTGAAATTTTTTGCAGGTTGGAGTAATAAAAATGATCAATCAATGTTCCTCCCAGATTATTAACTCTGGTTGGAACATTAATCACATTAGTAAGACCCAAGCTACAAATTTCATCATAATAGTTTTTAGTTGACTGTTCTTTATCTTTTTTGAGTAAGTTAATGTTAATATCCCCAAATATGAAAATATCTTTATTTTGTAATGTAATATTTGATAAAAAGTATGAAAATTGTTTGGTAAATTCTGTAACTGAGGTCCCTGGATGGCAATAAATTAACCCTACTAATATTTTTTACTATTTACTCCCACTGATAATTCTACCCAAATTGATTCGTAATTAGCACGATGGACTATAAGATCACTTCTAAATGTTTATGTCATAGAGTTTTTAATATATATTCCAACTCCTCCTGCTTTTGAAAAAGAATTTTTATAGTGGAATGGGTATTTGTTTAACATTACCAAATCAAGAATATTGTTGTTATTATGTCAGGTAACATTATGTAGGAAGTCATTAATTATTCTAATAGGGATATGTTTTTTGATAAGCTTCTTATATTCACATTTAAAAATCCAAGTTCCTTATCAAACATTTTATTTTTTAGGGTGTCTGCAGAGGTGTACTGTGAACAAGCATCAGCAATATCAGTATCAATGTTTGAAATATTATTCTCATTAGTGAGAGAATAGTTTAAAAGAAGTAATTTGGTGTTACTAATATTACAAAATGGTAAAACACTAATAAAACAAGTTTTAAATAAAAAAGTTTCATCTTCATTGACATCATGTCATTCAAATTGTTTAAGAGTTAAAGTTGAACATTTAAAATTAGTCCATACATTACCCAGGGTTCGTTCCCGTCAGGCCAAATCAGGCTAAGTCAGGCTTAATCAGTTTTTTTGAAAAAAGTTGAAAAACGTCAGGCTAAATCAGATTTTTTATTTAAAAATTTGAAAATCTCAGTTTCTTTCAGTTCAAATGCTTGAAAACTTTTTAATAAAAAAATTGAGAAATCTTTTAAAGATCAAACTGAGATGTGAATTTATTTCTAAATAAAATTTAGTTATTAAAGACCAAATCAGTCAGTATTTGTAAAAAATAAATTCTTAAAACCTTTTGTTTAATCTTTATAAAGTTTTCAAGAATCTTCATTATTTTGTTTTGAGGAGATTATATACGTGATAATTATAAATATTCAAAAAAAAAACAGTCTAAACATCAGTTTAGTTCAACAACTTAGCTGTTTGTTTGAATTTGCTTACATCAGATCATGCTATCTATGTTTTTCAGAGCTTGGTTGGTTGAACTGTTTTAATTTCTAATTTAAAACCTTTATACCAAATACTTTTAAGATACAAATAATACTTAACAACTCTTAGCAGTTTATTCATGTATTTTACTGTTTGTTTAAAGTTATTAGAGATATTCACAGCACTAAAACTAAGCTTTGAGATATAAGTACTAAGTTTTGTAGGAGTACAAGTTTTAGGTACAATTCATTTTTCTTTACAAGAACAAAATATTAAAGGTTTTTTTTTAAATTTAAGTGTAAGCTCTTTAAATCTAAAATGACATCAATAATAACTGTATTTCTGTGGAATTTAGGATTTATAATTATGTATCAATTTTAAGTACTAGTCAAAATACTATAATAAACATTTTAACTTATTTTAATACTTGTGTAAGCGTTTCATTTTAAATTTAATAAAACACAACAATGCACGTCGTTTAATTATAAATCTTCTGGTTACAATGTTTTTACTTAGTGCTTAATTAAAGCCATAGGGGGGGATCCGACTTTTTTTTTACAAAAAATAACTTTGGATTTTATATGAAAGCTTTAAATACAAACTACAAGCCTGTTTTTATAGAATTCAAAAATATAATTTAACTTTTGAGATATTTTATTTTTTGTAAAAAGTTTCCGATACAAACGTATAGACCGCAAATTTTTCGGGGTCAATTTTCTCGGAAATTTAAAAACTCACTAAAAACCTATCTCCTCCTTCATTTTTTGACCTAGAGACTTCAAATTTTCAGGAAATGTTCCTTTTAATATTTTGAAAAATCTGAATGTTGGAATTTTTGAAATTTTGAAAAATAAAAAATTTATCCACAAAAAACTAAAAAAAAGGGTAGTTTTTTGACAATATTTTTTTTTTACTCAAAATTAAAAAAATTCCTACAATAGATCTCTTTAAAGTTTAATAATACACATTCTGTAAAAATTTGAGAAAGATTACTCAAAAAATGAAGGAGATAGATTTTTAGTGAAATAGTCTTTTTTCGCATTTTTAGTTTTTGCCTTCCATAAGGAACCTATTAAACGCCCTTTCTTTGATCGTTTATATCTCAAAAGTTACTTTGAGTTTTTTTAAGCGGTTAAAAGTGTCTGATAGCTCAGATTAAATTCTACAAAATAAGATCAAGTTGTAAAAAACTAAGTGGACCCCTCCTATGGCCTTAAATTGAACAATTGTGTTTATTAATACACATAAAATTTTTACACTAGTAATAGATTAGATATAACATTTATTTTTAAACTTATCACTGAATTTTTTATGTTAAGGGCATAGGGGGGGGGGGTCAGTCACCTTTTTCACAATTTAGTCTTATTTTATTGAATTGTAACTAAGCTATGAGTTGCTTTTTGCAGAATTTTAAAGCTCAAAATATTTTGAGATAAAGCTGGTTGAAATCGGAGACTACAATAGTACTAATCAATACACCCCAATACCTAAAATGACTTCCTAAGGGGATTTTCCTTACTTTGAAAAAATGTCAGGCTAAATTGATCTCAGTCAGGCTAAATAAAAAAAAATTCGCGCACAAACCCTGATTACACAAGTCACACTTTATACTATTTTGAGAATTTTACTTGCATTACCACATACTCTACAAGGGTATTATATTTTACATTTTTTATATGGGATGATTAAAGGTTTTTAAATTCTTTATTGCTAATTAAACTAAAAGGTATTTCCTTTATTAAACAATTAAAACACAAAAAAGGGTCAGCAAATAAACTTAAAGAAACAAATTGGGAACTAGATATTTTACAACACTTAAAATTTGACCATTGGCCACATATTTCACAATATATACAATTATTTTTACACTTTTTTTACACTTTAAACAAATATAATTATATTTTTATCAACAATTTAAACAGCTCATCTAAATAAAACTAAAATATATACTTTCACTTATGTAAAAGTAATAAACAGCTATTTACTGTAAAACTTTGTTAAGGTCTTTTTTACATTCTAATATAATAGTTCATCAGATTTTATAATTCTTTTATATTTTTAAGTTAAGGTTATAGGGGTGGTTCCAACATTTTTTACTAAAATTAACATTGGCTCTCTAAAAATTTAAGAATAAACTTCAAGCCAGTTATTAAAGTATTTATAAATTCTATGTAATTTTTGAGTTATTGTAGTTTCTGTGAAAAGTTCCTGATACAAACGTATAGACCTGAATTTTAAATTTTGATTTTGTTAGATATCAAATTCACCAAAAATGTATATTCTATTTCATTTTTTTTGAGCTTAAGACCACAAATTTTAAGAAAACTGAATGTTTGAGTTATAATTGTATAGAAAAATAAAAGTTTTAGGTAAAAACCATAAAAAGGGTGTTTTTTTAATATAATTTTCAAAATTAAAAAAATTATTGTATTGAAATTATTTAAATATTAGCAATCAAATTATTGTAAAAATTTAAAGAATATTAGTTGACAAATGAGGGAGAAGATATTTTTTTTAGTGAAATAGTCTTTTTTTCATTTTTGGTTCCTCCTTTTATAGGGGGGACCTTATAAGCTCACTGACTTAGATTGCTTATCTTAAAAGTTAAATTGAGTTTTGTTGAGTGGTTTAAAATGTCTGATAGCTAAAATAAAACTCTTCAAAATATGCTCAACATGTGAAACTAAAGGTGGGGACCCTTCCAATGGCCTTAAATTTTATCCGTTATTACTATATAGATTTTAGAATTTTAAAATGCTAAAAACCAAGTAATACTATTACTAATAGATTGATCAAAATCTGAAAATGAACTATTAAGTCTATTTTAATGGACTGTTTTTACCCTCTTGTATATAAAATCTGGGATGAGATGATAAGTAAGGCCTGTAAAACCAAATAGTATCAATATTGTATAGCACACTTAATTTATATAGTCAGACCAGTACATATGCATCTCATCCCAGATTTTATATACACGAGGGTAAAAACAGTCAATCAAAATAGGTTTAATAGTTCATTTTCAGATTTTGATCAATCTAATACTTGGTTTTTAGCATTGAAAAATTCTAATATCTTTAGAGTAATAACGGATAAAGTTAAGTCGTTCGACAAGTTTATCATAGAAGAAAATAATTCAAAAAATTTAAGTATTTATTGAAGGCTATTTTATTTAAAGTTTTTTGTTGTATATCAGTTTTAAGCAATACTTTCCAAACTTTCTCCTCTAATAGTGATAAAGTGTTAGACAACTTTTCTTAAAATTTTAGTGAAAAAAGGTTTGACTTTATTTTGGTATTAATTTTTCTTAATTTTCTATAAGAGTTGTTTTAGTTCATGAAAGATCTATTTAAAAAAGAATTGAACTCTCAGTTTTAAATACACCTAGAAGAAAATTATTGTAAAAAAAAAATCTCATGAAAAATAAGTTTATTTTTATCAGAAACTTGAAAGTAAAAAATAAAATTGAAATTTATTTTTTGCTTTAAAAGTTAGTTATAATTTATAAAAGTCTATGTAAGTTTTATTTCTGTAGTGTAAGTTTTTAAACCCCCTGAAACTAAAATTGTATGTCTCATGCTGACAATGATTGCTAACTGAAATTTTTATTTATTGTTATATATACTATCTAATCACTTAATAAAAAATTCTTACAAAAATAATTTAGGTGAGGCAGCATCATCAAGCGAATTACCAGTAATAAGAGAGCCAAATTCTGACCGAATAATGCAGCTTGAAAGTGAAAAGGAGCAGCTTACTTCATCTTTATTTGCCCTTACTTCAAGATTTGCACAAGTTAGTCTTATTTGAGTTCGATGCTCATTGTTTTAAATTATCATGTTGAAATTATTTATGTTAAGTATTTTAAAAATTTAGTTCAATTTTAGTATTATTGTAGCCAGTATTTATTTCGGCCATTATCAACAAATTTGAGATGTTTTATGCCATCAATAATAAACAATGAACTTCACCGCACGATCAACAAGAACAGCATCCGAGACAATCCTACGACCGGTTTCGTCCTAATTAGGACTCATCAGGCAAGAATAGTCAAGAGAAACCGCTGTTGTGATCTAACCAAGCGGGGTTAAGTACAAAGTACTGAAACGACCGTTTGTGGGTAAAGTCCGAAAAATTGACAAAGGCAAATCTTCACAGCCAAACGTCTTAGACATTGTCAGCTTAATGTGAGATTTTAACACAGATTACATTAAACTGACAATCGTTTTCATAGCTTTATTATTATTTACGTTTATTTAGCTTTAAAACTTGTATGTATATACTTTATTGTAATATCGTTTTATAATCTTTAGCTTTTTATATACTTATAAACTGCTTGCTTAGTTAATGAAATCAAATAAGACATTTATTTAAAGTACAACAGTATTTTTAGCTGAACTAAATAATTTTTTGACTGAAACTAGCCGGATAAGCAAGGACCGGATTAGTGAGAAAGCACTGTAAAAAATATTTATTATATATTTTTTCGTTATGCTTTTTTTATGTGTTATTTGGTTAAAAATCGAGTTGTACTAAACATTTATTATGTCATAAAAAAAAGCGTTACCATCTTAATGCTTTAAGAAGATTGATCCATTGATTTCAAGATCTGGTCTTTTTTTTGCATTCCAATAGTCATAAAAACAAAATAAAAACATTTGGAAGAAATTTACAAGACCAGTAACAAATAGAACATAAACTTTGGTCGGACAGCGTAAAAAATTACAATTTCTTAAAATAATGTGTGGTGTGTTAATAGTAATAATAGCTTTGGCTTCATGTTATACTTCTTGGTAGTTTTTTAACATTTTAGAACTTTATAGGTACAATTCAGATTGCAGCAAATACAAATAGCTGATTCTGATGACAAACCTTATTTGTTGCAACAGCTGAATGAAATTGCTAACAAGGGGTGTGTTGAGATTTCCGTTAGTTAAAACTAAATTTATATTTTGTTCAATTAGTTGTTTGATACTGTTCTTTTTAAAGCCAGTTAAGAAGCGGATAAAAGTAACAAAAATCTTGACTAATTATAAAATAAGACTAAACTTAAAATAATAGTTTTTTACCCCTCTATGCTCTTAAATTTAGCATTGATATTAAATAAGTATTAAATCTTGTAAAGTATAGATTATTAATATGCTCCATTCAGAGTTAAAATTATTATAATTTTGTTATCTGTTTGTCATATTTATGTAAGAAGTTATAGTTTCTAATGTCTATATATACAAAAGCAAGCTAAAATAATTTTTAAAACTAGAAAGAAAAAGGTGAAAAGGTGGACAACGAAATGGTGGTCCGTCAGCAAAAAACTATAAAAGAATTGAAAACCCAATTAGATGATCTAGAATCACTTGCATATCGACAGGTTCGTAAAGTCATACTTTTAGTGCTAATTAAATCAAAGAAAAGTAATTTTTGGGAAATAAATTATTTTTGATACTTTAAAAAAATATTTTGCTATTGTACTTTTATTAAATATAATTTATTCAACAATGGTCAATTCAAACTTACGCCGTTTCACCTAGAAGGTTCTCCAGAGCTTTTTTAATTGACAATAAAATGAAGTGAAGCACACAAATATATATAATGAGATTAGGTAATGAGAAAGAAATTAGTAATTAATCAATTAATAAATACGTGCTTGAGCAAATACAAAGGATGTTAATAAATTGATTGTAAGATAAAACTAAGCAAAAACAATCTTCGAAAAAAAAAAAACAACTTATAAACAAGTTGCTAGTAATAAAAAATAAATAGATAAAACTTAAGATGGTATAAAATACAAAAAATTACAACAATAAATAAAATAAATATCAAAAGTAAAACTAAAAACAACACTAAAAATAACTAGATCTAAAGTGGGAGCATATCGAAGTTAATTCTTTTCTTACATTGACTGCTTTATCTACGAAAAAGAATTTATAAGCTGAAAACAAAACAAATAGAACTTGCAATTGTAAAAATAAGATGAACTGCCATTTAATGGTGAATCCCTCTTAAAAGGAGTATATAAAGCAAAAGTTCAAGATTAAGAATACATTGGTTCTACAGGAAATTCATTCAAAACAAGGTGGCAGTAACACCAGCACATCATTATCAAGAAATTACAATCAACGGCTCTGGCTAAATTACTACATCAAACAATATCGAATTCTCCGAAATCGAATGGCAAATTTTATTTAAAATTATCTGCTCAGCTCCCAGAAAAACAGACTATTGCACTATATGCAACCTAGAAAGAATGGTCATTGCTGAAGCGGACAGAGATAAAGCACTCAGTGTAAGAAAAGAACTATCTTCGATATTCTCCCACTTTAGATCTACTTATTATTAGTGTGATTTTTTATATTTATTTTATTTATTGTTATAATTTTTTGTTTATCATACCATCTTAAGTTTTATCTATTTTTTTTTTATAACTAGCAACTTGTTTATAAGTATTTTCTTAATTTATTTGAAAGTTGTTTTGCTGAATTTTATTTTACAATTAATTTATTAACTTCCTTTGTATTTGCTCAAGCACGTATTTATTAATTGATTAACTAGTTACTTTCTCATTACCTCATCTCATTATATATATTTGTGTGCTTGACTTCATCTTATTGTCAATTAGAAAAGCTCTGAAGAACCTTCTAGGTGAAACGACGTAAGCTTGAATTGACAATTAATGAATAATTAAAAAAAATAAGTTCTTATATTGAGCACTGTACTTCATATAGTTTTTTAATATATGTATTGTACTTTTATCATTAAGTCACTAACTTATTAAGTTGCTTTAAAAGTGACGCTCGTGCAAAAGTGACACCGTGCAAAAGTGTTCAGTGCTAAAGTGACGCTCGTACAAAAGCGTCGCCGAGCAAAAGTGTCCCCTCGTTCAAAAGTGATCCCCACCCATGCTTAATATTTATTTAGTAGGTTAGACTATATACAGATTTTCATAAGGTAAAATTAAATGAACCTTACCATGTCTAGCTAAAATTTATCAGTAGTACTAATCTATGATATTTACTATGTGTACTAGTAGTAAGAAACTCTAGCCTTTATCAGCCGCCAGGCTCTCTAAAATTGTTAATAAGCACACTACGCGTGCACAAACATCTGAAAAGGTTTCGGGTGGTAGTAAACATATCCGAGAAAGTAATCACGAGCTAACTACATCATCTGACCAACACAATATGTTATCAGACGACCCAAATTTTATAGTTTAGTAGTATAGTATAATACGACTTAGTAAAACAATAATGATTGCTCAACACGTGAGGTTTGGCTATTAATAAATGTTATATTTTATGAATATTAATATTTTTTAAACAGTATTAAACATCGACAGCACACTAATTGTCCAAAATATCTTAATTTGAATGCCCCAAAAAATTAAATTTAACCACGCGAAGGTAAATGTAATTGTATTAAAGCCTATCGGAAAATTTGAAACCCAACCAAAACTTTACTCATTTCTTTCTTCGAACGTTTTGATATAAGTTTCGTAAACGAGCTTACTCTTTTCTTATGTTTCTCAGGTAATAAGCCTGAATTGCTTGCGGTTTTAATTTGTATACGCGTTTAACAAATGTATGGAAATTAAAACTGATTGTAACAGTAGTGTAATTGGTTCTATAATTTTATAATTTCTATTTCTCCATACTAGTAATTCAAATAGTTATAATTTTGTTTTATGTATAGGGAGGAGGAAATGTGCCACAGTCTATTCAGTTACAAAAGCAACAACGCTTGCTTTCGCAAATCGCTACTAAACTAAATATCGAGTTCGCTGATGTTTGTGATAAAGATGAAATAGAAATTAAAGCCAAAGTTGACACAGCTGTAGCGGAGGTTTTTTGTCACTTATATAAGGAGATTTTGATGAAATTTAAGCAACGCAAAACTAAAAAAAAAAATAATTTAAAAACAACAGTTTAGTAAAAGTTAAGATGTTAGCTCTGACTTAAATTAAAGTTTATAGCATGGCATTTTGGCGAAATGTTGTTTAACTTACATTAAAGTTTACCAAGTAATTCACAATTAAACTTTCTTTAAATGTTTTTAAAGTTATTATTGTCATAAGAAGTCTTAATAAATTTATTTGTTGTCTCTACAACATTAGCAGCTTATATATTACTGCTCACCAATTTTAAGTGCTTATATGACAATTTAAATTCGGACAACTCAAATTCCGACAATTTAAATTCTTAAAAAATGTTTAAAAGACCTATATCTCAATAATTAAGACAAATTTAAAAAAAAATACATATGTAGATCTTATTAATATCTACAAGCAGTTTTTATCTTTTTTTAAAATCTAAAATAATTTTCTGATATTTCAAAATTACTAAAAATAACTATGTTTTTTACTTTATGTAAGCCATATCTTAACAAGTATTTAATGTCTTCCAAAAAGAAAAAAATGCCTTGTAGATATTAATATAACCTACATATTTATTTTTTATATTTGACAAATATACATATTACTTTTTTGTTTGTGGCTGTTTCAATTTATTTTAACGAATTTGAATTGTCGGAATTTGAATTATCTGAATTTGAATAGTCGAGCACCTATTTTAAGTACAATAAGATAATGCGTAACTTTATTGGAATATTTTTGCGAAAACATACTTACAATGAAACTTTTTAATCAAAAAGTTTAATTTATGGAAGTTTTAAATTTTGATGATATGCTATTAAATTATTTGTTGTTTTTTGAGAAATAATTTTCTTAACTATTACTTTTAGAAATGGTTAAGCCTAATAAATGTACAAAGTATTAATGTGTAAACAAACTTTATATTATGTAAAATACTATTAAAAATCTGATTTCATGAGACTACTACAATTTTAGATTTATTTATAATAAAAAAATGTAATGCTATTGTGTTAAGTTTTATTTTATTTGTGGTAGGTTAATTAAATTTTGAAAATCATTTCAAACTAGTTACTGATAAAGAAACTAAATAACATTTTATTGATTAATTTAATCAAAATATTTTATTATTGAAAGAAAGTTTTTTATACATCATATATGCCATTTACAACTAATAGTTTAAAATACCTTTTATTTTTAATTTTTTGAAGTTTACTGGAGAAGATATTAACTCGAATATACTTATAACTTTAAGTTTTTAAAAATATCTTTTAGATATTTAATAGAAATAATCGTTTAATCGATTATTTATTTAATATTTTTTGAAAGAGACAAAATTCGAACACAATTCATTTGTATTCAAATACAATTCTGTCAAAGCTAGCTTCAGACACTAGTGTCAGGGTTCATACGCATCAGGTTAAAACAGTTTTTTGCAATTATTTGCAAAATGTCAGTTTTTGTTAAATTTGTGAATAAAAAATAATATTTAAAGTAATTTTTAAAAAGTAGATTATTAAAAAGTGAACTAAATTTTTAGTAAAATTTTGATTATGCCTTGTTTTTAAAATAAAGCTAAGAAAATCTTGACAAAGTGTCAAGATATATGAGTACAAATATTTGAAATTTTCTGAAAATGTAAAATCAATTTGAGAATCATTATGGTATTTGAAACTAATATTAAACTGTGAACTTAATTCTGATTAAGAATTTGGTCTTCGAAACCTTAATTTTATTAAATCACGACACTGTTTTTGAATTGTCATGATTTGTCAGGTCACATGGTAGAAAACTTATGATTTTTTAAAGGAAGTTTGAGAATCAGTTTTTTTGTGAATAGATTATTAAGTAGTTGATTTCTTTGTAACTAGTCATTTGGTATTTCTAGCTCAGCACTATTATTATTAGTAGACTACGCTGTTACAGCTTAGCTTGAAATTTACATTTTTAATTTAGTTAATTCAAACTAGGCGCCGAACAATAAATATTAGGTAAAAAGAGAATCTGAATCAAGTAATGTCAGTCTGAAATGCAAAGTTCTGCGTACGAGTCCTGTATTGTAATTAATTTTAAGACTGGTGTCTGTTGTTTTACTGAGTAGTCGGTTTGATAGAGGTTTTACTTCTTTTTACAGAAACGGTAGTTTTCTGTCATTAGATTTTTCTGGAGTACCCTGCAAGGTATTGTGTTGTAGAAATATCTTAACAGCTAAACATTTTTATCATTAATTTTTATTTTTGACCCATGATTTTAAATAAATTAATTTTGAGTAAGTATAAAAAGAAATATAAATTACTCATAAAAGGTTAAGAGTTATGGGTATCTTTTTTAATAAGTATTCACAAAATTAAGAAACCAATAATATTGTCAGGTCCAATGTTTTTATCCAACCGAAACTTGTCCGTAAAATGTTTGCAAAAAAGAGTATTTATTTAAACCTAACTATTATCATATTTTTTCTAAACTAGTCCACAGGTTGTCCGAGAAAATAAAGAAAGTTCATAATTTTAAATACAACTACTCATAATTTAAATGTTATCGTATGATACTAAACACTTAAATGAAAAATTTCCAAAAATGAAGATCCAAATTTATTATATATCTTATTAACGTTTGCATCATGTAGCACAGGGTTAAGCCGTCTTTTATAAGTGATGGGCCAAATTTCTAAGAGAAAAGTTTCTTAAGGGCCGCATATATTTAAAGTTATTGTATAGTATTAATCAATAAAAAATACTGATTTAAAAGTGTAATAAAATATTAATTATTAAAACACTATTAAATATTTGTTATTAAATTATTTGCAAGTTTTTACCAAATTTTTTTCATTTAAAAATGTCGACAAATACATCGTGTTTTTTTATTAAGTAGAAAATTTTTCAAAACACATTTATCAACCACTGTTGTGTTTAACTCAGCTATAAAATATAATATTAACGTGATAAAATCTAGATAATAGACATGTCATAATGAGTTAAAATAAAAAAGTGTGGAATAAATACTGTTTAGATACAAAATTTACATATTAAAAACTAAATACACAACACTTTTTAAGCATAAGTAAGTAGTAAATAGAAATCTTAAGATTATAAAAGGATATCACAATAAAGTATATACAAGTTTTAAAGCTATATAAACGTAAATAATAATAATAAAGCTATGAAAACTATTAAAATAAATTATAATTATCAGAATTTAGTTAATGTACTTATTTAAAAGGAATAAAGCTATAGTATTAAAAAATTAGAGTTTCAGAACAATTGCACTAAAATATACTTGCGAAATTAAAAAATAGTATTTAAAGTAAACTAAAAAAAAATATTAAAACTAAACTTTAAAAAAGTAACAGTTTGTACAAGTTAGTATTGTAAACTAACTGTTGTTTATAAAGCTTAGGCTTATAGGTTTTTACAAAAAAAAAAAACTCTAAAACACTTAAATGATATTTGTTACGTCCTTAAGTTAAAATTGTAAATTTGTTATTTAATCATTTATTTTAACTAAAAATGTAACCATTACTGTTGGTAACAAAAATTGGTTATACTTCTAAAAATAGTATGACGAAAACCATCCGTTTTTGTTGCAAAACCATCATCATATAGCTTCATAAAATATTGTAAAAACTAAAGTGTACATAGCTTTAATTAAATTATTTTAACTATATCTAATATTTGTAATAATTTTGGTTGAAGTATCAATAATACAATATATATGGTCAAATTTATCATAGGCCGAGTCATTTAAATTTTTAAGTAAATTTCAAAAACAAAACCTATAATTTATTCAATATAAATTAATGAAAGCTACTTGAAATTAAATTACGAACTTAGATACAAAGTTTTATTTTTTATGGGTAACTTTTTGATAAATTAAATAAAAAGTATGCATTAAACGATTTTAATTCTGACCGTTTTAAAATATAAGCAAAACTAAACATTAGGGCGGTAAGGGTGTATTTATTGCATTTTTATTTGAATATTAATTTTAAATTTTATTGTTACGTATTTTTTAAATTTTTATATGAAATGGGCCACATGCGTCAATAAAAGGCACTATTTTATTATAAAAGAAGTGGTGCACGTGAAAGGTAAAACTGCGAACCACCTAAGGTAAAATTTATTACGTGAGCATTTAAATTTTTTAAAGTTTCACTAGATATTCTTGGACCTGAGATAAATATTGAAAAATTAACGGGAGATTTGAGCTTATAATAGCAGGCTTCGCACGTGTCAGGCTAAACCTTTTTTTTGTAAATATTTAAGAAATGTCAGTTTTTTATTTTTAAAACTTAAAAATTTCTTAATGTCAGTTTTTGTCAGTTCAAATGCTTGAAAATTTGATAAAATTTTTTCAGGTAACTATAAGTTGTAAATTTTGTTTAAAATAATTATTTGGTTATTGTAGCTAAATCTTTATTAAGATTAATGTAATAATCGCAAAATATTTGTATTTGTTAGTACAAAGGCTTAAAAGTTTTTTGAATTTCCTTAAGAAATTTTTGTTTTTATTGAGTAGATACTATAATTTGCTTACCAGAAATTTACTTTTCTGATAAATATAATCACCTGTTTAATTAAATTCTGACGGCATTAGTTGTACAAGAGCAATATTAAAGTGAGTGTGTCAGTGTTGCTGTAGAAGTAATTTAAAAAAATTAAAGAATGGATAAGTTAGCACTTTGAAAATAAAATGTTAAATATGTCTGTAACACTTAAATAACATTTAAAAGTGCATTAAGATCCAAAAACTAAAACTTTTATGATGTTTTTTAGGGCAAATCTGGTTGAGTACATATTTCAAACTTAAAAAATAGAATGTGCTAAAAAATTCTAACATCAATAGATTTCGCAGTTAGAACTAATCTAAAAGGTTATATGGTTTTATCTGGTTCTAAGCCCAATTGGGGGCCAACCAACAAAGGTTACGAAAAATGTTAGTTTATAACGTTCTAAATTTTTGAATTTCAGTCTAAATTTGCAAGTTTTTGCATGCGAACCCTGATAAGCTTATTTCGTTTGGTAATTATATCGATAAAAGTATAAGACAAACTTCTGAAACACTGCCAAGATTTTTGTAAATGTCATAATTTGACAACACACACATTTTATTATTATTTATTTAAGTACTTAGGAATAAGACTAATCAAAAACTCTTATAATTTTAACTAAATTAAATGTAACTCTTAACTAAATTGTTCTAAATTGTGAGTTTTAGTCTAAATTTGCAAAATTTTGCTTCTTGAATTTTTGAAACGTACATCAAATATTTTGGGGTTTGAAAAAAAGGATGATATTGTAACTAAAATTAAAACTGTGGCCCTTGAAGATTTATATATTAAAACTTCAGCGACTTCAAAATATCCTCGACCCCTGTAAAAGCTTAACAATAAAAAACAAAACATGAAAACAGACTTTAATGTGGTAAAAACTTTTTTGATTAACATAGTTTTATCCATCAAATGTCGAGAAAATTAGCAAAGAGTGATAATTTATTCACAACAAACCAGTGCATCCTTGCTAATCCAAGCGGTATAACCGAGAAATAGATTTAATGTAACTAGCTAAAAGCAATATTTTCACTTGAAATTTCAAATCCCGTAATAATACAGTTGTTTTCGTTTGCAATTGTGTTACTTAAGTGTTGTAAGGCTTTAAAGTAGGGGTGGGCAGCGGTTTCAGTCGGCGGGTCGGATGTAAAAAATCTTATTCTATGGCGGATAAGACCATTTCAGTTTTATTTAATTTACTAAAAATACTTAATTGTCCAATTCATTATGACAAATAAAAAATCATTATGTCTTATTACTATACCTAGTGAAAGACTTCAATCTCCCGTTAGTTGTACATAAAACCTTTTATATTGAACTCTTCATTTCAAAATTCAGAGTATGTAATTTAAGTTACAAAATTTGGTTTAGTGAGTCAGTTTTACATGCTTGTGAGCCGCAGTTTTACCTTTCTAAGACCAGACTCGGCTTAATTTAAAAACTATTGAATTCAATCACTAAAAAATATTTTGTATACAAAAATATCACTGACAAGTACTAGAATGATCTTCAATTAATAAATTAAGTATTTTTATAACCATAAACATTTTTAATTACTTCTTAGAATTTTTGTTTTGTCATTTTCATTGTTTATTACTAACAGATATTTTTTAATAAGCTAACTTTTGAAAATGTCTATGTTAATAAACAATATAACTTAAAATAGATAGTAAACCCGGGTATAGTTAAGTCTAAGTTAGTAGATCATCTTCAACAACAAATACAAGATCTTGAAAGATTTGTTCATTTTTTACAAGTTGAGCATGATGAAGAATTTAAAGACGGTTTGTTAGTGTTTATAAATTAAAAAATGTTTATTAATTTGTTGTAACCCTAAAGATAACATAAAATAGCGAATTAATTAAAAAAATCTTAATACAAGTATTCTATCTATAAATTTAGTGCGTTTTAATTAAAGTTTTTTTGGTATAAAAGCTGTTATTTATATCTAAAAACTTCAAAAGCACTTCAGAAATTTAAGTAATTACACTGCAAATTTAACGTATTGATATATTTTGCAATGTTAAATTATAAAACTATGAAAATAACTAAGAATAGAGCTTTTTTAATTATTTTCTAAAGTTTTTAGTTGTAGTTAGAAAATATCTTTGGATTTTATGTTAAGCTATAAAATATTTTAAAATTAATTAGTAATGAAATCATTGCCTGAAGATAACAGGAAAAAATCAGATAAAAAGGAACCTTGCTTAAAACAGCAAACAAGCTATCAAGCACTTTCGTTGATTAAAAAAGCTATCACTGTAATGCATGTAAGTAAGTTTTGTGTTAGCATATAAATATCTCAAATTTGACTGTAAGAGTTAATCAAAAAAGTTAGCTCAATAAGCAATTTTGTTTTTCAATTACAAACACAGTTTAAAAGTCGAAAGTTTTGCTTAAGTCAATTTTTTAGTATGAGTGAAAATGGAAAATTAAATTAATTTTAATAAACTTTTAGCTAATATTTATTTCAAAAATTCAACAAACTAGGCATAAGTACGTATATATTTTTCCAAAATAGTCAAACTGGTTTGTCTGGCATTGTGTAAAATATCAATCAGTGTATCATTTAAAATTTTTTTGAAAATTGCTAAAAGGTCTGATTAAGTGGTGATTAAATTATAATACTAAACTGTATGCAAAACAATTTAGTGTTGTCTAGTCTTTCTATATTAAAATTTAAAAGTCAATATTTTATAAACAACAATTCGTGTACAACTCGTGACTGGTAAGTAGGGTCGTAGTAACCGTCGTGGTAGTTAGTGACAAACTTCAGCAAGTTTTATTTTTTTATTTTCCTGACTTTGCTCTCGTGCTTAAACTGGAACTAATGTATGGAAAGCTCAAATTCTTATGCTTGACTTTTAAATTAAAAAAAAGTTTTTTGTAAAAACTAAACCATGTGCAGGTTGAGAAAAAATGTTAGTTAAATTAAAACTTATAAAAGCTAAATTGTAAAAAATATAGGCGTCTAAAAATAGTAACAATCAAAAATAATTAACAGTAGTTGCTTCTACTTTAAAACTAAAATATTAACTGATTTATTCCTTGACCCCATCAAACTATTTAGAAAATTACGCCCAACTAACTCTAATGTCTTTTCAGTATAGAAAACAGATAAATATTTCTCTTTTCTTACATAAATGTTAGTTGTTTTTAAAACGAATAAACCGAAAGTACATAAATAAAATACTTTCAATGTTTTAAAAGGCTTTTATATACTTTTGCACCTTTCTTCAGAAACGATCATTAGACAACTAAAAACAAAAAACACAGTCTTTCAAGAATAAAAAAAAAAGTGATTTTATCAGAGTAATTACAAGTAAAATAGTAATCAACGCAAAAACAGTTATTACACTTAATATAATACAAACGAAGCATTTTTGTCAATTTAACTATATAAACACCTTTTATATTCAATTTGTTAAAAAATAATTTGGTTTCTTTAAAAGATAAAAATATCTTCTAGTCTAATTAGGTCAAATAAGTTACTACCATGATTGAAAGATTTAAATCTAGACAGCTTATAATTATAAACACAGTCAACACTATTAATCAAATGCTCTTTAATAAATAATCTTTTATTAGTTTAAACGCTTTTGTTTTACTGTTAGTTTTTTCCTCTATTAAATTTAATACATACCTAGGTATATGCTAATTAATGCCTGTTTTGAGATGTCTAGAAGTCTGTTTTATATAACTTCTTTCACAGTAGCAATAGTATATAAAAAAGTTTTTGTTCAGCTAAGATATTGGGTCTTTAATCTCCAACCTTTAAACCGATTTTGAAACAAAAATAAATCTGGTTATTGTTTAGTTGTACGTTGATTGCTTAATAGCTTTGTTTTTTATCAAATAACTACGATATGCTACCGAGGTATTGTAACTTAAGAGCTACAGGAAATTTCTCCGATCTGTACAACTTAAGTTTCTTATGATTATCATCATGTGACTTGACAAACCCTCTTTTTGTAATGCAATGGAAAACCACTTGTTACTAAAATTTATTCAACATATTTTGATACCCAATAAAGCAGCTAAGAGCAAATCAAACAAGCTCAATGGTATAGTTTTACTCAAGTTAACTTTTTTTTTTTCACATAAGAAGACTTAAAATGTAAATATTGTCTTGTGAGGGATATTTTCCTGTAGACATTCGTGAGGAATTTTATTTACTCTTAGTTTTTCGTTACAAAAGAAGTAGAATAAAATAGTCTACTTTTTTTTTTTGATATATTAGATTTTAGTATATATGAAAAAAGAGTAGACTTCTTTTTACTACTTATTTAGTGCAGGAAATCTTTTAATGTAAGGAATTCAACTTACAAAACAAAGCCTCGTTTTCAATTGCTATGAATTATATAAGCAGACAATCATCCATATATCTGGGGTAGGTCTTTAATATGCAAGAAGGGACACTTTAGCACGAAAGCACTTTTGCACAAAGGGTCACTTTTGTACGAAGACACTTATGCACAAAGGATCACTTTTGTACGAAGACACTTTTGCTCAGGTTAAAAATTTTTTTTTTTTTTCATATACTCTTTTTTTATTACTTTGTGACCTGAGACTTTAATAACAATGATAAGCACATAATAACAAAGTTAATACAAAGTAAACTTAAAAAATTAATAAAATTGTTAAAGACTCTTTCTTAAATCAATTACTATGAAAACAACAGTCTACTATGAGCACCACACAATTTCCTCCTAAGAGAAGCACACTATTTTATTCTTAGCTGTTGTGTTTTCTACCAAGACAACCAGTTAAAATGCCAAAATTTTAAATAATAAATAAGCAGAAGTAAAATCTCAAAACCCTATAGTAGCTTTTTTGGTAAAACAAAATTTATTAAAAGCATGATCAGTGTTTTCATAAATCATTATTTATTTAATAATAGTAATTAAGTATATTTACCATGTTTTAACCACAAGGGTATATTAATAGCACTGGTTATGTTTGTGTCTTAACTACGTGGTCTCCAGTAATTTACTAAACTGAATGCTGTACTTACGAGTAGCTTACAGTAATAAAGTTACATAACTTATTCCTAAATTATGAATATAACACACTTTGAATAAATGCAATTACTTAAATATAGTTACTTAAGACTTGTAATGTACATTACTTTAAACATATATTTCATTTGTAAACTTTATAATGGCTTTTTTAAACTTTATAGTGTTTGTGTTAAACTTACTGAACGTAAATAAAGACCAAAATTTTCTAGGTACGCACTGCCGGTTGGGTACGTATTTTTGCGCTGTGTTCAAAGTGCGTACTTAGTTGGAAGGTTACTGTACTTGGTTTTCTGAAATAATAAAGCATACCCACACTAATTTGTTTACCTTCATCTAAGAAAAAATTTCTTAAAAGTTGTTTCACAGCAAATGAAGATAAGAAAGTTTTTGCAGGCATAATATTCCTAAATTTTGAAATACTTTATGGAGAAATTGTGACTAATGGTGTAGCTCTACTTCAGGGGTCGGTCAAAAATTTTGCCCAACGTGTCCGGATAAGTGAATAAGAACTAATAAAATATGCTTATTCACTTATCCGGACACGTTGGGCAAGATTTTTCTGTAAATATGTCCGGATAACCAAAAAACCGGAAAAGTACAAAAAATCATTTTTTTCATATAATAATACAACTGCCCCATATAATGCAATGCATAATAAAAGTGTTATAATAAAAACAAATACATAGTAATTGTGAGTAATATATAATAAAATAATTAATAATAAAAGTTAAATTCTAGATTAATTAATTAACTGTAGTTTTAATACAAAGCAAGGCATTTTTATATACAAAGCGTTGTTCTATAAAGCAAAGTTTAAATGTTGAATGCTGTGTTTAAATTGCTATTCAAATTTAAGAGGATCAAGGCTTACTTTGTTTTAACGCAAAGGAAAATCAGTCTTAGTGACTCAAACCTAGCTTGAATCAGTCTGGGTTTATTAAAATACTTAAAAAAAAGTTTTCAGGTTTAAATGCAGTTGCCTTTATAGCCAGTGTGTGTATTTAAACTTATATGTATACAATTAATATAAATACTATTTTAATTCATAGCACCTTCAGAGCTTAAAGTTTCATATATAATTAAATCCAAAACTGTTAACTGAAAATGACTCACATCATAAGTTTTGTTTGCCACTCTTGAAAGCAAAAAAGTCAGCCTGCTGATTAAAACTTAGTCGGAGATTTTAGAATTTAAAATAATTTAACTGGAGTTTTTGTTTTTAAAAAAATCAAGAAGTGCCAGCATAAAACTTTCTTTATTCGGTGTTTATGTGATAATTGCCACATGTAAAAAAATCCAACTAGAAACTATAAGGTCGCATTTTTGGGTCCTATACAGTTTGCATTGGGATGGTTTTGGAAACTCGAGTTCCGCTAAGATGAAAGTTTCTTCAAATCATCTAATTTTTCACACAGGATATTTTTGTGGTATTTACCTCTAAAAAAATAAGCTGAAAACTGAAAGGTCACTGCATCCATTCTGAAACAAAAACGTTTTCGCGGACCGCTGTTTGCCGACTCTAGTTGAAGTCTCAAATTGAGATGCGTAGGTAATTTGTCCTCGTACGACTTCGTCATTGATAAAATTGGATTTAGAGGAGCTTGTGGTTTATGTAGTTTATATTAGCATACATCCTCGGTCTTACTGAATAGTAAGTTTTTTTATTGGAAATGAAAAAATCACAAAAAATATATCTAATTAATAATTTTTCAGGGATCTCAAATTTTCAAGAAAAAGCCTTTTTATAGTTTGGAAGCCTTTGATTGTTGGAATTTTTTAAACATTAAAAATAAAAACTTAAATTTCTCTATTACTACATTTGGGTCATCTGATAACACATTGTGTTGGTCAGAGGTTGTTGTTAGCTCGGAATTATTTGCTTAAGTATATTTACTAGCACCTTAATTCTTCTAACTGTTTGTGCATGCGTTGCATACTTGATAACCATCTACTCGTTAATAACAGCTTTTACTGAGTGTGTAAACAAAATAATTTGATCATAAAGTGTCCTTTTTATTTTGATTGACTAAATCATTTCGTTTGTATTAAATTTAGTTTAATTATTGTTTTTGCGTTGATTACGATTTTAGTTTTATTACCCGCATTAATAACTTAAAAATTTCTAAATTGTCTGTTTGTTTCTAAAAGAAAACTGTGTAATTTGTTCAGGGTTGCCACTTTACCTGGAAACCTGGAAAAACCTTGAAAAACCTGGAATTTGAGAAATTTTGAAAAACAACATGGAAAAACCTGGAAATTTGATCATAAAACCTGGAAAAACCTGAAATTTTTAACAATTTTAACATTATCATAAGTAAATTTCGATTTGACACAAAATATCTATCATATAAACAAGATTTTTCTGTCATCATCAAAAATTTTTCTATTAAAAAACACAATTAAAGTAACTTCTCAGTATCTTTTCATTGTTTTTATACTACTTAATGCAATTTTTTGTATAGAAATTAACCTAAAACTAAAAATAAATCCAAAAATGTGAACTTTTAAAAACCTGGAAGAAATTTAGAAAACCTGGAAAAAAGTTTGAAAAAACGAGTGGCAACCCTGTTTGTTGTATACTGTACGTTTCTGAAGAAAGATAAATAAAATATAATTAAAGCATTGAGAGTATTATATTTACGTACGGATCTATTTGCTGTCAAAAACTTTTTTGCTTTCGTTTATGAACTTGATAAATAATGAACCTCACCACACGACCATCAACAACGGCATCCGAGACAACCGTCTTATTAGGATTCATCAGGTATGCATAGTCGCGAGAATCCGCTGTTGATATTTAAACCAAGCGGGCTTAAGTGCATATATACTGAAGCGACCGTTTTTGGGTTATGTCCGAAAAATTGCCGCAGTGAAAACGTCTAAGATAGGGGTCGGTAGCCTTTTGTAACTAGCGGGCCATATCTTTTAGAAAAAATTGATCGCAGGCCGTACTTTTTACTAAAAAGTTTTCGAGGGCCACAATTATTTAAAAATAATCATAGTAATTAGTAGAAAAATACAATTTTAAACCAAATATTACCAAATAAGCAGTAAAATAGCGCTAGGTTAGAGTACCTATTAAATTAAGAGCCTAATTGTAAGATTTTATTGCAAAACCTTTTCTTTTATATGTTTTTAAAAAAGTGTGTTTTTAGCTAAAAAGTACCTCGCGGGCCGCAGATTTTAGCTTTGAGGGTCGCATTTGGCCCTTGATTGCAGTTTGCCGACCCCTGGTCTAAGACATTGTCTGCTTATTGCGAGATTTTAGTTTACGCTCAGATACCGTTGTTGATGTTAGAGTGGTCCAGTTCATTATTTACTATTGATGGTGAAAGCATCTCAAGTTTGTTAATGATGATGGCCGTAATAAATACTGGTTATGGAGTTTGTAAATTTTAAATGCTCTTTACTACTATTAATAAATAATGCTCTTTATTATTGTTAATGTCGCTTTTTCAAGCAATATTTACATTAATGTTTCAATCATGGGAAGTGTAAATGTTTATTGTATTGTTAGTTTTTTCGTTTATATAAATTTTGTATCACCTTTTATTTATTTTTTTGTTGCTATGTTTTAATCATGCGGTATGCAAATTTAAATTGCACTGTTCCTTACTTTTGTAAAATAAGTAAGCTTTAATATGTTTGTTTTAAATATTTGAGTTGGTATACAATTTGTAAGTTTTTAGCTTTATTTCTACTTCCTTTACTTTGTATTTATTGAAACTTAATACAATAAATTAAATGAATTCATTCTTTCAAAAATTTATTTCACAAACTAAGTTTCGGTCAAAGACCTCCTCAGTGCTTAAATAAATCTAAAAAAGATATAAGACAGTCATGGAAAATAGCTTTCAAACAATTAAACTAAAATAAAACCAAATTTTTACTCAAGAAACTAAACTAATCAAATTTTAATATTAAGACTAAGTTTTAGGTAAAGTTTAAATTTTAGTTAAGTTTTAAAATCAATATAACAACAATAATAACAATAATAAAAGTTGTATGTAGCTTTCATTTTTCTTCTAGTTAGTTTACAGAGTAAACATAGCTTAATCAAAAATGTAGTTAACAAGTCAGCTTAAAATTGAGTTGAATTTAATGTAGCTTATTATAATTGTGACGTAACTATTGTAAATTTAAACAATCTTGTGCTTGTAATCGCTATGAAAATTTGAAAATTGCTGAAATAAAAATGTATTTAATAGTAATAAGTTAGCTTAAGTTAAGATGCTTTTTAATCAAGCTAAAACTTATTGTTACTTGAATATTGTAAATTTAAGTAATTTTGTGCTTGTAATAGTTACGAAAAATTGAAATTTTGCTTGAATAATTAAAAAAAGAATTTTTTACTTTAAGAAAATAATAGCTACTAAAATTAAAAAGTATGGATAAAACCTGTATTACGGGTAAGTTAAGTTTTGAAGTGCAGTTTCCGGAAGTGCGGGTAGAAATAAAAAAGCTCATACCGTTTGTTTAGATTATCCCTTCTGTCTGCTTTAGCGATCGCGACCTTTTCTAATATGCAAGTACAGAAAATGCTTTGTGGGTTTTTGGCTTTGCCAATATGGTGGATAATTTCCCAATCTATTTTGTAGTCAATGTTCTTATTTATAAGCTTTCATATATACTTCGATATTTCTGTTCCGTCCTCTTTATAGTTTTTAAAGTCACTAATATGGTTGTACCATTTTTTTATGAAAGTTCCACCCGTTGAGCCCAAATAGTTTTTTGTTTCGTTTTCCGATCTGATTGTCGCTTTATATATCACATTTTCATATTGCGAGATGACGGTCTTGCAATAATAAGCAGAAAAAGTAACCAAGAGCTAGAAAGACTAAAAAAGAACACAATAAAAACTTTTAATGATCTCGGTTTTAAAATAATGATTGATATAGGCGCGACTAAATGCAATTTCTTAGATATATCTCTAGATACTGCTAATAATACATTCAAACCATACCAAAAAAAAAAAACTCAAGCAACTATTATATTGACAAGTATTCGAACCACCTGTCCATTATCAAAAAGAACCAACCAAAAATGATTGAAAAAAGACTCAGTAGACTCTCAAAAACCGAAGAAATTTTCAATCAATCAATAACCGGATACCAGAATGCTTTAACCAACTCAAGTTTCAAACACAAACGCAAATACTCCAACCACCAAAACAACCAAAGCAAAAAGAAACCAGCACGAACAAGAAAAACAATCTATTTCAACCCACCCTACTGTCAGTTAGTAAGAACCAATATAGGTAAAACTTTTCTGCAACTAATAGATCAACATTTTAAAGAAGACCACAAGTTAAACAAAATAATAAACAGAAATAAATGTAAAATTTCATATAGCTGCATGAGCAATATTAAGAAACTAATCCAAAAACACAATCGAAAATACTAAAAACAAGAAACGATGAACAAAACGAAACACTTTGCAACTGTCGAACAAAAGAACAAATACCCCCTTTAGAATAAATGCTTAGTTGAAAATGTGGTATATAAAGCGACGATCAGATCGGAAAACGAAACAAAAAACTATTAGGGCTCAACGGGTGGAATTAAAAAAAAAAGATGGTACAACCATATGAGTTACTTTAAAAACTATAAAGAGGACGGAACAGAAATATCGAAGTATATAGGGAAGCTTAAAAATAAAAACTTTGACTACAAAATAGATTGAGAAATTATCCACCATATTGGCAAAGCCAAAAACCCACAAAGCATTTGCAGTACTTGCATATTAGAAAAGGTCGCGATCGCTAAAGCAGACAGAAGGGATAATCAAAACAAACGGTACCAGCTCTTTTATTTCTGCCCGCACTTCCGAAAACTCCACTTCAAAACTTAACTTACCCGTAATACAGATTTATGCATGCTATTGAATTTTTGTAGCTAACATTTTCTTAAAGTAAAAAGTTTTTTTTAATAATTATTCAAGCAAAATTTCAAACTTTTGTAACTATTACAAGCACAAAATTACTTAAATTTACAATATTCAAGTCGCAATAAGTTTTAGCTTGATTAAAAAGCATCTTAACTTAAGCTAACTTATTACTATTAACTACATTTTTTTTAAGCAATGTTTACTTTGAAAATCAACTAGAAGAAAATAGAAAGCTACACACAGATTTTTTTTTATCATTATTATTTGTGTTGTTCGTTGATTTATAAACTTAACTAAAATTTAAACTTTGCCAGAAATTCAAACTTAGTATTATTATTTAACTTGTTTTGTATTTAGGTAAAAGTTTGTTTTAACTATAAGTTTTTATATAAAGCATTTGAGCGAGATTTCAAATTTTCATAGCGATTACAAGCACAAGATTGTTTAAATTTTCAATAGTTACGTCACAATTAAAATAAGCTAAATTAAGTCCAACTCAATTTTAAGCTGACTTTATTAATTACATTTTTGATTAAGCTATGTTTACTCTGTAAATTAACTAGAAGAAAAAAGAAAGCTACATACAACTTTTATTATTGTTATTATTGTTGTTATATTGATTTTAAAACTTAACTAAAATTTAAACTTTACCTAAAACTTAGTCTTAATATTAAAATTTGATTTGTTTAGTTTCTTGAGTAAAAATTTGGTTTTATTTTAGTTTAATTGTTTGAAAGCTATTTTCCATGACTGTCTTATATCTTTTTTAGATTTATTTAAGCACTGAGGAGGTCTTTGACCGAAACTTAGTTTGTGAAATAAATTTTTGAAAGAATAAATTTATTATTTCTCCTCCAGTAGTTGAGATCTCTCAATTTGTTTTCTTAAAACCAAAACATATAATAACAATAAATTATATTTTAAAATGTAATATTTTTTCTTACCATTCTTAAGATTGTTTTCTTTCATTACTAAGTAAATACAAATTGAATTTTGGAGACAGTGATTTTTTGCTAAACAGTGCGTACCTAACCGCCAGTGCTCACTTAATAAATGCGTACCTAAACGGCAATTTGCTGTTAATAGGAAATTTGTCATAAACTTTTTTCTGTTATAACTTAAATAGTGTAACTTGTCAAACTAAACAAGCATGATAATTTCAGATATTTTCAACATCTAAGTTTAGCTGTGGTATCAACTCAGTAATTAATCCCTCTCCTACTCATAGTAAAAAGAGATCTTCAAAACAAATGCTAAACAAACTGAAACAAGTTGTTAACAAGTTAAAGTTAGTTTACAAGCTTAAAGTGAAATTTTAGCGCATAAATAATTATAAATATATAGATATATTTACATGTTTTTCTAAAATTATTGTATTAAAGAAAATAAAAAAAATGTCTAAAAATTTATTTAATACAGCTGTGAGTTTGCAGTTCTTTTTTAGTCTGATAAATTAAAGCATCATGTTTTCTAAATAAAATCGAAATGTAAAAGTATTGGGAAAATAACAGTTTTTGTTAATTCTCGACTTACTCAGTGTTGCCACTTTGCCTGGAAACCTGGAAAAACCTGGAATTCGACAATTTAGGCAAAAATAACCTGGAAAAACCTGGAATTTTGATCAAAAAACCTGGAATTTTTAATAACTTTAACATTTTCAGTAGTAAAGTTTCGATTTGACACAAAATATCTATCTTATGAATAAGTTTTTTTTATAATTATCAAAAAAAATTTTTATTAAAAATCACATTTAAAGTAACTTTACAGTATCTTTTCAATGTTTTTTTACTATGTAACACAGTTTCTTATGTATAAATTAACTTAAAACTTAAAATAGACACAAAAATGTGTACTTTTGAAAAACCTGGAAGAAATTAGGAAAACCTGGAAAAATTTTTGAAAAAACGAGTGGCAACCCTGTACTGTAGTTAAAATATTTTTAGTATTTAGTTTCTGATATTTTAATTATTAAAGTTTTTTTTAAGAGCTACATTTTTAACACATTTCAAAGTTAGTTAAGTACTTTCAATTGTCTAACCCGGAAAAAATAAACATCAAAAGTTATGACTATGTAATGTATTTATTTGGAGCTGCATAGACTAACCTTTATTTTTTTAAAGAATGCTTAAGAAAATGTTTAATAACAAATTTTTATGTGATAAGACTTAAGCTATAATGAAAGTTAAGTTTTTTTAATAGTTAAACTTTTAAATAAAGTTAAACTTATTTTGAACACTTTTAAATAAATTGCTTTTCAGAATTTTTAATATTGAATGGTTTTTAAGGTATATTGGCACAAAGTCAGAGCAAGCATAATCGTTTATTTTTTACTTTTAAAATACTGTTTCACATTGAATAAAAAACTTTTTCATTTTAAAGTATCTTCTCTTACAGTTTTATAATAGTACTTTTTATTTTATAAAAACAATTCATGCCAGTGATAAAGAGTTAGTTAAAGAGATAAATATTTGTTTTACTAGAAAGTAAAAATAATAATTTTCAAAGTAAATGCTCTTTTATATGAAGTTTTACAGACTATTTTATTAGTTTTTATGTATAAATTAGAAATTTGAGCAATTATTTTGACTTACTTAACTAACTTATATTCTCCTCCCTAGTTCGCTTTGGTAATTTTTTTTAAAAGTTAGATTTTAGATTTACGAGCTAGAGATTTGCGTACGGTGTTCAGCACTATTTTACACTAAAAATATCAATTCACCATAATAAGAAATTCTTGTAATAAAAAAGTATATATTAGATAATTAATTGTACACGGTTTTTTATTCAGTGATTACTTAATGAAATTAAAAGTTTAAGAACCATTATTTTAAGCTATCATAGAGAGACTTGTAAAAATAAATACAACCTATAACTCAATGTTTAAATTTTTTAACTTTTAAAAATAGTGTTAATTTCAAATCTAAAAATAAAATTAGCTTCATCACAGAAACTTTTTATTAAAAACTAAGTAACAATTGTAGTCTCAATCTAAATGCATTTTTTGAATCTGGGTTTTCACTACTCTAGATTTTTCATCTTTTTTTAATTATTTGCAAATGAAAATAAGTGTATATATTAAGTTTATATTTACTTTTTTATGAGTATTAGAATAAAATTAACTATATAAATTTACCTGACATTAGACAAGTGTGCACTCAATCTCGACAAAAAAGTGATTACAATGGCAACTTAACATCATCTGGCGACTCATCAGATTTTGAGTGTCAAACAAGAAGTGATGAAATTTATACAAAAGTTAGTTCATTTCGTATCAGTATATTTATATTTTCATTTCTAAATATTTAATTATGGAAAAAAAGTTAAGGTAAAGTAAGATAAAATAAAAGTTCTAATTATGACTGAGTAAGTCAGCGGTTCTTTATCTTTTTCATATTTTACTCTTTGAAGTGAACATTATCTTTTCTATGTTTTTATACTATTTAACACCGTTTTTTACCTTAGACTAAACTTCAAACTAAAAATAGACAAAAAATGTGTACTTTTAAAAACCTGGAAGAAATTTGGAAAAAACAAGTGGCAACCCTGAGAAAGTCTAGAGATTTTTCTCAGCTTAATCTGTGGCAACCCTGCATACTTATTTTACAGGTGTAAATACTAATTTGAATATATTTATAGGTGATCTTAAATAAACATAAAACAATTTCCAACTTTAAAATTTGTTTTAAAAACTTTTGATATATATAATATTTGTATTTCTTTAATAACAGTCTGGGCAATATTTTTAGAATTTGCACTTAAAAGAGAATATTATACATGTCATACAAAACTGGCTTCAACTTGAACTTAATTTAAAGTTTTTAAAATAAGCTCTTATAACATAGAACAATTCGTTATAAATTGTACTAGATCAATTAAATGAATTTTATTACTATGCAATCATTACAGTGAAATATATTTCAAACTTAACTGAACTTATATCCAAAAAACATGTAAATTATACTTTTAATGGCATAGGGGAAAAGGGTTGGGTGTGCCTTGTTTTTTTACAAGTTGATCTTTGACTTAGCCAGCAGTTGCTTTTCACAGCTCCCTAATTCTCAATTATTTTTTTAGATATTAAGGTACAAAGAAAAACAGTTCAATAGGTTCTATATAGGGAAGGACCATACAAAAAAACAAAAACAAACTTTTTTTTATCTATTTTGTCCTCCAGATTTAAAAGTTTCTCAGTTCAATGTGAACTTAGTAGTAAACTTTTCTCTGGTAAAACTTGCTTTTTACTTTGAGTAAAAATACTTTTTCAAAAAAAAAAAAGCAATTTCTTTCTAGTTTTGGTTACAAATATTGTTGATTGTGTGTTTGTAACTGTATGACTGTTGAAAAAAGTTTTTTGAATTAGCTAAAAACTATTTACAACAAATTAAATAGTTACAACCACAATACAATGGAAACTTAAAAAGTTAGGAAAAACATCAAGCAACCATGTTAGCTCTGTTGACAACTTATAATAAAACTCTACTTAAGGGCGTAGGAGGGTAATATTATTTTTTTACAAAAGATATAGGGGGTCCACTTTGATATTTATTAGTTAATATAATTTTGTAGGGTTGTTGTAATGTTCTATTAGTTTTGAAGATATAGTATTTTTTAAAAAATTTTCTTGTACAAACATTGGACCGCAATTATTTCACTGTCAATCTAAATTGAAAAAATATCTACACTTCCCTTTATTTTTCAGCTTTTGAATTCAAACTTTTACAAAATATTCCTTGAATTATAAGAAAATATACTATTGTATTTATAAAAAACTAGTTGAAAATAAAACTTTATCTTTATTAGCATAAGTGCACTTTGGTTTGAAGTTAACAAAAATATTAATTTTAAGACTGTATATAAGTCCTAATATAGAGTACTTTGGTAAATTTCGTAACGGCAGTGACCAACGAGAACGAACCTTTTTTTAAACAAATTTTTTGTATTCTCACACATGCTTTACAGTCAAAGGGGGTCCTATCCTGTTTTTGACATAATATTTTTATTTATTTATTTATCTTAGCTACCTGACATATTTTTTTCAATATTTATACATTTATCAAATTGCCTGTTTTCAAGTTATTTTTATGAAAATTTGAGGTATTAATCAACTGAAGACCATCTCGTTTAAACTGTATATATATTTTTCTGAAATTATATTTATCATGTTATTTTGTATCTAATTTAAATTTCTTTATACTAAAAACAAGAATCATTGTTATTTCATGCTCAGTTAACCATAAAAACGGGTGCTTATAAGCAGAAATAGTGTACCTATTTGGCAAAGCACCTAATTTTTAGTCCACAAATAAGTTCAAAACGCTTCAAGGGAGTTCAACTCTTATTGTCAATAAACTTTCAATAAATCTTTAAAACTAAAACACATTTTGGCAACTAACTTAAAAATAAGTGTAACCATTTACAATACGCGATTTTCTGCCATTGGTTTTATGAAATTTTTTATATAAGAGCCGCCTTTTTCGTCAATAATGTTGTTGTACCATAACTTATGTCGAGAGCTATTGCTAATATTGACAAGTAATATACTTTAATGATGGTATATAAATAAAAACGAAAAAAGTTTAGTACTAACAATATTAAGTAATAATATAAACTAATAAGTTTTAAATTTTCTTACTAATCAAAGTTACAAAATGTGGAAATAAATAACACTATAGTAAACTTTACGAAGGACTCTTTAAAAGCTGCATATCTCCTTGTGTAAGGTTTGATAATATAAATGCACCTGCTTTTATTTAAGAAAAAATAATATTTAACATGTTTTGTTTTATTTCATAAGATAATGGTTTTTCTCATAAGACAATTTAGACCTATATCAGCATTTTCCTTTTACTTGTATGCAGATAGTTAGAAAGGAATTGTGTCCATCACTGTTTTCAATATTAAACGATGGGCTAGTGAACGATGCTATCGGTAGAAGTTTTGCATTAGTCAATCCTATATCGTGTATATTTCCTAAAAAGAGTAGCAGCATAGAAAGTAATTTAGTTTTTTTAGTAAATAGTTTCCTAATAACGTAACAATGCCTTATATTAAATCTATTTTATGCTTTGTTACAACCTTTAATCAATGCTACTTTATGTAATAGTTTTATTACAGTACGACTTCAAATTTAGATTTTAATCTAAAATAATAAGTTTTAATTGCTTTTTATATTATTATAAAATTTATTTGTTTATAATTGTAAAAAAAAATGTTTTAAGGTAGTCTGCCTTTTTTATAGTAGAGATTGGACAGCTTCGAATATTGTAATCTACATGTAATAAAATTGGTTTCAAAAACCATATAAAAAAACTGTCTCAATTCTTTTACATAAACAACAGATACAAAGATCTTTTGTTTATTATATAAACATTTTCAATGCTTATTAAAATAAAATCTGTTTAATTTATATCTAAAAAAGCCTTTAGTTTTTGAAGATTAAATTATTATTTGTAAAGAGTATTCATTTTTAAGTTTAAATGGTAAAATTAAGACAAAACTTTTTATCAGGGACATAAAATGGAATAAGTCAAAATTTAGAAACTTCACCAAAAAATAAAAAACTTAAAAAATATTTTTAGTTTGCCAAATCAACATGCTCGCGGATCAGAAATTTACCTTTCACGGCCTAATCCCATTAAACGTGAAAACATGCTCGCGGGCCGCAGATTTACCCTTTGAGGGCTGCAGTTGGCCCGCGGGCCACGTGTTACTGACCACTGGTCTTGCATGTAATAAATTAAGAAGAATTTTTAATAGACAAATTTTTTAATTCATGAATATTTTTTCATTCGCTTGCAGCAATGATTTTATTTTTATGTACATAAAGTTAGTGTAAATTACTTTGGATGTAGGAGGAGATAGATTTTTGTATAAGTTTCAAAACTCAGTAAAATCGACCATTAAACATTTATTTCCGTACTATTGTACCAGAAACTTTTCACATTACTGTTTATATCTCAAAACTTAATTGAATTTATTTTTATTGCATAAAAAGTATATTTAAGCATATTTTAAGCTTTTTAATATGTTTTTCTAGAATAGAATGTAGTTTTTCCTATGCCCTTATTTTTTATTACTGTAAGATTACTTCTAGATCTTTTTTTTAAGAGTTTACACAAGCAGTTAGATTTTAAAAACGAAAAAAAGTATTTTAAACCAACTGAATTTTATTAACATAATGTATGCCTAATACTGTATCTGTATTGTTTTCTAAGTACCTAGAAAAATTTTATATTACAAAATAAGTTTACAAAAGCTTCTTAATGCACACAAGAACTTAAAGAAGTTATACTAAACAGATTTTATAACAAAACAGATGATATGCACATATGGGAGTTTTTAGTTGAGTATTACAAGTCTAAGAATGGTGCCTCGTATTCTAGATTACCCAGCAGAATGTTGAGTAAAGCTTTTAATCTCGAAGAAGATGAAAGTTGCAAACATACTACCTACCAGTTTGTTGGAATAACTATATTAAATTTAAGATATACATTATATACGATATATATCAGAGTTATCAAAGATTAAGTAATCCAGACAAGTTAAGCCCGTCAGAAAATCAAATTAACTATCGTTAATAATTTTTGTATGAAAGTACTAAATTGTTACGAAGCAAACAAGTAACAATTTTTTACATGTTTATTGTACTATCACTTAAAAATGTTAACTTAAATTTAGTTAGAAACAGTGATAATTCAAAAGTATGTGTCAAAATAAGTTTCTTATGTACTGATTCCCTGAATTAAAATAAGCGTTTTGATACAAAGAGGTATAAGATTTTATAAAGCGTTTGCATACAAAAAAAGTAGTTTATACCTCAAAGAATTTTATTTTGTTAATACTAATAAGTAAAACTTTTACTTATGGTGTTAGTTTTATGTGTTCACAAACAAACATTAATGGCAAGAAGAAACATTTTTAATGAGCTAGAGTATTTTAAGTTTTATTGATTGTACTTATGTTCAATAATTACATTTTTTGTAAATTGGATAAAGTTTTTGTAGTCAATTTTCGTCCAAAAGGATTAGTCAATTACAAAAAGCTCTGAAAAGTTAGGTTAAGTTTGTGTAAAAGATATTTGAATGTATATAATTATTGACATCTCTTAACTTAAACCTCTTAAACATTTTATAAAAAGTTGACTAGTCCAAACTTAAATAGTCGTGTATCCATTCTTAGTCAAACTCTTAGTTAAATTGAAATTGTTCAAACAAAATTTATACAATTGTTACGTTATTTTGAAAGCTTGATTCAAAATGTTTTGTTTTATTATTATTTAAATTTAAATTTATTTTATTATACTTTAATAATCTATTATTTTAGAGAGAAACAGTAACAGTGTTTCATTGCATAGCGGATTTTCAAATTGTAAATCTATAAAAATAATAACAATGGTAAAAATGGCAAATAAATATAAATTTTGTTGAGAAAATAAAAATAAACAGTTTAAATAATATTAATGCTAAAAAACCTTTAAAGTAAAAAGTATTAAATTGTAGGCTTTAAACACAAACAATTGAACTACAATATATAGTGAGGTATTGAAATCTAATGGATTTATAAAAACAAAACTTTATAGAGTTAGAAATTTTAGAGCTGGCAACTAAAATTAAACACATTGTCCCTGGGTAAACAGTGAATTTTTTTTTTTGAAAGCTTTATTGTTGTTGTTACCACAGTTATGTTATGATGTAGGATAAACTGGCTTTTTTAAAAAGTTTTTATTAAGCAAAAGGTAAAATAATGGTTGGATTTAGAATGTTAAGAAGGGCATAAGGGAGGTTCCGACATTTTTTTATTATAAATAACATTGGATCTTATATGAAAGCTTGAAGAACAAACTACAAGCCAGTTTTTATAGAACTAAAAAATCTCATTTAACTTTTGAGATTTTGTAATTTTTATAAAAAGTTTCCGATACAAACATATGGACCGCAAGTTTTCGAGTCAATTTTCTTGGTAATCAAAAAATCACTATAAATCTATCTTCTCCTTGATTTTTTGAGCTAGAGACCTCAAACTTTCAAGAAACGTTCCTTTTATAGTTTAAAAGACTTTAAAATGTTTGAATTAAAAAGAAAAAAAGATTAAAAAACAAAAAATAAAGGTTTTTTTTTATAGATTTAATTTTCAAATTAAAAAAGAATCCTGCATTCAATCTTCTAAAATTAAATAATACACTTTCTGTGAAAACTTGAAGAAGTTTGGTTAAAAAATAAAGGAATAGATAAATTTTGTGAAATGGTCTTTTTTCGCGTTTTTAGTTTGCGCATTCCATTAGGAACCTATTGAGGTTACCTACTTTGATCGCTCATATCCCAAAAATTACTTATAATTTTTTCAAGCGGTTAAAAATGTCTGATAGCTCAGATAAAACTCTATAAAGTAAGACCAACTTCTAAAAATCAAGGTGGACCACCAGCCCCTATGCCCTAATAATCTAACTTAATAAAAAAAACAAATCTTATTAATTCTAAACTGAAAATGGGTATATTATAATGTATGCCCGAATTATTATCTTGACAAAATATAATCTATTAAAAGTCTAACTTGTGTACTTTATTACTTTAAAAATAACATTCACAGTTCTCAACTTATATACAAGGAGAATGATCAATAATAATCAATAATAATAATAAAAAAAATATCAATATGATTTTAAATTTTTTTAACAATAAAATGTTTCACTCGCTTGAAACTAGTCAAACGATATCTTCAGTTGAATAAAATCTTATTCAAATAGAATTCCATTTGAATGAGATTTTTTTCAGCTGAAGATATCGTTTGACTAGTTTAAAGCGAATGAAACATTGTATTGTATTTGAATAAGAAATATTCTATTAGAATAAGATTTTATTCAACTGAAGATCTCGTTTGACTAGTTTCAAGAGAGTGAAACATTGTATTGTTAATTAGATTTATAATTTATAAAAGTCTAACTTTATAAAAACATCATAATAATTTAAAACTGCAATGGATGTATTATGATGCATGCAAAAATTATTTGATATCTTAACAAAATTTTTTTACTCAACTGATTTATAATCTATAAATATTCATTTAAGTTATGCGGGTATTGGGTTATCAGTTTGTTTCTCTTGTTTTTGATTTATCTTTTGCTTGCTAGGGCTATATGGAGTCTTTCTTGGTTACATAAGGTGCACATGTTAGTATGGTTTATGTTAGATTTATTAATAACATTATTATTGTTATTATTATATTTCACAAAGATATTGTACAGGCTAAGCTTTGTCGTAATTTCTATAAACTCCTAAAGTTATGCAAGATGTTGTGTTAAATAAACTAAAACAAAACAATTTACACTAAATAATTTATACGTATATACTTAATAAATACTAAATTAAAAATTTCTAAAATTTTTTTTTACTTCAACATGAAATACATTGATGAACTGTTATTATTGAGAAACTAAAAAATTGTTTAAAAGTTTATTTATAGTTTCAAATAAAAAAAAGAAAAATTAGCTGAGTTAAGGCCATAGGGGGGTCCAACATTTTTTTTTTTTACAAAAATTAACTTTGGCATTTATATGAAAGCTTTAAGTACGAACTACAAGCCAGTTTTTATAGAATTCAAAATTATCATTTAACTTTTGAGATATCTAATTTTTTGTAAAAATTTTCCGATACAAACGTATGGACGGCAAATATTTCGGGGTCAATTTTCTTGGAAATTTTAAAATTCACTAAAAATCTATCTCCTCTTTCATTTTTCAAGCAATCTTTTTCAAATTTTCAGTAAACGTTCTTTATAATAAAAGGAAAAAACGTTAGTTTAGAATTCAAGTAATTTAAAAAAATAAAAATTTTATCACAAAAATTAAAAAAAAAAGTGTTTTTTTTTCATAAAAAATGTAATTTTACAAATTTTTTTAAATTCCAAAGTAACGTTTTTTTTTGTTATTGTATAAAGATTAGACTGTAAAAGTTTGAAGAAGATTGCTTGAAAAATGTAGGAGGAGATAGATTTTAAATGAAATAGCCTTTTTTCGCTGTTTAAGTTTTCCCTTCCCATAGGGAACCTATTATCCGGCCCGACTTTGACTATTCATATCTCAAAAAATTATTTGAATTTTTTAAAATGATAAAAAGCAACATGTAGCTTAGAAAAAACTCTATAAATCAAGATCAACTTGTAAAAAACATGGATTTGAAAAATTTATGGAGTAGAAAATATTTTTTTTTAGTTCCATTATAATAAATTTGGGAGATATGATTCGGTTATTCTTTTAAATAAGTAATTTACTAAAGAGTTTACACACTGTCAGTATAATTCAGGATAGTTTTGTAAGTTTAAGAACTTTTAAAATTTCAGAAAATATATATTCTTTATTTTAATTTAAGTAAGATTTAGTTAAATTCAATTTCATGTAATTCAATTTTTTATAACCATATTTTTTGATTAAACCTTGAATTTTAGTAATTTTAAAATGTAACAAAAACTTTGATAAAACTCAAGATGACTCAGTACAGTTTCATTCGCAAAAAGAGTGGCAACCCTGTAGAAATATATAAACTACAGTAACCTCTCGCATCTTTACGCACTCGTTTAGTTACGCATTTTAGAATTCTAAAAAATTCAAAAAAACAATTTTAATATTTTTTATTATTGCACAAATTAGGTTTATTTTATATTTTTAATGTAAAATATGTTTTTAAATGCAAACTCACTTCACTATATCTTTAGACTTTGTAAACTTATGTTCCTTGACTAATTGATAAACATTTAGTTATATTTCAGTATATCAGAAGTTTTGTTAACAAAAAGAGTTTAAATTAAAATTCTGAAGAGAAATATGACTGTGTGAAATAATGAAAGTTTAAAACACAAACAAATAATACAGCACTCTTGCCCTAAACATAAACAAACATCTAAAAAAGAAATCTATGGAAACTTCTTAGCAAAAAGTAGCAGTTATACTTAAAAAATATAGAGTTTACACTTAACACAAATGCTTAATTATAAATTGAATTTGCCAAGTAGAATAGAATATAAATGTCAATCAGATAAATCACATAAAAATAAAGATCAAATCTACTTTTTATTAAAATTAGTAAATTTTTTCTAAAAGTATTATTATTTTACATAAATTTAAATTCTTTTTTTTAATATATGTATAGTTTCATCTTTTGTTTTCATATTTATAAATAAATTGAACAAATTTTTAAAAAGTGGTTTAACCAAATGGGTTATTTTAATGTTGGTTTATGTTTATGTCTTAACTACGTGGTCTCCAGTAACTTACTAACTGCTATACTTACGAGTAGAAGTTATAAAACTATTTCCCAAGTTATGAATAAAACACACTTTGAATAAATTCAATTTACTTTATTTTCAATAAAAATTCTTAGTTCTGAAGAAAGAAACTATTAAAAAACGACACAAATAAAATCTATAAAAAGTATCAACAATCGTAAAGTTATATAAATACTAACATCAACTCAGCGATGTAGACGTTTTCTTTATTCTCGAAATTTGTGAATAAAACGTTGAACTTAATCGTAACTTGATCGTACCGCGGAATAACTGAGCAACTAACGCGTATTTGAAAGACAAAGGCAAATTTATACGCATTGAAATGAAATTAACTCCTTAAAATAATAAAAATGTTTGTTTTTAATACTGGAAGCACGTCACGAAATCTGCGTAAACAGTTTACAACATCCGCTTTAAAATACGAAAATGAGATGTTAATATCATTACAGTGGGAAATTCTCCAGTCTGCTTTTAACTAGAAGCAATATCAAAAAACAGCCATTATAGTAAGTATATTTGGTACGTTCGTATCTTTACGATCTCTCGTATCTTTACGCAATTTTTCTGTGGACACAATGTGCGTAAATAAGCGAGAGGTTACTGTAATCATAAAATTTTTAAACATAAATTATTTCTAACAGTTACATAGTTTATTTCTCTTTAATTAAAAATGTCAATGGTATGGAAATTTTTCAACGTAAGTGAAGAAGACCCTTGTTATGCAATTTGCAGTCTTTGCAATAAACTCATTAAAAAAGGTTATGCTAATTCGTACTGCACTTCTTCTTTACTAAAGCATTTGAATTCAAAACATCAAAGAGAAATTTCAGAGGCTAGTAAATTTTCATCATCATCCAATAAAGCAGTCAGCGATAGTTCGTCCCCAACTTTAAAACAAAGGAAACTAACAGCAATGAACCAAGCTAGTATTGAGAGTTATCGCCCTGTTAAACAATGGAAAATAAACTATCAAAAAACAATTAAAATTCCTTAAAAAAATTATGAACATGATTGCAATGGACAACCAACCATTTTCTATTACTAGCAATCAAGGTTACATAGACTTGTTAGCTGCTTTAGAGCAAGGTTACTTGATTCCGATCACTAAGTACTTAACTGATACAATGCTTCCTCAGAATTATGAAAGTTTGTAGATAAGAATACAAACTAAGTTATCAGAAGCTTCGTTTTTGTCATTTTCAAGTGACATATGAGCAAATTCGATGACAAAGATATCATATCTTTCTTTAACAAAACATTAATTAAATGAAAGCTTTGAGTACAAACAATGTAATGAAATAAAAAGTTCTCACATTAGCTTTAATATTTGTAAAAATATAAAGGAGATGCTTGAAAATTAAGGATTTAATATGTATTGCGTTCACGTTTTTCTGTTCGACAATGCATTTAACATGAAGGCTGATATGTTGTTGTTAGAATCCTCTTCAGCACCCTGTTTAATTCACACGCTTAAACTGATAATTGTTAACTGTTTTCAGAAAGTAACATAAGTTTGTTAATAGCCAAGGCACGTCAAAATATTGGCCATTTTAATCATTCTTCTAAAGTGTGCGAGAAACTAAATAAATCCAGGTCACTTAAGGTTCATCAGTGTCAATGCAAAAAGCCTTGCTACTTGTGCAAGATGTTGAAACAAGATGGAACTCAATCTACCTAAGTGCTGAAATGATTAGAAAAACTAAAAACAAGTGTCCGGAATTACGTGGCCAACAACAAATTTGAACCCGAAAATATTCTTACAGCTGATGAATGGAAACTTTTTAGCCTCCTTAATGAACAGCTCGAACCTTCTATACTTGAACCTATATAGTAACGCAGAAGTGTAGTAAAAAAAACATATTGCTGTCAAGTGTAACCCCGCATGCAGCAGTACTAAAAAGTTTTTTAGTCATAAAGCCAATAGTCCACAGGTCTAGATCAAAGTAGTTCTACAACCTTGGCAGAAGATATTGAAGAAGCTTTAGAAAGAAGGTTCTTTACTACTAATAACAGCACACGAATAAGCGTTCATGATTACGACTTATTTTTACTTACCACAGCTGTTGATCCACGGCATCGACTTGACTTTTTCCCTGCTAATCTCAAACAGAAGGTTGTAAGGCTACTGAAATTAAAATTAAAAAATCATAGTTGAAGTGAGACTGGTCAAAGTGGTCAAGTTCCTTTAGTACCTCTTAATAATCCTAAAGCTCAAACCCTTACAAATGATGTTCCCAAATTTTTTTAGTCGTTATATTCTACATTTAAATCGGAAAGAAGTGCAAACACTCACGAAAGTGAGCAACAAAATTCAGTTGATCAGAAAATTGAGACAGAAATTAATGCTTTTTTGACTGAAAACAATTATCTGCTGAAGAAGTTAAAAAAGCTGAAGTCTTCTTTTGGTGGAACTCTAACAAGAACAAAATAAACACATCTTTTCAGGTTTGCAAGAAGGTATCTTTTGGCACCACCATCTTTTGTTTATTCTGAAAGGTTAATTTCAGAAGCTTGTAACTTATAAGAACAAAAGCGGAATCGATTGCTTCCAAAATTTTGTTTCTTCATCAGAAAATTTGAAAAAACAAGATTTAGTTTCTTTGTAGCTCAATGGCGTTCATATGAGTATATGTTATTTACTAAATTACTATTTTTTGTATATGTAAACAGTTGCTAAAGAAGTTATTAAAAAATTTAATGTAAAGCCTATCATAAAAAAAGTTCGTTATTTTTGTAAAACATTATAATATTAAAATTTATTTTACGTCATGGAAGTACAAAATTCAACATAAGTCGTATAAGTAGATTAAAATTTAACATTTTAACTTAGATTTATTATAGGTAGATTTTTTGATTTTTTAAAACGTTCTTTTTCCCAGTGTTCAAATAAAACATTTAGACAATAATATTGTGTTTTTTTTTAATCAAAATATTTGTATAAAAAATTTTTACCACTGAATGGTATTATAATAATTAAGTTTTATAAGTTAGTTCTCTAATGAAACTACATAATACTTAAGACATTTAGGATCCGGAACTGGCCGGACCTTAAATTAAAAAATAGAGTCGGAACCGGCCGGATCTTAAATAAGAAAAAGGTCCGGAACCGGATAAAATACTTAGTTGTATCTAAATTTTCATGACATATCATAATTTGATAACAACTATGAACTATAGAACAAAACATATTTTGCATACATTAAACATAACTTTTAACTTTAAAGATCTATCTGTTTATACTATGATATTTGTATTCAAATTTATTATATTCACATTGGATTAAAGCGCTGAAGGGTTGAAAGTTTTTATCAAGATTTTAGAATAAACTCCAGTAGTTTATAGTTACTCAGGCTAGTTTTTTTTTTGCTTCTAAGAGTCGCAATCCTGATATCAGCTAAAGCAAAGTTATCAATAATTTTTATTAAAAATTAAATGACTAACATCATTATGCCTAAGTAATAAAAGTAAATATATCTAACAATTTATAAAACCATTCTAAAAGCTTATTAACTTTTTAAATGTCTATAATACTTTATTAGAGCTAAAAGATCTCTGCTAGAAGCAATTACCCAAATAATCACTGAACATCGACCGTTGAAAAGAAGTAATACCGACATGTTTAAAGGTTTGTGAAGAGCTTATTATAAAATTTGAAAAAAAATATTCAACTCTTTTGATAATAATGATAAAAGTTCCGACTTACACAACTGGCTAACCCCAATGCTTGTCAGTCTTTTCTGAATGCTTTTACCTTTAATCTTTTATGAAAGTTCTTTCAGTTATATACCTATTGTAAATAGTTTAAATCGTTTGGGTGTGATTTTAACTAGTTTAAAATAACTTTCTCTAATATTTTAGTTTTATTTGCACAAGGATAAATAAAAGTTACAAAATTTTGTTAAGAATATTTTCTTTACACTACTATATTTCTTTAAACCTACATACAAAAGTGGTAACATTTTTGATATATTAGTTTATGACCACATTTATACTATTATAGGCACGTAGCTTGGTACGTTTCTGCAAGTCTGCAACAACTTTTGAAGCGTTTCAAGCCTTTAATTGTATTAGTTTTCACTTGAAGTGAAGTTAGATAAACATAGTATAGTTAAATAGTTTTCAATTTAATTATCTTCGATATAAAACAAGAATGGTCAACATACAGACTGCAGAAAAATCTGGGTTGCGACTGTATAAAAAAAAATGTACTAAACAAATTATGAAAAAATAAAAACAATTCCATTAATTCCTAGATGAACTAAAAACCACTTTTAACAAAAAAAAAGTTGATAAAATTATCAAAATACTTCCTTATTCAATTTAAACCCTAATCGAAACACTGTTAGAATACATAAATCACATCTTCCAAGTTTAAAGTCATTAGTGGTTAAGTTAGTAATAACTTTTAATAGTATTCGTTAACTTGAACAAATAACTTGGGGCTTTAAAGCTTATAACCTCTAAATATCTATGAAAAAAAAAAACGTTGTTATTAAATACACTCATCCAATTTAAAAACTTGAAAAATTTTAAGCATGGTAATTAATATCTTTTGTCAATAAAATTGTACAATATAATAAGAACATTTGTTATTATGTATCGAAAAATCGTCATGAGTGCGAAATTGTTTTATACAGAATTTTAACGTCTATAAAGTTTTCTGTAAAACTTAAATTTTAATAGTATGTTATGATTAATTATTTTTTAGTTTTACAAGCTTTAAAATGTTATAAACAATATAATTAAGACACATAAACTATTGTCAAATACAACTCTAATAGTTTTGTTCAGTAGTTTTTAAAATAGTAGCTTTTAGTCTTATATTTTGTTAGTGATCTACCGGATCCACAAATTTTTAATCCAGATCTCTTATTAAATTGAATTCGGTCAAACGAGGATTTTTTTATTGTATTGAAATCTTACCGGATCCTGATCTATTTTTTATAATAAAATCAGGTCCGATAGTGATCTAGGAAAAAATTGCCGGATCCGGTAGACCGCTACTTAATTATTCTCTTAAAATAGCAAAAAAAAATCTTAAGCGTATTTTAGGGTAGTTTTGAGCTTGCACTAGAACAGGGCATCCAAAATGAAGCCATTTTAGAAAGTTGAGGGACCATTAGCTGCAAAGGGGGTCTTATGATAAATGTTTGAAAAACCTGTTAAAAAGAGATACAAAATCTTTTAACCACAAAATAATTACTCATTCAAAACCTTATTAATATTGAAACTAACATATATTTCTAGCTATTTAAGGCCATAGGGGGGTAAGCCATGTTTTTTACAAGTTGATCTTATTTTATAGAGTTTTTTCTAAACTTCAAGATGTTTTTTATCGTTTTAAAAAATTTGAATCATTTTTTGAGATATGAATAGTCAAAGTCGGGCCGGATAATAGGTTCCCTATGGGAAGGGAAAACTTAAACAGCTAAAAAAGGCTATTTCATTTAAAATCTATCTCTTCCTACATTTTTCAAGCAATCTTCTTCAAACTTTCACAGTCTAATCTTTATACAATAACAAAAAAACGTTATTTTGGAATAAAAAAAAAATTGTAGAAATGTTTTTTTTTGAAAAAAAAAACATTTTTTTTTAAATTGTTTTGATAATTTTTTTATTTTTTTAAATTACTAAGATTCTAAAGTAACGTTTTTTCCTTTTATTATAAGGAATATTTCCTGAAAATTTGAAGAAGATTGCTTGAAAAATGAAGGAGGAGATAGATTTTTAGTGAATTTTAAAATTTCCGAGAAAATTGACTCCGAAAAATTTGCGATCCATACGTTTATATAGGAAAATTTTTACAAAAAATTAAATATCTCAAAAGTTAAATGATAATTTTAAATTCTATAAAAACTGGCTTGTAGTTTGTACTCAAAGCTTTCATATAAAATCCAAAGTTAATTTTTGTAAAAAAAAAATGTTGGACCCCCCCCCCCCCCCTATGGCCTTAACCACATAAAAATGTATTATGTCTAAAAATATTTTTTTAAATACGTTGAAACTCCTAAACTAAATTTTAGTAATTAAATGTTTAAATAAGTAAATAAAGATTTTTTTATCTTTAGTTCTTAATACATGCTGTTGAAGTTAAGTTTTAAGAAAAATGAAAATTACAATTCAATTTGAGATTAATTTTTTTTTTTAAATTTATTCATTGACTTATCATTAGTTATTTAAATTTAAACATTAGATTTTTAAATGTAAACTTTCCTATTGTTTATTTTTGTTTGTTTAGGATTTTAGTGCATTTTTATTTATAGTATTGTATTTATTTTTTGTTTTATTTTATAAGTATGTAAAACCTTTAATAAAAATTGTTATTTCGTTTATACTTGTTTATAGTTAATTGACCAACTTGTTTCGTTTGTATTATACTTGGTTTAGCAATTGTTTTTGCGTTGATTACTGTTTTACTTCTAAGTAACAATTCTGTCAATTAAAGAGTAAATCTCAAAATAAAAGCAATTTTAAACTACTTTCACTCAGTACTTATTAACATCTAAATAATTATAGCTAAATTCAAATGAATTGAGATTTTTAGTTGGTGATTTAATTGATTGTTTAAATGACGCTATTAAACTTTAAACATTTCACATTATCCTTGTTTTTACTCATATAAATTAAACAACGTTTTTTATGTATTAATAAACAAACTAATAGTTATTAAAAATACATTCATACTTTATGTTAATTTGCTTTATTAAAAATTATATAATAAAAGTCTTTTGAAAAAAAAGTTTTTTTTTAACAGCCTTAGTATGCATTGGACTCAACTCTCAGCGTTTATCACAATGGATACATTTGGTATGGCAATGCACATCGCTGGTATCTTTACATTATGATGATAACAGCTACGTAGCAAAACACGGGATCGAAGCTGTTTGCAATTTAATTAATGATTTAGATCAACTAAAGTTTAAAATACCTCTCGATCTAGCTACGCAACCTTTTAAAAATATCAGGGATGCATTTTGATTAGCTTGTAAAAATAGGTTAACAATAGAATTTGTAATTTTTCAGTTAATAGTAGTCAATAAAAAAACTACTAATTTATAATAATTTTCTATAAAGTAAAGTTTTTTATGCATTTAGTTAAAGGCATTTAGCTTTTTGAACTATTCTATAAAAAAAACTCTACGTACTACTGCAGATTTGTTCATTTTTTATTCGTTACGATGACTGTAAATTATTAATGATTGGGTTTATCCATTAATTCAATGTTTGTTTCAATAATTCTTTCCATTAGATTTTCTAACTAGTTGTTAATACATTTTCAGGGTTCGTGCGCGTCAGGCTAAGTCAGGCTAAATCAGTTTTTTTGAAAAAAGTTGAAAAACGTCAGGCTAAATCAGTTTTTCTATTTAAAAAATTGAGAATCTCAGTTTTTCTCAGTTCAAATGCTTGAAAATGTTTGTTAAAAAAAGTTGAGAAAAATTTTTAAGATTAAGTTGAGCTGTGAATTTATTTCTATATAAAGATTTAGTTATTAAAGACAAAATCAGTCATTATTTGTAAAAATAGATGCTTAAAACCTTTTGTTGAATCTCTAAACAACTTTTTTAAGAGTCTTCATTATTTAGTTTTGAGTAGATTATATACGCCATAATAATGAAAATTCATAAAAAAATACAGTTTATACATTACAGTTTAGTTCAACAACTTAGGTGCTTGTTTTAATTTTAATACCCGTGTAAGCGTTTCATTCTAAATTTTAATAAAACACGATGTCGTTTTATTATAAATCTTCTGGTTATAATGTTTTTACTTAGTGCTCAATTAAATTGAACAATTGTTTTTAGTAATATATAATAAGTTTATACACTAGTAATAATTGGATATAACGCTTATTTTAAAACTTATCACTGAATTTGTTATGTTAAGGGCATAGGGGGTGGGTCACCTTTTTTTACTATTAAGTCTTATTTTATTGAATTGTAAGTTGCTTTTTACAGTTTTTTAAAGCTCAAAATATCTTTGAGATGAAGCTGGTTGAAGTCGGAGACTACAATAGTACAAATCAAAACCCCCCAATACCTAAAATGACTTCTAAAGGAGATTTTCCTAACTTTGATAAAATGTCAGGCTAAATTGGTCTCAGTCAGGCTTAATAAAAAAAAAATCGCGCACGAACCCTGCATTTTTTGTCAGTTGTAGTTTTGAATTTTTGCATCTATGGTTTTTGCTTCTTTCTTTCAAACGTTGTTTATTGCTGCTTTATCTATTTTTATTTAGCTTTAAGGGGATCAGTATAACTGTTTTGATTAGCTTTGTATTTTATATTTTAGTTTTTTTAATTCTATGAAAACAACTGTATTCATATGAAAATTTTCATTTGTGTTATTGTTTTTGAAAGGTAATTCAAATCACTCTTTTTTAAAAAGTTCGGAAGTTTTTTGATTAATTTTATGTAGCACATGTCAGAATATGCTTGCTAAAAACTGATAAATTTATGGTTTAAATTTAGTTATATATAATGGTTTTTAAATATCTAGCTAATAAGTTGTTACGTCATAAAACTTTTTACTTCAGCATTACTGAAGGCAATTGTGCTGAGAACTACCTAGATAATAGATTCGAAATTCTATCTGGAGCGAGAAACTCTTACTATCTCTCAGTTTTGAAACCATTGTTCATTAAAACTCGCTAGCCGAAAATTTGTAGACAACGAGATTTATACTATTGAAAGCTATATAGATAGCGTGTTTTTAGTATTGTTATTGTCGTTTTGTTTAATGTACTTTTTATTTTAGTTTTAATTAAAGTTTCTTCTGTCTTAAATGTTTTTATTCTAATAATTTTGTCATATAAATAACTCTAAATTAGTAAAGTATGAAGAATAACTCCTTGTCAATTTAGTTTAATAATTTATTAACAATGTAAAATCTGAAATGAAAACAAGTATAAACATAAACACTAAAATGAGCTTTAGTCTAATTATTCTACATCCCCTCCAGCTCATTTAAGATGGTAACAAGTTTAAGGCAATGACATAGCTCGTCAAGAGGGGATTTAAATAAGTAACAAAAACATTTTACTAAGAAGATCTAAATTTTATGCATTAACAAAGCTCAATTAACTTAAACAAGGGATTTATTTGAGAAAAAAAAAAACTGCAATAAAACGCACTAAATAAATCCAAAACAATTCAAATTCATGCAATTCCACGCTGAATCCTTCCTGGCTTAGCAATTATCACTATCAACAGCAATTGAACACTCAGCACCAAATGTTGTATAAACAGGAACAAACAGACTTCACTTACGATGATTTCTACTTTGTAGTATTCCACTCTCAAGCTTCCCTGGCGCATTGAAGTCTTTCAACCTACGCAAAGCAAGCGACACCTTATTTTTTTGGGAACTATAGGAGCAGGAATGTACTCTTCTTCAACCTCTTCAGGATCCGCTTCAACGTCACTGGTTTTACCAGTATTGGCACCGTTGGAATCCTCTGTAGTCTTTACAGTAGAATCAGGATGTTGATGACCAACATTGCACTCATGTGAGCTTGGTAGATTACTACTCCAACCATGGGAAGTTTTTGCTTCAATGCTTGTTGAGGCTGGGTGGTACATCCTTAAAAACTTTCTGTTCCTCCGAGTAAGTCTCCGTGAACCATCAACTCTGACTACATACTGATCATGTGGAAGCACCTCCATTACCACTCCGCTTCTGTCCCATTTACGTGGATTACTGCCGCTCTGGCTTTGCAGTAGACACCTACTGCCAACGTACAAAGGTCGCAACTTCCTAGCTTTGTGGTTGATAGCTCCACTGAAGTCTTGAAATCTATGACTATCTAGGCTGTCTGGTTCATAAGAACTCCAAAAGCAATATCTATCTGGACCGTAATCTTCTATCAGATTTCTAACGGATCCCGTGCCACCGTTTCTTCGAACTGAGATCTGTGAATTCCCCAAACCGAAACGTGAAGTAAACTTGGAACGTTGGAAGTCGAAACTTTCGAGTTGATTGAGACGGCTGTCAGAGAGTGAAGAGTTGTGAAACTCAACCGAACGGACTTGAATTTCTGATACAGAACTTGTTGCGATTACATAAGTTTTATCTTCATTAGTTTCCTCTGCTGCATATTCGGAATTTTCAGCTTTAAACGGATGCTTGCATGGTTCATCATGGACTTTGCTTCCGGTTGGGCAACTGCAGTTATCTTCTTTATTCAAACTTGCAACAACTTTAGAATGCTTATAAGGCAGCTGAGAACAACACTGGGAAAATCTTTATTTATAATTAGAAGATCAACCATCGTTTCATACGAGAGAAAAAACCCAGTCACTGAGTTACTGACATAAATAATACTGTTGCAGCTAATCACCTCATCCTTTGGAGACATTCCACTGATAGTAGCTCTAAAAGCGCCTATAATGTTTATAAGAATTTGGTTAGCAGCCCGAACTTTGACTGATACGGGAAGTAAGTCATTCTTTCCAAAACCAGCATTGTGAAAGTCTTTCCAGCCCCAAAGGTTTGATTGTGCACCAGTATCAGCTAAAGCATTTACCCATGCAAACTTGTTTGTGCCATGTCTAGCAATCTTGACTGATGCACGAGGATGGTCAGTCGTTGCCTTGGCTTTACGCAAGGAGTTCTTGCTGAATATGGTGTTATTCAACATGATTCTTTTACTTGCGTGTAGTGACATTATTTGGGTATATTGTTGCATAAAATCAGAATGATTAGCTTGGATTTGACTTGGACAGCGTTAACCATTTTTGATTGACTACGCCAACAAGATAGACAATATCTGAAAGGCTTTTTATTTCGGTTACCATTTTCGTTGAAAGGATAGAAAAGTTTTTTACAGTTCTGGCAAGGAACATGCTGGGACTTATCTCCTATGTTGACACGTCCCTTCTTCTGACGTTGAAAGGAAGAGACTGCAGATATAATCCGCGAATTCTCAGTTGCATGGCGTCGCATTTCTTTACTTTCAATAAAGAAAATTATATCAAATGATGACCTGGATAAGATATCTTCAGTACTTAGAACTTCTCTTCTTATGTCATCGTCCCCAACGCCAGCGAGCATCACGTATTTTATTGCTTCTTCTGTGTAGCTTGTCACATTGCTTTTCCCACAGTCACACTCACTGACTGTAGTGAAATTGCAGGTTTCTGCTTTGCTTCGTACACGTGTGGCAAACGTTTTAAACGGTTCATCATGGTCCTGATGTAGGTTCATAAGTTCTGCTCTCTTTACACCAATAACAACTTTTATGACTGCAATCGATTCCATCAGTTTAGCAACGTAACTTTCTGATTTGGCCATCAGTCGAGGATCACTTGCTAACATAAGATCGCCAAGCTTGTCCTGCGCACACTGAAAAAGCTGTATGCTTGCATTATGGTTGCTTATATTCGAACCAGTCTTGAATACCTCCCACCTCCGAATGAAAGCAAGCCATGTCTCTTGGCTGATCCCCCGGTCAACCCTTGGTCGAATCAATTGAGGTGCATTTGGCATTACTCCATTATTGGATAACCCAGAATCTTGCTGATGCTCCACTTTGTGGAGGTTGAGAAGGCTACTCACTACATCACTGGATAGATCTGGCGTCTGGAACTCGCATCCACGGATTGGGCACTTTACTACAACCATTTTACTTTTCTCAGATTGTTGATAAGATTTTACATGAAGAATAACTCCTTGTCAATTTAGTTTAATAATTTATTAACAATGTAAAATCTGAAATGAAAACAAGTATAAACATAAACACTTAAATGAGCTTTAGTCTAATTATTCTACAAAGTATATAATTTAAACCTTTTAAACAGATTTTTACATATAATTCTTTATGACGTAACTACTTTTAGTTAGATATTTAAAATTATTATAAATAAATAAATTTACACCATATTCTCATCAGATTTTAGCAAGCTTATTCTCACGATGTGCTAAATGAAATTAATCAATTAACTTCCAATTTTTTATAATGAGTGATTTGTATTTAAACTTTTTATTAGAAACCAGTACTAAAACAAAACTTTTAAAAAAGTACTTCAATAAGTTTTCACTTTAATTGTTGTATTGTTCAGTTTTGTTACTTAAGAAGAAAAGTAAAGATATATTAATCATAATTAAGTTATTTAAAAAAATAAAATGTACTTTTTTAACGAACAACCACTACTCGGGTTTCTTTATATAAATATTATACTTGTTTACAAAGTTAGTTCAAATCATTTTTACCATCCAACATATCAAAAAATATAAGTAAATTTTTGTCTTTATATGTATTTGTAATAATTTTTTTTATATGTAACTTAAACTGTTTTTGCTATAAATAAAAGAAGTAGTTTTACTTGATTTAATTTTTTTGTTCTGAATTAGTTTCAGTGTTAGAGCAGTAACTTCATTTTATACCATGTTGAGTTCAGTCAATATTAAAAATAAGCTTTTTAATAAAAATAAGATTAACACAAAATAATTTTTTAATTTGAATTTGCTAGAATTCCATCTAAACAACATACAGTTCGTGAAAGTTTCATTAGAGACTTCATGAATAGAACTTAAAATTTTAATAGGACAGAACATTTCACTAATCCGGCAATGTTGGGCAATATTTTTTTTAACTTATGACCGAATAAAAAAGAAAAAGCTATTTTTAACAACATATCTCTAATGTATTATACAATGTTTATAATAAAACACACTAGATTTTCCGTTAATTTTATTTACGTTTCTTCAATAAACCAAACTATTAAAACAAAAAAAAAAAAACAAAGTTTAAGTTATTTTCAAAGAAAAAATCTCACTGTAAGCAATTTATACCTGAAAAAAAGGAAGATTGTTTGATAGTGCTTTTTAGCAGAAAATTTACGGAGTTGTACAAGTCCTGACACTTTTTCTTGTGTTACTTCAGGTGACAACAACATTATGCTAAGAAATCATCTTTTTTCTGAATAGTTACACCGTGAGAATAATTTTAGAAGTTTAAGTAAACTTATATTTATAAATAGCACATTGTTTTTGTTAATGGATTTTAAATTAAAGCATTAGTTTTAACTGATGTAATTAAATCTACTTCTCGACCGGATAGCGATGATGCACTGTGTATAACAGAATTTTTATTATTTAATGCATCAAAAACAGTATATTTTATTTAGTTTTCTGTTACAAAAGTTTTTTTTTAATAGTTTCAATAATTTTGTATTCGAATTGAATCATGTATACGATAAAAAAAGTTTTAAATATTTAAGTCAAAGTGTAAGGTATGAATGCTAGTTCACTTAATTTATTGGTCTACTCATCATTTTATATCCTACTTATTTAATTACTATTTATCAGACAAGACAGGTTGAACAATGTATCTAAAAGAACCACAAAGTACTAATAAAAAGTTTATGTTTGAAAGTATAAGTTACTTTTTAAACATTTATAAATTACTTGAAAAAAGTGCAAACCAAGTTTTAGAGCAGTAAACTATAAAACAATTAAAGAACTGCCAAATATTTAAATCTACTTCAAAATACTTGAAACATTTAAATATAGCTTATATAAAAACTTACTTAAATAAAAGCAATAATCATTAAAAGGCTTATTTAACATTTAATTCTAATACAAATATTTAAAGCAATTAAACATACATTTAAATCGATTTTATATTTAAACGAAACATACAAACAAATAAAGTTCTAGAAGAAATACTTCAGTAGTTTTTTCTCAACTACACAATATGTAACTAATAGCTAGTGATCTACCGAATCTAAAAATTTTGATTTCGCCCGAATCCGAGTCTTAATTATTTCAAATTAGGATTCGGCCGAGTCCGAATTTAAATTTGGAACCGGCCGAATCCGAATATTTTGTTATTGAAATTCAAAAGATTTAATCCGCTCGTTATGTAAATACATAAGTTTATAAACAATAATTACGTATTTTATTATTACTTATTTCGTAAAAAAGTTTGAACAATACGTGTTGATAAACAAAAACATTTTTATTTTAGAACTATTAATTTTTAAAGCGAGCAAAAGACTTTAGTCTTGCTGAAAAAAAAAACTACATCCACAAAACTTAGTTTCAATAAATTGATGGCCATGCAATCCACAATAACAACTAAGTTGTACTTTAGTTATGCAAAATGAATAAATTATAAACTTTAATAAATGCTTTAAGCAGAAAACAAATCACAAAAAAAAAAGTTAAAACACTTTACGTTTATCTTAAGACTTAGTTCTTATTGTGACCATAAACGAATTTTAACATAAACTTTTGCAAGTGTTCATATTTATAAAACAAAGTATAATTTAAAAACAAAGAGCCGTAATAAATTGAAATATGGTACCAAGTTAAGGCCTATAAAAAAATAGGAATTAAAATTGTAAGTAAAGTTTTTAAATTTCATTTTGGTCACATTTTTACCACTACAAAAATAGATTAAAACTAACTTTAGCAACTATTAAAAAATTTAAAACGAACTACAATTACAAAATATGTCTTTTTTGTACTACAAAAGGCTTTTCTTATTTTTAAGATGTGGTTGAGAAATAAAGTTTTACGTCGGTCTTTGGAAGCAATCGATTGCAATTTTGCTCGTACAAATTTCCAGCTTCAGAAAATTATATTTCAGGATACACAGAAAGACACAGATGATGGTGCAGCACTGTATTTCCTTGCAAAACTAGCAAGATGTGGGTATTTTGTCTTGTTAAAATTCCACCAGTTTAAGACTTTAACCTCTTCAGTTTCTGCATTCAAATTTTCTGTAGTAAAAAAGTCCTTTATTTCTGCTTCAATTTCTTTATCAATATAATTCTGTTGCTTGTCCTCCTGTATAGCTGTCATTGATTCTGTTTTAAACAAAGAATAGTAAGTTTAAAGCTTCTTTGGATTAAAATTTACAGAGTGTTGTGGTTTTGGTTTCTCTTGTGGCAATATAGGAGAATCACCACCTCGAAACAGATATGCTTTTTAGCATTTAACATTAGCTGCTAGTTAACATTATTTTTGAGGTAAGAAGGGAAAGTCGATATTGTGGATCAACAGCTGTTGTGACTAATAGTAGTTTGTTGTCATTCAGATTTAAGTTTTTGTTATTAGTATAGAATCTTTTGCAAGCCTTTCCTAAATTTTTGGCTAAAATTTTACAAACAATTAATACATCTTCAGAAACTTAACAAATTTTGTCTGTGATTTTGCATGCGGGATCACGCTTGAGAGCAATGCATTGTTTTTATTACACTCTTTTTTTACAAAAAAAAAGAATCGAGCAGTAGAAAATGTCATTTACCAGCTGCCATTTTTCAGGTGTAATATTCGAATTTTGATAGTTTTTATAATTAGCCACATAGTACTGGCACCTTATTTTAGCTGTTTCTGTCTCTCTAGCATAAGATATGTTGAGTTCTACCTTGTATCCACATCTTGAACAAGAATCAAGGCTTTTTGTTTGTGCGTGGTAAAAATATACCTGGATCATAAATAAACTGACAAATTTACATTGTTCAGGGTTGCCACTCTTTAAATCAAAAAAACCGGGTAGCATGGTATTTGTATTATAAAGCATTCGCAAATCGAAATCCACTAACCAACAAATATCAGTTATTTGAACAATAGTGAAATTATAATATATTTTTTATGATATGTTACGAAAATTTAGAAACCACAAAGTGTGTCCTGTCCCCTAAAAATAATAAGTTTCTACAAAAACTAGTTCACTGACCAATAAAGTACTGTACGTAACAGAATATCGAGATTATTGTTAATAAAATATTATTTGTATTTTCTAAATGTGTAACCAGGACTCAAAAAAAGTAAGAATGTACCATTTTTCAAGCACCAACCCAGCTACCCATATTTATACAAAAAAATATAGTTATCAAAGTTATTAATTAAGCAAAAAACTTCTGTACAAAATATGCTCTGAAAATAAAAAATAAAGATACAGTTATCTTTGAACTTGTTAAGTCAATTTTTTTTTACAACATGATTGTCTTTCAAATAAGCTTTGAAAACTTACTCAAAAGATACAAAAAATTATTCTAATAAGTGTACATAAATTGCTACAAAGTGATAATAAATTAAGAATAGAAATAGTAGGAAGCTACAAGTATAATTTAAGATAAAAGTTGGTTTAGTTTCTCTATTTGTTAATTAATTCTAATTTAAACTGAAGAGGTGTTTTAACGTCATCAAATACAATTTGTAACCTTTCTAGTATTTTTCTAATATCTATTAGTAAAACCTTTTACTATTAAAGACTAGAAGAGAATTTGCTAATATTAATAATTTCTTTTGGTCGAGATTGGAATCGGTCAGTATGAAACCAGAGTAGGTTGGCATGCCAACTTCCAAGGGTTTGTTTAGAAGGGTAGGGGGGGTCAATGTTTGACTCATGGCTAAGAGGTCTTTGGCTCTGAATGCGAGCACTCTTAGCCCGAGTTTGAATCCTAGTGTCTGGAAGACACTCTGGTTTTGGACTGACCCGTGACATAGTTTAAATTTACTTTAACAAAAACTATTTAATAATATAAAATACAAAGCAGTTGGGATAAATTTATATACTAAAAACTTAAAAGTAAACCAATTTGTAACAAAATATAAAAAACTTAAAATGAATAAAGTAGTTAAAATTAGACAAAAATTACAATAAAAAACTCAGGTATGAAAAAATCAATAAAATTTTATAAACTGTTATAAAATTTTATACAATGTTAACAAAAATCAAGAAAATACTTAAATTTTTCTGAAGACAACTTAAGTATCTTGCTTATAAAAAAAGTCAATAAAATTAGTCACTAGCACACAGGAAAAGGTGGATCTACTGGAAGACAATCAACTCCACTCCAATTCTTTCCTCAGAACTCAGACTACTGTCTCTAGCAATGCCCCAAGCTCACAATAGTCATTTCTTTGAATGATGACTGTTGTTATAGCAACAATTTCAAACTTCTTGTACTATAACTTGTCAACATCTCATTTGTTGTTGTTTATAGCAACAATTTCAAACTTCTTGTACTATAACTTGTCAACATCTCATTTGTTGTTGTTTATAGCTTGCCCAACAACAAAGTGTTTTCAATTAAAAAATAGAAAATTGTAATTGAATAACGTATCGTTACAAGTATACATAGACATGCCAGTTTTCTAAAAATAATATCAGAACTAACTAAATTATTAAAATTTATTTGTTGCTGAAGTCTTATCGTCACTTTTTATGCATATAAAGTATAATTTGTTTGAAATTTTCTATTAAAATTTTTAAGGATGTTTTTTGAGTAGTAATTCTACAATTTTAGAATAATAAACACTAACAATAAGAGATATAAATATAAATACTAAAAAAATAATGATCAGTAATACATATTTAAATTAACTGTGTTTTTGTTTTAATAAGTTATTCTATTAACGTAAAATTTCTCCGTTTTTTTTACTAGATTTTGTTATTTAACAACATTTCCTAGTGTATGAAACATGGAGTATTTTAATATACTTTAAAACTATACTTTTTATGTAAAATTATACTGAAAAGAGTTATTAGCTTGTCTTGGCACGAAATTTATAATAATGAAACTGTTTTCACAGTTTACTTTCAACTTAATTACATCAATCTTCTAAATGTTGTTGATTTTTTTATGGTCACTACAATTTATTATTTGCTTTAATTTAGTCGAATGTCGGATTTAGCTTGAAGGCTGTATATTGTTAACCCATATTATAATACAAAAATGATTGAACTTCATATAGACAAGATTTATATAAAAATGCTTAAATCGGTCAAGGACAGCCAATTTTTTTGTTTGTGACTTTTCCACGGCATCAATAATTAAAAAATACAAATGATAGTTTTTAAAATTTTACAATTTTTTATTGCACAATACATAGTTTTCAGGTTATGGATAGGAAGTTTCGTCGATATTTAACATTGCGATATTTGGATATACAAAGAAATGTTATATAACTTTACGGAGTTGAAAAGGTAACTTCTAGTCCATTTGGAATCCTGAAACTTTACAGGATTCCTCTTCAGAGGTTTTATTTATGTGATTTGTTTTTATTTTAAAATTTTATCGAAAACTTTTTTATATAATTATAATTTAAATCTACATACTTGAACGCAAAATTAACGCTAGCTAGCCTAATAAAAACAATTTTATGAAGCTTTACGGAAATGAAAAGGTAATTTTTAGTCCATTTGGAATCCTGAAACTTTACAGGATTCCTCTTCAGAGGTTCTATTTATGTGATTTGTTTTTATTTTAAAATTTGATCGAAAACTTTTTTATATAATTATAATTTAAATCTACATACTTGAACGCAAAATTATCGCTAGCTAGCCTAGTAAAAACTATTTTATGAAGCTTTACGGAATTGAAAAGGTAAAATATAGTCCACTTGGAATCCTGAAACTTTACAGGATACTTCTTCAGAGGTTTTATTTATGTGATTTGTTTTTATTTTAAAATTTTATCGAAAACTTTTTTATATAATTAGCTTTTAAGCCTGAGAACAACTTGTCCAAAAAATGAGTGTTGATAGTAAAGAAGATGATTTGATTAAAATATCAAAAACTGTTGAAACTATTTTCAGTAATCAGGTATAATAACTTTTCTTAACAAACAATTTTTGATTTTTTAATGTTTATTCATGAATTAAAAAAAAAACTCAAATTAATTTTAAAGCCTGAGAACAACTTGTCCTAAAAAAATGAATGTTGATAGTAAAGAGAATGATTTCATTGAAAATTCAAAAATAAGCTGTGGGATTCATGTCATTAAAGTATGAAGATAATCTGTTTGTTAATAACTTAAAAACATTTTAAAAATATTTTATTTACAACTAACTTTTAAAATATTTATTTATAATTTAGGCTGCAGAACAAATTAACAAATTGTACTTGCATACCCGTTGCTTCCGACTAGAATTCATCTATCTACCGGAGCATCCCAAAATTGTAGCAAAAGAAGGGAAGTGGCAACTATGCTTATAAAGGAAGGAGGTAAAGAATTATTACTACGAATAACTACTAACTATATTTACTGAGTTTTATTAATATAATAAAAATTTTAAACCGTTCAATTAATATACTAATTAATGTTTACTTATAGTCATAAACGCCAACCAGTGCTACAGATGTCTTCGGTATTACCATAGGAAAAAAAGCAACTTAATGATGAAATTAAATGGGTTAGTATATAAGTTTTCAGTGTTTTGTAAAAATATTGTGTAACATTTGATTGAAAAATATATAGTACAACTAGAGCAGCATTTCTTAAACTAAGGTAAATTCACCCATGGGGGTAAATTTCTTTTTTTAGTGGGAAAATAATCTTTATTACATGTTATGTAATTATTTTTTTATTAACTGTATTTGTAGTTTATTACTTAGTGTTAACAGTTATTTTTTTTAAATGAATATATTTTATATTTCTATTGATATTTTATATTTAATAAGCTTAAAGTTCAATAAATCTAGTTTTTTACTGAAAATTAAAAGTTATTGTATAACATGCAAATTTCTTAATCATCTTTTAAAAAGAGGTAAAAAAAATAAAAAATAAGAACCGCTGATTTTGATGTCTGTTTTAGATTCAATGTGAGAACTGCTTCAAATGGTTTCATGCCGTAAATTGTTTGAATCTATTGGAAGAGGAATACAAGTTTTATAAACAAGAAGATAACTGTTATTTTTGCACGTGCTGTGAATACATTTAACAAATTAAACATGAGTTTAAGTACTTAAAAGCTTTCAATTATACCTTTGTTTTTTTTATAATGTTTCGTAAAACAGTCGGTTAAGCTTTTTCTTGTATAAAAAACCAAAAGTTAAGATGTTAAAACAATTGTTGATTGGTATAAATCTTGAATTATTGTAATAAAAACTCATTAAAATTCTACCAAATTTTTGTTATAATTAAAAAAAAAATTACTAGACTTTTTGCTACATTACATCAGTAATTTCTTGTGTACACTTAATTTTCTTCTTATTTTAACTGTGATCATCTTGCATCAGTAAGCCATATGACTTTGAGAGCTTTCTCTTTGACGCTTGAATGAACAATGATGTTAGCTCAAAACATTCCATCAAATTTTATAAATAATCAAATTTATATTTCAATATTTTGTAAAGTTTTCGATAGAATTTGAAAATAAAAACAAATCACATAAATAGAACCTCTGAAGAGTAATCCTGTAAAGTTTCAGGATTCCAAATGGACTAGAAATTACCTTTTCAATTCCGTAAAGCTTCATAAAATAGTTTTTACTAGGCTAGCTAGCATTACTTTTGCGTTCAAGTATGTAGATTTAAATTATAATTATATAAAAAAGTTTTCAATAAAATTTTAAAATAAAAACAAATCACATAAATAGAACCTCTAAAGAGGAATCCTGTAAAGTTTCAGGATTCCAAATGGACTATAAATTACCTTTTCAATTCCGTAAAGTTATATAACATTTCTTTGTATATCCAAATATCGCAATGTTAAATATCGACGAAACTTCCTATCCATTTTCAGGTTTACAATCCGTCCTCAATAAACTTTCAATAAACTAATAGAACTAAGACACATTTATACAACTAGGTAAACAATAGTGGAAAAGTATTTTATGACGTAGAAATTTAAAACTATGTATAATTTTTTTTTATGCTAGAATATTTATAGTAAAATGATATTTTTGTACGTAAAAGAAAATCTAAATTAAATGAAAATAAAAACAAAAACTATTTCGATACAAACCTTAAATTAAAAACTATCAGTTGATGTAAATTATTGTTAATAAATAGTTACTGTTATCGATGAAAAAAAAAAAAAAAAACTTTTCTAAAACAAAACTTGAAGTTAGTATAAAAATCTATCTTAATAAGAAATTTTTTCTTACAACTTCTCATTTTAAAAAATGGTATTATCGATGAATAAAAATAACTTTTTTGAAACAAACCCTAAGTTTAAAAAAAAAGTAAAGATATTTTCTGAAATAAAAACTATTTTAAAACTATCTTAATAAATAATTTGGTTGTTGTAAAATTATTGGTTTTAGAATTTTACTATTATCTATAAAAATACAGTATTGTTTTTTTTATGTTTGCTACATATATAAAATGTTTTATCGTGAACAATAACTATTTATTAACAACAATTTACATCAAACAGTTTTTTACTAAGGTAGTTTTTAATTTGAGGTTTATATCGGAAAAGTTTTTCTTTTGATTTAGTTCAAATTTACTTTTACTTACAAAAATATCATTATAACGTACTAAGAATCTTCTAGCTTTTTAAAAATTAATTTTATACACAGTTTTGAACTAATACGTCATAATATATTTTTTCACTATTTTTTAAGTTAGTTGCACAAATGTGTTTTAGTTCTATTAGTTTATTTAGAAAATATAACAAAACATATTTCATTTTTTCTTTAAACTTATTTAATATCTTTTATAGTAAGTCTTATCAAAAATTATACCTTACTAAATTAAACTGAGTTAAAACTGAAATAATAATATACTGTAGTTTAATGTTTTAAAATATAAAATGACGTAATAATCGAATGCAAACTAACAAATGCTTATACTGTAAAACTTTGTTGTACTAATAAAACTCGTTAGATTAAAATCAAACTAAAATAAACCAACGATAAAAACGAAAATAAAACAACATTTTAGAAAACAAAATTTACGAGAAACTAGTTACTTTAAGATTACTTAATATAAGGACTTAAAAAGTCTAGTTTGGTATACGAACTTTTTCTGCTTACATAAACTGGACCTTAAAGATTGAATGCATAAGGCTTCCAGAATATGTAGCTGAAAAGAGTTCTTCTTTCTAACTAAGAATAAAAAGTTCTCTTTTTTATAATTTTTTGCACATTCATGGTTGTCTGACAAATGTTGCAAAATTGCCGAGAAGTATTTTTTCGTAGGTTTCTCTGAACGACCATCAAACCAACTTTTCAAGATTTTCGCAACATGCTGATCGAAATCTTTGAGATGTCTTTCCCACGTAGTCACTACCACAGTGACAACTATATTTATAGATGATGTTACTTTTTTCTGAATGGGAGAAACATCTTTGTAAATTCCACTTAGAAGTCGATCAGTATACAAAAATGTTCTTAAACGAACAGATCTGAAAACCTTTCAGAAATGGTTCTAAGGTAAGGAAGTTTTAAGTATATTGGACACTTCTTAGGGCCAATCATTTTTAAAGCTGTTGAACTTCTTGCTCTTGTTATAACTTTCGAAACAAAGTTACCTAGATAACCATGGGAAAGGAAAGTATTTTGAAGTGTTTTCAACTCACCTTCAAGATAGCAAGGAGAACAAAGTCTGCTTGACTGGACCAAAAGATGCCCACAGAACATATAATTCTTCTGAATTTAATTTACGATGGATTTTAGTTAAAAGTTCCCCATCCACTGATCGTTGGACGCAAACATCTAAAAAGTTTAATGAACTATTGTGTTTTTCTTCTTTTGTAAAATTTAGGTTTTTGTGAAGATTATTTAGGTAATTTAGAAAACTGGAACTTTTTGTCTATTTTCAAACATGACAAAAGTGTCATCTACGTATCTAAGATATACAAGAGGACTTTTATAGTTCAAAAATAATTCATTTTCTAGGTAACCAACAAAAATGTTAGCCAAGATAGGCCCTAAAGGTCATTGCAACCTATTAGTTTATTGAAGACGGATTGTAGGTCTGAAAACGTTTTAAACTTATGTGATGTGCAATGAAAATTTGTAGGTATTTCAAAACTATCGTTTGTTTTTTCTAATGAACTTCATGTAAAGATGCTAAAAATTGTTTTTCTCGTTTTATTAATAATCAGAATTTAATGATAGTTTAGTGATTTATAGCTTATGACACGCTAAGCAGAAACCTCTGACGTGCAACGCATTTTTTTAATTTTAAGGAAAATTGTGCAAAACAACTAACATTGGATTTTTAAATATCAGTTCTTCTCTTCACATGCACTACTAGTGTATTTCTTTGTTAATAGTTTTAACTAAGGGTTGACCATGCCAATTTGAAATTTTATCATCAGGCCACAAGTTTCGGTAGACTGAGGCCGGTTTCGTCCTTATTAGATAAACTTGAGCTTGTCTCACGGCAAACGAAAGTCCATGCTTCTGCTCTGCAGACTTTCGCCGATGTTTCCAGTTTTAAATCATTTTAAAAAGGTTTATTTATTAATTTCGTTTAGTGGATCCTCAGAATAGTCTTGCTAAAAACTGATAATATTACAGTGTAAATTTAGTTACAAACAATAATTTTAAAACTTCTAGCAAAAAATAGTTCCGACATAAAGTATAAAAGTCTATTTAAAAGGTTTAAATTATGACTGTATTAATACTTAGCTGATTTTAAGTAATTTATAAGACAAATTTTCTAAAACAAAAACATTTAAGATAATGGAAATTTTTTTCTTGAAAATAAATTAAATAAAAAGCACATTACAAAATACGACAAAAAACGACAACAATAATACTAAAAACACGCTATTTATAAAGTTTAAATTGTGAAAATCTCTATTTTCTGCAAATATTTGCTTAGTTCTCAGCACAAACAGGGTTGCTGAAGAGGTGATCATGAATAGATGACTGTTCGCCTTTAGTCTTCACGTCGTCATTAAAAATAAACCTTTTTAGCTTTTTCGTGACATGCTGCTCTCGCCTGACGTGGAAACGTTCAGATGTTCCACCTACGTAGTCATTTCCGCAATGACATTTAAATATGTATACTACATTTCTCAAATTATGGGTAGGTAAGGCATCTTTCGCAGTTCCGTTAAGCGGGCAGTTGGTGTTGTACACAACACGTAGCGAAACGCTGTTAAAGGTGGATTTTATAGCTAATGAAGCTTGTTTAGCCAGTCTTATTGAGTTTTCACCCATATGAGGAAGGCGGAGGTAGACTGGGCAAGGATGTGGGCCGAAAGAGGGTAAGCGGTTCATTTTGGACTGAGTTGCCTTAATTGTCTTCTTGATGACTGTTTCCGGGTAACCTAATGAGAGAAAAAGCTTGTAAATGTTGTCAAATTGTAGACCGAAACAGTCGGCTGTGCAAATTTTAATAGCTCTGTTGGTTATGCATTGTATGATCTTCAATTTTTGTTTGGTGGGGCAAAACAAATTTTAGGAAATGTAGTGTGGACTAAAATTTTCTTTTTTGTACACAGAAGTAGAAAAGGTGTTGTTGCTGTTTCTAGTAATGTTAATGTCTAAGAAGTGAATTTTACCGAAAACATCTTCTTCAACGGTAAAAACTATGCATTTGTGCATCTTATTTAGCAAAGTAAAAAAATTATTGACAATGTTTTTTAAAGGGAAAATAGCAAAAACATCATCGACATACCTATAAAACAAAAGTGCCTTACTGTTATCTAATAAAAGACGACTATTTTCATAGTAACCGCAAAAATGTTAGCAAGCACAGTGGGCTGGCAAGTGGCCATTGACTATTTTTGCGACTAAACAGTTAAAGCAAGATTTTTATTTAATTGTTTAGAGCGGGGTTTCGTATTTTAAAAACTGGGTTTATTTCTGTTCTGCTTAAAGTATACTAAAAGTTATGTAAGCTTAAATGTAGCCAAAGTTTGCTTTTTTTAAGTTTAAAAAAGCCTCGAAAAATGCTTAAATTTTTGTCAAAATTAAGGTCTACATCTACTGTTAAAAAACACCTTAAAAGCTTTTATACAAATACTTTTTTTTAAGTTTTTTCATTTCTTTGGTTTAGTGTTAATTGAAAAAAGTCAAAATTCTTAGAATATTTAAATGTAAAAGTATATTATTTCTCATTACAAAATCATCTATTCTCGTCGAAAATTCATTGATGATTTTCAGGCAATTTAGGGTATTCTTTAGGGTTAATTTTCTCAATTCGCTACCGTACAACCAACATACTTTTTTTTTTATAATTTAGTAAAAATGACAAGGATTTTATATACAAATTTACAGACAAAGCTATCATGTGGAATATAACTATTTTTTTAGGTTTTTACAGGCGATATTTCTGTTAAAAAATTTGATATAATATCCCTGGTTTTTCACTATGACGAAAAAGACCATTTTGTATGTTCTAGAAGGTTCTTAATGTGTATAGATTCACTTACTTTTGTTTACAGATCATTTAAGCTCCAAGAATGATGAGAGCAGTTAGTATTGGTCAAAACATGGTAACTTAGCATATGTTTTAGTTATTGAAATAGTTTTTTTTTACTATTTTAGCAAATTTAAGGTATTGTAGTACTGAAGTTATTATAGTAGTTTTTGTAAAAGTAGTGTTTTTATTTATGATACAAGATAGCCAGAGTATTGCATCTGATTAAAACTAATATATTTTTTGTAGATTTATTACTATAACTTATTTAAACCTAGCAGTAATATGGATAATTTGACTAACATCGAAATATACGAACTGTTCAAAAACCACAAACCACAATTTCAAACTAAGCCTAACTTTGACGCTGTTGCTGATGAAGTGATAGACAAGCTTGAAATTTCAAAATCTAGCAAATCTGAAGTTAAAAAAGATCTTGATAAGCTATTCAAAGAATACAAAACTATCCAAAAAAACCATAAACATTACATAGCACAGATAGAAATATAGTCGAGAAAATAGTTATTGAAAAGTCTTCATATTCTAAATTTGGTTAAAAACTTCCCTTAGATGAAGCTGCTCCAAGAACGCAACGGAGACGCCTACTTTCATTTACTAGCACAACAACTGAAATTGCCAGTGAAGAAGGCGTTACACCGTTACAAAATTATTTTGTATGTTTCCATTATTTTATGCCTCATAAATTCTAACAGAAAGATTAATGTAGAGAAATACTCAATTCTATGTCAAAAAACAATGATGCTGGTCATGTCGGTTAAATGAATTCGCTTTACACCAACTGCGCATACTGTTCATGCACATAGTGCTGAACTAATTGACCAAAACAACGGTAGAGGTTTGCTAAATTACACCGAAAGTGGATTGGAAGCTAACAACAAGTTTTTAAGACAGTACAGAATGAACTTTTCAAGGAAAACTTCTCAGTATGAAAATTTTACAGATTGTTTAAATCGATTATGGGACAAGGGTGACTACGATGTTAACAACACTTTAGACAGACTGAATTGCACTTATTGTAAAGAAGTTGGACATACTGCGCGAAGTTGTTTGCAGCTAGATGAAAAAATTTCATCATGTAGTTCAGAATGGGAAGCGTTGTTACATATGCTTTGTGCTACTAAATAGAGTGTTTTATTTATTTTAGAAACTTAATTTCAAAGAATTTTTAAGAACTTACTGTTTAACTTATATTTTCTAGTAAATTTAAAGTACTTTTTTTTAATCACAGGCTAAAATGTTTTGTTTTTTGCACTGTTTTGCAACGAATAAAAATTTTTATTGTTCAAAATGTTTACGGTTTTTTTTCTTTTGATAAACTAGTACAAATGTAACGTTATTAATAATACAAACTTTGATATACACAGAACAGTCTTAAATTAAAAATAAACTGTATTTAGAGTATAGTTTCACCCGGCTTGATATTAAAAATTCATTTATATTTAAACTAAAATGGGAGTAAATGTGACTCTCTTGAGGTAGCCAATTAGTATTTTCTTTTTTTTTAAGTTTCTTTCTTTAAAGTTTTATTAGAAACTAAAATTTTAACTATTTTAAAAATAAAAACAAACATTATTCATATTGTAACACTAAGTGTAACTTTAAATTGTATTATACTGCTTTCTATGACAGTTTTATGTCAATGGCCGCTTGATCCCCGTTTTCAGCCCACTGTGGCAACTTGGATTATTCACAAGGTGTTCTGCTATCGCAGATTTTTTTATTGCATTTTTGACTGCAATATTCTTTTCGTCATTTTTGTCTTTAATATACGAAGTGATACACTTGGGAACATGTTCCTTTATTCTAGTTGTGAGGTGCCGAGAAGTCTGACCAATGTAACTGCTGTCACAGCAGCATTTAAACTTGTAAACTACAAGACTCTTTTCTTGAGGTGTCATTAGGTCTTTTCCCGACGTTGAAGTATTGGTTTTGACATGAAATAGAACCCTAGGATTTACCGCTGGATATGTTTTACTTGTTATATCCACTATTTTCTTGTAATTAGTTTCCATTAAACACCAATATATGGAAGTTTTAACAATATTGGGCATTTATCCGGTCCATAAGGTTTGGCTACATTTGAATTGGTAGATTGTGACTTTATTACTCGGTTTACCAGCATTTCGGGATACCCATTAAGTTTAATAATTGACTTTATATTGTTAACTTTAGCGGATAAGTATTCTGGTGAGCAGATTTTTTGTGCTCTGCTGTATAGAGTCTTAATCAGACCAATTTTTCTACGTTTACTACTTGTTGTGTTTTATTTTGTTGTTCAATTGTAAATTCCCTGAAGAGAATTCGACGAAATATATTGGAATGAAAAAAAGTTGAGTGTTCTTTTATTCATTGAAATTTATAAAATAAAGTCTGATGTTTAAATTATTAAAAAATTACTTAATTGATTTCTAAAATATATATAGCTTTACATATGTAATACAAAATTAAGTTAAGTTCGTCTTATTTCTATATGCATTCGTCTTGCTTTTTTAAAATACTAATCTGTAGGTTAAAAATTTTGTATATTTAAACAAATTTTCTTTCTGTTTAATTTTTGTTTTTATTGCTTTAAAATCTTAAGAAACAGCTGCTTTTAAAGTCCTGCTAGTAAAATCTTTATTTAGAATTATTTCAAGACGATACTTTCAGAACGTTGAAACTAATTATTTTATTACTTAACTCGTTAGACATAATAAGTATTAAGTAATTAAAGATTATTTAAATGTAAATTTTAAACGTTATATGACAATTAATATTCGAACAATTCAAAATCCGACAATTAAATTTCTTGAAAAATTATTTAAAAGACCACATCTCAAAAAGTTAACAAAAGTTTTAATCATACCAATTCGATCATCAGACCACAAGCCTTCGGTAGACTGAAACCGGTTTCGTCCTGATTAGGATTCACCAGTCAGTCACAACCGATTGTAGATTGATGACTGCAAGTTTTTCGGTTGTGTCTGACTGATAAGTCCTAATCAGGACGAAACCGGCTTAGTTTACCAAAGGCTTGTGGTTTGATGATCAAATTGGTATGATAAAACTTTTTGTTAACTTGAGCTAGTCATACGGCATACAAAAGTTCAGGCTTCTGTTTTGTCGAATTTCGTCGATATTTTTGTTGATTGTATCTCAAAAAGTAATATAAATTTGAAAAAAACGTATGTAGGTCGTCTTACTACCGTTTTTATTTTTTGCAACAAAAACAACTTGAGATAATAAAAAATTACTAAAGATTACTACTATATGTTAAGCTTATTTAACCATATCTCGAAAAACATTAAAATATCTGTAAAAAACATAAAAAATGGCTTGTAGATATTAATAAGACCTACATAATTTTTTTTTTCGAACATAAATAAATTTTCAGCTGTGACCCTTCAAAATTTTTTCTAAGAATTTGAGTTGTTAAAAATTGAATTGTCGTAATTGAAATAGTCGTGCTTCCCTAAAAGTAGTGCCTACAAAGGATTCTGTTTGTATAAATTGTAATTCAATTAGAAAGACTGCCAATATTCGTCATACAACTTCCTTATCATTTAATTATAATTTTGAATGAAAATATCTTTGTTAAGTATTCTTCCCCTTGACTGAACACTTAAATGCCTAAAATGCGTACTCAACAGAATTGCGACTGTATTAAGTTCAATTTTATATATTATATTCAATATAGTTCTAATTATACTAATTTGCTAACTAAAAAATATCGATCGTGCAAAAGTGAAGCTTTATGCAAAAGTTACACATCGTGCTCAAATGACGCTATGCTAAAGTGCCACACCGTGCTAAAGTTTCACTCTATGCTAAAGTGACGACCCGTGCTAAATGTATGCTGTGCTTTTTTGACACCTACTCTAATGAAATAATTTTTTCACATTGTTAAAAGTAAATTATAGTATTGAAACTTAGTTTTGTATACGGCAATAAAATAAATATGATTGAAATGATATGTGACCACCTTTGAAAGCTTTTGTTTATTGAAAACATGATAATCTGCAGCATATAATTATTGAAAAGTAGTTACTTGTGTTACTTAGTCAGGAAAGCTGTTTTTTTTTTCTGCAAGATGGCTAGAAAGGCTGAAAATTTTGATAATTACAAGGAAAGGAATACTGTTTTTATAATAATAAATTTTATATTTCAATAGGTAAAAAATGTTTACATCTTATAGCGTAAGTTAACTAAGTAGTTCATTACCTTTTTTAGCGTAACCTTAATGATAACATTTTTTTACAGTTAAAATACTAAATTAACAAAAACTATTTTTTTAGACAATAAAAAAAAAGACTGTTCATAGCTAGATTTTTTATGATCTTTTTTTTAGGTAGTTGAGCATCTAACTTTTATCTGTAGCAGTAAACTAAATTGTATCTAGTTTAAGCAGTCTTATCAAAATAATAGCAAACGTTGCTTTGTATAATGTTTATAATTTAGCGTTTAGTAAGTTTGCTAATAGATATAATAACAGTCTGGTTTTAAAGTTACTAGTACTAAATAATTTTTTAATATAAACAAGTCCTGGACAAAACATTCCGTTAAGTTTGGAGTATAACTTGATAACTGAATGCTTGTTTCGTACACCAGGTCCTAAGAACAAACTTTTTCTACGTTTTTTTGTTTTTCAATAAACGATCTAATAAGGTATAATTCAACAAGTATTAGGAGAAAATAAAATGAAAAAAGAAGAGTTTAAGTCACTTTATCGAGTTGGTAAAATTTCAGATAACATAATCAGACCAATTGTAGTCAAATTAACCAATTTAGCATCCAAACACAGACTGTTAAGACTGAGAGATTTGAAAATGTTTAACGGTGAAATTGAATCAAAAATCTACATCAACCCTGACAGAACTTTCTTGGAAATTGAAGCTTTCAGAACATTGAGAAAAGAAGTTAAAATAAAGCAAGCCATCGCTGATGAGAAAAAATTGGACATAAAATATGTTATAAGGAACAACAAGATAGTTGAACTGACAAAACAGCCCTTTCGTTACCGCTCCCAGGACATCTGGGATTAGTGGAGGAAATCGTGAGTCAACGGGTATAAATTTATTAAGTGATAGGATTAATTTTAACACTAACAAGTTTTCCTATATAAATAGTAACAACAACTATTTAAAAGTTTGTTACACTAATATAAGATCTGTTTTAAATAAATTTTATATTTTAGAGAACTATATAAATTTGAATAACATTGATTTATTTTTTTTGACTGAAACATGGTGGACTAATAAGGTCAACGATGCCACAGTGTGTCCTTTTAACTATAACATTTACCGAAGTGATAGGTCTAGTAGGGGTGGAGGTGTTGCTATTCTTTTCAAAAATTCGCTTAAAGTTATTAAAGTTAAAAACGATTCTATCTCTACTAGCAACATCAATTTTGAATACCTATGTGTAGATGTAATTTTAAAAAAGATGAAATTAAGATTTTGTTGTGTCTACCTTCCTCCACTGTCTGCGAGATGCGCACTGACTGTTCAAAATGTAATTAAAATGATTAAAATAGTTTTTCCAAAAGAGTGTTCTTTTTATGGTCTTGGTGATATAGATTGCCAAATATAGATTGGAGGATTCCTAGCACAGATTTCAATAAACCCCATGAGTGTTTTCTTAATTTTTGTACAGACAATTTTTTAACCCTAGTAATTGAAAATCCAACCCATAAGAATGGTAACATTCTCGATCTCATAATTTGCAATCATTTTAGTCTAGATAGAATCATATCACACTCAACTAATTTTCCATTAACGAACACTTGTGACCATAACTGTAAATTGACTTTTAGTTTATTTAAGTTTTTTAGAAAATCAATGTATAACAGTTTATTTATTTTATTAAAAGAGAAAAAGAAGATCTGAGCATTTATTATTTATAATGCTATTACTATATTATTTTATGAAAAAATGATGTTTTGTATTTATCCGGAAGTGTTTACAGAAAAATTGTGCCGAACATGTCCGGATAAGTGAATAAGCACTGTACTAATTTTTCAAAAATCAAACAGTTTCTTAAATTTCTTTAAAAATCTTTAAAAAAATTTCAATAACTTGCACTGAAAAATCCTGACACTTGTTAATATTTTTATTTTGTTGAAAGAAAGACTACAGTATCATAAGTTTATTAGGAAAGATATTAACAATTTAATAAACTACTGAAAATAAAATTAATAATTCACATATTTTTAAATAATTGTACTGACATTTTTTCCAATATCGCCAAAAAAATGATGCATACAGATCTTGAGTTTTTTTTTAATTTACTGGCTTTAATTTTTTATATACCGAAACTAAACAACTTTAATCGTTTTATAATAACTAAGTAAATAATTCTACAACGATCGCCAAAAATTCACAAAATTAATTCTAAACTTAGACCGTTTTCCAAAATTTTTAAACCCCTACATTAACACTTGATCTAAATTCCGGTTAATTATCTTTAGATGGTAAACACATTATATGTGGGTTTAGTTGATTGTATTAGTTTTTTTTATTTTGAAATTAGTTTTTTTTAATTGTATACTGTTTATTGTTATGAAAAGAAAACTATAGACTTGATAAAACCAAATTAATTTGTGTTTAATGTTCTTAAAAACAAACTTAAATGCTAAAAAGGAACATTATGCAGTTTGTGTTAATTTAGTAAAATTTTACAAATGTTTTTGTCTTGTGGAACTTTTACACTTGCTCCAATAGTTTTGTTAAAATACTGTATCAATTTGTGCTTTTTACCCTATGTTTAGTAGTAGTAATTTTCTTCTAACGTCAAAATAGTTATTAAATTTATTTTTATCATGATTTCTTTTAAGACATGCACAACAGAGAGTTTAAAATTTTGTGTACACTAGATAAGTATTTACTTGAAACTACTATAAAACGACTACTATTGTGATTCAATTACTTAAAACTTAAAAAAGAACTGGTTAAAAAGATTGAATAAAAAAATGGCTAGAAATTTATTTTATAAATGTTTTGTAAAAATTTGTAAGGTTCAAATTACTCAAATCGGTAGTTTTCATTTAAAATATTGCGGAACTTATTCAAATTATGTTAAATTAAAAATATATTAACATTTTCAAACTGTTATTAATTAAAAATAGTTTTAAAATATTGAACACCATATTTAACCAAATTTTTCTTATCTTATATATAAGTCTTTTAAAATTAACTAATTTAAATTATTTATTAACCAAAAATAAAATATAAATAACTAATTTATTACAACTTAGTACTAAAACTAGTATCTCTTCTTTTCTTAAGAAAAATTGAGTCATGTTTTTGGCTAAAAATATTTATTTAGACGCAAGAATCAAAATAAAACTTGACATACTATTATTAAATATACGTACTTAAATATAATTCTTTTACTTTCTAGTTTATAAAGTTTTACAAAACTTTGATTTTAATATAAGTTTTATAGAATTTTAACAGAAAAAGGCAATTGGATAAATAAAACTTTATCCTTTTTATCTAGATATAATTGTTCTAATAAAAGTGTATTCTTTTAAACAGACAACTACAATACGAAAAGTTTTTTATAATAAGAAAACTTAAATAATAGTTAAATTACTTTCAAATAATTTATTCCAAAAAACATTTTTAAAACCACAAATATAATTTTGAAAATCGTCGTGTTTACCTTTTCTTAATCCTATTTCCGGATTTATTTTTTTGTTCCTGATTTAAAGATTCGACAGGTTTAAGCCACTCAATGGGGTTTTTACTGTACACTGACCATGGAGGTATGGTTACCTGTGACAATATAAATATATATTATACAAGTTACTTTCTGGGTAAACATATTTATTTTATAACAACTTACAAAAGATTACATGCTAATAAGTATACATTTACTTTGAACTTTTACTGATGTATATAAAAACAAGTACTATTTAAAATAGGTTGCTTTATATATCAAATTATCAAAAAATCACAAAAAAAAATTTAAGAGTTTAAAAATTAAAAATTTCCTTTTTTTTTACTAAGAAAAAAAAAACTATTACAGTTATAAATAATAAAATAAGCACTATATAGAATCGTTCGACTATCAACAACATTCAATGTGACAATCTGCAACCTTGTTTCGCCTTTATTTAGAATCAGTACCAGTCACAATGAACTGTTGCATCAATCAATACCAAACTTCAAGTACTTTAGCACTGAAGCGTCCGTTTATGATTACGGCCACAAAATTAACACAAGTAAATCATTCACAACTCAACGTCTTAGACATTGTCAGTTTAAATGTGAGATTGTAGTTTACACTAGTTTGATAAATTAACTAGTAGTTATTTCGGCTATCGAAAAGTACTTAAGAACATTTGGTTTTGACTGATACAACAATACATCGTGACTATGTCTTCCTGATAAAGTCCTAATAAGGACAAAAATAGGTCACAGATTGTCACATGGACTATTTTTGATGGCCGAACGTTGCAGTCTAGTGCTTATTGAATGGTGGAGTAACATCTCAGTTTTGCTGAAGACAGCCTAAATAACTACTAGTTAATAATTATCATAAAAAATACCTTTTAAATATCATTTCACACGTGTAGTCATTTTTATATAGGTAGGTGTCAAAATAACACGTCTAATAAATTCAAATTGATATGTCGAATAAAATTAAGATTTTATCAAATAATAACTTTAAAATTGAATTTAAACAGCAAATTTTAAGTTAAGCTTTAATTTTAGCATAGTTAAAGCTTTTTTTTTTGTTAAATATTTTTGCTCATTCGTTTTAATACTTCTGAACATATTATAATTAAAATCTTATATAAACACAAAAAACAATCATGCAAAATGAAGCCGTACAAAAACGTCGCTCCGTGCTGAAGTGATACACTGTGCAAATGTTACGCATTCCCTTTTTGTATGGTTGATTTTTGTAAAACCAAAATCAAATATTTCAAAATTATATAAACTTAACTTAGAATTAAAGAAATATTTAAATTAAATCAAAGTTAAGCTTTATCAAACTTTTATTGAATTCAAATTAAAATCAAATTAAAAAGTATTGATCAACCGGATCTAGATAATGCAAAACTTTATAAACTATCAATGCTAAACTCAGGGAACTCGTACATAAAATTTCGCAATTTTATTCTGATACTTCAAAAGTTAAGTTAATTTGATAGGCTTCGACAACATTGGCGCAGAAAGATTGTCTGCCAGCTTCAACTGGACGGATTAGGTGCCAGATTTAACCAAACCTTACCCAAATTCTAACCTAACATTTCCGGTTTCACTTTTTCTTTTTATTACCCGTAACATTTTCCTTAACCGGTATTAGTTTGTAACTTAAATTTAGCTTTTTTTTTCTTAATTCACCATCATGACATTTTGTTATACACGGAGAATACTCTTAATATTGTAACAAACAATATTTAAAATAAGTTTTTCAAACAACTATCGACATATATACTTGATCTGCATTTAATAACTTTACAAACCTATTATTTTACAAACAGCAGTGGAGTTTGATGACCCGTTTAGCAGTTTCATAATCCCTTTTTTTATTTTACAAACTTCATTAAATCTGAAAAAACATATCAAAAAAGCCAGATTTATTTAAGGGTTGTCAAATTCATTTGAGAAATTTCTTTCAGTTTTTTTTTTTTAAGTACACGTTTTTGGTCTATTTTTAGTTCTAAAGCTTCTTAAGTTCAAGGTTAAAAACTGTGCTAAATAGTATATCAACATTTAAAACATACTGTATAGCTACTTAAAACATGTTTAAAAATATTTTAAATGGTGAAAAATATATTTATCTATTTGGTAGATTTTTGTGTCAAATTAAAATTTTACTGCTTCATGTAAAAATTGCTTAAATTTTAGGTTTTTTCAGGTTTTTAGTGAGTTTTGTTCAAAATTCTAAATTTTAATTTCAAAACTTCTCAAATTCCAGATATTTCCAGGTTTTTCCAACCCTGTGTGTATCATATGTTTTTATTTATTCAAGATGGTTTACTACTACTAACTCGCGTTCATTTCAAACTAGATTATTTTACACTCGATTGTTTTTAAACTTAATCATTTTAGACTTTATCACTTCTTAAACGTTTTAATCTTAATCGGTAAAAGATTTATTTATTGTCTTTTACCGTGCAACAATTAACACATTGTCCAATAGGCAACACAGCTGGTAGGCTTGTATTGAATACGAACAACGAAAACATCAGCAAAAGTCTACAAACAAGCTTAAGCCTGGACTATGCTGACGTCACTGATCAACACCGGCAAACGGTTGCTTCATGTTTTATTATAATAAAATATTTGTATATAGATAACTACAAGTCTATCGGTTGTGGCTGACTGATAAGTTCTAAGAAAGGCGAAACCGGTTTATGTCTATCGAGGGCTTGTGGTCTGATGATCTCATTGGTATGATTAGACCATGATAAACTTCAGATTTTGATTCAAAAATACTTAAAACAAGCTTTCTATTAAAATATACTACTTTTCAAAGTTTTTGCCATTTTTTTGAAATTGGGCTTCAGGTCTGATGGTTGAATTGGTATGATCAAACCTTATGTTAACTTAAGCTTGTCTCATACAAAAGTTCAGGTTGGGATCTGCAGACTTTCGCCGATGTTTTTGTTAACAAGTTTATTATTGTCCATATTTAACTATAAATTAGTTAGGAAATTTATCATTAAGCCACTTTTTTTTTTGAAAAACACTACATAATTATTTGTCGTAACTAAAAAAGATTGCTTAATTTACTGAAATGTAAACAGCTTATTTAAATAAAGATGTGCAAATTTAATATCTTCCTTACAACCAAACCTTAAATTTTTTTTAGATAGTTCTTAATTCAATTAGATAAAATTTTAGATATTTTTTTAGATAGTTCTTAAATCCGTTTAAATTTTAACTGTAACATTAACTTAATACAAATTAGATTTTAAATTTCCAGTGACTTTGATTTTGTTAATGTTTTGTTGATACTTGGTTTAAAATTCCAATTTTAGATAGGTTTTAATTCCATTTAGATAAATTTCAGTGTATAAGTATCTTAAAACTTTTATTTTTAAAAGCTCTTAATTCAGTTATTTTTTTGACTCATTAAATTAATTATATTTAATCCGTTTTAAAATTAGTGCTAATTTTACCTAATTCTACACCAATAAACTTGAATTTTCGAATATATAACATTTTAGTTTTTGTTTAAATTTTCATGTATAAGTTTCAAAATAATATTATAGATTAGCAACATTGTTGTGTGCAGTTTACTATTTTATTTTACTTGAAGAGGTCGCAATTTTTTTGTCACCGAAACCTGGTTGTAAATAAAATATTCTATTTGCACACCTATATTTAGAAAAACACTACATAAATACCGACACAAAAATCAAAGGTGTCTAACTACTTTAAAAACTAAACTAACATTTCATAAACATTTGCTACAAACGTCTACAAGCATACCTGCTCTGTAGAGCAGCGAATCTCCTACTTTCGAGATAATTCTTGTCAAATACTTTGAAGATTTGCCGACGATAAAAAAAAATAATCTTATTGCTATTTTCGATTGTTAGTATAAATGCTTACCGTGTCAGATCTCAAACATTGAGGATAATGTCAATGTTCTAGAGAGGTGTGCTCGAGGTGAGCTTTACAGCTTAGAATTGATAATAATCAAACTAGAAGTTAGGAATCAAACGGGAATATAGATCAATTAAGTTTTTTTCGTTTTAAATTTTGGTTAGAGCTTGTTGATTATAACATTTTTTAACTACGTCAGGACCAAATACTATTCAGTTTTAAAGACCCTTTTTAAACAATAATTCTACTTTAAGTCAAACCAATAAGACAAAAAGTTTTAGATAAACATTTCAATGCAAAAAGTATTGATTTTAAGTTGCAAATGGTTTTATAATACAACAAAATTTCTTCTGAGGATATAATACAAATTGAAATCTTTGATAGTATCTAATACTGTGATTTGTTTATGATTGATAGTTTACTTTGCTTGTGTCTCCTAAAAGATTTTTTTTAATAAGACTATTTCGTAAAACATAGACGTTTTGTTTCTAAAAAAAATAGTTTTTCAATTAACTGGATCCAATATATCACTAACAAAACTCAATCTAAATTTGAAAAAGAAATATATTTACTAAATTTATAAAACTAATAAAACTAAATTTAGCTAAAAATTAAAATAAGTTTAAAAAATTTGCACGTAAAAAAGTGAAGAACCGACAAAAATGTTATTAGTACATAAATGATGATTGGCTTACAAGTAACGTTGAGCAATTTGGACTTCTTGAATTTTGCATGTATACATATCATAATTACAAGAATTTGTACATGTGGTAATTATTGCACGGATATGACTTATACACCGGTGACATTTTTGCGTGTATCATCATTTTTACATCGATGACACTTTTGTACACTTAATTATGTTAATCAGTAATATAATTCCAAAAAAAAATGTATCGATTTAATACTAAACTATACTCAAAATATAATTAATTCTTTTAATAAAACTTTAATCGTAAAAAAATTCATATAACATTTAAAAGCAAAAGTAACTGCACCTTTTATCTCTCATTCTTATTGAAGAATAAATTAACAGCATATATTTTAAGATTAAAATTAAAATTGAAAAGATAATTTAAAAATAACATTAACTTTTACACGTATTTTATAAACCTATTTTAACTAAACATTTTAAAACTTATACTATACTTTATTCTTGTTTTTTTCTCTGACGTATTATTAACATTAAAATATAATTGTTGGAAAAACAAAAGATTACAATCAATGCAAACGTGATATCGTGCATGATGAACTAATTCCCGTACTGTTTGTACAGCCAAAAAGGCTAAGAAATTTTAAGGTTTTAAACAACTTTTTAAAATAGATGTATAAGTTGTTATTTTGAGATCATTACTTATATCATAAAAAACTAAAATTCTAAGTTCTAATAACTAACTAAAACACAACTAACAATAGAAGAGATTAGAAAACCAGCAAATACTATCATCATTGAATGTGATAGCTGTTCAGTGATATATCCAATAAAAAATCCAAACAACTGTTAGTTAATAATTTCTATTTACTAAAACATATACTTCTAGTTAAACTTTAAAACTTATATTTAAATTGGGTATACTAAGTGATAGCTCAAAATTTACAAAATAGAAAGTAATAATCATAGCAGTTACATACATTATTTAATAAAATATAATACTTCTTTAAAGTTATCGTTTCTACTTGCTTACCGTAATTAAATAAACACTATTTTTAAACTTACTCTAAGTTATACAATACAGTTTTTATGTTATAGCCATAGGGAATCCGACATTTTCTTTTTACAAAAACTAACATTGGCCTTTATATGAAAGCAAAAACTACATACTATAAATAATTTTCACAGAAAAAACAAATAATTAACTTCTGAGATTCTGAGAGTCAGTTGAGTAAAAAATTTCCTATATCAACGCATGGCGGAGAAATATTTTATTATCAATTTTCCGCAGATTTGAAAAATTCAACTAAAAATCTATCTCCTTCTTTTTTTATCAGTACATTTAAGAAATGTTCTTTAAATTAATCAAAAAATCCCATTGTAACGATTTAGAAAAAACTAAAATTAAGAATTTTACAATCAAAAAATAAAAAAAATAAAAATATTTTAACAATAGGATTGTTTATTTTTATTTTGTTTATTGTACAATGTTGGACTCAGGCATCAAAATCTGAGCTACTTAAACAGGACACACAAGAATAAAACAAAGCAAATTAAACTCATATTCAACAATTTCAAATATGTATTTATAAAATAAACAAAAACAAATTTATAAACAAGTAAATAATAAACTTTAACCATATATTTTTTAAAATAAAATAAATAACTTAATAAAAAAAAATTTCAAATTAAAAACATATTCATATTAAAAAGTACAACTAAAACATAATTTCCTAGAATGATTGTTTATAAAACATAACACAATTTGTATAAAATTAATAAAAGTAAAATAAGATGTAAGGTTAAAAGGCGTTAAATCATGGAGATCCTGATAAGCTAAGCTTATTGGAATATATACCACAAATGTTTTTGTGAGCTTTGATTCTTAGAGCTTTTTTAAGACTCCGTAGATCTGTTCTTAAATTTATTTGAGAACAGTGAAACGCCATTAGTCGGAATAAAGTTTTTACACAAAAACATCTGTGGTAAAAGTAAAATAATTAGTTTGTAGGGGGAGGTGTATGGAAATAAAAATAATTAATATTATACATAGAATATTAGATCAGTAGCTTATTTAAATGTGATAAAAGTTTTACAAAATACTTTAGGCTATAGGGGTGACATCCTTGATTTTTAAAAATTGATCTTATTTGTAGAGTTTTATCTTAGCTATCAATCGTTTTTAATTGCTTGAAAAAATTCATAGTAAGTTTTGAGATATAAAAAATCATAGTTAGTGAACTCCATAAGTTTCTTTATAGAAGGAGAAAACTAAAAACTAAAGAAAAAAATATTTCACTAAAAATATATCTACTTCATTTTTTAACCAATGTTCTTCAAACTTTACAGTAAGTCTATTACTAATATTTAAATCGATTTAAAGTAGGGGTAGCGAGTACAGTAAACATTTTTGGTCAAAATGTAAAATTCATATTTGGAAATATGATTCGGATATATTTAGGCTTCATTACGAATAACTAAATAAATAAAATTTGCAAAAAAATGTTTTCACCCCAAAATCACTTTGGTTTTTTGACTTAAACAGTAATGAAGTCACTTAAACATGTGCTAGACTTATAATTTGTTTCTTTTAGAAACAAAAGCTTATACTTGATGACATATATTTAAAGGCATTTAAACTGCTTTAGATGTATTGTGATGTTAAAATCAAACAAAAAGTGCAAACTTTGTCTGTAAAATAATGCTTTTTGAAAAAATTGAAACATAGCTGGTTGTTTAATCTAATTTAAAAAAAATATTGTATAATGAACCTTTGTAGTACAGTGCTTATTTTTTTATCCGGACGCTCACTTATCCGGACAGTTTTAGTCAAGAAAAAAAATCTAAAAAAATACAATATTAAATACTAACATTTTTGTGTGATATAAATTTTTAATTTTTCATGCTGTAAGAAAATGTTTAGTGCATGGTTGCCACTGATTAGGCTGAGAAAAAATTCCTGACTTTTCCTGACTTTTCTTAATTAAACTCCTTAATTAAACTTATTCTAAAATACATAATCTAACACTTGAAACTATATAAAGCTTTCAATCTAAATTTAATACAGGTTAAAAGCAACAGTTTTTTGCTGAATTCTATCATCTAACTTCCAGTACATCACTTGAACCATCTGTGTATGATTGATGTTTGTAATAAACAGCTCTATCAGCAAAATACTTGTATTATTACCTTATAAACACAGCTTGTCTGAAAAAAGATAATTTTTTAGCATTTCCTAGTATAAACGTATCTAGATAAACAAACGAAATATAAGGAACTTATACAATTGAAACCTTGAATAGTTAACGAACTTTCACAACTAAAATCTTAAAACAATAACAAATTTTTACAGTTGAAACCTTTAAACAACAAAGAACACATTTTTTTAGAACTTTCTAGCATAAATGTATCTAAAATAAACGAAACGACATATTAGGAACTTTTACAATTAAAACCTTAAATCAATAAGGAACTTTTACAACTCAAACCTTAAAACATAAACGAACTTTTACAGTTAAAACATTAAAAAAATAAAGAACTTAATCAAATACTATTTTTTTTAAATGTATGTACTAAAATTTATTATCTCCGTCTTTGTATTAGCACTTCAACCTCTTCATCTAATGAAGATATGGTTTCCGTCATCTGAACTGCATTCCGCTTCATTTTCTTGGCAGTTAAAATCATTTGCTTCATTTTATTTATTTCGCTCTCATTTGCTGCCCCTACACTTGTTGAAGAGAATCTTTTCTCTAAATCAAGCCACAACTTATGGGCTTCATTTCTATTCTTTTGGCACTCGTTTATTTTACTTTCATTTATAAAACATTTCCTCTCATTATTTAGTATAAAATTCGTAACAAATAAATATACTCTTATTTACTTTAAAAACTTATTTTAAACTACAAAAAATACAAATAATAAGTAAACTTAATCTTGGCATATACCTCTCTCGTAACTTATTTTACAAATTTAAACAACTTTGAAAAAGTTATAAAGAGGTAAAGTATACACATTAACTTGTTACACAATATACTAAACTAACTGCTTAGTTATAAAGAACTCAATTATTTACTTAAACAAAAAACACTTTGATTCTAAAATTATGCTAGATAAACTTTTGTGTATATATCACAGTTTCACTATGGTAGAGTCCTTGCTACAGATCATCAATACTAAAAAGCTTACAAAATCTGCTTGTTCAAGTAGGGTACTTGTTCAATATATTAAAAGAAAATTGTTGGAGTTTTGTTGAGGATATTTTACTAGTTTATACCAGATGAAGGAATTGGAAATAAAATTAAATATTTTTGTAAATTTCTAGGAAAATTTTGGAATTTTTTTTCTGACTTTAAAGGATTTTTAATTAATTTTTACCATTTGAAGGCTTTGGAAAACAAGGAATTTAGTAAATTTAAACTAACAAAATCTGACTTTTTTTTAATTTTATCAAATTTCCTGACTTTTGTCATTTTTTTTAATTTTTCCTGACTTTTCCTGATTTCCTGACTTTTCCTGACCAAGTGGCAACCCTGTTAGTGTATCTTTATATTTTGCAACTTAGTTTATTATTATGAAGTAATAATACTACTAAAGCTTACACCAAACTTAGTTCAAAACTAGAGATACGATTACATATTTTTCATTTTGATCAATTTTTTTGTTGTTCAAATTCAACTCCTATGTAAACTGTATGAGACCTTAAAATGTTCAACTTTTCGGCGAAAAATATTTTTTCGTTTAGCAATCATCACAAAAACACATTCTACGCGTTTTGAGCAACTTGAAGGAAGTTTCAAGGAGGTAATTTTTCGTTTTCTCAAAAATAATTAAAAATTAGCAAAAAATTATAAAAAAGTACAGAAAATCAAAATTTTCTCCATGAAAATTTTTCCCAGTTGTCTTAAAACGCGTAAAATGTGTTTTTGTGATGGTTGCTAAATGAACAAAAAATGTCAGCCAAAAAGTTGAACGTTAATTTTTAAGGTCCCATACAACTTACATAGGGGTTGTTTTTAGAAAAATGTTTAGTGCCCTACAGTTGTAAAAGCAAGAAACTAATACTTTTTGTGTTGTTTATTTATGTGATTCCCTAAGCTGAAAAAAAAATATTGGAAATTCTAGGGTCGGGCAACAGATGCATCCTAATACTCATAAAGATACAAAAAACTATCAATTAAGTTTTTTTAGAAGACATCCACTCTACTAATAATTCTATTCTATATGATTTTTCAGTAAAAAACAAATATACTTTTTATTAGAAACATTCCATTCCCTATCAATTTTACAATCAAGAATGGATTCTAAATTCAAGTTTAGCAAATCACATTTAGGTAAGTGTTTTTACTTTTAATTTTTTTCCATCTTGAACTTCCATGAGGTGGTCCATCTTGTAATTCCCATCATCATTTTTACTTTTTCAAGTAGAAGTATATCATGTGTCTAATGACCCTTCACTAATTATGGCATAATATTGCCCTACTGCAACATCTTCATTTTTTTTCTTTCTGTTTATTCGGGGAAGAACTCTTACAATCAATACTGCATTAGCGGTTGTTATTTAAGAACACAGAGCACTCATCATCTTGTGAAAGAAGAGCACACAAGTTTAGAAATTTTTTCTTGTGAGTACTACCATTTCCTTTAAACATTTCTGGATTGTATAGCACTTCAGATTAGTGTGACTCTCTTCTCATAACTAATAATAACTTCATTTTGATCAGGATGAGATTTAAAAATAGAATGCACCACACTCACTACAGGCCCACACCAACTTATACACAGTTTGAGACCCTTCCGCACGTATTGATCTCTTTTCTTCTCCTTTTCAATTATTTCTTTGATCTGTTGGAGCTTTAAAAACTTATGTTTTGCTTACCACCTTTTGTTTGTTCGTAAATTCTACCACTGCTATTGGCTTTACTAATCCAGCAAGGCGCCTATCAAACTTCAAGTTATTGGTTAGGAGTCCGTCCAGTTCTTCATTAATAAGTTGAGCTCATTAGCACATAGAGAACTTTTTCATATATAGACGAACAAAACTTTTCAAATCCATATTCTCTACCTGTTTGGCAATCGAAAATTTGGCAAAAAGACGCATCTTGTTAAGAATGTGACAACACAACTCTGAAGTTGGCTTTAAAACACGTTAATATGTGGATAAAGTACAATATAGCCATCCAAAAAGTTCATTATTTCATTGCTGAAATCATTATATAGCTTTGGAAATACTTTGAGAAGGTCTTGTTGAGAGCTAAGCTCAACAAAGTGTAAAAATGGTTATGTTACTTTCTGAGTAAAGTAATAAGTGCTTTAAGTTCAGTGACTAGAAATTCAGAGTCAAGCAGTACTTTGATGACTTCCACATGCTGGTTGCTTTGTTGTGTTTTACTTATAAGCATTCGAATAAATGGAGGGCTTTGCAAAATAGATGCAGCAGAATACCCAAGTTTTGTAAACCTGTGTTTGTAATAAATTGCAAAGCAATTAACTTGGTTAGAATGTATTTTGTACCTATAACAGCATGGAATTAAAATGACATTATATTAGTAAAAAATTTCTGGTTGACTGACTCCACATAATTGTTTTTCAAAATTAAAAAAACTTAAATTAAAAAAAAGCAGAATAATTTTCTTTTTATATTAGAAAAAAGTACCATTTTACAGACGAAATTAGCATTTTTGTATTATTATGACATCATAAAACATCTAAAGCAGTTTTAATGCCTTTAAATGTATGTCATCAAGTATAAGCTTTCATTTAAGATATAAATTATAAATCTAGGACATGTTTGAGTGACTTTATTACTTTTCAAGACAATTTGGGGTTCAAATCTGTTTTTTTTTTTTGCATTTTTTTTTTCATATAATTTTTCTTAATGAACCTTAACACATCTGAATCATATGTTTAAATGTGTCCAGCAAACATCACTAAAGTACTCCCTACCCTTATTCAAAGAAGGATTTTTTGAATAAAAACTTAATTGATTTTTTTTTGTTTTGTCTAAAACTTATATTTTTTTATACTTTTAAAAACATAATTATAAAAGTCTTAACTATATAAGCAGCACTGTTTCCTAAAAGTTTTAGGTCTCTAGCTCAAAAAGTAAAGAAGTAGATATATATTTAGTGAAGAAAAAAAACTCTGCAGTAAAGGAATAGGTTTAAATTGGAATATTTTTACAAAATTTTCAATATTTAAAATATTAAACTAATTTTTTAAATTCTATAAAAACTGGCTTGCAGTTTATACTTAAAGCTTTCATTTAAGGCCAATGTTTTTTTTGATAGGAGATCTCCTATGATTGCTTTTTTTTTTGTTAATAATGGAAAATAATTTATTTTTACTGATACTTTTAATATTTAAATTAATTCTTTTGAGTTTTTAACAAAATTGTTCCACTCTCCCACACAATAATACATCTTGTGGTAAATTTGTTCTGTTGAAAAACTAATTTTGCCACTGACCAATTTTAAAATATTGTTTTTATGTGATTTTTTTATTATTTCCTCTCAATTCATAATATTTTTAAATATTCCGGGAAAAACTGAAAAACTGATTTAAAAATATCAAAATTTAAATTAATAGTTTTATTATAAGTTAATAAATCATACTCCCATCTTCTATATTTGCAAGATTTTAAACCAAGTACAATTTATCTTTCATTATATAATATATTGGGCCTAATTTGGGTAATGAACTTAAGCTTAAGACAAACCGATATTTTCAATAATTTTTATAGAATAGTATCTAAATCAGTTTTAAAACTTTTTAACAATTAATATAATAAAATTTGTGCGACTTTATATAAATGATTTATGTTTTTAATCCATTTTAAATTTTCTGAGATACATATTTTTTACTCTTTAAAAACTTTATTTATTGGTAACTAAGTGTTATTGATTAAAAATCAAGCCGGCAACGTTAGTTTTTGCTAATTATCAGAATTTTACTTTTTTTAGGATTTAAATTAAGTTTTTTTGCTTTTAACCTGCAATAGTAAATATTTTTTATAGACAATGGTAAATAAACATTTGGCTTACTAAAGACTGTTGCATCCATTGTGTTGCATTTTAGGATGATCTATAGAATCTTCTTAAATAAAAGTTGAATTTTTTCTTAAACAAAATATTTCTCACCCCCCAGTTTTATTTTAAAGAAGTGAGATTATTATTTTTAATGGTTTTTAACAAACTTTTTATTTATTAAATTAAAATATGTCGGTTTCTTGTCTTAAACAAGCATAGTAACTACTTTTCAATCATCATAAAAATCATTGACACATAACTATTTAAACCAATGGTTTGTCAAAGAGGGTAATATTATTCAGTATGTAAACTGATGCTCTGAACTAAGTCTATATCTAATAATTATATTACCAAAATAATCAGATACTTTTTTACTAAACTTTTAAATAGTATTATATAAATTATGACATACATCCTCAACACAATAATTGAATAAAAATGTTTTAATTTTTTTTAACTAAACTTACACCAAATGCACTAGTGATACATGTGAAATACCATTCAGCAGCTTTTTGGCCTTGATAGTCCTGCATATTTGTTTTAATTTACTTTAATAATTTAGTACAAAATTAATAAAAATAAGTTAAAATTAAATATAGTTTACAAAACATAAATAATAAATAATAATTGACATTGTTGCAAACTTATTTTATTTGGATTATTACATTTTTTAATCAAATCTCAAGGCTTAGGACAAAAGTAATCATAAAATTAATTTCAGATTTGCAATAAACAGATTAGATTTTTGGGAAAGTTAAAATGTAAGTATGCAGAATTGCTACAGATCAAGCTTAGAAAAACTTGCTAGACTTTTTTTAACTTTTTACAAAAATTTTCCAGACTTTTCTACATCAAACTCTTAATTTTTACTTATTTTAAAATACATAATCAACACTTGTTACTATATAAAGCTTGCAATTTCATTCTTATACAGGTTAAAACAACAGTTTTTTGCTGAATTCCATCATCTAACTTCTATTACATCACTTGGACCATCAGTGTATGATTTATGTATTTGAAATAAACAGCTCTATCAGTAAAATACTTGTATGTTCTAACTTATAAACACAACTTGTCTAAAAAAAACAATATTTATGTATCTAAATAAACGAAATGACACATAAGTAACTTTTACATTGGCTCATTTGGGTGCTTTAAGAGTTCACTTCCATGTATGGTCATTCTTGTCTTGCTTTACATACTCAGTTTCCAAAACAAATGAAGCAACAAGTAAAATACAGTAAACTAATTAAAAGTTAATAACATAGTCTACTTTTACTTATTTTTTCAAATTTAAACAACTTTAAAAAAATTATAGAGGTAAAATATACACATAAACTTGTTACATAAAATACTTAACTTGGTGCTTATTTATTAAGAGCCTAATTATTTACTTAAAAAAAACACTTGAATTATAAAATTCTGCAAGATAAATTTTTGTGTATATATCACTGTTTTACTATGAAAGTGTCCTTGCCACAGATCATCAAAACTAAAAAGTATACAAAAACTGATTCTTTAAGTAGGGTAGATGTTCAATATGGTAATAGAAAAATTGTGCAGTTTTATAAAGGATACTTTATACATTTTTTCCAGATGAAGGCATTCAAAACTAAGTAATTATGTAAATTTCTAGGAAAATTTTGCAAATTTAGTCTGACTTGAAGTATTTTTTATTAATTTTTTACCATTTGAGGCTTTGGAAAATAAGGAATTGATTAAAATTGAATTGACAAAATTTGACGTTTTTTTTTATTTTGTCAAATTTCTTGACTATTCCTAAATTTTTTTCAAAAACCTCAATTTTTTTCTGACTTTTGTCATATTTCTAGTTTTTCCTGATTTTCCTTACCTTGTGGCAGCTTTGAGTATAAGAGGGACAAGTTTTAAACATTTTATTTTTAACTCTTAAACTTAAAACTTAAAAAAAGGATACAAATAATAGTTTATATATGTGTCCCAAATTCATTTTCTTAATTTCTCCGCTTGGCAGAAATATTTTTCATGATCACCCCTCTATTAGATAAAGACCCTTCACTAGTAAACTACCGACTTACTTTTTGCTACCTCATTAGTTAGTGTCAACTAATTTGTCCCTAGAGTATTCTGATATATACTATTATTGTAATTTTCAAGGCCACTGGGATCAAGGCTTTCCTTTGTAGAAAAAATCTTCTTATATGAAATCTAGCTTAAAGTATAAACTATAAGTTACTTTCTCTGAAAATTAAAATCTATCTACTGAAATTGTAAACTTGAAATTTTTAGTAAGCATTTTTTTAACAGTTTAAAAGATTTCTTGAGTCGGAACTTTAGAAATTTATAAAAAAATTAAGATATATAAACCAAAAAAGGTAAACTTTTAATTATTTAAATTTATTACCTAAGACTTCAAGTGTTGAATTTAAAATTTACTGAAAATTTCAGGTAATTGAAAATTTACTGAAAATAAAATTTGAGGTATTTACCTTAAAAATGTATAAAAAAATTAAAGTGATTTTATTTATTCACTGTTCTAGTTTCTTCCTTCTGTAGAAACCTATTGTAATCTCTGACTTTAACTGGCTATGTTTAAAAAGTAAGTTTGAAGTTATAAAAACCAACTTATAGCTTAATTTCACAGGGTTGCCACTTGTTTTTTCATAATTTTTACCAGGTTTCCAAATTTCCAGGTTTGTAAAAGTAGACATTTTGGGTCTATTTTTAATTTTAAGTTAAGTTTAAGTTAAGAAACTGTGTTAAATAGTATAAAAATATTGAAAAGATACTGTAAAGGTACTTTAAATGTGTTTTTAATAGAAAAATTTTTGATGATGACAAAAATTTTAAATATATATGACAGGTTTTTTCAAGTCAAATTGAAATTTTACTACAAAACATGTTAAAATTGTTGAAATTCAAGGTTTTTCCAGGTTTATTTAATTATTTTTGTTCAAGTTCCAGTTTTTTCCTTTTTTTTTCAAAATTTTCTCAAATTCCAGATTTTTCTAAGTAAAGTGGCAACCCTGATTAAAACTCTAAAAAGTAACCAAGTTCAAAAAATTTCAATTTGCCCTTATGCCTTCAAAAGGGGAATGGGTCAAAATTGCACAAAAGGTTAATTTTGCACAAAGATACTTTTGCACTAAGAAAAATTTGCACGAGGGGACAATTTTGCACCAAGGGTTAATTTTGCACGGAGGGTTATTTTTGCATGACAGTAGAAATAAAACATAAAAATATAGTAAAAAACATAAAAAATAAAAGATAAATTAAACTCTATATAGTAAAAAAAACTACCGACCTAGGGTAAGGGTTAGGGGTAACAGTGATATTAAAAAATAATAATAAAATAAAAACTAATTAACAAAAAAAAGTTACTGACCAAGGGTGATGGGTGACAGTGATATTTAAAAATAAATAACTAAAAAAATAATTAAATCATGCAAAAATGTCTCCGTCCAAATTTGCCTGCTTGTACAAAAGTGTCTTTGTGCAATTTAGTCCCCTCGAGCTAATTTGACACTAACCCTTTCAAAAGATGATTTAGCTTCAGCAAATTCAGTTTATATTCTTTCCACATGACATAAAATAATATTTTCTATTAAATTTTGTTTTATTTCATGAAGTATGAACATGAAATTCCATTAGTCAGGGTGGATAAATGTTTTTGGCAAATTCTCTCCAGGAATTCAAAATTTTTTTCAGGTTTTTAAGAATTTCTTCTAGGTTTTTTAAATTATATCTATTTTAAACCATTGTTAGTAGTAAATTAAACTTATGTCAAGAAATCTGTTTTTTGATAGATTACAACTACGTATACAATACAGTAACACTGTTATCACGCTTTCCACTAAAATTTTAAAAAAATATATAGGAAAATTTAAAAACAAAGCCAATTTTTAAAGAAATTATCCAAAAAAAACATCAATTTTTAATGTTACAAACATATTTTTAAGATACATAAAGTAAAATTTGTCATTAACCGTTTATAAGCTGTCTTAATAAGAAATTTACAAAAGTTCAAGGGTTTTTGAGCTCTAATTTTAGTAAAATAACAAACTGTATATAAATTGTATTTAATATAAAAACTAAAACACTTTATCTGCTAGGTGACAGAATAGAGTAATTTTGTCAACCTATAATTTCTGAACTGAGATTGCAAATATTTTTATTTTAGAAAAGAAATTAATTTATTTTTATGTGTTTTTTCACCTGGCTGTGCTGCTGTTTTGGCTTTCAAATTTCAATTACAAAGCAAAAAAACATAATTTATAGGGATATCTAGGAATTTTCACACATTTTTCAATTTTTTCTAGATATTTAAAGGGATTTTTCTGAATACTGCAAATTTATAGGGTTTAATAGGCAATTAAAGGGAACTGGGAACCCTGTATTACTAATACTGGGATCTTCCAAGTTGTTGATACTGGAAGCTTCACTAAAAGTATTTATTGCTTTAAACAAAAATAACTATTGTTAAACATGAAAATAATTTCTATATTATCTTTGATAATCTTGTGATGTATATTTTGTTTATTTATAGTGTTTTTCTAAACAAATAGAATTTATGAAAAACGAAACAACAAAGTCTTAATTGTATAATGTATAGATGACATAAAGCTAAAAATTTAAACTAACCAACAAAAGGTAACAAAAATACTTAATTAAAAATTATTATGACCATACAGTGATATTAGATTACTAAAGATTTGAAAAATTGTATGGTTTTATTATAATTTAAATTTGTAGTATTGACCATAATCAAACAAAAACATTAAATCTAAATAATTGATACTTATTATAGCTACTTTAAAAATCTAGGCACTACAAATGGCTTATAAATTATATTGTAAAGTTAAGATCTTTTATAGCTACTATAAACATTAGGGCATAAAACAATGCAACACACTTTTTTATTTTGTGCTGCTCTTGCTCTCAGTTTTCTCTTAATCTAAACTCTAATGAGTTGCATCAGTCATAAATTGATTTTTGTTGACAACTGACTCTACATGACATTCAAAACAATGATAATAAATAATGAACTTCACCACACCACCAACAGCAACAATATCCAAGACAACATTTCTTTTTGGGCTACGTTTTTCTAGGCAAAGTTTTTAAAATAGATTACTATAGGTCAATATTATGATTTACTCAGTTGTTCTGCAGGCTAACTTTTTTTAGCCTAATTATTGGTAAAAAACTATTTTATGCAGGTTAAGTTTTTTTAAGACCAACAAAATATTTTCTTAATTTTTATAAGTTATGATATAATAAATTAATAAATAAATGCTTTTTAAATATTTTAAGTTATGATGATGAATATAATAAACTTAAGTTTTGTAGCTGCCTTTAGAATTAATTATTATTACTAAAAGAAAAGGAAAAAATACATTTTTTTCAGAGTTTGATTTGCTCTAGACTAATAACTCTTTGATTACCTTACTCAAACTTTGCAATATGTTTTAATAAACAAAAGAAACTTTAAACATAAAATTAGGGTTTGAAACAAATACATAGAAAAACTATAATTTTTTTTAATTGAAAACATAAAAACTAAACATTTCTAATAACGTTGTTTTTCATCAAATATTTGAAAGCTTAGCTATATACTTTCAGAAAAGAGTATACTTATCTTTAACTTAAAAAATTGAAACTTTATATTTGCATTTTTGAAGGTCTCATTTCATGCGTATATTCCTTATTTTTGTCATTTAGTGACATTTCTAATAAAGTTGCTTTTCAACGCATATTTCATTGTTAAAAACAGATATATACAGTGCTTATTTACTTATCCAGACACATTGGGCAAGATTTTTCTGTAAACATGTCAGGATAACCGAAATTTGGGATAAGTACAAAAAATCAATTTTTTCATGTAATAATATCACTGCTGCATAATGCATAATATAAGTGTTATTGTAAAAAAAAACATAGTAATTGTGAGTAATATATAATAAAATGATAAAAAATAAAAAATAAATTTTAGGTTTTATTAAAATTAGTTTTTATGAGGTAGAAACATCAGACTTACTAACCCTCTGGTATACGTTATGTTAAATGTGTCCAATTTAAATAAATTTTTAAAAAATATAAATATAGTCATGCATCTCATCTTAAACAAAAAGTGTTAGAATTACCATCTTTTGCAATATTGTTTGAATTATATATATGTTTATGATTTATAATTGTACATATGTAGTTTATATTTAGTAAACTTATAGAAGTAGTGGCTTGGCCTTATGTGTACTATTTTATGGGCACTAATTTATTAATTAACAAAACTTTTAATTAGTAAATTTAAACAAAAGATAATTTAAATGAATGTATATATAAATTAAACAATTAGTTTGTTTATATTTAGTTTTTTTTTTTTTGTTTATAAAATCTTAACTACAAAAACTATCTTTTTTAATAAAGAAAAATGCTAAAAACTTGTCAACACTTAAACCAATTTTTTGATTTATAAGTTTTTTTTTATTTATATTTAGTAACCTTATAGAAGTAGTGGCTTGGCCTTATGTGTACTATTTTATGGGCACTATTTTATGGGTAGAATTGCTGCAATCAATTCTGCTCATAACTTGGTGTGATGTCATTAAAATTATGGGTAGTATTGAGATGTTGCTGCAATTAAATGAAAAATAAAACAGTTTCTAGGCCTTATAAAAATATTATGGATAGTTATTGTAGATTTTATAAGATTTTATAAACAAAGAATAAAAAACAACTTAACTACAAATAAACTAATTGTTTAATTTATATGTACATTCATTTAAATTATATTTTGTAAAAATTCATTATTTGAAAATTTTGTTAAAATTATAAAATAGTGCCCATAAAATAGTACACATAAGACCAAGCCACTACTTCTATAAGTTTACTAAATATAAACTACATATATACAATTATAAATCAAACAATTGGTTTATGTGTGTTCAAGCTTAACTTTTTAATTTTGTTTCTAAAATCTTAAATACAAAAACTATCCAAAATATTTATAATATGCTAAGCCAAGACTTTTGTTAGTTTACAAAATTTAAATTACAAAAAATCACTTATAAATCAAACAATTGGTTTAAGTGTATACAAGTTATTATTTTATTTTCTTCATTAAATCTTAAAAAAAAAATTATCCATATTTTTTTAATAAGTCTAGCCAATACAAAAAGTTAGTTTACAAAACATAATTTAAATAAATGTACATATAAATCAAAAGGTTAGTTTATTTGTATTTAACTTGTTTTTATTTTTTGTTTATAAAATCTTAACTACAAAAACTATCCATAATATTTTTATAAAGCCCAGAAACTGTTTTATTTTTGATTTAATTGCAGCAACAACTCAATACTACCAATAGTCTAAATGAAATCACATCAGTTATGGGCAGAATTTATTGAAGCAATTATACACATAAAATAGTGCCCATAAAATAGTACCCATAAAAAGTCCTACCACTCGATTAAATGAGTAACTTTGACTTAATTGCTACAAAAATTAAATTTTGCACTTTTTTGTTTTGCACTGCGAAAAGTTTAGTAACCTATTTTTAAAAAACTTAGCCTGGAAAAACTTAGCCCAAAAAGAAAGCAATCTGAGACAACCTACTTATTCATTATTGATGGTGCAAAACATTCTCATTGTTATTAATGAAATGGCTGAAATAAATACAGAGTCAAAACAATGGAAATGCAAGTAAAAAAGTAGTTACATTAGTTAAACTAATAATATTACTAATTATCTAATACTAATTAATAACTTCTATACACTTTTTTATGTCTAAAAATGGTTAAATTTACAGTTTTTATTATTTATATCTAAATTATTAAATTCCAAGTTTTTTCTCAATTTTCATAAAAAACTCAAAGATTTTTCTGGTTTTTTGGCCACCTTGATTAGTATAAAAGAGGAGAAATAGCATTTGTTGACAAAGGGTTGCCAAAGATTTTTGAAAATATTTTTCAAGTTTTGGAAAATCAAGTCCATATTTAGTATAAAACTAAAATTAAGGTAAAAACTGTCTGAAACGGTATAAAAATAACCAAAAACTGTTGTAATGCTCTATAATGTGTTTTTTATAAAAGATTTCTAAGCATTACAAAATAACGTATTTGTTTAAAAATAGATTTTTAGTTTATAATGTAAAGTTCATAATTTAGCATGTAAAAATTGTTTGAAATTTTTCCAGATTCAAGGTTTTTTGGCAACCTGTACCTTGTACAACAGATTGCTTGTAATTTAACTGTTTATTTTAACTTTTGAGTGTCTCAAAAAAGGTATAGTACTTTAAAGCTTTTAGAAGGTTATAAAGTTTTCTTTTGATTTTTTGTTCTTGTTTTACTGAAAACCTAGTACATAGTTGGATAGAGCTGAATTTCATGTTTTAAAAACTGTTGAAACTCACAAGTATCTAAGAAATTTTTCAAGTTGGAGTCAGCTAATTATTGTTGTTTTTTCAAGTTAAAAATCAAAATCTTTTTTTTAACATTTAGGAAAACCCTGATCTTACCTCAGGGTAAAACTATTAAAACCAAGCTAAAATTAGGTAAAAAGCAAGCTATACAAAAAACTCAATAACTGCCCTATACTTGTTCTATTAGTTTCAAAATTGTCCCTATACTAGTTATTGTTGATAGACTTACTAAAAACACTCAAAAGTAGTTATATCTTGCTTTTCAAAAACCCTGACCTTAATAAAATGAATTAAAAAAACAAATTAAATTATAACCTAAATTTGAATCAAAGTGTGTGATGAATACACAAAAAATAAAATAAGTCCGCTGTTGTGAAAGCACAAAGAAAACAATTTTCTAAACAAACCATCTTGTTTTTTATTAGGTAGAATAATAAAGGTCTAGTCTAAATTATTTTCGTCTAAAATATAATCTATTAACACTCTAAAAGCTTTTATAAAGATTAACTAACCATTGACATAAACATATTCATAACTGAATTCAAGCTACTGTTATCCAACACCAGTTCTTTTAAATGTTAATTAGATTTGTGATCATTATAGAGTCACACGTATTGTAATGTGTTAAGTTTGAGTATAAAAGTCCCCGTTGTAAAACTTAACTATTCGAAAAACTGTCAAGTAAACTGCAAATATAATGCGCTTCTGATTAACTTACATTTTACTTATCTATTTTAAGTTTTAGTATATAAAGCTTTTTTTTTTGGTTTATTTTTGGAAAGTTGGATTAGGAATAAGGGTAAAGATTAAAACTTTTTGGAAAAATGGTTAGGAATAAGAGATAAAATGTTGTAGTTTACTGCAGTTTCATTACTTTACATCGCTTGCATAATCGTATGACGGAAAAATTACAAAAACCCTACATGCAGCATTGCAGCCGACTCTTTTAAAAACGACTAAATACCGACAATGACAAAGTCTTTAAAAAGTTGTTTTTAGCATTAAGTCTGAACTGTAAAACTTAATCCCTTAAGACTTTTTTTTTGTTTGATCAAAAAAAATTTACTACATAAAACTTTAACTTTTAATTATTATTTTTTAATGTTCAATATAAATAGTTATAGTATTGGTTATTCATATTGTAAGAAAATATAAGTTTTTTGTCATAAATATTTGTCTTACATATATATTCATTTCCATATAAACAGTTTTGTTTAGTAAAAATATAGTCTTCAGATTGTTTAACTATAGTACAAAATCGCCTCTTTTTAGTAATTTATCAAGTAGATAGTAATAACTACTAAAAGGCTGAGAAGCAAAAATTTTGAAATAGTTGGCAATAAGATAGTGATAACTAATCAGGTAGCAACAACTTGTTTATACTATTTACTTAGGAGTTTCTTTTTAATATTTGAAAAAAAAATTCTACAGAGAAATGAAATATACTTAAGATTTCGGCTTTTAGAACTTTAATTAAATACTTATATACTAAATATCTGGGTTTTAAACTTATACTAGGCATTCATGATTTTAAATTGAAAGTTAAAAAATATTATTAGGTACAATTTTCTGAATTTTTCTAAATGAAACTAAATACTTGAGGTCAGTTAAGAAGAGTATTAAAATTTGGTGCGATAATCAGTAAGGCGGAAGCAACTTACTAAAATTAGATTTTTCGGGGTTTGATTTAAAGAATAATAAAAAAATTTGAAGGATAATTTACAAAAGTTTGAAACTTACTCTAATTACTCTGAGGTAAATATTGAGGGTAGCGATCATTTTAAACTTTCTGAAAAAGGAAAATTATAATAATTAGTTTTGAAAACTTTAGTTTAAATATATTTTTCTAGTTGTGGGACTAGGAACCAAGGTTGCAAGAATAAAACATTGTCAACTTAGATTACTTAATAAACGTTTTCTATTTTTACCTCAAGTTTTACAGTAGTCTTCCTTTGAGTTTACACTTTGAACGAAACCCAAAAGTTCGTATTCAAAAAATTATATTAACTTATGTAATTGTTATGATCGTTTTTATTTATTTCAAAAATTGCCTTCTAGACAACTTCTATAATTATAATTCATTTATAAATGTAATTGTGTTAAACATCAGTGTTAAATTTTTATGAGTAAGTTCTATTAAGGTTTTTTACTTTTTATGAATCTATATTTAATCACAAAACTTTTAGATTTGAACTTCTTTATTTTCGTTATTTTAAACTTGTTGCTCTTTTGTTTTCGTTTAATTTCATTTAATTTAATTAACCATAGATAAAAAACTATTACTTTATCAAAACTAAGAAAGTGATAAGGTTATTTTAAGTAGCTTTTCAAAAAAATAACGATTATAAACATAATGATTTTTGGGTATAAATTGCGACCTCAAGAGAAAAATAACAGTAATAATAAAAAAAATAGAAACTCTTTTAGGGATAATAGTTACCATTTTAAGTCAATTTACAAAAGTACTCTATCCTGACATTTAAAAAATATAACATAAAAACAAATATTCTGTAAACAAAATTTTTTAGTTTCGGTAACTCTTTTGGAACAGTTTTATTTTAAACCAAATTTATACTAAACTATATAACAGCCTTATTAGAAACTCTTCCGTCCAGTTATTAGAAATGTTCTTAAGCGTTAATAATAATTTTATGTTAAATGGAAATACGAAACAAGACTTTTATTCTACTTTGTGGAAAACATTATGCATTTTCTTAAAGTTCATCACTTTAACCCTTAATTTTATTTTTTTGCTGTAAAATTATTTTATACAGCTTATAAGCAATGGGTTGACTGTCGGCAGTAAAGTGGTTACATTTGGTGAAGGACATATCAAGAAGACATTTTGAGAAAGGTTGAGTGTTATAATATTGTTACTGCACTACAGAGTAAGAGAATAATTATGTAATACTACTTTATCCGATTACAAGTATAGTTACTACTAAATTTAGAAAGTTCAGTAACAAATTGTATATATCATTAAAATCTTTTACGAGTTAGAATACTAAATAATTGTTATATATTAAAAATGTGAAAACTAAAAAAATAGTTTTCGATCTTGATTAGAAGTAACAAGTCTAACTTAAATAAAATATTACGTTAAAGACAATTAAGAAACACTACTAGTAAATTGACTGAATAATACAACACAACTGTACAAACGAAACTAACACTGCAATCAGACAATAAGTGAGCTTTCCGGGATTTCCCGTTTAATATTCAACTCTTGGCGGAAAATTCTATCTAATTTGATCTAGTCTAGGGTATGTTTCGAGGTCGACTTCAGAGTTTAGAAAAGCTAACTCATGTTACGCCCTAAGCTTGACGAAATACTTTTATTGACCAATTGTTAGAGGTTTGCTTATTTAAACTGCTTACTGTAAAAAAATATCAATTTAAGATTAAAAACCGTCATTTAAATTACTAGTTGAGATGGTACAATCACCGCCAAGCTGGCTTCAAAATTACCATCTCCTTCATCTAAACGAGCGCAAAACTGCGAAAAACTTTGAAACTACTTACAAAAAAAAAACTCCCCGCAGTAAGAAAACTTAGTCCTTATACGTGGTTAATTTTATCGAGAGAATTGGCTTATCTCTTGTCGATTAATTTTCCTTTTTGCGAAAACTTCCTATAATTTAATCCAGTATTTGTAAAAAAAATTCCAAGGCGGAAATGTGGTATTTTTTTTTAAAGGCAGCAAAAAACTAAAAATTTTTAGAAGTGAATGTTTATCTTATACTTAAGAAATGGACAGCCGCAGGTCGGTGTCCGTACAAGTTTTTTTAGTTCAGTTTTTTTGCTGTGTAACTTAAATTATTTTAATTTTAAGGGTCGCATACGGGTTTTGCTGCTGGTAAGATTAAAATTAAAATTAAAGCAATTAAAAACAGGTTCGATTCCGATAAAATGTTCTAAAAAAGCATTGTTGTTTTTTTCATAATATCAGTGAAAAAAACTTTATGAAAGTTTAAAATTATGACAAAAAATTTAAATTTGATAATCTAAACAAATATAGAATTTAACTTAATACTTATCAACGATTACATATAAAAAACCTATAGAATAAATTGTATATTCAGATAAAATTGTTTTTTTAACTTTAAACCTTACCTCATGTGCATTCTACCTCTGTTTTGAAAATAATTTTACCAGTTAGCAAACGAAAGTAAAGAGTTAAAAATTATTTTCTCATAAAAGAAATATGAAGGATTTCATTTTCAATTAATGATAATTTAATTAAAACGTAAATGGGTCATGTCTTACATAAAAACAGCTTAGATAGAAAAAAGCGTAGACCATTCAAAAAGTCATAATTTTGTGTATTAAAATAAGTATTTTTTTTTTTTACTACAGTGACCGTTAGAAAATCGAAGGTTTTTGAAATTTACAATCGGGCATATTTGTATATGTTATTAAAATATTGGAAGTTAAAAAAAAAGACAACGATCCTTGAGAACACAGCAAAGTAGAATATTAAAAAGAAATGATTATATTTTTTGACAAAAACATCCGTTAGAGAAAAACTTTAAACAAATACATTTTTTTTAAGGGGCGCCACTCAAAAATTCAAACCCCAATCTAATGGATTTTTTTTAATTAAAGGCAGAGGTGCGTTCTCTAGAATAAAAAAATCTCAGTTAGCCTTAAAGCTAAGTAAAACAATTGGATTTAAAGTTTGGACATTTTTTAAATTTCAAAAAATGCTAATCGAGCTAAGTTAACGCTCGTAAAAAAATAATGCTCTGATGTTTTTTCAGTTTTTATCATTCACAGAAAGTACTCGCGTGAGCTAGTAGCTATATAAATACAAAATGACAAAATTATTATGTACTATAAACTAGAAAAGTTTAAAAACTCTAAATGTAATATACTTTGAGATAGAATCATATTTATAAGCACTTCAAAAAGTAATAAATATATTTGATAAAGTTTCTATAAACCTTAACTTAAATCAAGTTTTCTTAAATCTAGCTTTAAAAAACATTAATATACTCGTCTTGAAATGTTGATAGTCTTCTTAACTTAGCGTTAGTGATACACCGGATCCAAGATCCGGCCGGATTCTGGCTGAAATTTGGCAGGATACGGATCAAGTTAGTTTGGAAAGATTTTGTTTTCCACGATCAACTTCTTTCAGTTTTATATACTTAGATTATTGTGTTTTGAAGATTTAACATATGTAAAATAGTTAAACAAAACAGACTAATTAGTGTTTAGTTAATTCAATCATTTGTAAACCTACAGGTACATACATCCATTAGAGTAAACATTGTGAATTCTTAATTTGAAGTTTATTGCAGATTAGATTCTTCTACTGACTCTCTAAATTAGTTCTATTCAAAAACTGAGAAATTTTTATTTTTTCAATATAAAAGGTATATTTAAATTTTGATGTATTTTAATTTATTAAAAGTCTTTTAATTGTAATTTAACTATTTTGTTCTCATTTAAATACATTAAGTAATGTAAAAACTCTACAAATACAGCTCATTTAATATTTGGTTACTATAACTTTAAAAAGGCAGCAGTTGTACAACAATTTTTTACTTATTTTACGTTTAACAAAATGAATTTCAAGCAATGGTTTAGATGAAAAATAGTATAACGTTTAAAACTCTATAGAACATCTGATCCCTCTTAAAGTTGTAGTAATCTAATAATTCAAATACTTAATTCTATATATAAATATAGAGTCATAGAAATATAAGCAGTATGTTGGCTTATCAGGTTTACCGTTTAAAAGTAGGTACACACGGCATAAATGCTCTTTTAACAACAGTAAACACAGGCTAAAAACTACGCTTTCGAAATATATTTGGTATTTGAAAGACATAAATAAAGATTTTAGCATGTAGTTATAAGTTTTAGCACGAACAAAAAACAAATTCAATTTAAAAATGGCTGCACTCTCTGCCATGTGGAAAAACTTAAATCTAGCTTTAAATAAACAAAATGAAATTTTTAGTACGTAATTGTAAACATTTTTCGAGCTTTTATTTAAAAATTTTTTGAACGCTTATGCAAACTTAGTGTGTCTTATATTTTCTAATGATTTATTTAGTGATATAACGTTTCTTATAGTTTATGTGATGTTTTATGTACATTTTGATTTGTGTTTCAAAATATTATTACAATAATTAAACTGAAGAGCTGTTTTGTTTAACAGAACAGTGAAACAATTGTATTTGAAAACTTGTGTTTTATTAATATTTATATATATCCATATAAAGTATTGTCTTAAGGATAATGTTTATATTAAACAAAAATGGAAGCCACAAACTCAGGATAACACTGGATGTATTTTTAATTTGTGGAGTATTTCAGAAAACTCCAGATACTAATGCCTAATTAAACATTTTTTTCAAAACTAATGCTAATTAATTTTTTTTTTAAACACCAGGTAGTTCTAAGATATTTTTTAAACTTCACAATTGTTTATTTTTGATATTAAATGAGAATAAAATGAACCAGTAACAATACTTTATTGTTACTTGTTTTGTTTTATACAATCAACTTAACATGAATAGCTTGAAATTTAAACGTAGAATTCGTATAGGTAGATTTTATTTCACAACGTTCTTTTCCCTATTGTTCAAATAAAAATCTTAGACAATAAAATTGTGATTTTTAACAAAACATTTGTATTAAACAATTTTTACGAATCAATGGTAGTATAATAACTTAGTTTGTCCTCTATTAAATGAAACTACATATAACTTAAAACGTTTAGGATCTTAATTTGCAAATTTGATCTCGATCCAAACTTAAAATTAAGATGCAATCGATCTTTAAGTAAAAAAATACGGTCGGTTCCTAAATAATGGATCCGGTAGAACACTACTAAGGTCATGCGTTATAAAGAAATGTATTATAGCTTAAATATCTGTTCAAAACGTTTTTTTTCAGCGCTTGGTAAACGAAATCAGGTTATCTCTATTAAGTAAAAAAGGCAATCAAGTTATGCTAAGTCTCCTTAAATTAAAAACGTTGTTTTAAATATTTTTATTGTATATCTAAAGTTTTGATGCCCATTTCTAACGTATGACATAAAAATATTTGAGTAGTAAATATATATAAGTAATGTACTAGTTTATGAAGATAACAAATATTGTTTAATATGCAAAATGGTAGTAGAATAAACGGAACGATGAAAAAAAGCTTAAGACCAAGTAAACAAAGAATTTAATAATTTTTGTGTTGTAGAGTTTTTCTTTAAGGTAGTTCAGGGATTCCCAAAGTGGCCCCCTTGGGGGCAATGACAGAAACTTAGGGGGCCCATGAGGTGATAATTTAAAACTTACACTAGATATTCTGGGTCTATACTGTATTCTCTGTTGGCTTCATTTATACCTTACAACTATATTAAAAAAGCCAACGAAAACATCAGCGAAAGTTTGCTGAGCAGAAGCCAGGACTTTCGTATGCCTTGAGACAAGTTCAACAAAAGGGTTGAATCATTCCAATTTGACTGCAAGTTTTTCGGTTGTGATTGACTGAGGAGTCCTATCAAGGACAATACCGGTCTCAGTTTACTCCGGCTTGAGGTATGATCGACCCCTTTATGTAAAGTGTTTTATTTTACATTTCTTATTTAACATACGGATATATTTAAGTTTCTTTATAAAAAAGTTTTGTATATAAATTTCGTTGTTCTTATTCTCTTAACTTAGAAAATCTGTTTACTTTAGAGTATAACCATAATCAATCAAGCTATAGAAGATTTGTTTTCAAGGAAAATTACAAAAATTCATAATCAAGTACACCTAATTTTATGTTTTTGTAAAACAAATGCATTAAATTTAATTTCTTACACTGCTAAGTAAAGTTTAAACTTGCATAAAATTTAAGTGTTTTCTGCCCTTATGAGGACGTAAATGAAAAAAAAAATATTTGGTAAAATTTATTTAAGTGTAATAATCATGAAAAAGTAAAAGGAACCATGCAAAATTATTATGAAACGCATTTAAATGTTTTTAACTAAAATATATACCTCATTATTATTTATTTAATGAAATGTTTTATTCAGTTTTTAAGGAAATAAATTAAAAAATAGTACAGCAAACAAATATAACACTGTTTAAGTAATTTTTTATAGCTTATATCCTTTTAAACGTATGATATAAAAACCTTTATAAAGTTTTTAAAATTATAATGTATTTTTTGTAATGTTTTTGGTTAGGAGTTTTAAATCTACTAGGCAAGGCGGCTAGTATATTCGTTTTGACATTTCGCTGGTACGGTATTATTAGTTTGAACAGATTCTGCCAGTTAATAAAAAAAAACTTCTGTGTTAATTTTATAGATTTTACGTTCAATATAAAGTTTTTTATAACATTAGGACTTACATTATTATCTAATGAAATAAGGTTTAACTTGTTAGTTTCTAGAAATTAAAAAATATTTACTAACCAATATTACTAAATTATGGATACTTCATTAACAACGAAAATGTTTAATCTGTTCGAGTATTATTTTAAAAACTAACGTGTCTAATTTTTTAACTTTCAAGGTACTTTTTAATTGTCTTAGTTTATTCACAACTAAAGCTACTATTGTAAAAAAATATTTTATTAAACTTTGTCTTACTTAAAAATTTTAACCAACAAAAATTTTTTAAAACAGCTAAACTTTCAATAAGTGATAGAGTAGAAAAAACTTAATATAAATTATTTTTAATTAACTAATAAAAAAAAAACTTGGTAATAATTTCGTCAAAAAGTTTCTAATTAATATGTTTCAATCCGCCCAATTCAGTTCCAAAGAAAATTTCGTTTGCCATTTCAACAAAGAGTCCTGTAATTAAATATAAATTAACATTACGTAATCACTAAGACAATTGATATTAATAATATACTGCTTATTAAATGTAAACAAGCAATTCATATTAATAAAATAAAACAAAAAGATCTCGACTTTAAACATTCTTATGTATTATCATATTTTTTTACAATATAAAAAAAGCTTTACTATTAATAAAACTATTTTAAAAGTTTTTTTTATACTTTAATAAGTTAAAAAACAACAACAACAAAAAAAAGAGTAAAGCGAAATTGACATACTTAATTAAATATTACTTAACGAAGCCTAACAATATTTTTTTAAATAAGATAAAAGCAACAAACTAAAAAAATCTTAAAATGCAGTTACTAAAAAAAAGACTAAAAATACTTAACATTCTGTTTAATAAAACATGGTATGTTAATATTTAAATTTCTTATATAAAGCTGCAACAATAACTTAAAACCTAACTGAATTCAAAATAAATTGTTTATTGTACACCAATAATTATTTTATCGTTAAACTAGGCATTGCGAATAAAAAACATTTGTTATAAATTATTTCTCTTTTGATTTTCTGCTTATGTTCGTTTGGATAAATTAAATTTAAGTAAAACAATTACATAGAACTGTCTAAATAATTATAAATGTATATAAAGATCACACAACACAACTAATAATTTACATTTTATTTAAATAAGTCATTGATCTTTGAGAAAACAATTATTAAGCACTTTATTTCCTTTTCTTGGGCAAAGGTATATAAAGCTTTTCATATTTCATGCACTTAATTAAACACACAAACTAAAGCTTATATTTTTGCAAACTAAATTATGTCATTCTCATAAGAAAATTGTCCTAAATAATGCAAATTGGAATTTTTTACTTTCCTAAGCTAATTTAGTCTGAAACCGTTTTAGCTAGATTAGTTTAACCCATATAATAAATTTTTTGAAATACTAAAACTACTATAGGCACATACTAATTAGGTTGGCAAAGTTTCTCTACTAAAAAAAATTGAACAGCTTTACAGAATCAAAGTACATTAGTAAAAAGCAAGCAAAAGATATGTAAAATATGTACTTATTTATTAGACATATTTACTATAAGCACATATTTATAATGAAAACAACATAAAAATACATCTAAAATAAGTTGTCTAAAAAATATTTAATTGTAAACAGAACTCAGGAAAAAAAGTATATTTCATCAAGGAAACATGTTTAAGGTATAAACCTTTATGAATGTAGTATGTATTAAAAACCATGTAATAAAAATTAACAAAAGACAAAATTTATACGATTTGCTAATTTTTATAACGGTTTTTTAACTGGACTTGTAGAAAAACGGATATAATTAAATTGAACTATTTCGTCTAATCCAGGGTGTCCCAACTTTTTTTCAAATTGCCCCCTTTAAAGAAATTAAAAAGACTATTGCCCCCTTCAACAAGATTACCATTTTAAACACTTAAGACTTTTTTTTCTCTTCATCTGTAACTCAAGAATATCTAGTGTAAGTTTCAAAATTACTAATAAATACACCTAAGACCTTTTATTTTTTTTTTGCTCTTCATCTGCAACTCAAGAATATTTAGTGTAGGTTTCAAAATCGCCCAAAATTTTAATATTGCCCGCAACTTAATAAAATCGCCCACTTTGGGAAACCCTGGTCTAAACTAAAGTATGGGTGGGCAATTTTTCTAGTTGTCCGACCAGGTTTACCGGAAAATATAATTTGTGGGTCAAATAAAAAAAAAGTTTAGAGCGTCGAGTAATTAAAAAGAACTGCAATAGAACATTTTTTTAAACAAGTAAAAAGGCAATGACATAATAAATAAACAATACATCAATAATTATTTGTTTAAATGAAATTTAAAGCAACTTTAAAAAACAATTGTTACAAAAAGCTTAATTTTATAAGCACAATAGGTTTTTAAGCTTAAAAAATTTTGTACAGACGTAGTGAATATGGTTTAAGCCAGTGGTCTTCACGGTAATTAGAATCTGTGCACCCCAAGCTCAAAACTGCCCTTATTTCAATCTTCAATATCTAGCTTAAGTTTCGAATTTACCATGAAATGCACATGTTCCTTGCCATATTTAGAAAATTTTGTATAAACTAAACTAAAAAATGTAAAGAAATAAACCGTTATTATAAAAATAAATAAAAAACTGAATTTTTTTCGTTATTTTTGCATAAAATTTTGTTTATACACAGAATTTTCTTAATATGGCAAGGAACATTTTATAACCGTTTCAGGTATTTATCTCAAAAAACGTAGGAGAAAATAGTGAAATCGTTTTTTTTTAGTTAAATAGTCTTTTTTCCCCCTTTCAAATATACCGATTTAAAGCAAAACTTTCAAAAGTAATTTGCTTCAGCAGGCTTAAAACTAGGAAGCTTTTTTTTTTTGTGCTGTCTATTTATGTGATTTCCTAACGTCAAAAAAATTTACTAAGCGAAATTATAAGGTCGGGGCAACAGATGCAGTTTGGTTTTACTTGCACTGAAACAATTGAAGGCTTTGTATTTCCAAACGAAAATTTAAAGCCATTAAAGTTGCGAGAACACTTTAACAACTGACTTGGTGGAGCAGATGTTTCAGGTCATGATATTGAATCATTGAAATCAAAAAAGAACCGCTTTATATCATGAGGAACACTTCTAAAGTTGGGTTTTGTATCTGCTGATACACCATTTTTAATGGCTTCATACAATGTGTCGTATAACGTACAGGGTTGCCACTCGTTTTTTCAAATTTTTTTCCAGGTTTTCCAAATTTATTCCAGGTTTTTAAAAGTACACATTTTTGGGTCTATTTTTTGTTTTAAGTTAATTTCTATTTAAGAAACTGTGTTTTATAGTATAAAAATATTGAAAAGATACTGTAAAGTTACGTTAAATGAGTTTTTTAATAAATTAAATTTTTGATGATGACAAAAAATCTTAATTATATGATAGATTTTTTGTGTCAAATCAAAATTTTACAAGTGAAAATGTTAAAATTATTAAAAATTCCAGGTTTTTTGATCAAAATTCCTGGTTTTTTTCAAAATTTCTCAAATTCCAGGTTGTTCCAGGTAAAGTGGCAACCCTGAACGTAGCCAAATCCAAAAAAGTCCCATACAATTGCTGAGGAGGTGATAAAGCCATGTTCATTACAAATGACAAAACAAAATTTATGGAAATTTAAGTTTCAAAAAAGCTTGAATTAGTGCCGTTATCAAATAATGTTATTCAGAGTCGAATTAGTGATTTATGTTCGGATATTTTGGGTAGATTCTATTGGATTAGTTGTAACTGCGTAGCCTATTAATATTAGAACTTTTAGTTACTTTTTTTTCTTCATTTACAAATTATTTAATTAGATATGGCCTCTGGAAAATACCATAAAAATTTATTTTGTAACTTGATTTGTAATGTAACTGATACACACATACTAAAAAAAATATTTGCAGAGTGGTTGCTAATTTGTTCTTAGTTTTTTAATAACTTTAAATACATCAACACTGATACTCTCTTTAAAATACTACCCTCTCTCTAACAAACATACTCATCTCTTCGCTAAAAATCTTTGGACGCGTCGATTAAAAAGTACATTACCGGTAAGAAGTTAATAATATTTACTGATTAAAAAACTACTAGTTCTATTTTTAGAAATAAAATATTTAAGCACCTATACCTTAACATATTGCCTACCAGTCACGCAGCTTGGTATACATTTTGGCGAAGAAACGCGCTTTTGTTTCAATTCATTAGCTTAAAAAGACCCTGCTTTCTTGGCTTTTAGTATCCATTTATACCAGGGTTTCCCAAAGTGGGCGATATCGCCCCCCTGGGGGCGATTTTAGTATTTCGGAAGCGATAATTAGTAAGGGGGCGAAAGGGTGGGCGATAACTAGTAAGGGGGCGATTTTAAAGTTTTGGGTTGTCATAAATTTTTTTATATTTTATTTTGTTATTTTACTAATTTTAGCTTGCTATTAAATATTTTACCCTGTGGTAAAACTTAAACAAAAAAGTTTATGGTGTTTATGTAAAATATAGAGAAAAAAATCAAGTACTTATGACTCCTACTTTCAAGTTAATTACATATTTTCAATTATATATTTTCTTATTTTAACACTCAAGTAGATCAAATCTATGTTTTCTATATTAACTATCACCTCATGATATTTCTAATTGTTGTTTAAAAAGTCATTAAGTTAGACTAAGAAATAAAACTATACAGGGTTGCCAATTTACCTAGAAAAACCTGGAATTTGACAATTTAGGCAAAATTTTTTTTTTTTAATCTGGAATTTTTAACAATTTTAACATATTAAGTAGTAAAATTTCGATTTGACACAAAAAAGCTATCATATAGATAAAAATATGGAATACTTCGTGGCAGATCTTTTCGAAGTAAACGACTCACAGGAAACCTTCTCCGACTTACAAATTGACCTTGAACTTAAAGTAATTTTTTCCAAAGAACAAAATGGAAGCTTTTGGACTCAACAAAAACTAAGGCAAAAGTATCCAATCATTTGAGAGGAATTTAGATTGTTTTGTATAGTTTTTCCTTCTAGCTATGTTGTTGAGAAGGCTTTCAGTTTAGTTATCAACATCTTGAGCAAAATATATAATCTAGATATTTGTAAAGGAGGTGACTTGAGGCTTTATTTGACTGATTTAGAATCAGATTAGAAAAACTTGCAAGCATTCATGAATCTCATCCTTCGCATTATATTAGAGCTCAGTAGCAGACATTATTTTATGAAAGTTTTATTTATTTATTTGATCTTTTAAAATACTTCTTGTTTAACCTGGTTTGTATTGTATTTAAGTAGTCTTTTTATATTAAAAATTCTTTTAAGTTATTTATTCTATAATAGTTTTGCATAATGACTAATAAATATTAATTACGGTAGACTTTCTCTTGAGCTCGCACTTTTTACCCAAAAAAAGTGCATACTTATACTTTCTTAAATTTAACTTAAATAAAGTCTATTACTTACTAAGTATTAATAAAACAAAAATGCACAATAATTAATAGCTTATATAGATCTCTTTTTTTTATGAATGTTTGTTTTATGTTTTAGTTGATTTTATGTTTATTCATAACGGTATTGCATATAACATATTTAAATTTATTATTTTGTAAAAAAAATGGTAACAATTTTTAAGTTTAAACTTTTTTATTTTGTTCAAAGTGCGAATTGAAGAGGAAGTCTACTGTATCTACAAAATGTTTTATGTTTTAAATCTGTTAATAGTTTTATTTTGACCTGGTTAATTTTGTAGTTTATTTTTGTTGATTTACATTACACCAAAAGTTTTTATAGCATAGTGGTTAAAGTATTTTTTTTAAAGAAATTTATTTGACATATTTTTGTTATTACTTGTTTAATTTGTATAAATAAAAAAACTTTTATAACCATTAAAGTTTTTATTTCAATAATTATTTTTGGTTTTAAAAGAGTATAGATTTGATGTCTCTATTTGAAATGACTTCAAATTTTTCATTTAAAAGATTATTAAACTCAAATTTATTTTCAAACTTGATTTATTACTGTTAGAAAATCTATATATTAAATAATTTTAAGCTATTAATAAAACTGTTTTTTGTTTTATCTTATTTTTTAATATATTTGCAATTAGAATATGTCGTTTATTTTAATAGTTCATTACTAGCGTTTAGTTTTTCACTATTTTCTTCTGGTAAATTATTATAGGCTAATAACTAGAGAAAAAATAAAATTAAACAGTATTAAATAAGCAATCAAAAAGACTGCTACAGTTACAGAAGAAAGTTTTAACACAATTAAAAGAATTTTTTAATTGATTACTTTCTGTTCACAGAATTAATTGTAATACATTTGATTTTTTTTGAATTGAAATAAAGAAAAAAAATGTTAAAATTAAGGTTTAATTTCCTAGAGGTTATTTTAAGTCAAACACTATTTAATGGTATTCTACTACAAAACATATAGTTTTAAAGGTTTAGAATTAAATTTTTAGTTTTACAACTAACTTGATTATAATACATCTCAGCATTGAAATTAATAATTTTACTGCACAAACAGAAGTTATTGATAAACCCACTTTTCATGTGAGATAATTAACCAGTCGGTCAAACTTCCTAAAATTGGATCAGCAATAATGTTTTAATATCTATTTTATATGTTCAAAAAAATATGTTCATTCTTTTATAGTTTTTTAATCTCAGGTATTTAATTTTAGAATATGCCTATTTATAAATAATTTAACTATTTTGTGCGGCTTAAATAAGTTACTTAGTATTCACTCTAAATGTCCGAAATTCGTTAAATGAGAGATAGTTATAATGTCAGGTTTCAGTTAAGATTTCAGATGGGTAACTTACGGTCCAGATCCAATCAAATTTCGACCCGCCAAGTAACTTGAAACTATTTGTGCAAAATAAACAAAATTTAGTTTTTTGATGCTTATGATTTTGAAATACACTTTCAATTTGGTTTTCAGTTACTTTAGTATTTTCTAGATCACAATAATAGTAAATCATTTTATTACAATTATGCTCGAGTTTTTTAGTTTTCTATATGTTATATTTTTAAATTATGCAGCCTGCAATTACATTTTTCAACGAGTTGAAACAAGAAAAGATTTTTTAGTAAATATAAATTGCTGACTTCAAAAATTGTCCACCACTACCCTAAAAGTTTCATTAGTTTCAAAACAATTCATATTTAAACAGGATTGATTACTGATTACACAAGGTTTTTTAATATTTAAGTATTTTAATACACTTAAGTGGGCTTATAAGAAAACAACAGTAACTTATTTTCTCAAGCCCTGTAAACTACTTTCAACACAGCCGAAAAGTGCGTGCATAAGAAATACCAGTCTAAATTACATTTCGAACACAATTTTTTTGGCTCAAAAGTTTGTACTCAGGAGAAAAACTACTTTTTAAAATCATGGGGGGCGATTATTTTTAAAATTTCTGAAAAGGGGGCGATTTAGTAAATGAGTTTGGGAAACCCTGATTTATACTTAGTTTTACACTCCTGAGATATAATTTTAACATAACTACCAAGTCCAAAACACTTTGGAGTCAGAAACCAACAAAGACTGGTTACAATAAAACATAATGCATCTCGCGAATTTTATCATGATTAAAGTAGCAAGTATTTAAACAGACGAAGTGAAGCCAAAAAAAGTCTTGGACAGCTAGTAAATACGGTTTTGATTTGTTGTTAAAAACTAATGCTAGTTTTAAAGCTTCTGAAAGATGCAACACCAAAATATTATATTATGCAATCTAAAAAGCAGTTGTATTAACAATTTTTTTTACATCACCTTGGCAATCTGTTACCGGAGAAATCCTAATTAGAGAGATAACCAGCTAGATATACGAGTCCAACACTTTTCTCTTCTCTATTTGAATCAGAATATTGTTACTGATGATGAACTTAATTCATAAAAATTCTGTCAACTAGGTATGGAAAAAGCAGTGGTCTTAAAGAAATTTATTTTTGGGTTCTCAAAAAATTTAGTTTGCACTGAGGTGCGCACAGAAAAAAAAGTCAATTATTTTGTAAGTTATGTTTTTTATGTAAAGCGATATAGACTAAGGTTAAGATTACAGCTGAACTCAGCTCTTGTAATTTAGATTGATTTTTCTTTTATTCTACTATTCTTATAACCCATTCAACCATTTTAGTATTTTTTACTATTTAAATGTAAAAAATCACTTAGGCTGACATTTTTGGTTTCAAAAAAGGATGCTTGGTGATTATAGTCCTTTTAAAAAAGCAAAAGTTCTTTTGGATCTAACATAAAGCAGCAACTAAGAATCTTAACTTTATATTTTGTGCACTCTCTACAGACTTATAACAATTTTATAGAAGTATTTATACTAAAAAGTAAAATGAGCAAGTTTTACTCCTTATTTTCCTAATGTTTCTGAGTTTTGATAATTTACTATTATCCTGTAAGTCATAAAATTATTACTAAATTTCGTAATTGTAATTCATCTTTAAGTTTCCAAATTTTTTATTGTTGTTTTAATTTTTCACTTTAAGTGACAGTTCTACAAAAAAAAAAACAATAAATAATGATTACCTGTTTTATGTATACTTTTTTATTGGGATAGCTTAAGACAAAACTAAGTCTAGATTGAAGTTTTTTAATATATTTTCAAACTTTGACGGTTTAATTTTTTTTTGAAAAACTCAGGATAGATTAGACATCTTTCCTAAACTTCAGGCTAGTACTGTAAGTTTACAACCTGTTTTTGTCTGTTGTAAATAATGTACTAGTTTTATTACAGTAAGTTAGCTTCTTATAACTATACTTCGGTTATTTCAGGGACTTAAAATATTTTATTGACTCGTTTTGAATAAAAAAAGTTTTATTTAGTAGGTTAGTAGTTTTGATTATGTTAAAGACCAGTGGAATAGAGTACCTACCAGGGGCGTCGCGTGGGGTTGTGCCGCTTACGCGGTAATTGTCTCTTTTTTACTTTCTTCTTTTTTCTCAAGCGAGTATAAATTCAACAATCTCGAGTAATTTAGACTTCTTTTCGTTTCTACTGCATTGCGGCGGACTGAAGTCAGTGCAGCTTTTCGCTGCACTTAAGTTTTAATGGTTTCAATCTTGTTGTCGAGTTGGTTTCGATTTTAGAACTCTTTTTAAGTTTGGTTTAAACATTTAGTTTTTAGTTTCTTTTATTCGAGTATTGTCGTCTTTTAAAAGAATTGATAATTTGGTTTACTAGTGTAATGTTGTGCAGTATTTTATGCTCTTTTCGTTTCGCAAACTCATTGTAAAAATAATCATTATCTTACATTCGAACTAAGTTTAAATTAGTATAAGTAACTGATTTATTATACCTTTAGTAAATAGTAAGTAATTCATATTAGTTTATTTAAGTCGACTATAATTTATTTAAGCGTTATCTTGGGGACTTCTATTATACAAGTTGAAGCGCACGTTGCGTTATAAATCAGGCCCCTAACATTGTATAAGTAGAGGCTTTGATAGCGACAGGGTGTTGCACCGCCGAAATTTCACCACCTTAAAACTGTGTAAGAATAAATCAAGTATCTATAAAGTTTTCTTTATTTTTTAGAACAAAATCTCATATAAAACTCCAATTTAGACAACAACAATTTTGCTCACTACATTGCCGCAAACTCTTAGCTGACTGCCACAAATGAACTCAAAAAAGAAAAATTTCTTCAAGAATTACCGCAAAATCAATTGATTGCGGTAAGTAAGCTAAGTTGAAAATTTCCCAACACAGTATGGGCTTAAGTATCATTCCACAAGCTATTGTAAACAAAAAATGAAAACAAAGTTAAGCAGGCAGGGGCGATCTGAGCAGAAGCAACTCGAGTAGAAGCAATTTGAACAGAGACAACTCGAGCAGAGCATGGTTGCCACTGATCAAGCTGAGAAAAATTTCCTGACTTTTCCTGACTTTTTACCAAAATTTTCTTGACTTTTCTAAATCAAACTCTTAGATTAAACTTAATCTAAAATACATAATCTAACACTTGAAACTATATAAAGCTTTTAATCTAATTCTAATACTGGTTAAAAACAACTTTTTTTTTGCTAAATTCTATCACCAAACTTCTAGTACATCACTTAAACCATCTGTGTATGATTGATGTTTGTAATAAACAGCTCTATCAGTAAAATACTTGTATTATTACCGGTTTACTATCATTTCTAACCCGATCACTTCTAACCCGATCACTTCTAACCCGATCATTTCTAACCCGATCACTTCTAACCCAATCACTTCTAACCCGATTACTTCTAACCCGATCATTTCTAACCCAATCACTTCTAACCCGATCAATTCTAATCCGATCATTTCTAACCCGATCACTTCTAACCCGATCACTTCTAACTCGATTACTTCTAACCCGATCACATCTAGCCCAATCATTTCTAACCTGATTATTTCTAACCCGATCACTTCTAACCCGATCATTTCTAACCCGATCACTTCTAACCCGAACATTTCTAAAAAGATCATTTCTAACCTGATCATTTCTAACCCGATTTAACCCAATCATTTCTAACCCGATCATATCTAACCCGATCATTTCTAACGTGATCATATCTAACCTGATCTTTTCTAACCCGACAACTACTAATCCGATCTGTATTAATATATTTGTTTATTATTGTTTCAAAATAACGATTTGTTTTAAAAACAAATTAATCTCAACAAAGTTTTTTTTAATGAAATTTAGTTAGTTTTGTTTAAACTAAAACTTAATGTCCATATAGCTTTTGTTAAAATTTAGTTTTTGATATTCATTGCTATTGGAAGTTTGTTATCCTACGCTAGACCCAGGCATCAAAGTCTGGACCACTTAAACTGAATGACACCTAACAAAGAGACGCAAACTTATATACCTTAAAATTAAAACTATAGTTTTATCTAATATTTATAGATTAACAGCAAAATAATTTAACACTTAAGTATAATACTAATAGACTAATTTATGATTTGAAGAAGGTTTTTAACAAATTTGATTTTAACTCAATAATAAGCAAGTTTAACACCAATTCTTTCATCGATCAGTGAGTTCCAATAAAACCAAAAACAGTTGCACAATCTTTCAATTTAGAATTAATTTCCGATTTCTTTTCAAGAAAAAAAAAACATTCTTTTAAAATTTAAGCAACACAAATCGAGACGACTAAGTAAATTATTTCAATGATTTTAGTGCAGCAATCAGCAAAGTAGTCTAAATTACGCATTTCTTTATTAAAAGAAGGTTTATGGTTACTTTTATAAATTTCTTTTAGAACATACTAGAATGTCAGAATTCAAACAAACTACAAAAGTTCATGAATAAAACTTATTCTTGTTCAAAAAACAACCGGATATACACATCTTGACTTTTAGAGTTAGGTTCTGTACATTTGTGCAACCGTTTGGTAATTTATTGTTTTTTTATAAATTATTTTTGTCGCTTTACTAAAGCATAATCGATACAATTAAAATAGACATTATTGAAACAAAGGTACAGCCAATTGTAAAAAAAAATAAAAAATTTAAGTGCATTGAATAACCACTAAATTTAAATTCCAAAGCACATGAGGAATACAGGATAAAAAAAATATCTATCGAAAATATTGAAAAACCTTATATTATCTACAGAGGAAAGGCGCTGCTAATAAAATCAAACTATTAGTTACCCTAGTTATACATATTATATCAATTGTTTATACTGGTTTATTTTCGATAGGTTTATAAACCAATGGTTTATTTTTGTGGTTATAAATTATTTAAATAAAGTTAAAAGTGGATTATTTATTAACTATAGTTTAGTTAAATTAGTTAATTAGTTTTAAAAAGCATTAGGAAAATTATAAGTGTTCTGTATTCTAAAGATTAAGTAATAAGTTTTGAGAGTCGTCAATGTAAGAAACATAATGAGTTTTGCAGCCTTTAAAGACTACTCCGTATTTTTCTTCTAAGAGATTTTATATGGTTAATATACATTTTTTAAGTATGGAGACCAGATTGGCAAGTTGCATTTAAATTTAAGGCGATTTTATATAAATACAACTTTTTAAGAATATTAATATCAGTATATATGAAACTAGAAATAATACAGTTAATAAAATTTAGTAATCGTAATTAGTATGGTGATTTCATTAAAATATATCTTTATTAAAATCTAAGTTTTAAAACGAAAGTGTATACTGTTTAAAAAGTCAAAAGTAGAGGTAGACGTTTTTGAATATTTAGAATCCGTCATTTACTAGAACTTAAATTCTATTTTCTTTTTGTTAGCCAATGGTAAATTATATTTAAAGATTAAATAAGATAAATTATATAATAAACTTAACTATAAAAGTTAAGTGTCGAAAACTTGTTATTTTGCTTTTTTTTAATTCAAAATATGATGTATATAGAGAAAAACAAATTTACATTTATCATAAATATTTTAAAGTTTTCAAAATTTAGAATTGCAAAAACAGTTTCACACAATTAATAATTAAAACTTTCTTTAGGAAATTTCTTGATATCTCTTAAAATTTATTGTTTCACAGGTTTCCAAAAACACAAGAACTTAAGATTATTCAGCGATAATTAGATATGAAATATGAGTATAAGTTACTTGATTAATTTATATCTTTTTAAAATTTATAATAAAATAACAAAATTTGTTTCTATTGTGAAACTCTAACATAGGTTTCAAGAAAATTAGAGGTGCAAAAATCATTCTTAGAAATTTAGAGGTGCAAAAAACACCGAGAATAAAGTCAATAGACTTCAAGCTGGCTTTACTGTATTGAATAAAAAGTAAATATGTTGCTTGTAATAATCGTCTGAAAAAATAGTTGATTAAAGGATACAAAAAACTTGATGTAGTTTTTATAAACTTCTGCTCTTAGTTATACTTAGTTTTACTATAACTAATTTATTGTTCTGTTTGAAAATGTTTTTCAGTATTTATTTCGTTTATACTTACGTTATTTCAACTGTTCATAATAAAGTAAATTTTAAAGAAATTATTATCTACTAAAGTACTAATTTAAGTCGTAGTTAAAACATTTTGTATTGTATATAGATTACCTGGGCGAGATTTGATTAACTTCTGACTTGTTATACAAATAAACATGTCCGTTTAATTGTTAGTGACTTTTTTTGCTCTAGGACTAAGTAGGAATTTATTAATGCTGTGAAATCAAGACGGTCAATCAACGTAACATACTTTTGCAGTTTGTTATACGACATAACTGTTTTAATATCTAGCTCATACCTAAAAATCAGGATTTTTCACTTAATATAAGAATACAAACTAATTTTAAAATTACCTTAAATCTTTCCAGCACAGTATACTTTTCTTTATTGGATTCTTTATTGGAAAAAAAAAATTCACTTAATATAACAAAAGTATTCAATTTCTACTAGTGTTTGTTTGAATTCCATTATGTTAATAGGCCTATGCAAGTTGTATAACAATTTGTAAAAGTTATTAAAATGAAACTTAAAAATAACCTACTATAAAGCGCTAATACATTAGTCAGAAATAATACAACATTTACAACAGACTTGCATTGTAGTTTTTAGACCGTGATATAACGGTTTTTGTATCTAAATATTACAATTTTAAAGGTTTGCTTTTTAAAATTTGCTGATTATAAAATTATTATAGTCACGGGAATTATTATAAGATCTATCTTAAATATAGTTACAATTGCTTACTTTTAAGTCCTACAAAGAATAGTTCAAAATATTATAAAGTAACTATTGTCTGTTAAACAAGATTAAAAGAACAAAAATATATAAAATAATGAAAAAAATTGAAATTATGTGTAGAATGAAATATAAAAAAACAAGGTGTTAAAAATAAATTAAACTTATGTTTAGTTAATGCCAAAGTTAAGGTTTATACTAACAATGTTTTTTACGTAACACATTGAAATCATAATGTTTTAATAAAACTAAAAAAAAAATACTTTGATAATTTTCTAAAGACTAGTTAGTTTTTAAAGAAATCTAGATTAAAATTAAGAAATAAAATAAACAAGTAGAATGGGTTAGAAATGATCAGGTTAGAAGTGATTGGGTTAGAAGTGATCGTGTTAGAAATGATTGGGGTAAATCGGGTTAGAAATAATCGGGTTAGAAAAGATCGGGTTAGATATGATCGGGTAAGAAATTATTGAGTTCTAAGTGATCGGGTTAGAAGTGATTGGGTTAGAAATGATCAGGTTAGAAGTGATCGGGTTAGAAATAATCAGGTTAGAAATGATCGGGTTAGAAATGATCGGGTTAGAAGTGATCGGGTTAGAAGTGATTGGGTTAGAAGTGATTGGGTTAGCAGTGATCGGGTTAGAAATGATCGGGTTAGAAATGATCGGGTTAGAAATAATCGGGTTAGAAATGATAGCGGGTTATAAATGATCGGCTTCTATTATTACCTTATAAACACAGCTTGTCTGCAAAAAGACACAATTTTTTAGCATATCCTAGCACAAATTTATCTAGATAAACTAATGACATATAAGGAACTTTCACAACTAAAATCTTAAAGCAACAACAAATTTTTACAGTTGAAACCTTAAAACTAAACTATATATCTGTTGTATAAAATATTTTCTCTTACCATTTAGTATAAAATTTGCAACAAATAAATATACTCTTATTTACTTTAAAAACTAATGTTACTCTACAAAAAATACAAACAATAAGTAAACTTAATCTTGGCATATATCTCTCTTATAACTTATTTTACAAATTTAAACAACTTTGAAAAAGTTATAAAGAGGTTAAGTTACATAAAATACTAATCTAATTGAAATAGTTATAAAGAACTCAAATATTTACTTAAACAAAAAACACTTTGATTCTAAAATTATGCTAGATAAACTTTTGTGTATATATCACAGTTTCACTATGGAAGTGTCTTTGCTACAGATCATCAATACTAAAAAGCTTACAAAATCTGCTTGTTCAAGTAGGGTACTTGTTCAATATGTTAAAAGAAAATGTTTGCAGTTTTATAAAGGATATGTTACTAATTTATACCAGATGAAGGCGTCGGAAATAAAACTAAATATTTTTGTAAATTTCTAGGAAAATTTTGGAATTTTTTTCTGACTTTAAAGGACTTTTAATTAATTTTTACAACTTGAAGGCTTTAGAAAACAAAGAATTGTATAAATTTAAACTGACAAAATCTGACTTTTTTTTTAATTTTATCAAATTTCCTGACTTTTTTTCAAAACTCCCCCTTTTTTCCTGACTTTAGACATTTTTTTAAATTTTTCCTGACTTTTCCTGATTTCCTGACCGAGTGGCAACCCTGGCAGAGGCAACTTGATCACTGGCAACTCGGATTTTATTTTCTGCACCACCTAAGAAAAATACCACGCGACGCCACTGGTACCCAATATTAAATAACTTAGTAAAGCTACATCTGATATGTCACTTTACCAGCGAACATACTCATTCAACACAATTTTTACTACTACACACATGACATTTTATTTTAATCTTGGAAAGAAGGCAAGCTACCACAAAATTAATTATACAAATTATTACCTTGTATAAAAACTAGGGTGTCGGTCAGATTGCATTAGTATATGTCAATATCAATGTTAGGTCAGATTGCACGAGAATCCCTTAGTCGCTTACCAGTTTCTGCTGAAATAATATTTCCAGAGTCTTAATGTGGTTTAGATTCAAACGCTCCACTTCTTCTAAGAGTTCTCTTGTCATGATGCGACAGGTGAAATACATATAACAAAACATGCTTTTGTACATAGCTTTCATCGACGTACTAAAGCTTGCAATATAGTAACCAGATAAGGGCTGTTTGTATTGGAGGGCTGCCTTCTAAACCTATTTAGCATCGTGAATTCATTCAACACAAACACGAGGATTGATCAGGATGATAGTAATTCTTCTGAACCCTTTACGATCAAAAGAGAGTAAGTTTTTTTTTTTTGATTTTATTTTATATATATGTTGTTAAAATATTTTTTCTTCGTTAACTATGAATGTTAAGCTTCAGATTTGACGGACACCAAATCAAACCTGCACGTCTGAAAGCAAAAAATAAGGTGAAAAAGATAATCATACAAAATCAATTTTCGCTGATGATGTAGCTCACTCTTTTAAAGATCTGCAAATATTATTCAGAGATCCAACTTAAACAAAATTAAATTAAATAACTTTGGTTAACAAATAATTAATAAAGAGTAAATTTTTTTAGGGTCTTCAAAGCTTTAAAAGGCTAAATATTATTTTAGACACTTTGAATTTAAAAAATATGAGTCAAAACTATTACAGTTTATCGTACTAGGCATAAACTGAGTACAATTAACTTATAACTTTTTAATAAAATTTATAAAATAAAAGTAACATAAGATAGATTAAGTTTAAAAAGACTGTTTGTTAATCGTTAAACTTTTAATTTTTATAACTGATCAACCTTATTAATAAAATTTATCAAAAGTTAATTTTAGAAAAAAAAGCTGTATATGTAATCAAAAAGTAGCAATACTAGGTTAAATAGTAAAATCAAGGGATATATAATTTTTAATTTTTATCAAGTTAGTATCAAAAGTTGTAAAAATCAAGGAAAATGGGAATCCTAATTATTGTTTCAGTTTTCCTTATATTTTTGTCTCACTTTCAACCTGATGAAATAACTATAAAGTTATAAACAAAAGATAGATGCTTCACAATCAATCAAGATTAAGATAAAATCAGCTTCAATAAACTTAGGGCACAGGAGGTAAAGCCATTTTTTAATAAAAGTTATCATTGGACCTTACATGAAATCTAAAACTTTAATCTATAATTTATTTTTGTAGATTATAAAAATTTCAACTAACTTGTGACATTATTGTAAAAAGTTTCCGATACAAAAACCACAAAATTTTAGTTTCAAAATTTATTTTCTAGTAGTTAAATTTAAACATTCTTAAATAATTTAGAAGAAATCATAATTTGGATTATTTTGTTATATAAAACATAAAGTTTAAATACAAAAAAGGTGGTTTTCGTCAAATTATATAGATTTATAGTGGTAAAGTCATTTTACGCGTTTTTATATGCACCCAAGAAAGTATAATTATACTGTTATAAAGAGTAAGAGCTGTATTTAAATTGCACAAAAATCCCTCTATAAAGTCCCTATTGAACTCATTGACTTCAATCAATTATATCTCGAAAGTTATTTTGATTTTTGTTTAATGGTACCAATTAACTGATAGCTAATATAATTAAATACACAATTAGATCAATTTGTTATAAACAAGGAGGACCTCCCATGCCCTTAAGTACATTAGTTCTTCTTTGTATAATGTACTTCTCATATATTAACTTAAAATCTTACTAATTTATTTTACAACTTTCTTAAAGTTTTGGTAACAATTAAAAAATAACTGATTATTTTATATGTTTTATTTACAGTAAACAACGTAGGTAGATATTAAGTATATATTAACACTAGGTAGGAAAATACTAATATAAACTAATGTAAAATTCATTAATTCAGACGAAGTTTAAGATTAACTTATATATTTTACTTACTTTATATTCCAAACATACTGTTGATATATAAAAAATGTGTTGTAGTTCAATTCAAAAAGAGTTTTAGTAATAAATAAAGAAAAATATCATATTTCTAGCTTAAGTTTTTTAGGAAAACAACTACAATTACTAACCAGTCTCTACAACACCTGGTAACATTTTAATAAAGCAATCAACTTGACTCCAGTTGTGTACATTTTCAAAAACCCAATCCATAATAAAGTTACCATTATCCGAAACTACAGGACCAGCTTTACTTTTTGCCATCCTTAAAACAGCTTTTCCACCAAACTTTCTTTCTATTGACCTAGTTTAAGAAATATTATCAAATAATTAAGATACTTTATCTTATCAAAGTTTCAGAAAAGCAGTAGGTTTCAACTATATTGCAAATCTAAAACCTTTTAAATATACCTGGTTACAGGAACATAAGCCATAGGAATAACTTCGATAGGAACACCCTTTTTCCACTGTTCACCTAAAACTGAAGAATCTTTAGTGTAATCTGCTATCACAACGAAGTGTTTTGCTGCAGCTGCAACTATTTTTTCTTGTGCCATGCATCCACCTCCTCCTTTAATTTATATTTTATTTATGAAAACTTAACAAAAATATTAAATCAACATTTAAAAAGAAACACATAAGAGATGATTTTGCATTGCGTTCAGTTTTTTGTGAGACTGCATCATATAAACTTAAAAACAATTCAACCTATTACTTTGTAGTTGAAAGTTTGGTTTCTTGATAATTTAAATATTTATACGTAGCTGTCTTTTTAAGGTCACTAATAAACTAGAAACTTAATTTGTTTATACACACGATTCTCGACAGGACGGTAAAAGGTATCCAAGTGGTGTACGACTCACTGACCGAAAGGCTTTTTTCGTGCACCAAGTTTTAGGACCAAATATTTTGAGCTTTTACTTTTTTCGTTAAAAAAACAATATATATATATATATTTAAGCTAACTAAAATTATTAAATTTTATTTGAAACGTCATAATGTGTTTTTTTGTGATTCTTTAAAAAAATTTGATATGTGCTTTATATTGTTTTGATGAAACGTGTTAAACGTTGAAACTTTAGTGAACAATACGAACATTGGTTGTTTTTTTTGTGTTATAAATATATATCTTTACTATTAACATAAGTTTAGCTAACTGCGAATTTAATGCTGCATATCAGTTTTACTTATTTACCAGAGGTTTTTGAGATTTTTTCAGTTTTTCGTAAGTGATAGTTTTTTGATTTATTTCTAGTATACAATTAGCTTGAAGGTAAAAAACTGTGTTACATAGTATCACAGCATAATAAAGATACTGTAAAGCTACTTTAATGTGTTTTAAATAAAAAAAACATAATAATAATAATTTTTGGGTCAAAACAAAACTTAATCACTAAACATGTAAAAACTGTTTGAAACTCCAGGTTTATTAGTGATTTCATTTCAAAATTCCAGGTTATATTTCAAAATTTCTCAAATTCCAGATTTTTTGGCAACCCTGTTATAACAATTCTTTTAATTTATAATCTATACACTTACAGTGCTTATTTATTCTAATCAGGGTAGCAACTGAATTTTAAGGAATTTCTTCTAGGTTTTTGAAAGTAAAGGTTTTTGGTCTAATTTTATTTTAAATCAAGTTTAGGGTAATAAACTGTGTTAAATAGTGTAACAACATTAAAAAGATACTGTAAAGCTACTTTAAATGGGTTTTTTAATATAAAAAAAATATAACGTTAACAATACATTTTTATCTATATGATAGATTTTGCTTCAAATACTACTTTTCAAGCAATCTTTTCAAACTTTCACAGTCTAACCTTTATACAATAACAAAAAAAGTGTTACTATGGAATAAAAAAAGAAAGACTTTTTTTAAATTTTGTGGTAAAATTTTTATTATTACAAAATATTAAAATTCAGAAGTAATGTTTTTTCTTTTAATATAAGGAATATTTTCTGAAAAATTGAAGAAGACTGCTTGAAAAATAAAGGAGGAGATAGATTTTTAGTGATTTTTGAAAATTTTGAGAAAAATGAGCCCAAAAATTTTGGGGTCCATTTGTTTGTACTGGAAACTTTTTACAAAAAATAAAATATCTCATACATAAGTTAAATTATATTTTTGAATTCTATAAAAACTGGCTTGTAGTTTGTACTTTAAGCTTTTATATAAAAGCCAAACTTAAATTTTGTGAAAAAAATAGTAATTTAACTATAAGATAATTCAAATTGTTAAGCATATTAAGTGACAAAAACTGGTACTTAGTTATTATTGCTTAATACAAATTTAACCTTATGCTTTCTTCGAACACTGATTTTAGTTTATTAAGTTTTAAACTGAACTAAGGAAAATCAGTGTGATTTTATGATATAATAATACATTAGGTATAAAGCATTATTGATGTAAGATCACTAGGTATAAGTTATAAAACTCATTAAAACTGGCTAAACTTGAAAGTGTTTTTCAGTTTTTATTAAGGTAAAAAAATTAAAATTATTTTATAGTATTAGCTGAGTAAAAAATAGGATTTAAAGTAAAAGTTAACCAATTAAAAGTAATTAAAAGTTAATGATGTTTTTTAAAAGTTTATCTTATTTTGTATAACTTTATATTATTTATCAGATACTTCCTAACTTTTCTTTAATTTTTAGAGTTTACTAATAATTAATGTTTAAACAATTCACATAATATTTTTTTTGAAAATAATTTTTTTTTAATTAAAGAACATCCTTATTTCAGATTGTTTAGACAACATATGACCTATAACTAGAATAAAAGTCAGTAATAACCAATAAAATCAAATACAAATTTAAAAGTATAATATAAATTTTATTGAGTGTAAACTGTCATGCTAATTTTATGGCTATATTGTTATAGTTAAGTTAAAAGAAAACATAAAACTCTGTTTTAGTATGGTACAAAGATAAGAAAATTTTTTTTCTCAAATATATAAAAATTAGTGATGTACCGGACTCACTATCCAGGTCCGGGTCCAGCCGGATATTGCAATTTTTGCCTGATATCCGGATCCGGCCGGATTCTAATTTAAAAAAAAGTCCGGATCCGGCCGGATTCTAATTTAAAAAAAAGTCCGGATCCGGCCGGATTCTAATTTAAAAAAAAGTCCGGATCCGGCCGGATTCTAATTTGAAAAAAAAAGTCCGGACCCGGATCTAGTTAGTAAAAAAAGAGCATACTCAGAAGTATTTTTCATAAACAAACCCTGTTTTAACTAATAAAAGTCATTTTCGTCAGTTAAAATTAAACACCTACCGTGATTGGCTCATTTTGTACACGTGACTAATTTACATTTATTTACATTTAAACTATGAAATAAATATTTCATGAAATGCAACTCTTTACATATGTTGTAAAATTGAAAACTTTGGAATGAATACTTGCATTATTTATTGTTTAAAGTTAAGCTCAGAGAATATTTAGAGTTAATACGGTTGAATGTACGAGCCAATGAGAATCATATGACGAAATTTTTCAAACTAAATACTGATGTAACAAAACATCAGAACATGACAGGCAGTTTATATATAAGCAGTTAGTTAGTTTGGTGTGTAGCTTGAAGCAACAAAATATTTTGAACGTTTTTGTGAATGCTTATTGTAAGTAGTGTTTTGTTCTAAAAGTGAGTATTTCAACTGGTGTTTAATTGTTTAAATATTTAAGCCAGGTTTATAGTTAATGAAAATTTTACAGTTTCTTGTTTACTAAAAGTTTTATTTAATTTTTAGTTTATTGTTTTAAGTCTTTCGATATAGATTTAAATAGCTTCCAGTTTTAAAGTGTTACCAAAGTAATTAATAATTTTGTTCTTGTTGTGTTTTATATAAAAGATTCATCACTCAAAACTATCGTGTCTGATTATAGAAAGTAATCTCAGTTAGAAATTAGTATTTGTTAGATATTAAGGCCATAGGGGGGGGGGGGGGGTAGACCATGTTTTTTACAAGTTGATCTTATTTTATAGAGTTTTTACTAAGCTTCAAGATGCTTTTTACCGTTTTTAAAAATTCGAATTAGTTTTTGAGATATGACCGGCCAAAGTCGGGCCGCATAACAGGTTCCTTATGGGGAAGGAAAACTAAAACGGCGAAAAAAGACTAATGCATTCAAAATCTATCTCCTCCTTCATTTTTTAAGCAATCTTCTTCAAACTTTCACAGTCTATTCTTTATACAATAACAAAAAAACGTTATTTGTGACTTTAAAAAATTTCAAGTAAAAATACCTTTTTTTTGTAAAAAAAAATTTTTTTTGATGAAAATTCACTTTTTTTTTAATTTTTGTCATAAAATTACAAAAAAAAAGTATTTTTACTTGAAATTTTTTAAAGTCACAAATAACGTTTTTTTGTTATTGTATAAAGAATAGACTGTGAAAGTTTGAAGAAGATTGCTTAAAAAATGAAGGAGGAGATAGATTTTGAATGCATTAGTCTTTTTTCGCCGTTTTAGTTTTCCTTCCCCATAAGGAACCTGTTATGCGGCCCGACTTTGGCCGGTCATATCTCAAAAACTAATTCGAATTTTTAAAAACGGTAAAAAGCATCTTGAAGCTTAGTAAAAACTCTATAAAATAAGATCAACTTGTAAAAAACATGGTCTACCCCCCCCCTATGGCCTTAATTAAATAAAGTAGGATTTAATTTTGATGGGTAGTACTAATAAGTTAAGTGACCACAATCAGTCCACAACTTTACTACCAAATTGTCAATCTTTGCTAGCTGTTCTACTGATTATTAGATTAAAGTAATTTTTTTCAGTTTTTAAAAACTCATTCTGACCCAGGCTTGATTATACTCACTCTAGCTAGTTTTTTTGACTTAAACAGTGGCAACCCTGCTTGTTAGAAAATTTTTGGGAATTTTAGAAAATCTTGGACTGCCTCAGGCTAGTTTAGTTTTTTATAAAAACTCAGGCTAGTTTTCTTTTAGGTTTTGAATGAGTTTAAGCTGATCCAGTTTTCAATATTTTGTAATTTTCTAGTGTATTTTCTTCAAGAACTTAATTTCAGATTTTTAATTGTAAATAACACCTAAATTTGTAAACCTTGTGGCTAGCTGTTCTACTTATTATTATATTAAAGTTCTTTTTTTTCAGTTTTTAAAAACCTCATTTTGACTCAGGCTAGTTTATACTAGTGATGTACCGGACTCACTATCCGGGTCCGGCCGGATATTGCCATTTTTGTCTGATATCCGGATCTGGCCGGATTCTAATTTGAAAAAAAAGTCCGGATCCGGGTCCAGCCGGACACAAAACTGTGGGTCCGGTACATCACTAATAAAAATACAGTGTTGTGCCGAAATAGCCTCTATTTAGTTGGTAAATTGAAAAAAAATTAAAACAAATTTTAATAGCAGAAATATGTAATACCACATTTTATTTATGACAGTAGTTAAAGTGATGTATTTTTTCTACATTTTTACTTGCGTGTTTATGTATGGTTAACAGATATAAGTTATTGTTAAAACAATAAACAAAACTGTACCACATAAGAAAATTTTTTTATTCTTAGCTTTTTATATAAAACAAAAAAACATTTTAAAAGCAGTTTGTTCTGTGTGTATAAATTTTAAGCTATATTTAACTCAGTGTTTTTAAATAAAATTATGCAGACGGTTTGTTGTTTTTGTTCTTTGAATGCTTAACAGCTATCTTATTGTTCATCTTTGTTCAAATGCTAGTTATCACTTCTAGTTTTAGTCTAGCTTGTTGTAATATTAATTTAATCTTCTTCTTATTCTAGTTCGTGTAAATAAATAATACATTTATTTACACTTTAGTAATAATCAAAGTTGTTGCTTTATCAAAGGCGCAGATAACAATATAATCTTTCTACCCTATCTATCCCTCTGAATACCAACAAACCTTTGAAGTTTGCAGTGTATCAGGTCTGCTCTTCAAATTTTTTTCTTCAAAACTAGAAAATTTGGACCTTAAATTTGGCAGAATTGAGCATCTAATTTTTAAAGTTTTTCTATTAAAGATTTTTTTGAAAGACAAGTATTAGGAAACTAATTACCCATTAGTTTTAACTACTCATATCTTTTTCGAATTAGCCATAGCTTGAAAATTGAGTTATCCTAATTAACAAGGAAACCAAAATTTTAATGCAACCGACCTTTTATCAGAACTTTGTTTTTATCAACTTCATCAGCACCATCAATAGCAACATCCAGATCAGGATTTTTATCAAGATTAGTCACATTTAAATTATGCTTCAATAACAATTGTTGGGACTGAAATGATGTTGGTACACATGAAACGTTAAGGTTTTCCTGTGGAAAAAAACAAATTTCAATAACTAGATGTAACAAAACTAAAAAATGAGTATATAACATGCTTTTGTGCTTTAAAAAAATAGAGGAACGTAGAGTTATGAATCTTATTGTGTCATATTTAATTGGTTATTACTTAGCATATAATAAACTATAGAAATTGAAATATGGTGTTATCCTTCTTTCCATAAAGCTAATTTATGGGCATAAGGGGGTCCACCTTTATTTTTTAAGTTGATCTTATTTTATAGATTTTTATCTGAGCTATCAAACATTTTTAACCGCTTGAAAAAATTCAAAGTAATTTTTAAGCTATAAGCATTCAGTCAGTGACCTCAATAGGTTCCTAATAAAAGGCACAAACTAAAAACGCAAAAAAAACTATTTCATTAAAATATATCTTTTCCTTTATTTTTTAACCAATCTTCTTCAAATTTTCACAGAAAGCTTTCACATTCTTTAAATTTTAAAAAGATTGAATGTAGAATATTATTTTAATTTTGAAAAATAAAATCTTTATTAAAAAAAAAGCAACAATTTTTTGTTTTTTTTTTATCTTAAATTTTTATTTTTGGTTATTTTAAAATTCCATAATTCAAAGTCTTTTAAAATATAAAAGGAACGTTTCATGAAAGTTTGGGGTCTCTAGCTCAAAAAATGAAGGAGAAGATAGATTTTAAGTGATTTTTAAAATTTACAAGAAAATTGCCCTGAAAAATTTGTGGTCTTTGGAAACTTTTTACAAAAACTAAACTATTTCAAAAGTTAAATAGTATTTTTTAATTCTATAACACCTGGCTTGTAGCTTGTACTTAAAACTCTCATAAAAGAGCAAATGTTACTTTTTGTAAAAGCAAAAAAAATAGGCCCTTAACATTAACAATTTAATTAGACAACTAGTGAAAATTATGTCTTACTTCCTTTACTCTTTCAGCTATTCTTACAACAGCAAATTCAATTGTAGATCCACTTCCAATTCCAATAATTTGACCATTTTTTACATGTTTGTCAACAGCCGAGCGAGCTGCTAACCTTTTTGCTTGTTGAATCAAATTTGACATTACTTGAAATATATTATAAAAATTAGTAGTGGGTACTTTATATATAACCTAATACATTTATCTTGGGTATAATAGTAGCAATATTTAGGCTATCTTTGTGAGATATTTTTGCCATCATACAACAAGCACCTGCAGTGCAATCTAATGTATAATAAAATTAATGGTGTTGTTCTATACAACTACCTTTTTAAATAAATTTATCAGCTAGATAGGTTTTTCTTATAAAACATATTCTTTATTTAAATTTATTTATATTACATAATGTTGATAGGCTTTATATTGTAATTTAATTCAGTCAAGTCATAATTTTTAAAAAATCTACAAAAACTGAATTTAACTACTAATTTGGTGTGCACATAATTTTGACTTAACTTATCTACTGTGCACTATACTAAACAGCACACCACTAACAACAAATCATATAAATTCTGCAACCTGCTTTTGTTCTCAATAGGACTCATCAGACAGATATAGTCAGATACTGTATTAGTCAAGGGATCAGCAGCCTTTTTTACTATTATTCCTAAAAACAATTGCTCATAGGCTGCACTATATATATAAAGTCTTTAGGGGCCACAAAATATTTTATTTCATATTTATTTATTTTAAATTGTATCAACCTTTAGAAAAATACTATTTTAAAACATAAATGTGATTAAATGAACCATAATGGAATCCACTATATATGAGATTTTGTTGAATTAAGAGGCTAATTGTAGTTGTTTTATAAAAATCTTTCATTTTCATGGTTTTAAAAAAGTTTGCTTATACCTAAGAAGTACCTCATGGCCGCAGATTATGGCTTTAAAGGGAATAGAGTAAAACAATTTATTTGAATAAGAATAACAGATTGAAAATATGGTGGCAGTGAAACTCAGTAACTTCTGAATTTTTAAATAAATTTCATTGTACATGATAATTCATCTTGAATTGAAAAATCATATTTGATTGAGAGTGTTGAGATATTGTAATTTTTATAAAAAGTTTTCGAATACAAACATACCTACCTTAAATTTTTTGGGGTTAATTTTCTTGGAATTTTAAAAAATTACTAAAAACTATCTTCTCCTTTATTTTTGAACTAGAGACCTCAAACTTTTAGGAAACCTTCTTTTTATAGTTTAATTTGTTTAAATTTCAAACTTTGAACGTTGGAATTTTCAAAAAAAACAAAAAATTGTTTTATTATATTTTTAAATTAAAAATTCCCTTTCTGTGAAAATTTAAAGATTGCTTAAAAAATGAAGGAGGAGATAGATTTTTGGTTGAAATGGTCTTTTTTTGCATTTTTAGTTTGCGTCTTATATTAGGAACCTATAGAGGTCACTAACTTTGACCACTCATATCTCAAAAATTACTTTGAATTTTTTCAAGCTGTTAAAAATGTCTGATAGCTCAGATAAAACTTCATTAAACAACATCAACTTGTAAAAATAAAGGCGGACCCTCCTATGCCCTTAATTTAATAGCTTCTACCATTTGATTGTTAGTAAACACAGTATATTTGATAAAAATAACAAGAAAAAGATAAATAGTAATTAAAGCTTTGCAGATATGTATGTAGTGAAAAATCATATATAAGATATTAATATCTAACTTTTGTAGTTTCAGATTTAAAACTGCAGAGTTACTTAAAAAATTTAACCCTTAAAAATACAGCCTAGAGAGACACCTATATTCTTGGACTCCTGCACATACTTTTTCAAATATGAAAGAAAAGAAAGAATAAAAGTTTGAACGCTCACAACTATGGTCAATAAATTGGCGTGGAGAAAGACCTTTTGGTCATCAAGCTGCACACAACTTGCTTGTAATTATTACTTTAAAACAATAATGAAATAAAATAGAAACCTTGTTTATCAACCTTTCTAAAATAAACTAAAGAAGTTATAAGTAAAGGTTTTTTAAATTGGGAGAACCAATATTGACTTTGGAAACTATAAACTACCATGAGCTTTATAGTCTCCTACCTTAGATTACAATTTTTATTATCATTTACATTCACATTTTTGTTGGTAACCTTTCTACAAGGGAAATAAAAAATGCAGCAAACTCATAAAATTAACTTGAGGAGAGAATTGGTAATGTCACTATGAACAACATATTTACAAGGTTGCCACTAATTTTTTCTAGGTTTTTAAAAGTACACATTTTAAGGTCTATTTTTAGCTTAAAATAAAGTTTAAGGTAAGAAACTGTGTTAAATAGTATAAAAACATTGAAAAGATACTTCAGATATGTTTTTTTTTAATAATTTTGATGATAATAATTTTTTTTATATATATGATAGACTTTTTGAGTCAAATTGAAATTTTACTACTGAGCATGTAAAAGTTTTTTAAATTCAAGGTTTTTCTATTTTTTTTGCCTAAATTGTCAAATAATCTAAGTTATCAAATTTCCAGGTAAAGTGACAACCCTATATTTTGTATAATCATAATACTGTAAAAGCACTATGTATTTTGGTGTCTATAAAATTTTGGTATATGTGCTTGTAGGTAGGTGAATATTTTAAATTATTAAACATTTACTGAGCTTTTTTATTAGTTTGTAAATTATTCAGTTCTAATCAATAAGATCTAACATAAGTAATTGTTAGAACTTGTTTTTTTATAGAAAAATATTAGGTTATGGTCAGTTTTAAGGGCGCGTATTTTACTTAGTAAATTCATCTATTTTAGAGGTACTTTTTGACATTATATTCATTTTTTTATATTAGAAGGGCGTAGCTTTATATTTATGATCAAAGTTGCTACAGTACTAAACTATATTTACTTTGGGAACAGGTCAAAATTGCATTACAAAAAAATTGCACAAGATGCCAAAAATTCACAATCAAATTTTTTCACAAAGTGTCAGTTTTGAACGAAGATACTTTTGCTCTCAGACAAAATTGCACAAAGGGACTAAATTTCACGAAGACAAATTTGCACGAAAGGACAATTTTGCACAAAGACAATTTTGCATTAAAGATCAATTTTGCACGAAGGGACTAAATTGCACAAGGGGTTAATTTTGCTAGAAGACAATTTTGCATCAAGGTTCAAATTTGTACAATGGGACACTTTTGCACGAAGACAAATTTGCATGATGGGACAAAATTTTAAGAAAACACAGTACCTTTATCATTAACTTTTGTATTCCTAAAAAAATAGATGTTTACTCATTGGAACAATTGAAAGTTTATTACTGTTTTCTAGTCTAATAAAAATATTTATTAACAGTTTAAAAACACCTTTATTATACTTGCTAAAACGTTAACTTTTTTTAATAATGTTCTGTTATATTTGTTGATAATCTAAAAATTATTTTTTCCAAAAACTGTAAACTTTTTTTAAAAAGTATTATAAAATAAACATTTTCAACAACTTAAAAATAGTAAAACTTTAAATGCGATGATAAAAGTATGAAAGAAATTTAGATAAGTACATTTAAAACTTTCATCATAATTGTAAATTTAACTGTCATATAAAATATTCAAATAAAGCTATTTGTATTAGCTTATATCTTAAAATTTGACATTTTTTAGTTTAAAAACATTCTTACTACAAGTTATTTAACATGATGCAAGTAAAACACTATAAAATCGATTTTATCTCTTTTTATAAAGTACGACAATAAAAGAATATTCGTTTCTATCAAAATGGCATAAAGTAGTGTTAATTGTATGACAACTATTAAAAAACATAAAAATAAAGTGAGTCAAAATATTTGTTACACAAATTTTAATAAATCCTTCTATTATTTTTTCATACACCATAGTTTAAACTTTAAATTTTCATTAACAACAAACAAAAATCAACATTAAAACTAAAATTAAGCATTTAAATTAAAATAAATCGACTCAATTAATTTTATTTAGTAATTTTAATATTTAATTATTTAGTTAATTAGTTTAGTTTTAAATTAATCATTTTAACATAGAAATCATATTATTCAGACGGTAAAGAAATTTAAGTATATTTTATCTTCTTATGTTAATTTGCAAGTAAAATAAAAATTTAAAAATTTGTTTATGTTAGTTTTTGGAATAACTTTGTTTTTTATTTTTGTATACTAAAAATTTACTAATTTTTAAATCATAATTAAACTCAGTTGTTATACAATTAAAACATAATTAGTTCTTCAAATTTTAAGATGATAATGTAATGTAAATAAATATTTACTACACAGTACTTGTAGCAAAAGTAAAATATTGATCAAAAATTCAACAAATGTATCTAATATATACATAGAGATGAGTCAGGTCCGCAAACAATTTTTTTCTAGTAATTTTTTTATAATTTACTTTATTTGTATAATTTAATATCACTGTTACCCCTAGTCTTTACTCTTGATCGATAACTTGTTTTATTTTTTTCTTATTATTTTTATTAATAACTTTTTTTTTTACTATTACCCCTAACTATTCCCCTCGGTTGGTAGCTTTTTTTCTTTTTAATTAATATGAATTTTTTTCAAAATGAGGAAAATTCCCTTTAAAAGTCATTTTAGGTATTGGGGGGTCTTGATTAGTATTATTGTAGTCTTTGACTTCAACCAGCTTTATCTCAAAAATATTTTGAGCTTTAAAAATTTGCAAAAAGCAACTCATAGCTTAGTTACAACTCATTAATATAAGACTTAATTGTGAAAAAGGTGATTGACCCCCAACTTATACCCTTAACATAACAAATTCAGTGATAAGTTTTAAAATAAGTGTCATATCTAATAAAGTTCTAGTTTGAAAATTTAAAATATATCACTAAACACAGTTATTCATTTTAATTACACTAAGTAAAAACTTTATAACCTGAAGATTTAATAAAAAAAGATGAGCATTGTGTGTTTTAATAAAATTTAAAATGAAACGCTAAAATAACACGAGTATTAAAATAAGTAAAAATTGTTTATTAATGTATTTTGACTAGTACTTAAAATTGATACATAATTATAAATCCTAAACTCTAAATAAATACAGTGACTGATGATGTTGTATCAGATTTAAAAAGCTAACACTTAAATTTATAAAAAATCCCTTAATATTTTGTTCTTGTAAAGAAAAATGAATTGTACGTAAAATTCATACTCCCACAAAACTTAGTACTTATACCTTAAAACTAAGTTTTAGTGTTGAGAATATCTCTAATAACTTTAAACAAACAGTAAAATATATCAATAAAATGCTAAGAATTTTATCTAAGAACTATTTGGTATAAAGCCTTTAAATTACAAATTAAAACAGTTCAACTAACTAAGCTCTGAAAAACATAGATGATGTAAACAAATTCAAACAAACAGCCAAGTTTGAACTAATTTGTAATGTTTAAACTGTATTTTTTTCATGATTTGTCATAACCATGATGTATATAATCTACTCAAAACATATTAATGAAGATTCTTGAAATTTTTTTAGAGATTCAACAAAAGATTTTAAGCATTTATTTTTACAAATACTGACTGACGTTGTCTTTAATAAGTAAATCTTTATTTAGAAATAAATTGACATCTCAATTTGATCTTAAAAGGATTTCTCAACTTTTTTTTATTAAAAATATTGAAGCATTTGAACTAATAAAAACTAAGATTCTCAAACTTTTAAATAAAAAACTGATTTAGCCTGACGTTTTTCAACTTTTTTCAAAAAAACTGATTTAGCCTGACTCGCATGAACCCTGTATGTTTATTTATTCATTTTCTTGTTTTTTTTAACCATATTTATAAACTATTTTTTATTTTTACTATCACTATTACCTCTTACCCTTACCATCATCGGTAAAATTTTTATGATTTTATCAAGTTATCTTTTAGTTTTTTTTTAACTCTCGTGCAAAATTGACTTTTGAAGTAAAACTGTCTTAGTGCAATTTTATCCCTTCGTGCATATTTGTCTAGGTGCAAAAGTATCTTTGTGCAAATTGAACCTTAGTGCAATTTTGTCTTCATGCAATTTAATCCCTTAATGCAAAATTGTCTTTGTGCAAAATTGTCCTTTCGTGCAAATTTGTCTTTGTGAAATTTAGTCCCTTCGTGCAATTTTGTCTGTGAGCAAAAGTATCTTCGTTTAAAACTGACCCATTGTGAAAAATTTTGATTGTGAAATTTTGGCATCTCGTGCAAATTTGTCTACGTGCAATTTTGTCGTGATACAATTTTGACCTGTTCCCAAAGTAAATTTAGTTTGGTACTGTAGCAACTTTGTTAATAATTGTAAATAATACCAAATTGAAAATATATTATATTTGATGTCATTTTTACCCATATTTTTTGGCTAAAATTTGTATTTTATAAAAACATAAATAAAATTAAACTTATTTATCATAAACTAGTAAAACTTAAATATTTAATCTATTTTATTTGACAACATAAAGCGATTATATTTTTTTTTTTTTTTTTTTTTTTTTTAAGGTAGAAAAACATCAGTAAATACTCACTCTCCCCTCTGCAACGATAAACGTTTTCTGAAGGTCAAGCAAGTGAGTTTGAGCTCATCACATGTTATTCTACCTGCCCTATCTTTAAATTTACTAAGAAAAAAAATTACCTTTTAACTAAAAATAAAAATGTCTATGTAATAATAAAAGAAAAAAAAAAAATTAACTAACTGAAATAAAAACTAATCCTAACCCTTTATTGAAAAAAACCTTTGGTGACACGTCATTTAGCAAACACTCACAAGGTTAAAATCTCAACACTAAAAACCACAAAGTGTGGGAAAATCATGAAGCTCAAATCCCCAAGTAAGTATTTGCCGACGCTACAACAAAAAACACCTCAACAATCCAATCATGTGATCACTGCCACCAGTGTGAACTCACAATCAGCTGTTGCAAACTCAAATAAACAAATATCTAATTAAAAGTATTTAGTTCTAAAAACATAAAAAAAACTAACTAGAATAAAGAAATACTGTAGTATGAAAAAAAAAAAAATACTACTTGTATGGATAATAATATATACATATATATCAACAATAAAGTTAATAAATAATAAGAGTTTTTAAAATTTGTAAGTATTAAGTTTGTACAAAACTCAAAAAATAATAATAAAAATAAAATAAAAAATAAACAAATAAAATAAGTAAAAATAAAATAAATAAAATATTAAATAAAATTAAAAAAAAAGACTAAAAATTTAAAAAAAAGAAAAGAAAAAAAATTAAATTAAAAAAATTAAAAAAAATATTTTGAATCAAATTTATACTTATACATCTAATTTCTAATAAAAAAACATAAACAACTATCTTAAATCTAACACAATAACAAAATAAGAACAAGTAAAATTACTCACAATAAACAAATTTATTACAATAATTTATAACAATCACTCTTTCATTACCAGGAAAATTATAAAGTAAAGACCTACACATCACAATCTGATGCCCAAATAACATAAATCAAATTTCAACTCAAACAAAACATACATGTAGAAGCACTCTAGATCTACTCCATGTAGTTATTCAACAAAAAGTTTTTATATCTAAATTTAAAAGGATCTTTCTTTAAGTTTTTAAAAGTTTCAGGGACACTAGACCAAAACTTGGGACCCAAATACCTATAGCAGTTTAGGCCAAGTCTTGTTCTAGGTCTTTCAGTTACAAAATTCATTTTCTTTGAAAATCTTGTGTTGTGTGTGTGAACAGAGCTAGCAAGTGTAAATCTATTGTGTTCTACATCAAACCCTTTTATAGTATTACGCATCAATTTACAAATTTGCAATTTATACACATCCTTTAATTTTAGCACACCAGTTTTTTTAAATAAAGGGTTTGTTGTTGTCAAGGCAGGCACACGACAAACATACCTGATCACTCTTTTTTGCATACAAACAATTGGTTTTAAGTAACAGTCAGCAGCACTACCCCAAACAGATATACAATATTGGATATGCGAATAAAACAAACTATAATATACCATTTTAAGTGTAAATGTGTCCAAATAATATCTCAATTTTGACAAAACATAACAACTCCTAGACAATTTCGATTTCAGAGAACTCAAATGTTTCTTCCAATTCAGCTTATCATCCAAAACCACACCTAAGTATTTTATACTATCACTCTGCTCAATAAGAAAACCATTAACCTTGACACTAAATTCACAATTTTTTGAAGTTTTATTAAAAAGCAAATATTTAGTTTTTGAATAATTAATAAAAAGTTTATTAGCATGCAACCATTTATCAACTTTAACCAACTCCTTATTAATAATTTCATTTAAATACTCAGGATCACTATGTTGGTAGCTCAAGCAGGCATCATCCGCAAACAATCTCATGTTTATCTCAGTAGAGGAAAAAATATCATTAATATACACAAGAAACAACAAAGGACCCAAACAAGAACCTTGTGGTATTCCAACATTCACAATTTCACGCTCAGACACAACATTATTTATGACCGTTGATTGACTTCTATCTTTTAAATAATCTTTAAGTAAATTTAACATTGAACCTTTTATATTATAATTTTTAAGTTTAGATATTAGAATTTTATGATTAACCGTGTTAAATGCTTTAGCCAAATCCAAAAATACAGAGCAATTTATTAATTTTCTCTCACCAGCCTCAATTAACTCATCGATATCAATACAATAATCTATATTGATTACAATATAGTAAAATAAAGTTTATTAGATATTTTGTTTATCATAAATGAATTGAATTATTGCTATGTATTTATATAACTTGTTTAAAAAAAGTATCTTTTTACATTAAACATGTTAGGCTAAAAACATTGAATTTTAGGACATAATTATGGTTAAAAAAGACATCAAACATACTATATTTTCAGTTTGATATTGGTGCAACATCATCCTAGGTATTAACACATACTAAACTACATTAAATAATACCATTTTTCTTAACAAATAGCTAAACAGAGTTTTATAGACTTTGTATTAATATACAAGACTAAAAACTATGATAATTAATTAAACGAAATAAATGTGAACAATCAAGTTTATAAATTTAATATCTATTTTTTTTAAATAGATATAAAACTTTAAATCTAGTAAAAAAAACTAATAATAATATACATACTGTAATATATCAATCTCACTCTTCCTTCTGAAACAATATATATATTTTAGCAAATAAAAAAAGTGATAAAATATTGCGTAATGAACACAGTTTAATAAAAAGAACAAAGTAGTGATAAGATTATTCATAATAATTAAACATCTAGCCTGACAAGTATTGCTTCAAAACCTGTGTATTAAGTAGGATTTTCAGATAATTTTGATAATTTAAATCCAATCTTTACTAAAATGGGCTATATAAAATGTAAATCAAAAAAGTACACTTTGTAAACGATAATCAAGTCACTAATAAAATTTACTTTTGAAACTAAGTAGGTGTCAAAGGTGCACAAATAGTTACTTTTGCACAGGTTAGAACTTTTTTTTATTTAATCAAGTATATGTATATATACCTTTTTTTTAATTGTTTATTGAACGACAAAAAAATGCGCTCAAAAAGTTTGGTCTAAGGTTAATAAGTTCTGGACAAGACGTTAAAAAGTATTCGTGGTGTGCGACTCGATAACCGAAAGGTTCTTTGTGCACCAAGTCCTAGGAACAAGTATTTTGAGTGTCTTTTTTTTTCGTTCAATAAACTATAATAATTTCACAATAAGCTGACAATGTCTGAGACGTTGGGCTGTGAATGATTTAGCTGTGTCAATTTTTCCAACTTTACCTAATTATGCTAAGTTATGCATGCTTATTTCTTAAAATATAATTATCTTGTAAAATCTTTACCTGAAGACAATTAGCTAAAAACAGGTTTAAGCGGCCGTTTATTATAATGAAATAGCTTTGCTAAAAATAAAATTATACTAAATGATAAACATAAAGAAAAAAAAACTTGATTTCTTGATTTCAAAATTGTTTTTTTTTTTTTGTTTTTCTGCTTCAAGTATTTTAAAAGTTAAGTACGTTTAAATCCAATAAGTTTTAGCCTATACAGTTAAAAACTACTCCAAACCAGACATGGTAAAATTTGAAATCAACTAATTACAGCTGTTTTATCGCTATAGTAACTAGAAAGCTAGAGTAACAAATTTTAGCTAGTTTTACTTATAATTTTTATTGGATTAAATTTAATTACTTAATCTTTATTACTTTTGTTATAATGTATTTACTATAATTTTTTAAACTCCATAAGTCTTAATTTAAAATGTACTTATTTGTTTTTACACTTTGAATGAAAAATTAAAAAACTTATAATTATATTTAGACTTTTTTTTTAACTTTTATTTATTAACTATTATTTTTTTGTTTAATTTTTTTTAAGTTAAATACATAAGTCATTAAAATTACAACATATACAGTTTTAATATCTATATTAATTAACAAAAATTAGAAAAAAACATTTCTAGAGAAATACTTTAATGTCTTATTTATAGTAAAAAATAAAGTTTTGTCTTGTGCATGCTTTGTCCACAAATAAGAGTTGTAAATTATAGGCTGTATTTTTCTTTAGAAAAAAACTACATAGTATAAATTTGTGGCTGTAATATAAGTCAACAATTTTAATGACAAAACTAAAAATATTTTTGTTTAAATTATTTTTGATATTTACATAATGAGAACATCAATATTAAGAATAAATAATATTTATAGAAAGTATTTTGTAAATTTTTATATACATTTGAGATCAAAAAATCCTACTGTCGGATATTTTTTGAGAGTGATATTTAATTTGCGACGCGTGTTACCATCTTTGCTCCAAACTCTTCATAGTTTTTATCAAAAATATGTTGCAGAAAGTTACAAAAAATTTCTGCAAGACATATTTAGAGAGTTTTTTTACCGCTTTTTCTTAAGATTTGTTTAAATTGTATTGAGAAATACAATAAGTTAATTGAAACTAAAAAAATTTAACTTTATTTTTTAAAATTAGATATTAAAAAAAAGCAAATAGGCATTAGAATATTACTTTTATAAAAATAAAAAATAGTTATATGCCTAATGATAGATATTTTTTTTTGTAAATTTGTATATAGTGCAATGAAATCGCTAATTGTCCCTGCGTTAAGATAATAGTGAATAAGTTTACAAAATAAGTAGTTGTAACACTGAGAAGTTTAAATTTGTTAAAGCTCTATGACGTTTGCTTAACGACCAATTTTTAATACAAAATGCTATTCTTGTTTTAGCAATGGTCAGTTACTGATGAACTCTGTTGGATGACAGCACTTTCCATCTTTGAATTGAATTAAATTGAGTGGAATTCAGTTAAGCTTTTGAACTTTTATAAATTTTTTGCTTTAAAAGAAAGTACCAAATTATAGATTAAACTTTATTGCTTATTAAAGAAAGTACCAAATTATAAAATCATTCTTTAGCTTTATTAGCTTTTTGTACAATTTCACTTGAGTTTATACGTACTTTTTAAATTACATCTGTTATTAAATATTGTATATTAAACTTTGCTGTGTAACTTATAACCAGTTGTTTTTAATTTCAAGTTATTATTTAAGTGGTTTTTTTACAAACAGAAATGATTAAGACTAAGAAGGGCTTGAGACAAAAAAATAAGTTAACGGGTCTTGCAGATACTGAGCCATCAGTATCTGTCGACTTCAATGGCGGCTCTAACGTGATATCGAACTCACAATCTCCCAGCAATATTCAAGCGACCATAAACAGCGCTCATGACACAGAAGTAAGCGCGCAGACTAGGGAAAGTAATGAGATTGTAGATTTTAATGCTTTAGATGAAGTTGATTTAGATGTTGAGGATTTAGCTCACTTATTAGAGCAAGCTAAAGTTTTAGAGAAAAAAAATAAACTAAAAAACGAATTAAAAGCAATTTATAGGAGGTTAGATACAAATAACACTATAAATGACAGCGGCCTCACCCTTAACAATCAGACCTCGCACGCTTTAGGCGAAACGTCAACACAAAGAAGTTTCAAGAATAAAACTTTTGAAAATTGTAAGCTTTTTCAAAAAATTGATGCCGTACGTGATCCGGCTGTGGATTTACGTTTTTTCGCAGACCGATGTACGGCTTATGGTATAACCTCTTAAATGGAGAAGTTTGAAACTCTCCAGAGAATATGGCCTCGTTCTGATATAATAGACTTTGTTGAAACACATGACGAAGACAGAACGTAAAACAGTCTTGTCAATTTTTTACAAAGCAAAGGTAAAAAGTTGCCTCGTATCTTAGGTGCAAGCCCATCATGGCCAGAGCCAGTACAATTCCAGGACTTGTTTTTGTCAGCTAATCAATGGGCAAAGTCTAAAGAGGAAGACAGAATTAATTATGTATGCACTTTATACTTTATGCACAAAAATGCCTCTAATAATTTTAAAAACAAAATTAACGAATGTTATGGGCTCGAATATAACGAGTTTATTAGGCGCACGGAGTTTATATGCGATATTAAACAACAGAGGGTCTTTGAAAATGCTAAATCTTTTCATACGAACCTCAGCGTTTCAAGCACAATAAGAGATACTCTTACAAACAAAAATTGCATGAGAACATCCCACAAAAAAGGGAACATTTCCGCAGCTATGAACACAATCGTAGTAAGGGGTATTTCGGGGAAGGGTATAACAAGCGCACGAATTACGAACAGAACGCGCTTTGTCACAAACATGCAAAGTTTGGAAATAGGGCAGACTATTGTGCTGCAGTTGCAACTTGCCCTATGTCCCCGTTACGGCAACAATACGATCAAAAAAACGATTTCCCATCTTCAAAACAATGAGAGGACATGAGGATCGGAACAGAGTTCCTCTTAATAAGCCTGTAGAAGCCGTACCAATTCGTCCCTCTGCCAAACCATGGTAGCCTAATAAGCCGTCACCTAAAACAAACTCTCACTCTTAATTGCGTAATGATATCAAGACAAAATCAACTGTAAAAACTTATTGGTCGTTTGCTATTTTAAATAAATCGTCTATTAATCCGAAAACTTTGCCTCAAAGTCTGTTATTTGCAAAGTACAATGTTACAAACGTCCTTTTCTTAATTGACTCTGGGTGCGAAGTTTCTATATTGCCTAAGAATCTAAAAAATGGCATAAACCACACTTTAATCCATTCAGTAGAACTATAAAGGGTATTGGCGACAATGAAATACACCCCATAGGGAGTGCTTGCGTTGATCTTAAGCTAGGTAATTTAAAAACCATTAAACATAATTTTTGGGTTACTGAAGAGTATAGGAGTTATGAAATTTTAGGTATGGACATTTTAATGTCAAACAAACTGATAATATGCCCTTTCACGTTGGAATTGACACATCAATTGTCTAATCAAACGACCAAACTTTTTAGGGTCGCTGACTTGCCTACGTCGGTACTCGGTAGTTGTGTCAATTAATACGGGGGAAGTTAGGGATAGTAATAACATAACTACGTTAGAGACCAAGTGTGAAACACTGTTGCTGAATTACCCTGAGCTTACAAAAACTCCTGATTATACTGCTCCAAGAAAACACAACCACTTTCTAGAGATTATAGTTGACAACTATAAACCGCGAATGATTAAGGCGCGAATATGTAATTTAACTTGTCAACAAAAGGTAGATACAAATTATTATTAATTGCGAGAGGTGCTGTTGTAAAGGAGGATGCCAACACGTGTGCATCACCAATCACGGTAGTGCCCAAGAAAGATAGTGATTTGCGTATTTGTGTTGATTATACAGTTTTGATTGCCCACACACGTCCATTTTCATACCCGCAACCGCGCATAGATACGCTCTCGGAAAGAATTCCGGGAGATACCCGTTTTTTCAACACGTTAGATCTTAACGGTCGAGTATTTACAACCAGAAAATTTAGCGGTAGTGGTAGACGAAAATAATAAGCGAATCATTCTACCCGAACCTCTGCGCCTAACAGCATTTAATGTGGCCTATGATAGGTTGCACCTGGGTATTGATAAAACAATCGAGGCTATTGCAGAAGACTATTACTGGCCTACATTAATAAAAGACGTGACTCATTGGGTATGTCAAGCGACTAAAGTAACAAGATATAATCGTCCAAAAATTGTTTTTTTCCAGACAATACGGAACGATTTCAGTTCGTTCACATAGATCTTGTCGGTCCTTTAAATGAGTCATATTGTAGTAATAAGTATATTTTAACTGCCAAAGACCGAGCCACAGGGTTTCTTGTAACTATGCCGATCACAGATAAGAAAGCTTTGACTGTCAGGAATGCTTTTTTTCAATGCTGGGTAGTCCATTTGGGATCCCTCAAGTAGTTGTTTACGATAACGGTCGTGATTTTGTTAACACCGCGTCAACCGAAGCGTTCGAGCAGTTAGGAATAGATCATCGTCTGGTATCCCCATATAACCCTCAATCTAACGGTTTCAATGAGAGGCAACATAAGACTATCAATGTTGCACTTCGCGCGTTATCTGATAAGACAAATTGGGCTTTGCATTTGCCTCTGATAACGACAGCTTTAAACAATACCTTCGTTGAAAGTTCACCTTATACCCCAGCTCAATATGCTCTTGGGACGGCCCAGAATCTCTCGGAGAGAGAGAATGTATATTCGTTACAAGTTTTTATCTAATATATATCTTAAACTCTAAAATTTTTCTATAACAATATATTATTATACTATAAGTAAGTAAATGCTACTTTTTATTAGTTTATAATTAAAATAGATACAATTAATAAATTAATTTATGTTAAAAATATTTCTTTGTGTAAATAAATTTAATTTTAAATATAATAATTTATTTTATACTTTTATTAAAGTAAATTTTAAAATCGTGTAGCTTTATTTTACATTAGATGTACAAAAGTTATATAAATTTTCTTGCTTAAAGCTTTTAATGATTATTATAAGTCTTATTTAACAATATTCATTTTATCTTAATGTTTTATTTATATATAAATTAATTTTTGAATAGATAAAGTTGATTTTTACATGTAACGTTGAAATAAAATAATATTTATTTAGATATTTTAACCTAAAAACAACATAACTTATTTGTATAAACAGTGAAAGTTAGATAAAGTATAGTGTAAGAATACAGAAAAAACACTTAGAAATATGCCCGTTTAAAACTGATATTTAAATTTAATTTATCCAATTCGCATTGGTTTCATCGTTATTTAACTATTTACGACAATAAACTTTCATATTAGATAACAGTTAGCTTTTTTCAAATGTTGAACACACTCTTAAAAAAAGCTATATTTCGTGCTCAGTAGAGCGAAGGACTTGGTGGCTAAACGCGAAACCACCCTATATATACCTACTTTAACTTATAGATATAAATATTTTGCAGACTATTTTTAAAGATAATGATATTGTATCACTTTATTATTATTATTGTTATTATTATTGTTGTTGTTGTTGTTGTTGTTGTTGTTGTTGTTGTTGTTGTTGTTGTTGTTGTTGTTGTTGTTGTTGTTGTTGTTGTTGTTGTTGTTGTTGTTGTTGTTGTTGTTGTTGTTGTTGTTGTTGTTGTTTTATTTTATGGTAGTTTTCTGTCAACAGAACCCAAATTAAAGCAGCTATGAAACTAACTAAGATAAGGACAGATAGTTCTATTATGGTAGCTCTTTGCTAAGTTATTAGTTAAAGGAAAATAGTAAGTTATAACAAAAATATAGTCGGAGTAGAATTTATATTTAATAACTGATATGTTAAATTTTCATGATTCGGTATCGGACCTACAAGCTAGGATCGATTCGCATTCTCATCAGAATATTTGAAAATATTTAAATAGTTAATGGTAAATATCACTGTTAAGCAAATTTTATTATTTTATTATTACCTTTTGATATGGTATAGTTATAATTAAATAACTTCACTCAAGCAAGTATTGATTTATAGTTTTTTTAATTCAATCATCTTTGTTATATATATAGAACATTGAGTAAAGTATGTAAAGGTTATATGATTTAGGGATATATATATATATTCATATTAAAAACTAATTTAACATAAAAAAGTATGGTTGTGTCATGAAAAGACGAAAAATAAAAATAACATGATTTTATCGATTAAACCAAGAAAAACACATGTCAATAACATTCAGATTGAAAAAAAATATTTGAACTTTTGAATAAACATAGTTTGTGATTTGTTTAGTAACCAAAAAAAGATTTATAAATGTTTGTAAACTTTTACAACATGATATAGGTCAATTACTTTTGTAAAAGTATCTCATAATGTAAACTTGTTTATACTTAAGGTTTTGCTAATAAGTTTTATTTGATGAGAAAACCTAAAAAAAAATTAAAGTAGTAGTAGTTAAAGTAGTAATTTTAAAGTTCTAGAAGTTTTTTTTGTAGAAAAAAAAAAACTTGACACATGCTCTATCGAATCAATTTAAATCCGATTCTTATTTCAAAATACAGATCTTTTATGATTTATTTGACCAATATTTATAAGAGGATAATCAAGTTACTTTTCTTCTACTTAAAGGCGAAAAAAAACGTGATTAATTGTCGCATAAGCGTATATAATTTAAAAAAGATGTAGAAAAATGATTTAAAAAATAAAAACAGAGATCTACCGGATCCAATTTTTTTTGATCCGGTTAGATATAAATCTGATCTTTTTTAAAATTCAGAGCCGGCCGGATAGAGACTTTTTTTCTAGTTGAGATCAGGCCGGATCAAGACCCCTGATACTTGATTAAAAAAACGCAGTTAAGTAAAAAGTTTAACTTAATTTAAAGGACTAGTTTCGATAACAATCAAACATGTTATTTAAATTGAATGAAAATTTTCAATAAGAACAAAACCCAGGACTTACTATACTGTAAGCTTGTTGACTGATGATCGAAGTAGTATGGTCAAACCTTAAGCTAACTTTGATTATTTTTGATCCTTTTAATAAACTCATTAAACATATTGAGATTACTTGTTGGTATATATTAATTTTCTGTAAAATTTTAGGATTTTTACTTAAAATGCCATATTTAGATTTTTGCCTTTAGAAGTTAAAAAATGTTTCCAAACAACAAATAAAACATGATAAACTATTTTCCATAACACAAAATTTTGTTCAGTAATTATGAAAACTAGCTGTTTTAACTTATAATTTTACCTAGTCATATACTGGGTCCGGATATTTTTTTGAATTGAGGTCCAGCCGGATCTAAAAAGGTAGTATCCGGACGAATTCGTTATATTACTAAACAAAACATTTATTTTAATGAAAAATCTCTATTTACTAAGTCAATAGTAAGGTTTTTGACCATCGTCAGCAAAGCTTAGATGTTCTCCCACCATCTCATTTACTGAACAAAATGAAAGCTAACAGAAACCCATGTGACATTCTGTGACCTTGTTTTATCCTAAATAAGAATCATTAGGCAGACATAGTCACGATGAATCAATGTATCAGTGAATTAAACTTGTATAAGTACTTTTGTGCTGAAGTGTTAGTTTGTAGGTTTCTGTTAGGAGAAAATGACTAAGCTAACTCTATGTTTTCTTTGACAATGTCAGTTTCAATAGGAAATTATATTCAAAACTTTTTTAACTTCATAACATAAGCTTTTAACTTAATAGTAAGGTTATTGTCCTTATTCGGCAAAGCCAAGATGTTTTCCGGCTATCACAATTAGCAATAAACTGAACCATATGATCATCAACAACAGTGATATTCCGCAACCTAGTTTCCAAATTTAGACTCATTTGCAATACATAAATTAAATCTACAAACTAACGTTACAATACGAAAGTACTTAAAAAGTCTGGTTTGATTATCAAAACGACTCATCGTGGCTATGTCGGCCTGATAAGCACAAAACCAGGTCGCAGAACGTCATATAGATTGTTATTAATTATACTAATCATTAAAGCCTTTTGAATTTAAAGCATGTATTTTTTTAAGTACAAGAAACATATAGTTCGAGTTTAGAGTCGTAAAATCTTAATTTTCGATTTATATATGCAATCTAAAGAGAATATCTGAGAAACATAAAGTTTAAAAAATAAAACAAAATACTTTTAGTTTGTATCAAATAAAATTGTAGTCATTGTGGATAAAAGAAAATTAATATTTTGTTTTATAATGGACAAAAAGTATATTTAGTTTTGTTTTGAGGTTGTATAAAAGTATATCAACTTATTTAGTTTAAATAAATTATCTAATAATAACAGGAAAAAATTAAAACTTTTACAATTTTTTCTGTTTAAACCAAATATGAATTTCAATCATTATTGATTAACGATACAAAAAATCGAATATTTTTCATTTAAAATGTTGCAAAATGTAAAAAAAATCAACAATAATTTTATTATAAATATATGCAAGATTTAACTTTTCTAATTATAGCTTCTATTTTAATTAAGATATGTTTTATTATATCAAAAAACGAAATACAAAAAATTGAAAATTTTTATTGTATAACTTATTATTACTAACATATAGGAATCAAAACACTAAGTGTAGTTAAGCATTAATATATTTCAAAATAAAAATATTCAAACTTTATGCTAAAATAAATAACTCTTATTTATTAAAGAACTGTATAAAAAAGTGTTTAAATTATCAATAACAACATTTTAAATTTAAAAACGTAAAAAAATTAGTTGCTTTGTATTTTTTAAATTCTGTAGATTAGATAAATTATAATGGTTCACTATAAGCTATGGTTCAATTGTTTGTGTTTATAGCTTGTAATTTAATATTTTTTATTACAAAGGATTTAATTTTTTTTTTAATTTTTTTTTTTTAATTTTTAATTTTTTCAACAAAAAATTAATTCAAAATATTTTAAATTATTTGTCATTTTACCATTACTATTTATCACAGATCTACAATTTTAATATCCGTTTTGCGGTGAAACATTGGAATTGTTTTTTTTTAAAAGTAATAAATTATCAAGATTTATAAATTTTCATACAATATAGTTAAAAATTGTGTTTAACAGTGTTAAAAAGGTTTTAAGTATATAAAGTGATTATATTAGTAAAAATATTTTTAATTAGCTAGTTTGAAATTTATTTATATTACATAGATAAAAATAGTTTTTAAAAACAAAAAAAATCATACAATAGAAAAGAAAGATTTTAAAGTTTTTAAAAATATTTTTTTACTATCTGTTAAAATTATGTTTTTTAAAAGGTTTAAACCCTTGAAAAAATAGTCTTACGACTTTTTTTTATAATAAAAAAGAAAACTGCTTAAAATCAAAATTCTAGATTTATTATAAACAATTTTATAAATTAAATTCAAAATAAGTTTACTTTGAAAAACTTTTAAATAGTCTTCAAACGTTTAATCAATAATATAAATCATATAATATCATAGTATGTCTACGGTTTTATTAAAGTCAAAAAAACGTTCTATAGTAGTTTAGTAGAACATGAAAAATATTCTACGTAATTTCTAATTAAAATTTAATTTGTAAAAATAAATTTTCAAAGTTATATTTAACTTAAAAATGATTTTTACTACTTTACAGATACAAGACTAAAAATATATATTTTATAAAACATTAAAATAATCAGCTACTTTGTTATACATGTTCGTTTGTTATTATATGTGTTTATTTTGTGACAGAATAATGTGAGTGTCAGTTAAAAAACAAAGCGAGAATTGCTTGTGTGGTGTCGCTATTGAGAAGCGAAAAGTCATAAGTTTTAGCGTCCGTAGCGATACAACTAAAAAACTGAAGCTTTAAAAATATTTCAAGTACCGAGTATAACACTTAGTATGTTTCAGAAATAAAAAAATATTTTTTTTTGTTTCACATTTTTTAAGTTTTATGGAAAAAAATAAAGTTTTATTAAAACTTGTGTAATTATTTTGATTTCTAAAGAAAAACGTTTCTAAAAAAATTTAGTAAATAGAAAAACTAAGCTAAGAAAACGAATCATTGTAAACACTCTACTTAATTAGTTTGCTTTTTGTTTGCGTAAGAGTCAATAAGATACAGATGTTTTTTTACATCTGTAATTTAAATTAGAATTTCTTTAGAATTATCTTTAATATTTTAAATATATGTTTTTGTTTATGTTTTATTTAATCTCGTTAATAGATTTAATATATATTACTAGATAAAAAAATTATTTTGTTTAAGTAAACTAATTAGTTTAATTTCTAAAATATAAAAAAGTAAACACATTTAAGGCAGTATAAATAAAAGTTTTGTGTACTTAATTTTCCAAATTTTTTTTGATTTTTTTAAAGTCAGAAATAAACTTTTACTAGTGATTTTAAAATGTCAGAAAAAAAAAGAAAACTGAAGTTTTCAGAAATTGCAACAAGTATAAAGGTATATTTTTGAAAAAATTAAACAAAAAAACATTCATTAACCTTATAAAAATAAATCCAGCTTGAAGTAGAGGATACTCCTAAAATGAGACAATCACTATCCATAGGAAACAGAAGATCAACTGCATCAAACTTAAATATGTATAAAGCTGTAAAGCTTATGCAACGTTAGTTTTCAATATCATTTTATCATCGTTTAATTGAAAATAAATCTGACAAGTTTGCTTTGTTTCTTATACTTAATAGAATTATGTTTTGTTTAATAACACTTACTGATTTGATTCAAAAATGTAAAAACTTAAAGATATGTTTGTTGACAAACGTTTGTTTTATATATTTAATGCCGTTTTTTTTAACAATATTTTCTTTGAATTTTAAGATTTTAAAGATAAATTATCTTAAGAAAAAAGCGATGTATATCTTGTCGTACCTTTTTTTAAAACACAAAGTTGTAAGTATCAAAAAAAAAAAAGAAATTTTAAAATATTTATATTTACAACTTCTATTGAAAACTGTTGATTCAAAAAAAATATTTAAAAGAATTGTGCTTAAAGTATTTAATCAAAACGTTATATAACTTTTTATACCATAAAACTTTGTTTAAAAAAAGTAAATCACAAACTGGAAAGAAAAAAAAGTAAAAAATTCTTTATACATATATTACGCAGTAAAGGTAGTGTATATTTTTGGAAAGCGAGAGTTAGTACAATTAGTCTACGTTTGTACAACAAAAGTATTTTAAAACGTTGTCATATAAAATTTGCTTTAATAAAAAGTTAAAGAAAAATTAAAAGTAAAAAAAGGTAAAATAACTTAAAAAAAGTTATAAACTCTATAAATACTTAAAAAAAATATAAACTCATCTTAATGTAAATTAAGATTATTTTTTAATAAGATTTGAAACAGATTTTCTCTATGTTCTAACTGTTTTGGACTAATTGATCACTAAAACATTTATCGTTTAAAACTTACAACAGCAATTTAAAAATACTTAGGTCATTAAAAGCTCAGGACGTTTCTCTGTGTTATAACTAGCAAAGTTATACATAGTTTTCACAAAGTAGATGAAAAAACTTGAAATACACAGATGTAGCACAGATAAATTACCTTAGATTTTTTAGTAAATTGAGTACCTTTCGAATTGTTGTTGTTTTATTCAACAAACTTGTTTCGTTCGGATCTTTTATTACCAATATTATAAACAACTAATTATCAAAAAAATAAAATTTAAGTTTTAATATTGGTTTTTTTAAGTTTAGATAAAATTTTCCGACAGATTTTGCTGAAACTACAGTTAAAGGTTTTCTTATTTTAGCTAACTTGTTTTATATAGGAAAAATTAAGTAAATATTTCATTTATTTTAACGGACAAAACCACTTCAACATAAATTGTTAAATTTTTCCTTAAATGAAGGTATACTCGTTATGATAAAAGTTTATGCTTTACATAACTTGATTCATTCAAGTATAAAATAATGAAATTTTGCAGTGAATTTCTTGAACTTAATACTTTCCATCCTTAAAAAAATTTTTTTTTGAAATTTTATTAATTAAAAATTAGTACAATGTATTTATTTAAAATGAAAACTTTAAATGCTTAGGTAAAAGTACTGTGAGTTAGTTATTATTTGAAAAAATAATATACATGAAAATTTGTTTTATTATAAATTTATGTTGGATTTAGTTTCAAAGCAAAAAAATATATAGATAATTTTTACAGATTTGTTTTAAGGAGATATTGCAAGTTTTATTTACAAAATTTTTGTAAGTAGAATATGCGATTCAAAGTAGAGTACACTCTTTACTTTTTGATACAAAAGTATAGTTAGCAGTAAAAAAAAAACTTTTACATAAAATACAATAACGATAAAAAGATATTTATTTTATAATTTAACTGAAAGTCTTTAGAATACTACTGAAAAAATTTACTAAAGATACATTATGACAATATGTTAAAAAATCGACAGTGCAACAGGAAGCGATTCAAAAACGAACTTTCACAAGGTGGATGAATTCGCATCTAGCTAAAGTTTGTTTAATAAAAATAAAATACTATCGTATAGTCTTTAAATTATTTTAAAAAGCGAGTCTTTAGAGTCAGCTTTTCAGTTTAATACAATTGAACTTATATGGAAAGTACAAATTGTACTAACTTAAATTTAAGAATTAAAAAAAAGACGTCAAAAATATGTCAAAAATAAAAATGTTAAACAGTAATTTACTTTTTTTTAAATTAGTTATATGAGTAATAGTTTATGCGTAATCAACTACTACTATCTAGATTAGTTGTATAATGTTTATATTTGTAATTTATCTTCAAAGTTTGGGTACTTAATTACTAAAGTTTTAATCAAATCAAAATAAAATATAATATACAAAACATTAAAGTAACGTGTTGAAGTAAAGTTTTTAAACGAATTAAAGTATTTATTTGGATTTAACACATTAAATGATTCTAAAAGTAGTTGTAAAAAAACTAATGGATTAACTGTTGTAAACAGTAACCTGAAACTCTTAGTAAGTATTAAATTTTCTTAAAGTTTTTTACAAAGTTTAAGTGTTTAAACGAAATAAGTTTACAATAATATTTTAAATAATTTTGACTATTAAATATATTAAGTGGTATAAGGTATAGTGTGAAATTTATATATATATATATATAGGTATGCTAAATCAAATAATTAAACTATGTTAAGTACAGCTAAGGAATTAGAGAAAAAAACTGAAATAAGCTAATCGCTAAATGATAGTATGAATGTTAAAATAGTGGTAGAATATCAAAAATCAAGTACAAGCAAATGTGATTAAAAAAAAGTTTTATTTTTATTGAATATGTAGAACATTTTAAAGTACAAAATAAAACATTATTTCATTAAACCTATCCAAAATTAGATAACATAACACTCACTTTTTGTCTGTTTAAAATTTACTAATCTTATTCTTTAAAGAAATACTAGACAACGGTCTTTTTAAATAGACTTTATTATTGAAAAAAAAGAACAAGAGTGTATAAATAAAAGCGATAAGTTAGGTAAAATTTAGTACAAAGACTTACACATTTATGGTTTTTTACAATATTTATGGTTTTAAAATGACGTTGCAGCAAAATAAAAGCTTATCACTTTAATATTGATATAATTGTAGTATTATGAAAACTTGAAATATTTAAACTTTAAATATAATTTAAGTCTAAAAAAAAAATAAACTAAATTTAATTATGTCTATATAACTCTTATGCAAAACTATAGTTTTGAAAGCTAATGGTGTAAGCTACGAAAAATACCATAAGCTAGTAAAATTTATAAACTTAGATAAAAGATGACAATAGTTATGTAAGTTTGAATATTCTATCTGTAAAATTTCGTGGAAATGTTTACTAAAACATGAATATAAAACTACTGAAAATTCTAAAGACTAGTTAGTTTCTGTTTAAACTGATTTTTAATTAACACTAGGCACAGTGGGCTGGTAAGTGGCCATTGACCATTTTAGTGACTTTAAAATTTAACCAAGTGATTTATTTAGTTGTTTAGAGCTAGGCTTCCTCTTTTAAAAACTGGGTTTGGTTCTATTCTGCTTTAAGTATATTAAAAGCAATGTAAACTTAAATGTAGCAAATATTTGCTGTTTTAAATTAGAAAAATAAGTCGAATAAAACTCAAATTTATGTCGAAATTAAGGCTTACAGCAACTGCTTAAACTACCTACTAGCTTTTATACAATATTTTTTTTTAAGTTATTTTTTCTATTGGTTAGTGTTAATTAAAAAAAATTAAAATTGTTTGAAAAAAAAAGGGTATTTTTTCTCTTTAAAAAATGCTATTCTTTCGAAAACTTCATTGGTGTATATAGGGCAGGGTTTCCCAAAGTAGGCCAAGTGGCCCCCTTCGGGACCATGACAGATACTCAGGGGGCATGAACAGTAAAGGAGCCACCAGGGGGCCATGAGGTCATAATTTGAAACTTACACTAGATATTGTGGAGTTGCTGATGAAAAGCAAAAAGAAAGGTCTTAGGTCTTTATTATGGCATTTTTTGAGTAATCTTTGTACAAGGGGGCCATTTGAAAAAAAGTTCAGGAAACCTTGATTTAGGGCAATATAGGGTATTTGTAAGAGAGTATATTCAATTATCTAGTGCTGAAATATCTTTTCATTTTTTATGTTTTAGAAAATATGACAAGGATTCTATTAACAATTTACAAAAAATCTATCAATTGGCATATAACTTTTTTTAAGGTTTATACAAGCAATATTTTGATATGTTTTTGCTTTTTTTGTTTGAATTTCAGTACTTAAAAACATGAGAAAATTAAAACTTATTAGTTTTTAAATAACTTTTGTATTTTACGATACAAGTTAAACAAAACTTAAGAAAATTAACAAAAAAGTTTTTGTAAATAAGTCTTAGAGGTTTTTTCTGTAACCTTCTGCAAGTAGTTTTTAACAAAAACTATCAAGAATTTTGAGTAGTTTTTAAACTGTAAAAAGCAAAAACTGATTGGATTAAAATTTACATAACTTCTTACATACTTAAAGCAGAAAAAAAAAATTTTGAAGAAAGAAATTAAGTTCTGTCTAATTATGTTTAATACTCAGTATAGTTTTCTTTTCATCAAAATTATTTTATTATAGTCAATGGCCGCTTGAACCCCGTTTTCAGCTCACTGTGCTAGGGTAATTTTTGTATGAATTTGAACATACAAGTTTTAACAAGGGATTAGTTGATTATAGAATAAATAAAAATAGTGACAAATTAAAAATTTTTAATTATTATCATTTAAATATTAGTGGCGGCCACCGATGAAAATAGAGGATTTGTATGAAGATATTAAAGACGGAACAAAACTTTTAGTATTATTACAAATACTGTCTGGTGAAAGACTTGTAAGCGAATATTACTTTAAGACTATATTAAAAAAAAAGACTAAACAATCTTGATGTAAATACTACTTATGTATTTAGTTTCATAAAAAACTCTTTAAATACCTTTTAATTTCAAAAGCATGGAGAAACTGGTGCCAACTTAAAAAGAGTGCATCATTTGACAAACCTAAGAATTTGTCTTGACTTTCTTCAATCAAAAAATGTGAGTGAAATTTACCGAAATAAAGAATTTGAAACTAAAGTATAATTTGTTTTTAATAACTTTTTAGATTTTTCATACAGCTATGAAAGTATTTACAGGCTTATAATAAAAATAAACAAAAAAATTTAGGAAAAACCTAGCATTAATCGTTTTGTTAAATATTTGTTTAAGATGTATAATAATAATGTATAATTAAAAGTTATATTAGGTTCGCTATCAGCCGAAATCGGCTGTACATATTATGCTAAAAAACTAAACACTTACAAAGTACACAACAAATACAAACACAGTGATACAAATAAAATATAATTAGTGTAAATAAGTTAATGTAACGATAACTAAAGTAAATAAGAAATAAAAGTAATTCTGATTTCATTTTTTCGCCTACTTGGATTTATTAAAGAGCTGATTATCTATCTCTTTTATCTTTTTGTAGATAGAGAATTGTCGTTAGCTTTGTTGGTTAAAAGACTCCTCCCATTCATCAAAGCTTAAATTAAAAATGTTTAAGTCGTGCTTGCAGACGTCCTTAAAACGTAATGTTTGACGACTGTGGTTGAGTCTGCCAACGACCAACTTGCTGACAACAGAGACTTTGTAATTCGCACGTCACCCATTTTCAGAATATAACCAAGCGAGAAAAGCCTACAATTGCTGAGGGTCAAGTATATAGTTTTGAGACCAGTACGTCTCAACACTTCCTCGTCGGTTATATTTTGTTTCCATTTAATTCTAAGGATACGACAGAGGTATCAAAGGTGAAAGGTGTTGACTTTCTTTTCCTGCACACTCGACAAGGTCTAAGTTACACTACTGTGTATCAGAATACGGCATACATAGGTACAATAAACGTTAGAATTTGTCAGAATAATATACTTAACTTTGGTTATCTCAAACTTTTGAATTCAAACGAGTAAACGTTCTTGATGACGTATTGATAAAAATTCAATCAATTTGTCCAAATATGCGTTTAATGCAACATTTGAGCTGCTAAGATACACGCAGTTTTAAAACATTGATAATGAATAGTGGCACAGTAGAATATTTGTTTATGGCTTTGGGCTCTAACTTTTAAATGTAAACAGTAAGGCCGTAATCTTAGCATGCTGACGAAAATTGACCCAGTTAAGAGCTACGAGTGCAGTGTCATCAGGAAAGAATAAATATATTATTTTAAAGTTTAGACTACCCCTACTTTAAACCTAAATATTATTTTCACTCGGAATATACTTTTTCGGTTACTTCGGTACTTAAGAAAGCACTACATGTGCAAACGCTATACCAGCAGTTCATAGATAGAAAATTCCCCTGTGTGTAGCGATTTTAGCTAGAATTTTGTTTTTCTATAATGCTACGATCTTATCATAACGCTTGCTTATAGCACCAAACTTTTTCTCGACATTTGACTAAAATTTCATGAAGTTCTTAGATAAAAGAGGTATTAAGTAGAGTTTACAATGATAGAGCAAGTTAGCTGCTTTGTCATCACCCCCTGGTGGAGCTTCAAAAGTTGCTTCGCTATTCAGGCCATCCATCAGTAGACTATCTATGTACTAAAGTTCATTTTCAGTAACAATGATATGCAATTAACAACGGATAAGAAGTGTTTACTTCATCTATTTAGTTTACTGTTAATTTCTACTGTGTAAAGTATTTTCAGTTTCAGATTCCATAGGTAATATTTACTTTTTATATGTCCAGTTGGTTTTCTCACTCCTTCATGAACTCATTTGGTGTCGCTTCTATCAGCAACTGCTTTAAAGCTAGTACAGCTTTTACATAAACTTGTAATCGAATTTCCTTGCCGTCTACCAAAAAGTCTTTGCTTCACGTAGCCTTTAAAGACTCGAGCTATTTTCGTCATGTTGATAATCAAATAGAGCCTTTCGCTTTAACTTTTTAAGAAGAAGAACAAAGTTTTTTTCAAACTAGTTTTTGTTAAACTTTTCTTCTTTTCAAAAAATTCTTGGCATTTTTGGATTCTAGATCAAGACTTAGAAGAATGTTTTCAAGAAAAAGATAAATGTTGTATCAAAGCTGAGAATTTCTTAAATCTATCCTTAACATGCATTGTTAAAATATCAAAACACTTTTTGCGAGTTATAATATATTGGTTTGTGTATGAACTTCGTTAAATATACAATTCACAGCAAACCGATGAATGATCACTGTTACAATCTGTACAGTAATAAGATCTATTTAATTGTTAATCGCTTAAATTATGACGCCTTACTACAATAAGGTAAGTCTGTGTCAGTTTTTAGAACGGTAATGACTCTAAAATACTTTATAATTATAATACAAATTATTTAGTAATGTATTAGTTTACTTTAATACTACTAGTATTGTATTTATACGTTGTTTGAAAATCTTAAAAAAAAAATAATAATCTTATAACAAAAGTTATCAAAAGAAAAAAATTAGACTTAATTTATTTTTTTCTTTTTCTGTCTTTAGTTCATTTGAAATATTTTATTAAACATAATCATTAAAAAAATGTATTTAAGTATTCCCAATAGTTTTCTTTAAACAACTGTGTGGCATATTTTTTCAACAAAAGAGTAATATTTAACGGGAGATAATCTTATTCTTTTAATATTTTTAGATTAAACTAGTAAACATAAATCCATCCGATATAGTTGATGCAAAATCCTCAATTGTGTTGGGCTTACTATGGAACTGCATTCTTTTTTTTCAAGTATGTCATAGATGAATAAAGATTAGTGTAATGTGATTAGAATTATTTTTCTACGGTAAATATGGTTATTTTGAATTTATAAAAGTAACTGTTTTATTTTTAAACTTAATCAGATCCGACAGAACTTGCTACCGATTGTTTCAGTAAGTTTTTTGATATAGTTACGATACAGTGCTTTTTTGATATTACAGCTATTTTAACAATTATTATTAGTATTATTGAACACTTTTTAGAAAAAAAACTTTTATATTTAGATAACTGAGAGAAAAAGTTTTTAAAATAAAAATGTACAAGTATTAAGTTCAAACAAATTTTTAAACTTTGAACGTTTTAGACTTATTTTATTTAGAAACTTAATTGAGAAACACAAAAAAAAATGATTTTCTTTAATTCCAAAATTTATATAATATACTTTTTTTAAATTTCAATACTTTAGGCTGAATTTTAACAAGAGTATGCTTCTTGTTAATTACTCTGTAATTGATTAATATTTTAAGTCTTGAAGTAAATATGTCTTCAAAATATAAATTCTTTAATTAACTATAAAATGTAAAAGTTAAAGAAAACTGAATTTTTAGAACTAAGCACTTTTAAAAGTAATAATACTAATGATATAATTTAGTTTGCACACCTTTTTAAAGTAAGTTTGAAATCTTAAATGTATAACAGTTTGTTAAAAATTTGTTTTAAGCGGCTAAAATTATACTTTTCATTCTACAGCTAAATATCACTGATAAGTTCATACTATTGGTTATAATATATAAAAAACATCGACGTAATCTTTTTTTAAATAAATACTGTTCCGTATAATGTTTTTCACTTGTAGCGTTATCTTATTTTCATAAGGTCGTACCTAACGAAAAAAGGTTATTAAAAAAGCACTGTATCAGCAGATACCACTTGGTATAGACCTTCACATTGTAGTTAAACTAATTTCACTACACACTTAAAAAGTAGTAATACTTTTTTTAGTTTAGTAAAATTTGTTCAGTTACTATACATAAGCTAATAGATAAAGTTTTTTACAAACCAGTAATTTAAATTTAGAAAAAAATAGTTTTTGTAATCAAAAATCAATTAAGTGATGAGATTTTTAAATTCGTTGTGTGATTATAGTATAAAACACCTTGTTCGTGATTTTAATATAAGTAATATTTAAGACTTTAAGTATTGCTTAAGTATTGTCAAAACAAAACTAATGTTTTCGAAATTGAAAAAATAATTTAAGAATCAATAATTTAAGAAGACAAAACAATAGAATAATGAAACTTTAGCCAAAGAACATATACATTAATAATTTTTAGTTTTGTTTCAAATAGCTTATGCTAAAAGAAGTGAACTTGAACTTTTGGTTTATCTTAAAAAAAATAAAAAAAGCTAAAAATAATGTTTTGAACTATATTATCAAAACAGATTGAAGAGTTGACATCTAGCTTATCGTCATGTTTAAGTGCATCCACTTCCTCTTTAGATAGTAATGATGACCACAGCTGTCATGGAAAAAAGAAAAAAAAAGGAGCCAGAGCAAGGTGGCAAGGGGCCGCTACTAAAGCACTTTTGCAATGGGTCAGAAAGAAATGTACTGAGTTGGTTATGGCCGATTTTTTTTTTGTTACTTATGAATTCATAGAATTTATTTTAATGAGCATGTAAAATTAAAATTTTTTAGACAAACCGGATTTAGATAAATAAAAAGTGCAAGTTTGAAATATATAACAAACGATGGTTTATATACACAATACTACTACTAATAATACTACTATAATACTCTTGAACAGGGTTTCCCAAATGGGTCAAGTGGCCCCCTTGGGGCCATGAGGTCGTATTTTGAAACTTAAACTAGAAATTCCGTAACTGCAGATGAAGAGCAAAAATAAGAAAAAAAAAAGGTCTTAGGTGTTTTTTGTGGTAGTTTTTCGAGTAATTTTGTTCAAAGGGGCCATAGCTTTTTTAATTTCTCTAAAGGGGGCCAAATTGAAAAAAAAGTTTTAGAAACCATGCTCCAGAAGTCAAGAAGTACTTAACGAATGCAAGTAAACTATCGCAGAAATAAAGTTTATTTTTTATATGAGTATCAAAATTTAATCACAAAAATTTCTTGCAGTTAATATTATTGTGATTTTTAAAAAAAATAAGTATATAAGACTAATTGTAATAAATAAAGTATAAGAATAGAGCATTAGTAGTACTGTTCACAAACTTAAAAAAACATCGTACAAAGTTTAATTTTTAATTAAAAATAAAAGTATTTGAGCAGACTAGTTTATAAATTTCTACATAAAAGTCTTTTAAAAGCTACAATGGAAGAAAAAAATCCAAGTGGGTTACAACAAATATTTTGAATGCCGAGGCCTATTAACTTTTAATCTAAAAAACAAATTAAAGTATTCTACTTGTAAATAATCTTTACTAAGATAAGAAACAGAATTCGGAAATAAAATTAGTTACATACTTATAAGCTTCGCAAAAATCAGGCAATAGTCGGTACCTTATGTGAAATTATTACTTTACAGTTTCGAGACAAATTTAACCTTTTTTACATATAACACTAACTAATATCTCTTTATTTTTGATATATTTCTGATATTTTCTCGTTAAATTTAAAATAATTAATTTAAAAAACAGTTGTGTTAGATGTGCAATAATAATTTTAATTTTTCAATTTTTTTTTTGTTTAGCTTTGTTCGTTTAGTAAAACATAATAAAACAAACTCAAAAAATAAAAATTGATTCAATTAACTTTCGACGTTTAGTACATACCTTACGCGTGTGCGTACCTTCTAAGGTGCGTACCTTATCGATACCCCTAGTATACCTGATTTTAAAAAATAAGAGCTTCTAAAAAATAATTATTGTTGAAAATAACTTAATACAAAAATTTTAAACAATATAACAAATGTAACCACTGTGACCTTATAAATAAGATTATAGTTGTTTCTTTTACTACTGGGCTGCAGAGTGTAAGACTTGCTGTAACTTTTAAATGTTAAATCGGGTGTGACTCTTGCATGTTAAACTCGCTGTAACGGTGTAACATTATCTGCCTCTATTGTTTACACATACTTCGTTTGTATCAGTTTAACACACGGCGCATCCGGAATGATTCATTTCGTTAAACCTAACGCTTAGACAACTGAAACTATCAGATAGAGTGTAAATTGTATTACAATTTCTTTACTCGTTGCCAGAAGAAAAAATCTCAATTTACATTTTCTAAGAGCTAATTTTCTATACATAATGGTAGGAGATGAAACGTTTAGTTGACCTTCTGTCATGACTAACTCTGCTAAATCTTAATAAACTGTTCGGTAAACAACCAGAAAAAATAAATGAAGCGTAACATATGTATAGCAAACTAAATTTACCTCGAAAATAGATTAAAAAGAAACGACTAAGGAAATTATTAAATAAGATAATAAAGTATTAAACAGATTTTTTAAAATTCTTATACAAAAAAACTTTTTATATTAGATTGATCCACATTTTTGTGAAGGTACTTAACTTAAAAAAATATCAATTTAGAATACGAGCGTGAACTTAGCTTGAATGGCTTTTTTTGTAATTTTTTTAAACCAAACTTTAAAACCAATTATTTTCAAATTTTTTAATGCTAACTTGGAACTTTTTTTTTATTCTAAACAACGTTCTTTTGCTTTGATTTTCACAATAATTTCCATCGATTTGGGGTTTGACTTTTGTAGTGGGGCCCCTTTAAAAATTTTGTGTTCACTAAATTTTTCAAAAAAAATCCAATTTTGCACGATTTTCAATTTTAGGTTTTATACTTTAACCCTCTGCTGTTATATTCTCTTCTGCTTTGTATGGTTCTTCATTTGTAGGTACAGTTTCTGCAGTTGAAGGTTTGGTTGTTGATATGTGAGAATCTGCTAACAGCTCGGAGTTACTTTGTTGGGCTTGTCTTTTATAACTTGAAGCCTTATCGGCCGAATGTGCACGCTTCGTGTGCTTCTTGACCATACCAGAGATGCTGGTTGTCGAAAAGGTTTTGAGTTTCCTATTATTGGAACTCATACGTCGAGGAACCAAACGTAGAGTTCTCGTAATGAAATCAATGGCAATTAACCGAGTTAGAACTCAGTAATGCAAACAGGTAAGAATTTACCGCAATTAACCGAGTTAGAGCTCAGTAATGCGAACTGTTAAGATTTCACCGCAATTAACGGAGTCTGACCTCAGTAATGCGAACTGGAAACAAGGTATGATTAATCGAGGCTCGTCTAGTATTATATTGACCACTTATGGTGGTCAATTGATTTTAGTAAATACTTAATTAAAACAAAAGTTAATTTTGTAATTAAACGTTAACTTCCTATGCTCTAACTTTAGAAGTTTATATTTACTTAATTATATCTTACTATTATTAAATAGAGAATTAGCAAACTAAATTTATTTTACAATTTTTAAAAAAACAATACGATATAAAAAAGAGACACTCACACACGTGCAGGTCAGAGCCCAGAGGTCTTGGTTGATAATGTCTCACTAGATTTTACTCGTGATTTGGTTTTAAAAGAACCAAATCAGTCTAGGATGAATCTGATAGCAGTCGTCTAGGGGTGGTTTCTAACGCCGGTAGTCGTCTCGTGTTGAAACTGAATCCCTGAATCGAACGTCTAAGCGGAATGGCTAAGTGGAAACTGCCTCTTCGCTGAATGTGTATACTCAAAGCCTTCTGTGAGATCTTATGCGAAATGTCTAAGTCAAACGTCTTCGCTGAGTGTGTAATTATGAATGCCCGCGCCCTTATTGCGACGTTTGGTTTTGTGCGGAATGGCTTGCGTAGAAAAAAGATTCCTCTCTTCTCTCGGAAGCAGTGTAAAGAAGGCGCAATGCTTACAATACAAAAATAAAAATTTAAAAAGAAAAAGTTTATTTTTAACAGACTTGTACAGTTAAATTTCATGATGTAGTTATTTTTTCCAACTAATTATTGTTTTTTAAATATATGACCCGTACAAGTTTTACCTAAACTCTTAGCAAAGCTATTTGAGGGATTTCTTGCTCAAGTGCTAAGAGTTTAGATAAAACTTGTATGGGTCATATATTCTAAAAACAATAATTAAATTGGAAAAATTATTTCTGAAAAATTATATAGGCTTAAGGTATAAAAAGAAAAAAAATTGGAAAAAAGAAATTTAATTACAAGTTTAAACTTAGGTTAATAAGTATGTTAAAAAAAAAATTATAAACTAAATTGTTATTTTCTAGAAAAACTTGTAAAACTAAAAAAAAAAGAAAAATACTCAAAATTTTTAAAGGGGCCTTTCTACAAAAGTCAAACCCCAATTCGATAGAAACTATTGTGAAAAGCAAAGCAAAAGATTGTTTTTTAGAATAAAAAAAAGTTCCAAGTTAGCATTAAAGAATTTGAAAATAATTTGTTTTAAAGTTATTACAGATTATAAAAAAGCCATTCAAGCCAAGTTCACGCTCGTACTTAGAATGGTAAGAAAACTAATTAAAAAGTTGTTAAAGTAAATTGGGAAATAAAATAACAAAGCGTTGTTTTAAATTTAGATTCTAAAGTCTTAAAAATCTTATTTTTAGTAATCAAAAATCTTTATACGTTTATTTGAGAATATTTAACTTTTAATAAATAACAACAGAACTATTATACAATCAATGTTATTGAATCTTTAAGTAAATTTCTAAAAAAGATAATAAAAAAGCTTTAAAACCAGGCTTTTAAACTAAAAGTAGTATGTTTTTGTTATTAGTAATCATTAATTATAAATTATTTTTGTTAGAGTATTTAATTTGGAATATACAGCGAACTATGTTGGTCTCAAAACTTAAATAAATTAAAGCAAGTAGTTTGATAAAAGAACTTAAACAACTAATTTATAAATTACAAAATACTTTTATTATTAATAGTAACGAAATCTTTAGACATTTCTATTACGGTATTTAAAATTAAGTTCATTCTACATGGCAAACTGAATTGTTCTCAGAACTAGTTAAAAAAAAAGATTAATTAAATTAGTAAATAAATATGTCTAATTTTTTTTGTTTTCTTTTTTTAATACCAGCTTTTAAGTTTAAAAAAAATTAAGATTATCGATTTTTCTAAACAGCCCACAAAACAAGTTTCCAGTTGAAGTAAAAGACTTCGGTCAATCTTGGAAAGATGGAAAGGCATTTAACTCTATTATCAACAGCATTGATCCTTCATTGATCGATCTTGATAAGATAATGAAATCGAATAACCGAGAAAATTTGGAGACAGCTTTCCTGACAGCCGAAAAACATTTGGGCATTCCTCGTTTGCTAGACCCTGAAGGTAAAACTAAGTTTAAACTTTTATACATTGTCGACCAACAAAGCCAGGGTTTGGCATTCTTTTATAAATCGTAGGCTAGTTAAAAAAGTTACTTTCGGGCCGTATTTCATAGATAAAAGTCTTCCATTGTGCGCATTTATATAAAGTAACTGTAGTAACCAATATAAAAATTCTAAAGGTTTTTATAGTTATATAATCGCTGACGAGCTTTTCGAGCGAACCATTGTTTGCTAAATATACTTATAAAAAGTTTTCTTGTTCTTCTTTAAAAGTAGAGATCTCTAACTGCTTTTCCACAATAATAAAGTATAACAAAAATAATACCTTAGATCAAAAATGAGAAAAAATAAGCAGTGATAAAGCACTAGTAATTAAGTGCATCTTGCGTATCTGGTCCATTAATCCGTTACCTCGCTAGTCTACTTGGTTTCAGTCGAGAAGTAGGTTTAATTAATTCGGCTAAAGTTAATGTTTTCCGTAATGAAAACTATGTATTAATTATGATTACACGTCTACTTCAATTTTCAAAACTATTTTTATGGTGAAGTCTAGCAGAAAATGGATGATTACTTAGCCAACTATCGATGTCAACCAAAAGTCCGACAAAAATATGCTTCACAACTTGTCAAGTTATGTGAGTTTTCTGCTAGGAAGCCAAAAAGTACTATCAAACAAATATCCATTCTTTCCTTGTTCAGCTAGCGCTCCGGTATAAATTAGATTGTTTACTGTGTGGTTTGTTTTTCTTAAACTGATTTTAAACTTTATTAAAGTTTTATTTATTTTTTTAAATTGTTTAGTTCGTTAAAAAAAACTACGGAAAATGTTGTGTGCGTTTTATTGTATGCCTTGCACAATATAGTAGGAGTAGATTAATTTCTTATCTGGCCGAAGGCTAATACGGCCATAGTTACAAAAAGGCTTGCCCAACCTGGCCTGATTGACAAGGCTGCACTAAACTAGTTATTAAACTGAGAGCCTAGTTATACGACAAAAAATTTTTCATTTTTGTTTTTAATAAGTATGTTTTTAGCTAAAAAATACTATGCGGACCAAATATTTTTATTTCGCGGGCCTCAGTTTGCCTACCCCTGAGCTAAGAAAAACAATAGTTTTCTTATAGTATGAGTTTTTTTATAAAACTAATGTATTCTACAACGCAGATGTCGACGTTGAGAAACCAGATGAAAAATCAATTATGACATACGTTGCTCAATTTGTTAGATATTTAAACAAAACCGACACACTTGATGATAGGAATGAAATTGGCCCACAAGTAATTTTTAAGCATTTTTTTCATAAAGTAAATAATATCGTACAAATAACTATTAATGATAGTAAGATTCGTACACTATATTTTTTAAATGTTCTCAACTTAATTGTTATAACTTATAATTAAAAAAAAGACTTAATTTTGTTCAAACTATAAAAACAAATGTTAAAGCAATGCAGTAATTAAAATGTACAAAATATATATACATATATTTTCATTTTTAAACCTTATCAAAAAAGTTATAATGTTATTTTGTCATAGTCAAGAAAAAATCAAAACATCAACAATTTATTAAAATATGAACTCATGTATAAAAAAAGTAGCTAATTTTTTTGATAATAGTTTAAATTTCATATAAAGTTAAACCAAAGTCTTTTAAAATTAACTAAAATAAAGAGAACAAATGTTGAAAAACTATTTATCTACGCAAAAAGCCAGTACTTTTTAATAAAGTAGTGAAAAACTATGAGTAAGATATTAAAATGGTTTTAGTTATACTTTATAATTTAGATCAAAATAATGTGTAAGTTTTATTTCAGCGATAGTCACGTGTCTTTAATGGGTAGGTGTAAAATTTGCACGAGCTGCAAAGTTGCACGCGGGTACTAAATTGCACGAAGATACTTTTGAACGAAAGGACTAAATTGCACAAGAACAAAATCGCACGAAGACACTTTTGCACAAAGGGTTACCTCGGTAGGTAGCTTTTTTTTTTCTCGTTGTAACACTTCAACAGTGTTCTGCTCAGTCGAAATCGGTTTTCTTTCTTTCTTTTCTCTCAAACTGTTGTGACCCTAAAAATTTGAGCACGTACCTTAATTAAGTCCGTAACCTCTTCTTTTTTAATTTCTACGTTTTGTAGATGGTGACCCAAAATTAGTTTAAAATTTTATTAAGACTTTAAACACGTCTACTAGTATTATGGACATAGACTATTCTAGGCCTAGTAGCAGCCAACTTGTTTGAAACTGGAATGAACTTAAACAAAATAAATATAAGTTATTAACTTCTGATTGTCCTGAGTATCGTCGTCCGAACCAGTAGCCTACAGAAAACTTAATTGTAAGTACAACTAGATTAACGTCTTAGAAAGAGACCCATTGTGTTGGTTACTGGAAAGTCTAGATACTGACATTTATCAACTTGTATTATGGGAAGAGCGCGTAGCTAACTGCTTAATGTCTATCGAACGCGGTCGGGACCCGGTCTACTTAACAGACCATATAGCTCACCAATGGGGTGGATATAGGCGCACCGAAGTAATCAAGTCAGAATTCGATAATCTCAAAACGATTATAACAGCCTGTAACAAAGTCATAATTTTTAACCTGAAAATTGATTTGTTAAGAGCTGAGATTAGCAAAAGACAAAGTAGGCGCGATATACTCGAAAAAACGCAGTACGAGAAAATTGTATGGTTCGAGTATTAAGGATTTAGCAATACACAGTACCACGACATATTAACTGAAATATTTAGGGAGCTAGAAGTTATAGAATTTGTTTTGAAATTCCTTCCCTCATTAAGTCTTATCGAAGAATTCTCGCATATAGAATCCGTAATTACCGCATTCGAAAATTTTTTTAGGAACAACGGCATCGACGAGAATAAAATTCGTCTTATTTTCTAATATATTACCTTCTAGGGAGATATGTTTATTTTTCAGTACAACTACAATTAAGCACATAAATCTCGCTAACTTTAAGTTATTTTTACGTAACACCGATAAAAGAATTCGTGAGAAACTTTAAGTGCGAATCTTTGCAAAAATTACGCGAATTAGAAGCCGAATTAGCCAAACTCGATCGCAGAATAGCTGCTAGAGAATCAAACGCAATCGCGCTGTCGCCATACCGAATTATGACGTCACGAGTACAGCGTCACGTAATGCAACCAAAAAAACTGATGGCAACCAACGTTCTGAGCAACCACGGCCAGCATCACCAGAGCCCGTGTCAATGGTCAAAAGCCACCGAAGCCAGCACCTATACGACCAGCACCAACGAACCGAGCCGTCCTAGCCAGCACCACAACGGGCAGTCCCAACGGTCTGGGCAACCGCAGCCAGCATCACCAGGGCCAGAGTCAACAGTCAGCGCCACTGAAGCCAGCACTTATGCGACCAGCGCCAGCGATCCGAGCCATCTTAGCCAGCACCACAACGGGCAGTCCCAATGGTCAGCACAACCGCAGCCAGCACCAGAACGAATAGAGCCAACGGCCGGTTCAGTTATTGTCTCCATCAAACCGACAAACGCACGGAAATTATCCTCGCCTACGACCGGAAGCACAGCAGCGACTACAAACTTTTTTCTAGCATTAATTCGTCCAGCAAAGAAACAAACTCACGAAAGTTGCCTTTTTCTCTAAACAAAAGCACAACAGCGACGTCACAAAACGACGAAACTAAAATAAATGTTAAGCACGATCGCGAAATCTTAACAAAAAAATACATTTCTTACTTGAAACGCAAAACGATTGCGAATAACAAAAAACCTTTAAAAATTAGCATAGACAAACCGCGAATTAGTTTGGTTTATATTTCACAAATGGCGTTTTAAAACCGAAAAATTTTTAAACAATATCGAAGCACGCATTTTCAAACTAATCACGAATTATTTTGGTAAATTTTTCATCGATGGCGCCTTAATATTTTAAAATCGAAAAAATTGTTAGTCATAAAATAAACCGTTGTGAAACCTTGAGTTTCTGTTCGAACGCGATTTTTCATCGCTGGAAATTTAAATTAAGATGTCATTGAAAATTTACGGTTAATTAATTTTTAGAACAGAAAGTTGATACCACCAAAAGAGTAATTTGTTTTTATTTAATTATAGCAGACAACTAGTCTAGGACGCTTTCTAAACAAAGCTTATTACGAAATTGAGTCGTAAGAAATTGAAGGAGTATTTTTTTAGAGTGTTAAACTTCAATATGTCGAGCTTTTACTAATACAAAACATTTGCCTTAATTTGTTAAACTTGATTTCAATTTCTTTTTTAGCTACAACTTTATGTTCAAACTACAAACTACAATTTACAGTTGTACTATTATAACCATAGTAATTGCTGGTAACAAACTTTATTACCATGTTTTTTTGTTGTTATACACTTCAGCGTACTTATAAAAACACATTTTAAATAAGGTCATTCGACCTATTAAAAATCTTATTCAACATTTAAACTCTTACAAACAACTTTGTTTTTAACTTAACTAGAATATTAAAGTTTCAAAAACAAGTACAAAGTTCACAAATATGTTTTACGAAAACAAGTTTAAACTTTTGAAACGCATGTAATTGCTTGTTTTGTCAACTAACTCGTGTTAAATGTGAAATTTTTTTAATATGCTAAAAGTTTGTAGAGAATATTTCGTTTTAACTGAAGCTATAAATGTTTTTTAAGTTTTTTAAAAACATACTTGAAAGTACTTGAAAAAGTATCTTCTTTATATTTTTCTTGTTGTTAAATCAATTCAAGTAGTTAATTACACTCTATTTGCGCTTTCGCACGAAAACGACTTGAGAATCGAAAATCATCAACGAGTCAGCGAAGGAGAGGCAGAGATCTGATGTACCATCGGCGTACGGTGACCGAGTCGGAGAACAGAGGAGGAAACCAAGCATGTACGAGAAGCGTGTACGGGAAACAACGGGGAGCAAGTACTATCAGTGAAGAGTTTCTGAAAATTCTTTCAGTTTTTTTGTCTTTTCGTAAAATGTTCTAAATTTCTAACTAATTCTGCACGTCATCTACGGATTATAGAGTATTTTCAAAGTAAAGTAATATTTTTTTACTAAACAAGATAAAAATCGACGACAGTCGGCGGTCATTTTTCATTTATGCTTTTATATTAGAGGTTGTTTAGTGTTTTTTACAAATTCAAAACTAATTAAAGACAATAATTTTCTTAACCCTAAGTGTAAATTCCAAACTGGCGAAATAAGTAGAGAGAATGTAACACTTCAACAGTGTTCTTCTCAGTCGAAAGCGGTTTTCTTTCTTTCTTTTCTCTCAAACTATTCAAACCACTTAAATTCAGTAACGAGCTTGTTTTGGTGAGTTAGTTTTTAGCGTCTTAGTTGATAACACGTCTATTTCTTGTAAGCGTTGTGTTCTCGTCGTACACTTGTACGACAGCGACTGTTTTTTATATGAACTTTTTAATTAAAATAATTATTTGTACAGTTTGCTATATTTTGTTTAGTCGTTTCTATTCATTAATACACCTTTTTGTTCAGAGACTCGATTTCTTTATATAAATATCTAAGCATTCTAATAATCTTACTACTTAATTAGGCTAAGCTTAAATGATAGTCTAAGTTAATTCGCGCTTTATAAGTCGACTTAGCTAAGTCAATTCTAAACATTTAAGTAACCGTGACCGATATTTTTATAACGCGTTAAGTTAGTTAATATCCAGGTTCGCGTAACTAAGTAACAACTAAGCTTCATGTAATCGGTAAATCGTTATTTTTTTTCTATTAATTTATCTTTTATTTTTTTTTTTACAAATTTTTTTTTACTCTTGTGCAAAAATGACCTCTGTGCAAAATAGTTACTCGTGCAAAATTGACCCTTCGTGGAAATTTGTCTTCGTGCAATTTTGTCCCTTCGTGCAAATTTGTCTTGTGCAAAAGTATCTTCGTGCAAAATTGACTCTTCGTGAAAATTTATCTTCGTGCAACTTAGTCCTCTTGTGCAATCTAGTCTTCGTGCAATCTTGACTCGTTCCCATCTTTAATAGCTACGATTAATTAAAAAATGCTAGTATTTTATAGTCCAATAACTGCTAGTACTCTCTAAAATTAAAATAATAAAATAACTGTTTTGTGCCCTCAAATTATAAACATACTGACTAATATACTAATGTTTTATTTTAATCAACTAGTGTCAGAGTGCTTTTATTCTAATTAAAGGTTGCAGTGCTAAATATATCAAAATGAAAACAACTAATTTTAATTTTGCTTACATCGGCGCCACTTGCACTAATTATCAACGCAAAATAAAGCTTATTTAATTTTTTAGTTTTGAATATAACCGTTTGTGTATTAGAATTTTTGAAAGAGATATAATAACCAAAACTATTTTTTTTAATTACGTCATAATCCTAATGTGTATTTATAAAACTAATCGCTAAGTAAACTATTTTCAAGTACCATTTGCAACATAACATAAGTATACTTTCCATTTTCAAAAATTTTCCAAAACTTAAAGCTTTTCGAATCTTATTTCAGATTCTTTTTCAACACCTAAATGAAATGTTTAACAGTTCTAAATATTAACTTAATTTTTTTTAAACTAATTATTAAGTAGTTGTACAAAGTTATAATAAACGTGCTAGTATAACATAATTTAAAGCGATAATTGAGTTGATATATCGTTAGAAGGGCTTATTATTTCCAGAAACTTGCGTATTTAGGTTTGGTTTTTCGTTTTTTATGAGCATTGATTCCAAACTATAAAGCTCACGTCGGGCACACCTTTTAAGGACTTTTAAATTATTATCGATATTGGAGTTTTGACAATGTATACAATGGTGCAAGTGCACAAAAATAGCACTGCGTTTATCCTTTCCTTTTGGTTAGCAACTCTTAACTTATATCTTCTAAACATTTGACGCGAGGTCTTTTTAATATAGGAGATGCTCTGATCTACAGAGCAGGTATAATTAAATACGACATTAAAATCAAATATTTCAGAACACTTGCCTTTAATGTCGAAGTATTCAGAAACTTTCTTGGTGGTATGTGCTGGTATTATTTTTATACCGTGATTTTCAAAAACAGTTCTTATTCAAAAATATTTTTAATTATATTTATAATTTTTTGTTATACTAGCATGTTTTTCAACTTTTTACAACTAAATCATGATAAGTTAAAAATTTTAGAATCAATATTTAAAACTGTTTATTATTTCATTTAACTTTTGAAGAAGGATCAGAGGTAAGATTCGAAAAGCTTGAGTGTTATCAAAAAAATTAATAGGAAAATATTTTTCTGTTAAGTTGCAAGTGATACTTAAATACAACATAATTCCTTCCAACAATAGAGTTCTTATTCGTTTTTGGAATATTAATGTAAATTTTCTAAATAAAACTGCAATATACAAGTGTATGCCAAAAACTTGGAAGCTAGGTCTGTTGGAATGTTTTTAAATAGATCACTAAATTTATGTACAAGCTTTGTCGATTTCAAAGAAGAAACTTTAAAAATTACAAAAATACTATTAAAGAATCAGTATCCGAAACAACTTGTACGAACTAGAATAAATAACTTTCTTGAAACCCACAAAATAAAAAACTTAACTTTTAAACAAGAGCGAAAAATAAATACAGGTAAAAACTCTGAAGTCGAACAAAGTTTGCATTTATTTATTTAGGAAATTGCTCAGTAATATCTAAAAAACGAATTAAAACTGTTTTTGAAAAACACGGTATAAAAATAATACCAGCACATACTACCAAGAAAGTATTTGAACACTACAACATTAAAAGCAAGTGTTCTAAAATATTTGATGCAAATGTAATACATAAGTATACCTGATCTGTAGGTCAGAGCATCTCCTTTATTTAGGAGACCTCGCGTCAAGCGTTTAGAATAGTTGCTGACCACAAAGGAAATGATAAACGCAGTGCTGTTTTTGTGCATTTGCACCATTTTCAAAACTCTAAAATCGATAATAATTTCAAAGTACTTAAAAAGTGTGCCCGAGGTGAGCTTTATAGTTTGTAATCAATGCTCATAAAAAAGAAAAACCAAAACTAAATACGCAAGTTTCTGGAAACGATTAGCCTTTTTAACCATATATGAACTCAATTATCGCTTTAAATTTTGTTCTACTAGCACGTTTTATATTACTTTGTACAACTAATCTATAATTAGTTAAAAAAAAAATATATCATTTTTCAAAACAAAAAAAAACATTAGCGAAAGTCTGCAGAGCAGAAACCTGGACTTTCGTATGCCGTGAGACACGCTCAAGTTTAACAAAAGGGTTGATCACACCAATTCGATCATCAGACCAAAAGCTTCGGTAGACTGAGATCGGTTTCGTCCTTATTAGGACTCATCAGTCAGTCACAGCATTGTTCAAAACTGTTTAACCTTTTATTTAGGTGTTGAAAAAGAGTTAGAGATAAGATTCGAAAAGCTTTAGTTTAAGAAAATTTTTTGATATGGAAAGTATGTTTATGTTAAGTTGCAAGTGGTACTTAAATACATCAAAATTCCTTTCGACAAAAGAATCTATTTTATTTGTTTGATTATCGGTGCAAGTACGGATAAAACATTTATCAGCAACACTGAAACTGATTATTTTTTATTTTATTTAAAGTAACTCATGAATGTATAGTAATTACCTAACAGTTTTAGCATCAAAATCTATAAAGTTTTAGTTTACTTTCAGTAGCTATCAAATGTGTTTTATACTTGTGATAAAATAATAATGTTCTAACTGATTTCTGAAAAAAAACGTTAAAGTATTTTAATCATACCAGGGACGTAGCACGCTAAAAATAACTAGACCTTAGAAATAAAATAAGTTTTATTAAAACTTCGAATTAAAATCAATGTAACAAGACTTCTATAAAAAAGTTAATTTCAAATTTTTAAATTTTATTTTCGAAACAATGTTTTACTTGTTTGAAATAATTCAAACGAGATTCTCAGTTAAATAATTAAAACTTACATAAATAGTTTTATTTGAATAAGATATTATGTTTCAAATTGTTTGAATTGTTCCAAATAAGTGAAACATTGTTTTCACAATAAAATTTTAAAGTTTAAAGTGATTATTCTCTTATTATTAAGTTGAGAACATTTATTGTAATACCTAAAGTAAAAAGTACACAATAAGAAAAGTTAAACTTAAAATGTTAACTTTTTAACTTTTGTAAAATGATCTTAAAGTTTTCAGCTTTAATAATAAATAATAATATAAAATAACCAGGTTAAAGGATTTTAGTGTAAAATAACAAAAGATTCAATAACGAAAGTTTATTTGTTTTATGGTATCGAAAACATAACGGTAGCCTAATGCTTTCAAAACATTTAAACTTTTTAAATCTTTACTATAAAAGGTTTAGAAAAGGTACAATTAATTTGTCGGTTTGCATTTAGTTTTCTTTTGTAAAAAATTGTTGTAAAAAAAAATAAAATTTACTAAAAATTATTATACGGTACCTATTAAAAATCATGTCTAATTACTTTAGTTAGACAAAAAAAAACACAAAAACAAAATAATTATAGCTGCAAAAACGACAAAGCTATTTTTTCTTTAGTATTAGTATAAAAAAACTTTTGCTAAATTGAAATTCGGTTTATTTTTAAAACAGAACAGAAAAAATGTCATTAAAACTAAATTAGAAAGTAAAAGATGTGTTAAGCTCAGAAAGTTACAATCTATCTAAAACAAAAACATCTTTTACTTCTCATTTTAGAATTGCTAATCATTAGAACACGCGAGCCGAAAACCAACGAAATATGTATAAATTAAAACTATATAAAAAGTATGTGTTTTATAACATTTTTATTAAATTAAAGATTTAAAATTGTTAAAAATTGTTTTCACATTTCGGATTTAATTAAACTTGAAGCTATTTGTATTTTGTGAAGAAAACCTAAGTTGTGTAAACATAAAGATTTTGATTATACTGTTTCGTCGTTTTCTTAAATTGTTTTATAAGTTGTTGTCTATTTTATTCTTTTTTAGTTGCCATGTAATTAGAAGTACTTATGTATTGTTGATTACTCTTTGCTTTATTATTATTAACTACGTTGATTGCATTTTCAATATATAAGTTAGATTCTTGCAATTTTTATAAAACTCTATCTGAAACAATTTTTTAATACTTGAAATATGTTATAATATTGTTTACATGAGTTTTATAGGTTCTAAAAGTCTATGTCTAGGTTAGCGCGATTCTGGCTAACTGTTATTCGTTTTAACCGTTTTGAAAAATAGTTAGTTGAAATGTATCATTTTACTCTATCTGTTTTTTTCTTTTTTTGCATCTTTGATATGTATTTTCGTTATAAACTCGTGTTTAATTTAAATTTGCATTTGTTCGAAGCGTCTTGGTATGTGCGTATATTAACTTTTTTTATATGATTCTTCTTTATATCGTTGCTGATGATTTTGTAAATAATTTTAGATGTTTGAAACTATTTTTTTTTGTAATTATTTTATGCGTCTTTTTTTTACATGGTTTGTGTTATTGTCCGCTATACCTTAAGTTACGTCGAGAAAGTTGCCGGTGGTTGCACCAATATCGATAGTTACTTTAAGTCTAATGTCTTTGAATATTTCAAACATTTTTTTTAAAACATATCGAGACCGTCATCCCAATAAAAAACCTATCTTATCAATGTTGTTAGAGTTATGAGGTTAGTTCGTACAGTCCTACCAAGTCACATAGCTCAGCTCTTAAAAAAAGAGCCCGTGGGAATATAATATTCGTTTTTGTTATGGTTTCCAGTTTTTAAATTTTTATTATTTTGATAAGAGTTTTGCATATCTGTTCAATCAGATTTGTACTTTTGTCTTGCGTTGTAAATTTTAGTGAAATATGTTCCATTGTTTAAGTGAACTTCATTTATATTCGTGAATCATTGTGTTTAACTTTTGTCATTAAAATCTAAACTGGTGATTTTTTTATGAGTTCTTATATTTTAAACAAATAAGCGTTCAAGTTCTATCATCGTTAGTCAATCAAAAAAAAATCTAAACAACCAATTACACTATTGATCTAAACTAGGGAGATTATTTTGTTCTAAACTTATCTCATAGAATACTAGATCAAGTGTAAAAACATACTGAAGCGAAAAAAGCAATGTTTTTATAATCTCAAAAAAAAAAATTGTAGCAAAAAGGTTGCTGCAGATTTGCAGTAATGTTTTGAGCTTGGTGCTTGCTTTCCACTAAACGTTGTACTCATTGTTTCAAATATAACTTATATTTAATTTTTATTAGAAGCTGTAAGTATTTTAATGAATGTAGACATGATTTAAAAAAAATACCGAGAATAACTTTTAGGTTGATGAAGACTTAATACTGCTCGAAGACTTGATGTCCTGGTTCAATGAGCAGTATGATGTAGCTTCTGACGCACACAAACATCGTAAATATAGACCACATGTTGATTATTTTACATACAAAAAAATAAGTCAACAGCTTCCAGAAAAAATACATAAAGTAAAGCAGCTCTGCAATAAATTTAAACAAGAAAAAACTTCTACTTTACTAAATGAAAAACAGTTAAAAGCTTTAGAGGATATGAAAAAAAAACTAAAAAAGTCTGTAAATAAGTGGCACCAAGAATTAGACAGTGCATTGCCTGGGCAACTGGGACAAGTAATTTCCGAATGTTTTAACCTAAAAAATGTATTTTGAAAAGACGAATTATTGTTAATATAAATATTACTTTTAATCGATGTTTTTTTAGAAACTTACCTAAATTTTTTTTTTTAGGTTGGACATCGGTTACATAAATTTAGCTATAACAGCGAAACAAGTGATAAATCTAATAGTTCTGATTGTAATTTAAGCGATGATGAAAAAAGAGCTAATGATCTTAAAGAGAAATTAAACAGGCAAAACGTAGACAGTTTTATTTTATCTAGCATTGCTAATGATACAAAAATTTTAGAAACAATTGTTTAATTCTCTTTAGAATTACAAACATGTATAATTTTAAACCAATAGTTTAAGAATTATAGATTATTAATTAATTGGTTTTTAAAACTAGTTATTAAAATTAAATAAAAAGATTACAAAATTTGTGTATGAAACACAGGCAAAATGCAAAGAAGTTGATCAAATGAACCAAAACTTTACTAAGGGCAAAAAAACAATCAAATTTTCAGGTACAAAAGTACCACAAGAGCAGTTAGAAGATCTTACTGACAGATTGAAAAGTTTGAAAAAAATATGTTTATGCAACATAAGAATTTTTAATCTAACACCGACTAGCAGATATTACTTGTTGATTTTAATTGCAATTGCTTATTTAAACACAAGTCCTAATTGATTTAGATTATGATAAGTAAAAAAATCAACAAATATTTATGACTTTAAAGTTAACTCTTAATTAACACTAAATTAAACTTAGTTTTTATAAGTAGTTTAAGGTAAAAACTAAAGTTACTTGGTTTTCAATAAGTAAAAAAATAACTAACTAAATCCTACACTTTATAAAAGCAGCTCTGCAATTTTTAATACAAATTGGTTGAAATGTAGTTTTTTTTTGAACCTGTTGTTAAAAGTTGTAACAAAAATTTTTTTTTTGTTAAATTCATTAGTTATTATTTTCAAATATCTAAAAAAAAAATTTTTGTAAAGTAAAATATATATATAAGTTGCTATGATTTAAAAACAGAAGCAACAAGCTTACAAAAGTATAAAGAAGCAAGTATAGCATGGAGAATGACTAAAAAAAAACTGCAGACGAAATTAAAAAAAGCTGAATCTGAGGTCAATTATATTAAACAAGAACATCAAAATACTATGAATGCAAAACACGCGAATGAAATTAAAAGCTATTGTAAGGTAAAAATAATTAATCTAAAGTTTTAACGTTTTAAAAACATTAGTCATTTAAACATTTAAAAAATTCATATAAGTATATACTACGAAATGCCACATTAAATCATAGCGATCAAAACAAGCAGAGCTCAAGTTAATATCAAAACAAATGTTTTTCTATGATAATACTTTATTGACCATTAGCTGTTCATAATTTTTGATCAGCTAAACATCAGAAGTCAATAAAGTATTTGGGTACAAAATAGTTTGCTTTGTAAGTACTAACTGTATTAGAAACTTTCTATTAAAATATTTTTATCAAGTAAATCTTTTAATTTGATAAATAATTTTTAGGAGCTAATTGGGGATCGAAAAATTATAGAAGAGATAAAAGATTTAACTGAACAATATAAGCAAACTGCAGAAAAGTATTTAAAGTCTGATCCTTTACCTAAACATGAAAAAGTTGAACAACTTGTTAAGCAAAAAGTAGATAAAGTATGTAATGAAAACTATATCAATACTTAAAAAATAGAAGCCTGTTTTTATTTGAAATACCTAACAGATACTTTTAAAGATATAGTTAAAAAATCAAAATAAAACTTAATATGTTTAAACCTAAAATATGATTTAAGTCATATAAAATTAAAAGAAATTAGAAAAGTCATAGAAAAGAATTATGCTAAAAATGTAGCATAAAATGATTACAGGGTCAATTTATAATTGACGAGATGATTTTTATAAGTACTTTTCTAAATGAATTCTCTAAAAACTGGAACGACTATGAAAGCAGTTTAAGTAGTTTACAGCCTTGGATCGAAAAAGCAGAAGATTTTTTTTTAACAGGAAGTTCTTTAAACCAAGTAAGTTCTTAAGACTAAAAACGTCTAAATACAACAGAGTTAAAAAATGCTGGTTTAAAGTTAAATTTAGTACATTAAATAGTTTATTTTGTTCAAAGTTTTGTGATTTCAATTAGTCTAACAGTAATCTTGTGATAATAATTTTTTTTTTTGAGATTTAAGTAACAAGTTTAAGAACTTGACTGTTTTACTTTATGTTAAAATTTTAAAGTTTATACTTAAACCACTTGAGTTTAAATTTTGACTGTAAAGGTTTTTTTTCCACTTGTAGCTCATTATACATTTGATTAAGTTGGGTATGAAACTCGATGACCGATAGGTCTTTTTGCGTATCCAGGTCCTTAAATCAAAAAAATAAAAGTTAAGAAACTTTATTTTGTTCAATAAACCACTATATCACAGTATAAACTAAAATACTGTTACCTACAGGTTTTTTATTCGCAACTATCCGAGCAACAGAATAGTTTAAAGAACTTAAAGACTGCTTCTGAGTTTATCTCTTTTCGTTGTAACTTTGATGTTTCTAGTCATATTATCAGCAAAGTATCTAAAATAGAAAAAATTGTTATTAAAACAACGTTAGAGTATGACAAATACTGTAAGCGAGCAAAGTATCTAACAGAAGTTTCCAAGTGGCAAAAAACCGCTCAAAATGCAGAAGCTGAGCTTGGGAAAGTAACTGTAATGGAAAGCAAATCACTTATTAAAAAAATAGATTTACTAACGGTTAGTTCGAGCCTATAAAACATATGTAATAAATTAGGAAAAAAAAAAGAAAGTTGAAAAATTTTTGTATGCTTAGAAAAGATAAGATTTTATAGTCTTTCAAGTGACATACTTTAAAAAATGTTTCTGTTAACTTTTCAATGCTTCATAAACATGTTTTATATGGAAAATTATGCGATTATGGCAGTGGTAGAAAAATGTAAGTTGTTTAAATTACGAGCTTAATATCATTAAATAAAACTGACTGAGGTTTTTAAATTAATCAAGTTTGTTCTTGAAAAGAAAATTCTTCTCAAGGCTACTGCTTCATTTGGGTTCTTACTTCTTTACTTTACTTCAACCACTGGTATTTCCTTCATGTTTTTAGGCTATTTATAAACAATAGTAAAGACATAACTTAATTTTTACCTAACCCATTTTTATTATTATCTTGAAACGTTTTAGGTAGAAATGGGAAATAAAAAATAAAAACTAAAATGTAAAATAAGTAAAGGAGTTAGTTGTCTTAATTATCCCTTCCATAGGAATGTACTGATTATCACTATACTCCTAAGGATAGTCCTAAACCATCACTGTCCTTGCCTTATTTAAAATTGGTTTTAATGACGTGGATTCAGTCTAGACTCAAGGCAATTGCTATTATATACCAACAATATTTTAAACTATTAGTTAAGTTTCAATTGCGTAAATAAATTTGTATCAGCTCTAGTCTGGTTTGGATAGCTACCTTAAACAAGAGAAGCTTGGCTCCAATTTTGGTCTTAAAGCTTGAGCGCTTAACTCTTAAGATTTCCCCTGAGTTTATCTGACTTATACTTTAGGGACTAATACTAAATAATATTAGATATGTAAATACTAAATTAATGTAATGATACATTAAATTACTTTTGTAATACTAACTGATGTGATTTAAGAACTTAATTAAAAACACACAAACATACTGAAAAAAACCTAGCAACAAGTGAAAAACACAACGCTTATAAAAAATATTAACTCTCTACCGCCAATGTGTATAACATATTTTTGCAGGATTTTGCCAAAAATAACTTAATACATTTAAAAAACCATTTTAAAGAGATACACATTGCAAGTTTATAGTTTATTAGACGCCGTTTCGACTTTTCATCTGTCATTATCAATAATAAACTGTGCAAAATAACAAAATTAGTGTTAAACAACTAAATATATAAGAAAAAATAAGTGTTAAGATATGTATAAACAGTTATATATTAAAGTTATAAACTATAATAAAATTAAACGTTAAATAAATGTTTATACATGGTAAAAAAAAAATATATATATATACAACTAATCAAAAATTCTTAATGTGTGGGTAATACTCGGTTAAGTAAAATGTTTGTTTAAAATTGGATTATAACGTTTAATTAAAAAAGCTTCGGTAATCAGGACTTAAGTTTACTTATACATTCTTTCAAAATATTAAAATTGTTAACAGTTAATCTTTCATTTTTACAATTATTACATTTACTAATGTGGTAAGATACAGCTGTTTTAACTTTTAAATGTTCTTTGATTCTTTCTGTAAGTAGTCTCAAAAAAGTATTTTGTTACAAATTTAATAAGTCCTTGAAACAGTTCTTAAAGAAATTTTGAGTACTTTAACTGAAATTTTATCAACTGATGCTACTATAAGATGTAAAGTTTATAGTATATTAGCTAACTTTTATAATAATTTTCTTCTAAGAAGAAAAACTAAATTTAAGTAAAAACAAATATTTAAAGTTATAAAAACTTAATTGTACGAAATAAAATGAAAAATTATAACTTTTTTTTAGAGGTTTTATGTAGTTTTGAAAAATTATGCATGAATTTATTATTCTTAAAGTTTCTGAAATTAAACTTAAACAGACTTTTATCTTAATTTTCAGGTAGCTTTACATTCTATCGACTCTTTAGATGATAATATAAATAAAACTTTATCATTAATCACAAATGAAGATGCTACAGTAGTTAATCAAATTGTATCTAGGGTTACAGTTAGTAGGAAAAAAGTTGTTTCTGAAATAAAAAAGTTTGAAAGTATTTTGGGTTCGGTTTCTGCCATCGAAAAGAAAATTCAAGATGTTGCTGGATTTACTGAAGAAGCACAACAATTATTGTTTACAAAAAATGTTGATATGCTAAATCTAGAAAAAAGATTTCAAAAGACCTCGGTTCGTCATGATTTATTTATTTTATACTTTTAATGGCATATAACATTTAAAAAAAAATCCAAAGAGACCAAACAGTCAATACTTTTATTAAAAGCACGATATAGTATAACTTTTTACTTAAGCTTATTCAATAACTAACAACGAAAACGTTATTACTAAGTTTACTACATAATTTAACTTCTTACAGGAGATATTAGAAAGTATAGTATTATTTAAACAAAATATGGGCGAAATTTCACAAAGTATAAATGAACTAACGGAAGAACATCACGGTAAATAGAGCTATAATTATACAATTCAAAAAATAGCTTAAAAATAAAATCAAACTTTTATTTAGGATAACAATTAGGTTTCAAAGTAATAATTTTTTGTAGATACAAGTTTTGAAAACTTAAAAAAAACAATGGATGTAATTTCGTCTAAGTTCATTGAAATTAAAGAGCAAGCAAAAGTTACGAACAATGAGCTTAAAAAAAAGGTAAAAAAGGTTCTAAATTATAAGAAATCGTTGATATCTATGGAAGAATGGCTTGACAATAGTAAGCAAACTTTACGTGATTTAGAGGAAACGTACAAACCTCTAAACGAAAAACTGACTTTTTACGAGGTAAAAACCGCAAATAAACAATGCTAATACTTATAATTAACATCTATAAGTTGAAAAAATACCTTATTGTTCTTTATGCACGATAAAATTCTAAAAAACTTATAACTTATAGGAAGTTATTGCTTCAGTTAAAAGTTCCCCAATTAATCAACTGAAGAATGATGATCTAGAAATAAAAAAGTCTGATTACCAAGAAAACGATTTTTTAAAACTGCACGGAAAAATACTAAGTATGAAAAACGAATATGAAAAGTTTATGATAAAGGCTAACAAAGAATATCATAGATTAAGGTAAAAGTATAATTTAAAATTTTTATTCAATAGCTTGAATTTTTATTAATCACATTTTTTATTAGTGGAAATAAAATACTTGTTAGGTATGAAAAAATGGAACAGGATTTTATAGAGCTAGTCATTCAATGCAGAAAAAAAATTGATAAATTAGAGTACAGCAAAATATATTTAAATGATCAAAAAATAATTCAGCAGCATGAAGTATGTTGCTGGTTGTTTAAATTAGTTTTTTTAAATATTGAAATATTTTAAACATCTAGTTTACAGATATTAATATTGATAAAACTTTTAGATAATTTATTTTTGACACAACAAAGAATGAATTTATATATTAAGTCATTCTACCTATTTAAATTCAAGGATTTGAGAGAAGAACAGCTGGCTAAGATGAAGAAGCTACTACATAACATGGAAGAGTTAAAAGATTTGAAAGATGAAAAATCAATTGTTCCTAAGATGGTTCGTAACAAGCAAGAATATAAAAAACTTTTGGAAGACCATGAAAACATGAGAAAGTAAATTGTTTTAAGTATTTTTTATGTTTTGTTTTGAAACAAAGGAGTAAATTTATAAAAAATCTTAATTATAATAAAATTTAGTGAAATTCTACAACTTCCAAAAAAGATAAAAAAAATTGATGAAAATCTATTGAAGCTTGAAACAAACATTGAAAACTTGGACGAAACAATTCAAAAGATTTATGACAACTCATTTTCAAACAACTTCAAAAAATTTAAAGTATTTCAATTTTTTGTAAAGTTCCTTGGTGTTTTAAAACTATAAATTTTAAACCTATTTAAGTTAATTGTAGTCAATTAAAGTTGTATCAATATTGGGTAGGACTTTTTATGGAGTCTTTTTTATGAATCGTCTTTATTGTGTACTTTTTATAAGTATATTTGCAGAAATTTTGCAAAAAAAAAACTCCAAGTTTGTTGTTAATTTAAGTAAATTTATTCAACTGCAACAATAAAAAAATCATTTTATATAGCTAAATATTTAAAACTCATGCTCTATCCAAAATCAATAAATAAATAATTTTTAAAAATATTTTAGTATAGTAATCAGCAACCAAGGTAGCACTTTGAACACAGCGCAAAAGTTCGTACCCAACCAGCAGTGTGAACCTAGGAAATTTAGTCTTTGTTTAACTACATTAAGCCTAAAGCCACTAAAGTTTTAAAATAACTATCAAAGCCAGATCCCCAAAAAAAAAACTTTCACTATAAAAACAAAACACATTCATTAAAAGCTATTAGAAGCCTTGAGTTTTTATTTTAAAACATGTTATTATATGTAAGTATTTATTGAAGTATGTGTATCTATTTGCAACCCAAAAATTTTTCTAATCAATCTAGTATTTCCTTTTACCTTTTTAATTTACAATGTACATACAATTAATTACTAGTTTTAAATAAATAAGGTTTTAAAAAATATTGATCATGCTTTTATTAAATTGTGTTTCTTCAAAAAAACTAGTTTAGGGTAATAAAATTTTTTCCTGCCTACTTATTATTTACATGTAATAAAATTGATAAAAAAAACCATAGATAAAAGCTGTCTCAACTCTAATGAACACAAAGAATAACATATTTAGAGGTCTTTGTTTATTATAAAAACATTTTCAATTCCTTTTCAAATAGAATGAATAAAAATTTCATTTGAATAACATTCTATTTGAATAAGAATTGAAAATGTTTTTTATAATTAACGAAAGATCTCTAAATCTGATGGAAAAGAGTTAAGACAGCTTTTTTCTATGGTTTATTTAAACCAGTTTTATTACATTTACGCCACATTACTCAAAGCTGTCTAATTTCTAATATAAAAAAGGCAGACTACCTTCAAACTATTCATTCTAAACATTTATTATTTAGCAATTTTCGCATTTTAACTGGTTGTATTGGTAGAAAACACAACAGTAAAAGATAAAATGGTGTGATGCTCTTAGGAGGAAACGTTGTGGTGCTCATAGTAGACTGTAGCATCCATAGTCAGTATTGGCAGTAATGGATATAAGAAAGATTTCTTTACAGCTATTTTATTTTGCATTTTTTAAAACTATCGTTGTTTAAATGTATTTATCATGGTCACCACAATCTCAGGTAACTTAGGCTAACCAGGATAAAACAGGTTAGCGTTTATCTAAGTTTTCTATAACATTTAAGTATTTTTTATTCCTATGTTTTAATCATAGGATATGCAAACTTAAGTTCCACTGTTCGTTTTTTAATAAATAAACTGTAATATGCTTGTTTTAAATGTTTGATTGATATAAAAATTATAAGTTCTTAACTTATTTTATGGTTCGCTTAGTTTTACTTTATCTAAGTTTAATGTAGCATAACTTATTTTAAAGTAGAATACTTATGTATTACTACGTTTAAGTTTGTTTTTTAATTTCAAAGTACAAAACAAATCAAGTTCATCTTTGCATTTTCAACACAGTGTTTTTCGGCTAATATGTGCTTTGCGTTCTATACCGACAGTACATACCTAGGAAGCGCGTACCTAGGTGGCAGTTTACTGTATATAGAATAAACCAGTTGTATTTTGAAAGTAATTTTTATAAGGATTAAATAAAAAGAGCTGATTAAAAAACTTTTCTAGTTTAATAACTGTCTGCATTATTTATTGAATAAGATTGTTGAGCCTAACTAGCATTGTTTTGTTTTTTACTATTGATAGTTTAAAAAAATTCCACTTAAAGATGGCTCAGCTCTAATGTAACATCCAAATTGTTTGAAAAATCATCACTATCTTTGTCATCGCTTTTAACTGTTACATTAAAAATTACTATCTTGTTTAACCTTACTTACTAAACTAACAGAATGGTTTGGCTCCCAACATTTATTAGTAGCAAACGTGGTTGGACGTTATTGGGGAACAATACTAACTTCGTTACCATCAGCTTTATAATTTAAGATCGTATTTAGTAACTTAGCTGTTGTATTTTCGAAATTATTTACATAAGGGTAAAATGTACTTATGAGTAAATTAAATCCATTGCACTACATGCAATACGGGCAACTCTAAAAAGTATAATAAGTTTATTTTACAGTTTTTACTTAAGCTTTCAAAATGAGCAAACATAAATTTTTCTAAATATAAAACTTTTGAACCTTTATGGGTGATATTAAGTTATGATTGAATAAATAAAATGAACACCTTTCAATCTAGTGAAAAGTTTAAAAATGTATCAAAAAGTTTATTAGGTTTTTGTTTATAGCACAATGTAAGTAAACTCTTTAAATTTAGTTTAAACTAAAAGCATGTACCTTTTTTTTTTCCTCACAAAAAAATCGCAAGCAAAGTGCACTTTTTGTAGGCCTAGACAATTTTTCTCGTATACCTTTAAAAATAAATCTCCAAAACTTAGCAGAAAGATTTTTATTGTAACCATTAGTTATAGCATTTTTATTGTAAAATTGTTTAACTTTATTATAAGCGTTACTTATTTTTGTGCACTTTTTACCCAAAATAGGGTACACGTCATTAAAAAATATGAGCTTTTTTGGGTCGGTCTTTTTATTCGTTCCCTTTTTGATAATTATTCAACTCTATTTCACTCAACGTATTTTTTGAAGCTTTTTTGTATAATTGTTTTCGCCAGTATTTATTACGGCAACTTGAGATCTACAGAAAGAAAGATCAACTTGAGATCTAGATAAATACTACTTAAAACTCATCAAACGAGCCTATGTAACGGAACCTCATTTAACAATAAATTGTTTCATTTTTAAATATTATAATCCTCTGCTGTTACAGTTGGGTCTGATAACACATTGTGTTGGTCAAGAACTGCATCAAGCTCGGGATTACCTTTATGAGTTTGCCTACTAGTACCTGATGTGTTCTCGGCCGGTTGGGCACGCGTAGCGTGCTTAGCAACTAGCTTTGTAAGGCTATTGGCCGAGAGCGCCTTGAGCTTTTTACTGGTATTCCTCATAGCTCATACTATAAATAGAATATCTTATTTGTGACTAGCTAGACCGTATCTACGTTTAACTAGTTGTCTTGAGATATTCTTAATGAAACGTTTTATATAACTTTTAATATTAACTATCGTACTTATATAACTTAGTCTTTGAAGATTCTAATATTTACTTAACATATAATCTTAATATAGACTAAAAAGTAAATTATTTATTAATCTTAGTGATTTTAACGTATACTTAACTATATAGTTTTAATAGAGAACCAAAATACGATAACTAATTAGATTATATTACACTTACTTAATTACCTTTTACTGTTAATACTGAAAGTATAGATTCGGCACTCAAAATTTATTTTACAATGTTTAACAACAAGCGATAAAAAATAACACTCACACGCATGCAAGTCAGAGTTCGATGGTTTGTTTGCAAGGCAACTTTTACTCAATGTATTAGCGTTTGTTAACAGTCCTCTGCTATTCTTACTGAATTCAGAGCCAAGCTAGGACTTGAAGCGTATGAGACGTCTAAAAGTCCGCTTTGGTTGAACTACAATAGAAGTTTCTACTAGAGAAACGGTTGTTAAAAAACAACGAGCTGGAAATCAATACAGGTCGAAATATACACTTGCTTCCGTTTTTAGGCGATTCTTACAGAAAAATAATTCACTGTAGAAGTGTAGAGCTCAAAAAACGGTTGTAGCGAACTACGTAAGCTGGAAAGTGTAATGAATTACGTTTGCTTTAGTTTTTCGGTGATTCTTACAGGAAAATAATTCACTGTAGAATTGTAAAGCTCGTAAAACGGCTGTAGCGATCAACGAAAGCTGGGAAGTGAAATGAATTATACTTGTTTTCGTTCCTCAGCGGTGTTTATTGGAGTCAGTGGACTACAAAGTAAAGTACAATGCTGAGCAAAAGTCGCTAAAAAACAACGAAAGCTGAACGTATATATTCGCTAAAATACAATTTAAGTGATATTAAATGTGAATCTAACAAAAAATAGTGAAAGCTGGTTCACTAAGAATCTAACAAGTGCCTGCTAAAACAAAAGAGCGTTTGCTTTGATTGTAGCGTATTGTAATTGTGCTTGCCAACAATGTTAGCTAGCCGAAACAAGAGCGATAACGAATGACCACTTCTCTCGTGGCGTTTGGCTTTAAATAGCCACGCTTAAACCAAAAACTCTTCTTTTTTGTGCTTACAATATAAAGCACTCTGTTATTAGGCAAGGTTGAAAACAACAAATAAGTATAAACATTTATCCCAATTATTTTATATTTTATACTAAACGTGTTCATAGTTATCAAACAGTTTTTGTTTATTTGTATAACTAAAATTCCAATTATAGCTAAATAATATGTCTTAAGTCGTTAGTCCAATTTCACAGTGTCTACCAGATACTATGGCTCAAACTCGAGCAAAGAGTGCTCGCATTCAGAGCCAAAGGTCTCAAAGCCAAGATTCAACCCTTAAACCCGCTCCCCTTTTTAATAAACCGTTGGAAGTTGGCGTGCCAACGATCTCTGGTTTCAATGGCGTTCTCAGAAACAAGAATGACACGGCACAAATAATTTTTTAGGCTATCGTTGGCAAAGCTTTTTTTAAAACAGCTGATAAACTCAAAACTGAAAATTCTAAAATTGACGTTGAGTTGTGATGATTAGTTGCATCAATTTTCCCAAGTGATGTACAAACGAAGGCTTCAAAGCGAAATTATTTAAGCACGTTTAGTTTGACTGTTACATCGATTCATCATAACAATTTCTATCTGATGAGTATAAATTAAGTTAAAACTAGGTCGCAGAATGTCACATGGGTCGTTGTTAACTGTCTTAAAATAAAAACGTTTTTCCCATGTTCACTTTAGCTTTGTACTTAAAAACAAAACGCACTAAAAACAAAAAAAAAAACATGCAAATAATGTTCTTAATTTTTATAACAAAAAGTTTTAAATGTTATTACAGTTAAACAGTTCATTTTACTAAGAAATATCATCTTTGTTATACTTTACGACTGATTAAACTTTTTATAATTTTTTTTTTCAATTTCAACTCTGCCTTGTACTAAACACAAAATGCACAAAAAAATATTAGCATTGTTCTTAATATCCTTAACTGGCAGTTTTAGAAGTTAATATAGTTCAACAGCTTGTATTATTGGAAAATGATATTATTTGTAAGTAAATTTAGCAAACAAGTAACGCATTTTTTTACTACTTGTACTTCAGTATCAGTACATTAACGGAAAAATTATAAACTTTACTGTTGTTAATGTAACAAAATGCAAGGTTTAGATAAATCAAAAAAGTTTAAAAGTTTTATTAAATAAAACTATAATAAGTATATAACAAGGTGTAATGTTAAAAAATTCTAGCTTTTTCTTGTTTAAAGTCATTACACGATTAATAACTATTAAAATTAAAATAAATAAAAAAATATAACTATACTCCATTAATGGTTTTTTAGAAAATCGTTTAGTTTCAAACTTTTACAAACTATTTAGCTTCAATATTATGAAAGTTGTTTAAACGTTTAGATGTTAAAAAAAGTACAAAACATTATGACACGACAAACAAGCAACCCCGCAGTATTAGTCTAGAAACACTTTTTTACTATAAAACTAGTCTATTTAAAATAATTGTATGCGTCAAACCTTAAATATAAACGGTTTTATCGTTTTGATCCTGTTAAAAGTGTAGAACTACAAATTAGTATATTTTTATAACAATACAGTTTTTTTTGATGATTTCCTGAATGAACTGCAACTAAAAAATTGTTCATCAAAGTACTAAATAATTTCAAACGTTGTTGACATTAGATCGTAACTAAATTATGATAATTAGTGTTAGCGTTATGCTCGATTGCTAAAGTTCCGTTTTTTTTGGTAACTAACTATAATACTTTGCAAGCTTAAACAACGTACGTTTGTTATCACTAAAAACAATAAACCCAATTTCAACTTTACTATAAACTACTGTTTTAGTTCTTTTATAGCTTTCGCTGACTTTTCTGTTGAATTTAGGCTTTTTGTTTGAATTTTGCTTGCTAATTTTGTGTTTTACTTAATTTTAATATTTGAATATATATAAATTTATCTCATTAACTTTCAATCCCACGGTACAAACTAAAAGATAACTGAGATTTAAAAAATTGTTACTAACTTTTGCACTTAACTACTGTGGAACTTGTTTACTTTTAATTTAATATTCATCAGTACTTAACCATTCGTCATAATTTACAACTAGTTTTCTTTAACTGAAATTGTATACGTTTTTTTTTTCTTTTGCTACTGTCCAAGTTCTCTGTGTCCTCCCTCAAAATAAAGCACTTTTACATTGCTTATTGTGACTTTAATTACTCATATATTTTTCTGAATGTGCAAGGTATGTATATTCTGAAGCGTGAAGCACCTTGTATGGGCCATGGTACAAGGTACTTATTTTTTTTTATTTTCGTGTCTGACCAAAGCTTTTTAACACTAAAACAAAGATGGTTTATAATTGATTTTTATTTCTGTGTTGTTTGTGTTTACCACATATTTAGACATTATGTGGAAAAACAATATTGTTTCAAAGGGCTACAGTAAACGTTAGTTTTATCGCTATTATCAAGAAAAACTTGGACCGGCAAAGTTACATACATTCCCAGTGCATAATGAGAAGGAATACAAGGTGGACCTTCGATGGAAGTGTTATTTATGCTAGCTGTAATCATAGAAAGCCTCAGTGCCCAAATAGTTTTTGTTCCTTTTGCTCGCAACGCGTAGTTTATTGTTTTATTTTTCCGTTCTATAACTTTATTAGTTTTGGGACTTTTAGGTAGTACAAACTAGTGTTCTACTTCATTTAGTTAACGTTTCAGCTAGTAAAAAATTTGAAAATTGTTTTCCTTTTTGGACACCACTACTTGATTTTTTGTCTAGTATCGGAGTTGTAACGAGGAATCTTGTCTTTTATATTCAAGATTTATTTGCAGTTGTAGAGACTTCATCTTTATAGCCTACAATATCGATGTGGACAAAGTTTAGCATTTTTGTAAATTGAGGGAAAAACCTTATTTAAGGCCAGTTGTAGCGAACCACTTTAATTGTCTGACACTCAACGTAGGATTTTACCCATAACGTTATTTCATTTCCAAGGTCGGTCACCAGAAGTCTTTATCTACAGCATCTATCGTTTTTTCTACCCCTAAGTTCAAATTCTGATAAGCTTTTTTATAAGCTATTAATCTCAATTGTTCTGGAAAGATTATTCTGTTGTTGGCTACTTATTTTTTTGGCTAAGTTTTCTAAGAAAACTAATAGAAATACTAGTTAAGACAAAAATGGATTATTTAAAATAACTAATCGTAATTCTTAATCTTTTATCAGGACTGAGCTAATAATTAAGTTAAGGTTAACTAAAATTTTTATTCATTATTTCAATTGCTAAATAATTACTCCGAATTTTACAAAATATGATTACTTACAAAAAAAATATTATAACAATTTTGAAAAAACTGCTATTCTTAATATGAGCTGTACTTTTATTGGTATAGTATGTTTTTTCATCTTATCTTTAGTATATACTTTTTCTTTTGATTTTGTAAATTTAAAAAGAACAGTTAAGCGCGCAGAATATACAGTATTTAACTATTCCTTATATTAAAAAGATTTTAGAGAAACTTGGTAAAAACAAAAAAAAAATTTGGCCAGATTGGTAATAAAATACAAGTAGCCTTTAGTTAGTACAACAAAAATAGAAAATATTGCTCTTTCAAGTATACTACTAGCAAATACTTTAGCGGTTACCTTTTAATTAAGTTTGTATGTCCAGGTACATTTGTATATCTAACATATTGGAGGAATAGAGCGAAAACTATTTATAACGATAAAATAATATACTGTGTAAATTAGTTTTAACTATTAAACTATAGTTCTGTGATAAATAAAAAGAAGTATAAATAATCAAATAAACTACTAATAAAATAATATTAAGGAGCTAGAAGACATATTTAATGAAAAGAAACAAAACAAGTTTATACTGATAAACGAAGTTAGTAGCTTATCAGAAGAACTGGAAGAGGTAAAGAAATTCTCCACAAAGAATGATTTCACTAAATTTGAAGTAATAAATGTTTAAATATATAGTAGATTTAAAACAAACAAAAATTAAGTACATTTTATTAAAATTATTCAAATGTTCAAAACAAAACATTTAAAAATGTAAGAGAGCTTTTGCATTATTCTCAAATATTAAACAATTAACTTTACCGCATGATCAACAACAACAGCATCCGAGACAACCTACGATCGGATTTATCCTTATTAGGACTCATCAGGCAGGCATAGTTGCGAAAAGCTGTTGAAATCACAACAGGGGTTTGTCCCGACTATGCCTGCCTGATAAGTCTTAATAAAGACGAAACCGGTCGTAGGTTGTCTCGGATGCTGTTGTTGTTGGTCAAGCGGTGAAGTTCATTGTTTATTATCGATGGCGAAAAACACCTAAGCTTTTTGATGATGGCCGAAATAAATACTGACATTATTTCTAAAATGTAGTTTAATTTTTAAAGAAATGGATTAGTCTTAAGTAAAAAAAAAAAATTAAATTATTTAAAAACATCCCACAGCTTTACCCATTTTAACTTTGAACCTCACAAAACATTTTATATAATATAATTAAGTTAAACATAATCTAAGCTTAAAATACTCCAAACCTAAAACTTAAGTAGTCTAACGTTATAAAACGACAGGAAAAGCTGCAAGGTGTTCAATCATCAATAAAATCAATATTTAATTCGATTCCAACAGTAGAAATAAAAGTGAAAATTATAAAAAAATCATTTGAGGCAAGCTCACAAGTTGAAGTAAGTAAATATAGTTAATAGAAATTAAAATTAAAATGTATTTAGTATTATTAGAAAGCTTACTGTCAATAAAAATTAAAAGAGCATAATAACCTGTAAGTCTGAATTTCTTTACTCTAGTTTTTAAAATTTTAGTAGTTAATATAAATAGTGATTTTAACCTGATACAACTATTTCTTTTAGTGTAAACTGTTGTCTTAAGTTCTTCTATAAGCTAAAATGTTTTACTACATATGTTTATGAAGCTTTTTGTTTTTTAAGGTAACATCCAATCTGATAGAAAAGAAACTTCGTGAGTTTTATAGTTTAGAAAACTCTTTAAAGATTTCTAAAATTGATAGTATCGAAGATGCAACTGCAGCTAAAAAAAAAACTATAGTAAGCTATTTTACCATTAAAAACATATACATAAGTTATAAAGAACGATTTTTGTCTACAAATATTTCAAAAAAAAACTGATAAGAGTAAAACAGTAAAAAAAGTTAATTTCACCAGAATGCTATAAATAGTCAAAACTTGTAGATTAGCAGAAGAAACGGGTCTAGGATTTTTTAAGTTGGTGAAACAGAACTTACGTTATAAATTTGAGAGTAGTTTCTTTAGTAGCTTGTAATAAAATATTTTATAATACTAAATAAGTGTCTTCTACTATGTCGAAAAATTAAAATATTATAATGTTAATAAAAGTAAGCAATCATAAACTTAACATAAATATTAATTTTTTACGTAGCTATATTACACAAAATTAGAAAACAAGCAAATTACGGTATAAAAATGCTTAAGTTTATTTAATTGATAAACTTAAAAGTTTTATATTGTATACTGGTTGTTCCAAATTTGATGTAATATTTCTTAATTAACAATTGAATAATATAAATATAAACAACTGACCCGTTTTTTAACTAAATTCTTCACCATTTAACAGAAGATATTGGTAATAGAAAAGCTTTTTCCTGTCAGAGCAAGTGTCAACCAGTTTTTGCTAACAAATAACCTGTTGTTTAACATTCTTAGCTTTATCAGAAACAGATATTCTAGATTAACTTATTTATATATTTAGAAAAAAGGTTTAAAACTGATTTTAACTGAAGATTCAATTGTAAAAATTAATACTTGTGCAAATACACAAACTATATACTTGTGCATACTATATATAAACTATTTTACTACCAGGAAAAATATGTTGTAAAACAATCCTTAAATTGTAAAGATATGGTTTTTTGAAAACTTATTAAAAAGTTTTAGCAAAAACAATGACAGCTAATGGAAAAAATTATTTCCAAAGAAAGCATTTCCAGTTAAACTAAAGGTTTTACTTTAAGACAAGGTGTATAAAATTTTACAAATAATTCTAAGTCATTTACTTAAACCAGTGACTTAAATACTAAAACAAAAAATAAGTTACTAAGTTTTCATGATTTCTTTTAACATAATTTTTTTTATAATCTACCATAATTTAAATATTTAATTTTTCAAAGAAGTTTTTTATATGTTAATTTTAAAAAGTAAACTTCCACTGTAGTTTTATATATGACTGACAGATATTTAGAAAATATAACTCAGCCATTGTTTTCTTGAGTAGTATAAACTTTTTGAGCTCCACTACCTCCTATTTTTATTTAAAGTTTTTAAAAGTTAAATGTTTTTATATACAGTAAAGATGTAGACATTATAACAATTAAAAAAAAATTGTTGTTAAAACTTATATTTGATTTAGGAAATAGTAACTAAAGTTGTATTAAATGTCAACTATGAATAGTTTGTAGATATTACTATAGTGTCTTTTCATGTATTTCTAAAAAAAATAAAAGTTTATTTTATTTTACATTTACATCTTTTGTAATTTAATTGTTTAGTTTTAAGTAATTTTTAAAACTTTAAGTGGTTTTATAGAGAAATATAACATTTAAATTAAAGTAGTTTTTAAAGATAAATCAGAATAAAAAATCTATTATAAATACCAATTTAAATAAAATTTTGATATGTGACTATTTTAATGTCGCGGTCGAGTAGTCATAAAGAAATGATTAGTTTTCACTGAAAATGAAAAATTCCTAGTAAAACCAAGTACTAATATGTAAACATCATAGTAAAAAACGTATGGAATCTACTTTAAAGTATCCCATTTTTCATTTGCTGTATACTAAAAATAAACAAAAGTTGCTTTCCATAAGATACATTTTACAAATACCTAATTATTTTGGACTTAAGTGATTTATGGTAGCATTTTTAAAGTAAAATTGCAGTTTCCACTAACAAAAGCACTGCACAGTCTTAATTTGTTTAGTTACACTAGTATTTTGAATTGAAAAATTAATGCAAATTAGTCAATTTTTTTTATGGTTTCTAATAATTTATAAATGAATTCTTATATCACAAAAACTTTTGTTTTAAAGTTTGTTACAGCTGGTTTGAAGGTTCTCCTAGCTCTAAAATATTATTAGTGACTTCTAATATTTACATCATTTAAACTTAACGTTCATTACTTAAAAACTTATTTAAAAAGTACAAACAAGTTTACTAACATTTGTAAAATTTATGACTAAACAATGCATCTAGAGTGTAATCTAAACTTTCTATTTTCATGTTTTTTTTTCAGGGGTAGCACAGACTGTATAATGCTAGATTTAGATTTTTCTAAATAGCAGTATAGTCTATTTTAATGTGATATAAACTTTAAAATTATACACAAAAACAATTTTAAACCATGTTGTAACATTTTTTAAATTTTTGATTGAAATGGTACATTACAACCCATTTTTTAACTTCTTATAGCAAATAGAGTCTCGTATATCTGCGTTGAGAAAACGAATAGATGATGACATAACAGACTGCATGAAACTTAAAGAAGATAGTCGATTCAGCCCGCCAAACTTCTTAAATGAAGTTATAAAAAGTTTGAAAGATAAATACGATGAGGCAACTGATGTAGGAAAAAATAAAAAAGACCTGTTTACCGTGTGTTGAGTTGAAAATTTTAAATTATATTAAACCAATAAAATCGAAATATAGTGTAAAATTTAACAAATAAACACATTAGGTTTAGTTATTTCGTGAAATATTTAACACTTACTTAATTTTAATACTTGATTTAGATAATTATGATCATTTTGCTAATTAGCTTAATAGCCATAAGTTATTCCATAACTTTATATTTAAACTCTTTTTAACAATCGGTTTTTTATTTATCTTTTATAAGCAAAATTTCATAAATACTTATTCCTCGTTTATGAATGCAAGTTCGCATTTCATCAATAGATGTCTTTAAATCATAAATTGTAAGTGATTATTTATACTTTAAGAATATAACAAATGTTGATTTACTGATTAAAAATGTTTTATAAATTTTAAGTTTTAAGTTTGTGTATTTATTTATATAGTATATATTAAGATTACACAATTTCTTAGCTGGCGGGTAAGATTTATCATTAAAAGAATTATTCGCAGAAAACGTAATTTAAAAAAATATTGCTATAAAAATAACTTTTATAAAGTATTATGTGGTAATAAAACGATAATTTAATTTGAGAATTGTTGTACAATGAAATAATAATCACGTGCACATCCGAAAATGTTCTTTATACAATAAATTAGTTTTCTTTTTTTTGCAGAAATTGTTTTAAAATTAAAATCAATTTTGAGGGTCAAATATTTCTGATTAGCAGGCCGTAGATTGCCAACTTTTATTAAATCTTATAAAACATCTAGTTTAATGTTATAAAAGTAATGAAGTAATTTAATATTTATATTTAATATAAAATGCTAACTTTGAAACCATTAACTTGAATAAATATTGTTTTGGTTCAAAGAAAAAAAAATGAAAACAGAACTTAGAGAATAATTGGAAAAACCTAGAAGATATGAATAAATATGTTACTTCCGAAGTTGAGTGTATTAAAACTTCTAGTTCAGATAGAGTTCGCGTAGCAAGTGTTGCCCAAATCGATAAGGAACTAGACCAGTTAAATAATCGAAAAAATAAAATTTTATGTTGCTTAAAAAGGATTCAAGAAATGAAAGTTTTGTTTGAAGAACATATTTGCAAGTATTGTTCTGTAGAAAACGTAAAAAAAATAAAAGTATCTAGGGAAGCAAAAAATTCTAACTTACTCGTGCTACAAAGTGAGACTGATCATGCGATAGAAAACTTACAAAACTTAAAAGGAAAATGTTTACGAATAAATGAGTTAATGAGATCTTTAGACGAGTGGATACAACTAAAGTATTCAGAAGTTTGTTACTTTTGATTTCAGTTAACTCATTTAAATTTCAACAATTATTGATAAAATCTTATAAAAACTTAAATAAGCTTTTTGTATCATTTTTTCATACAGATCCCTTCAGTAGAACAACTAAACAAGGAATCTGAAGAAGTATTTGTCATACTACAAAAATTGATGGAGACAATATCAACTAAGGAAGTAGAAATCAACGATGTAGAAAAAATGTGTAATGAAATTCAAGAAATTGAAAATCCTTCTACTTTAAATGCCAACCTGTCTAACTTAAGAAGCAAATGGCAACAAGTTATTAATAAATCAAATAAAAATGAAATAATAGTACTTACTTGATAACACTTTAGTTTTATTTTTTACTAAACCATTTTTCATAAAAAAAAATTATTTAATTACGAGGGTGTAGCTAATATTAAGGAAAAAGTAATTAAAAAAAAGAATTTAAATAATTAACATAAAAAAAAAACATAAACTGAGAATCTAAATATTATAAACACACAGCTACTTTACCATATAAATATATACAGTAAACAAAGTATGTCAAATTACAGTAACTAACGTTTAAAATATGTCACATCAAAAGAAATAGTGTTACTCAAAAATTATTACAACATCGTTTTGCTTAAAAAGTTTAGAATGCTATAGTTAAAGTATCAACAACGAATTTTCTACTAATTTAACTAACTAGATGTACTTTTAACTTTGTATAACCCTTAATCTGAAGCTCGTATATAAAACATTCTATGTTAAACTTATTAACAATTTTTTTTCAATTAATATATTGATTAATATATCGTTGAGTTAAATAATAAACAGTTCAATTCAAACAAAGTTAGTTATTTTGATTTTGAAGTATCAATGGTATACAAATTATATCGCGAAAAGTAAAAAAACTGTTATAAATACATGAGAAAAGCTCGTAAAGCAAAGACTATATAGTAGAAAATTGTTATTAAACAATTTAGCATGGTAAATTACTTTTACTATTAAAAACTGCCTTAATATCCAAATTTACAAACTTTTTCATTTCTTAAAGACTAAGTAAAATTCTAACTTTAATAAGAATAACAAAAAATAAAAGGAACAAAGCAAACTTTAGATGTTTTTATGACAAAGATAATAAAAACAAATCAAAAAAATCCCTGCCTCTTTTGTTTGCAATACTATTTCAAAGTTGAAATAATTATTTTCAAAAAACTTTTATGTTCACAGATTTTGAAGTTATCTTGCTTATGCTTATTTGAATAATTAATTAAGTGACGAATTTATTAATAAAACAGACTTTTTAAAATAAAAATAGCTTTATGTTCAAGTTACTATCGATGGTTATATAAAACTACAACTGTTCTATACCTAAAAACTTTAGATTATAAACACAACATTTAAAAAATTATTTTAACCAAAAAAAGTTGTTAAACAGCTTAGTAATCGAGTCGAATCTCTGGAAACCAGAATCGGAGAGTATTTAAGTCACAAAAAAAAATTTGACCTTCTTAAGGTACAAATTAAAAAAAAACTATTTGATTCTGAGTATAGTTTTAAACATATTGAAGAAACAAGACCAATAGTCTCTTGCTTAGAAGACTTTGAAAAGTTAAAAAATACAGTTTTGGTTAGACTTTAGTTTTATTTATTTGTAACAAATTACAACTTTTCATATAACTTGTAGTAACTAATTTTTCATTATTGTTTTATATTTAATACTATTGAAACTAATTTTTATCTGTCATACGTGTCAATTTAATAAAGGTTATTTAGAAAAAAGTTGTTATACTTACTTTTTGTTTTTTTTTAAAAGCATGCTACTTATGATTTCTTTACTTAAACTATTTAAACTGTTTACAGAGTTTAGAACATAGTACAGAGTTAGTAAGATCTCTTATTAACTCATTACAGTCCGAAGCAAAAATGTTAAAAGACCCTAACTCAGTTAAGAACATTCATCTTAGCCTTAATACAAGGTAAGTAGAAAGATTTATCTAGTTTAATAATATATACCTATAAAGCTTAAAAGTGTAATTAATGTTATTTTTTTTACGTTTATTAAATTGTATGAAATCAAGTATTTTAATTAATTACATAAAATGAGTAAAGAGTTTTAAAAATTACTACAGATATATAATTTCTAAATAACTTCTTTATTTAAACACTATAATTTTTAACTTATTTAAAGAATTTAACTTAAAGAAAGTTATGTGCATTCACAAATACTTCAGATTCAGCAATTTAATGAAAAAGATTAAAGATTACTCACAAATGTTAGATGTTGTCACTACTAAGTGGCAAAAAGTAAACAAGAATATTTCTACAATTGAAACTTTTATTGAAAAGTAAGATGTGTCAGAAAACTGTTGTCTTAACCGTTTAAACCACACTAACTAAAGAAATAACATAGTACAAATATGCAAGTATTATTAATAAAAGTTGATTAAAGTATGTAGCGTTTTGATTAAAATAAATTATTCTAAAAAAAGCTTTTAAGAAAGTGTATTTTAAATTTACTTTAAAATACAATTTAAGAAATACAAAGCGTTTGCGTTTATATAGCTTTCTTGCGGTAATTAAAGTCAGTATCTTAAAAAAAGTAAACTTGTTTAAATTAAATTTTCATACATTTAGCTATTATACTTAAATATGGTAATTATAAAAAAAAAATAGGTGTAAACTGTTGATAACTACCGATAACTTGAAACCTGGACGGCTTCCTGGAGATCAACAAAAACTTAAAACTGAACTAGAAACAATTAAACAGTTGACCAACAGTGTTTCAGACTACAAAGTAGATTGTTGTTTTTTATAATATTTTTAACTAAATAGTCATTGAACACAACGTTTCAGTGACACAACTTAATAGATAAAAATATATTTTTAAAACATTTCCTTGAAAATTATTTTTCAGAAACCAGACCTTTTACTCATTTAAGCTTCAAAACAAAATAAGAAATAAAAAAACTTCGATAACCAGTTGCCAGTTAAATATGCCATTTGGCGTAACGCCATTTTATGGGTTTTTGCTCAAATTTAATAAAAATATTTATAAAACTAACTATAAATGCAACTGAAAAAAAAGAAAAAAACTACCTTAAACTTAAAGTGTTTTTTATAGCTTTGAAAAGATACTTAAAAGTATTCCTTTTTTTTTATTAAGTTAATTATTATATTTTTAATTTGGAAAAAAATTTGCACTTTTTTTCGGTCCAAGTAAACATTTAAAGTTTGTGAAAAAAGAGCTGAAGCGGACTATGTAAATATATAAATATCTTTGCTTTTGTAAATTCATATTATATACTATACATATCATAATCAATGGTCTATGTGTTTATATTTTTAATGTTTAAGATAGTTTTGAATTTAGTTTACAGAATTTACAGTTTATATTCCTAAACAACCTAGAGAACTTTAATTTTGAGTGTATTTTAAATTAATAATTCAAATAGAACGATTTTGATTATTTTTATTAATAATTTATTTCTAAACTTTGTATTTAATATTCACTAATAACTAAAAAAACACAAAAAATAAAAAATTAAAATATAAGTTTTATTTTCCTCATTTTGTAATTTAAATGAAGCTATGTTTAAAAAAAAAGCAATTTCAAAAAAATTGAATGCTAATATTTTAAGTATGATAAGTTTTGCTTAAAAAAAACTACGTAAATTAAAAAAGTCTTCTAATATAGTTTTAGGCAATCTTAAAGTTTTACTTTTCTAAAAATTCACAAACATCATTAACTACAAAAAGTTTAGATTAACAAGTCCCCTTTATTATCCTTCAGTGCGTTTGGGCTGACTGGGAATACCAAATTTTAGAAAACGAAATACGCTAGTTAGATAAAGTTATTTAGACTGATAGTTATATGTGATTATTTATTTATAACAGATTAACATAGATGAAATAACTGAAATGTTGAATAAAACATCATTTTTGTTACCAATTGATTTTGGCAAGGCTTTTAACAGAATTAAAAAAGTGGTAAGTATGTATCTATATAAAGTTTTTCGACTTATAAACTATGAAAAAGGTTTCGAAAAAGTTTCTTACTTTTTTTTACAAATTAAACTAAGATTTTTGAGATATTTTCTTATAAACTTAGCTGATTATAACAATATTATTTAAACTCATTTTACTTTTGTAAATACTTATAGATAAAATTTTTTACTTTTTATAATTGTACAATGTCATTGAAGTTTGATTTAAATGAGGTGATCGATAAAAAATATTAAGTATATACCTAGAGTTTTGTTAATAGTTATACTAATTAAAAGTTTATATTTTTGTGTTTTAATATATTTATTGGAGTTAAAAGATAAAAAAAATCTATGAAATTTCTAGAGTTTTGATAATATTTTTTACTAATCCGTAAATAACAGAGACTGATGCTAGAAGAACTTCCAAAACAACTGCTTGAGCGGAAAAGAATAGTTACGTCAGCACTCGATAGTCACATAATTTACTCGGAAGCGATCGAAAGATTTACTTCATGGTTAATATCTTTTGAGCGTTTATTGCGTAAAAACACTAAAGTGTGCTTAGATGATGTCAAGGAAGCTAAGCAGCAAATAGAGGTATTTTAGAACTAATTTGTAATATATAATTAATTATAAAAGTTTGCCTACTTCGGTTTGTTCCAAAAAATTCAAAATGATATTAAAGATTTTTAAGTGTCCAACTTTAAAATTTATATAAATTTTTTATGTTTAAGAAAATAGTTATAAACATATATTATTTCAATGACGGTAATGCTCACTCACTCATCAATGATGTAAATAAACTTATAAGTATCTGAAACAAAATTCTTAAAACTTAAAAAAAAATTTGAGTGTAAAAACTTCTAGTTCTAAAATATTTTCAATTTCGGTAGATTGTCGATAAAAAACAGTGCTACTTACACAGATCTTGGCTTCAGTGTGTCTTTAACAAACACACTATTCAGAAATAGATATATAGCGCCTTCTATAGAAATTTAAAATATTTTTTACACTTTAACTGAAAGCTGTGTTAATCTTTATATAAAAAAGTATGTATAAAGAGTAAGAGTTTATGGTTAGTTTATATAAACATATTTTTTTTTACAAATTTAGATGTAATTTGATAGTGGCTACAAAATTGAAATATAATCTGCTTTAATTATGCAAAGAAAAGCAAGTATTTAATATTTTTAAACGTTTCTAAATACGTGAGTAAAAGCTGGTAAAACGTAAAATAGATTTTTTTCGGCATTTAGTAGTTATTTGTTGAATAAAACAGCTTGCTTTGACAGATAAAATGATAATAGATTTTGTCTAATAGCCTGCGCTCATTATATATACAATGACATATTATTTGGCGTATTTGTTTAAAGAAGCTAAATCCAGGGCTATGTGTAAGCAAAAAAGACGTTTGTTTAAAAAAGCTATATTAAAAAAAAGTTTCAACAACAAAAAAAAGTTTGCTTTTCATCATAGTGTTAACCTTACCCAAGTTTAATTTGAATTATAATTCTTGGGTCGGCAGGCATTTGGTAGTCGTTGGTTAATTTTTGAAAATAAAAGTCTTCGCTGGCCGCAGTTATAGTTTTAGTTAAAACGTTTTTTTTTTTTCAAATTTCCCATCAAATATAAATATGACTCTTTTTTACTTCATTTCAGATACCAAATATTTAGTGTAAGTTTCAAAAATTTACATGGTCACAGGTTACATTTTATCCTTCGCGAGCCGTAAATTTATCTTTCATGGGCCACACCCAATTTATAGTAAAAACATGTTCGTTCGCCGCATTCCTACCTTTAATGGACCGAATGTGGCCTGAGAGCTGATGTTTGACAATCCCTTTCTAATGCACAACTATATTATTATTATTATTATTATTATTTGAATTTCACACAGTATGTGTAAAACTTGTCATTAATTTTTAGAGCTTTTTTCCGGTGCATAACTAATGTTTAAAATATAACAGAATACATTTCATTTTTTCTGTAAATTTATCTGAGATTTTTCGTAGTAAGTCTTTTCAAAAATTATATCTTGTTAAATTAAACTGAATTGAAATTGAAATAAGAATATACTGCAGTTTAAAGTTTTGAAATATTAAATGACGTAATAATCGAATGCAAAAAAATAACTAAATGCTTAAACTGTAGAACTTTGTTGTACTAATAAAACTCATAAGTCTAGTTTGGTATACGAACTTTTTCTGCTTACTTAAACTTTTCAGTCTTTGTTAGAGCTGAGAACTCTTTTTAGCTACATATTTTGCAAGCCTTATGCATTCAATCTTTAAGGCCTAGTTTATGTAAGCAGAAAAAGTTTGTATACCAAACTAGACTTTTCAAATCCTTAATATGTTGTAATTTTAAAGTAATTAGTTTCTCGTAAAATTTTGTTTTTTTAAAGTGCAGTTTTATTTTCATTTTTATCGCTGGTTTATTTTAGTTTGATTTTAATCTAACGAGTTTCCCAGGATCTTTTGTTAGCAAACGATTAAACCTATATTTTTGAACAGTCAGCTACAGTATATTTTTATTTCAATTTCAATTCAGTTTAATTGAGTAAGGTATAATTTTTGATAAGACTTGCTACGAAAGATGTCAAATAAATTTAAAGAAAAAACATGAAATTTTTATTTTTATTTTTCATCATTACTTATTTTTTAAGTGTAAAATACAAATCTGATAAACTTTAATTTAATTGTTGATTTTCGGCTGATCAGGTCATTTATAATTCTGTGTAGCTTATGGCCATATATTTTAGTTCAACTACATAAATTTTTCTAGTTATGGATTCTAAAAACTATAACTAGCAATTTAATAAACCATTTGTAAGATAACATGTATTAAGTTAAATTGCTAAATTTCTTTTTTAGTTTTGGTTTTCACAAACGTCTTTGAAACAAAACTATATTTCTATATCAAGTGACAAAACAATTTGAAATTATTTACTAATGAGATTTTTGTCTATTATTAATTTTTAAAGTTTATTACTTTTAATAAACTGAAAAAATAAAAAATAAAAAATAGATAGAAACTTCTATAAAGCTATTTAAGTCGAGAACTTTGAATTGTTTAATTTAAAACAAATTAAAATATGTTATTAAATAAGTGTAAAGTTTAAAAAGTAGGTTTTAAAGTATTATGACGTTTAGATAGAAGAATTAAACAAAAACAAAATTAACATGTGTTATATAAAAGTTGAGTATTGATATGTTAATTAGTAGATTGTTAATAACTACTAAGAAAAGCAAATGCTTGGAAATAATACGGAAACGTCGTGTATAGAGAGAGAGATACACTTGCTCTGCAGATCTAAGCACCTCCTATATAGAGGAGACGTCGAGACAAGTTTTTCGACAAATTGCACACCGCTGTTGAACAGACAATTTATTAAAAAAAAGCGCGATATTCGACCAACAACACAACTGCACACACTGCCAAAACTCTAAAACCGTTAAAAAAATTATAGAAGAATGCACCATCAGCCTCAAATCGATATTGATCAAGAAACAAAGGTCTAAATTAACCTGTAAAATAACATAAATCGTAAAGGAAAACTATTGTTAGACTTTTAAATTTTGATTTTTGTTTCAGTCCGCCTTGATTTTTACAATTCTATCTTATTTTCTAGAGTTTTATCTGAGCTAACAGACATTTTTTACCTCTTTAAAAATTAAAAGTTATTTTTAAGATATAAGCGATCATGGTCTGTAAGCTCAAAAGATTTCATAGAACGCGCAAAACAAAAACGCAAAAAAAGATTTTTTCACTAAAAATCTATCTTCTTCTTTATTTCTTTATTCATCTTCTTTAACTTTTTACAGTGAGTCCATTACTAATATTAAAATATTTTCGACAGAAAATCGTTTTCAAAAAAAAAAAATTAAAAATAACCATCTGTTTTATTTCTCAAAGTTTTTATTATTTACGATTTTTAAAATTCCAACCTTATAAAAACAATGTTTCCTGAAAATTTGAGGTCTCTAGCTCAAAAAAATGAAGGAAAAGATAGTTTTTAGTTAAATTTTATTTTCCCCAGAAAATTGAAAATGAAAAATGTGCTTTCTATACTAAAAAACTTAAAGCTTGTATTGGAAACTTAAAAAAAAACACAATATCTAAACAAATGAATGAATTTTGTAATTCGATAAAAAATGGCTTGTGTTTTATACTTTAAGCCTCATATATAAACCAATGTTAATTGTTGTAAAAATGTGTTGAACCCCCGTATGGCCTTTTTTATATATCTTATATATAGTATATCTTTTTTAATATTTTTTATACTATTTGATTAAATTTAGTATTTGTTTTAGTCTTGTATTTATGCGTCTTAAAACTTTAAAACTTATTTTTTAAACTGTATACTCAGTAAATAATTAAATTATATTTGTAACTTGATTTAGGAATATAGTTTTATTTCAAAAAACTATGTAAAAATATAAATTCAAAAAAAAAGTAGCTTAATTCATTCAAATTATGGTATATTTAAAATTTAAAAATCTTCCCAACAACAGCATACATAAATAATATAAATTTTTATAGTTTTTATTAGATGTTGACTAATATACACATAAGTTTAAGCATCAGTAGCAGGGGCGTGTTTTGACTGGTTTCCTGTTTTTCTGTGAACCCCCTGAAAAAAAAGAAAAAAAAAGATTCTTAGAATATCACTAAAAACGTTGTTTATTGACTTTGTTTGGTTGTTTGATAAATTTTGAATAATGAATGTTGAATTTACAACACTGAAAGATTAAAAAGTTGCTCGTTTTTGCCCAGCTGAAATAAATTTTAAATATATTTTTAATTGTGACGTCATAATAGGTAAAAGTTCTAAAGTAGCATTTTTTTTCTAAGAAACTTTTTACTAAGATGCTGTTAGTTCCCATTATAAATTGTTAATTAGTGTAATTAACTGTTGATTAAGTATTGTTTTTGAACTAGTAAGTAAAATTTTACTTAAAAAACGTCCAACAAAATCACTAAAGTTTTATATTACTTAGTTTATTGTATATAATAATGTTGTTTTGAAGCTTTTGTGTTATGTTATTATATAATAATGTTGTGTTTGTACTTGAACATTTATATTATTTGTTTATTTGTCAACCAACTGGGTTAAACCTATAAAAGTTCAATTTAGAGAATTTTTAAATCATCGTTAGACAACTACACTACCTGGCAATTTATTCTTTTATCATTTAATGGTATTGTAATATTTTTATTTAAATTGTTTAATTTTTGTATATCTGTTAACCACAAAGTTGATTCTTAATTTTTTGAAATTTTCAACTCAAAGAGATTTCAAAACCATCATCAGATTTCCTGCACCATCAGGCAAACATTTAAATAAAATTTACAGATATTTTAATTTAATTGTATAAGTCTAAATTTTTTTTTCAGTGAAATTTCAACTTTTTTAGATTAAGTTACTTGAAAATAAATGTTTTTATTATAAATAGATATATAAATGTAAAAAATTTAAAATTTAAAAGAAAATTTGTAAGAACTCCATCTATACTAACATTTAAATCAAAATTGAAATTCTCTTACGTTTTATTTAAATGTTATGAACTTACAAATTATTTATTGAAACTCAAATCTGTTATTTAAAACAAACATATTACAGACAAAACTAACTTACTCTATAATAAATTAACTTATTTATCAGAAATCAATATTATAGAATAATTAAAACTAGAATAAATTTTCAAAATATGTTTTAATTTAAATGTATAAGTCTATACATTCTTTTTAGTGAATTTTCAATTTTTATAGATTAAATTACTTGAAAAAATATATTTTCATTATAAATAAATATATAATTGTAAATAGTTTTAAATTTAAAAGAAAAACTTGTAAGAACTTCATCCATACTAACATTTAATTTAAAAATGAAATTCTCTTTATAAAGATTTATTCTAGTTTTAATTAATTTATAATATTGTTTCCTGATAAAAAAGTTAATTTTTTATAGAGTAAGTTAGTTATGTCTGTTATATTTTTGTTTTAAAAAACACATTTGAATTTTGATATATAATTTGTTAGTTCATAACTTTTTTCTGGTTTTTTTAGTTTTAATTTATCTAAAATTAATACAGTATATTAAATAAAAAAATATAGTATTTTTCTATTACTACTTATATGTTTTTTTTTTTATTTCTAAGCAGAAAAAAAAGCATTCGAAACACAGAGTTTTTCAGCTAAATATTGCGTACTTACCAAGCAGTGCATACCAAAGAAATGCGTACTTAAGCGGCAAATAAAAAACAAAAAAAAATTTGTGACCCCCTTTGAAAAAAGTCTAGACACGCCCCTGATCAATAGACATACAGATAAATTTTCAAACCATGCAATCTAAAAAACTTTGTTAAAACACGGTCTTTATAAACAAAAAATATATGTGTGCTTCGCAAACTTTATTTTGTACGTATGTAATGTTAATAAGTACTTAAAACATTCATTTATCTTAGTTTTAGCTTTTTTGCTTTAAAATCTTATTTTTATCGTAAATGATATTGATTAGTAATTTATAAGTAGCAACTGTAACCTATGTTTTCTCTTAAGTTTTATGAAAAAAATAACTTAAAGTGATATTTTATTATATTTTGATGAGTAGTCGTATAAAAGTAAATCTAAGAAGGCGTAAAAACTTATAAGCATCAAAAACAAAAACCTAGTTTAAAAACTACTAAGCGGTGAAAAGGTACATAGAAATCAGGTCATTTAAAAAATGTTAGACTTAAAATACTATTTAAAATTGTTATAGTATATCTATAGAAATTGATAAAGAAAACTACGCTTAAAGATATGGTCAAAGGCCCTGAAGTACAGAAAGACTTACGGTCATTTATAATAGAACATGTTTATATTGAACTTTAGATCTTTAGAAAATTGGCTTTTTTGTAAACTATTTCTTATTTAATATTCAAAAATTTTTTAAACGTAATCAAGATTTTTGTACTTAAAGAAAGTAAAAGTTAATATAACTCCGCTGCAAACATTTTTTAGTAATAAAATAAATTATATGTAAAGTTAATTCAAATTTAAAATTATTAAATTTGATAAAATTAAATACTGAACAGTTTTGTAAGCCTTACTGTAGGTTTTAACTTGCACTAATACTTAATAAATAACTCAAAAATAGATTATACTTTTATTTGTACAACATAAAAAACATTGAATACATAAAATTCAAGAGCTTTTTTATTAACATAACGCATAGACTCTAAAAATTTGTTAATTTTACATAAGATATAAGCTTAGAAACTAAAAAATTTAGAACACTTAAAACTTTGTATAGAACTTAGAAGTCTTTTTTGAAAAATTAACGGCTCATCAATTCTATTTTATAAAAGTTCAATTAGACAAAATAGTCAAACGATCGTTAAAAAAAAACTTACAAATTTTTAATACACTTTTTAGTTTGAAAAGTTTTCAGAAGTTCTGCTCCCTTTGTCAATAATTTTTCAATAAACTTTGAAAACTAAAAGATATTTTAGCAACGAAGTTAAAATTAATGAAAAAAAAAATTATGACGTAGTAATTCACAGCTGTGTACAACTAGTTTTTAAATAGGTAATAAAGTTTTTAGTATAAGATATAGATATTCTTTTTTGTAAAAGTAAATTTAAATAAAATATAAATAAAAACAAAAAATCTTTGGATGTAAACGTCAAAATAAAAAATATCTTACTAATGAACTATTTGATGTAAATATTTTTTCTTAAATAGTTACTGTAATCGATGAAGTAAAGAAAAACATATCTTTCTAAAACAAAAAATCATTATCTTATACTAAAAATTTTATACCGATTTACAAACTAATTATACACAGTTTTGAATGACTACGTCATAGAATATTTGTTTCATTAACTTTAACTTAGTTGCAAAAATATGTTTTAGTTTTCAAAGTTTATTGACAAAGAAAGCAGAACTCCTGAAAACGTTTCAAACTAAAAAATTATTTGACTATTTTGTCTAATTGATGCCGTATAAAAATCACAACTGAACATTGACTGTGTCCTGGATAGATTTGAGGATTATTTGTGATTTGTAATTTTTGTCTACATGAAATTTCAATGAAAGCTTGGTATTATGATATGTCATTTTCATACGAATTGTAGTCAAATTGGTTTCCACAACAAGTTAAGACTTCACCGCCAGTCATAGTAACGTATTCATTTTCTTGAATTGGTCTTGCTCTTGCTGCTTCGACAATATTACTACGTTGAGCTTCAAAATGATATTTTCTCGAAGTAGTTTCCATAGAAACAACAGTGTTACAAGTTGCTACTGTGTCACTTCTTGTCGTTCTTTTGTTACTGATGTTTATATCGCTTTCTTTTGTTGTAGGATGATAATTGTCTTCTTTGGAATCAAATAAAAACTTATTGCAGCAAATATACCTGCAGCATCTAAAAAATTTAGTTATATCATTTTACTAGACTTTTTAAGATAAAATTTAAATCTAAAAAGCTACTCACAGTATTACAATTGCCACAAATAGCAAAGAAGCAAGTCCACTAACTACAGCAAGAAATAAGTTAAAAGGAATCATAACTTCATCATTTTTGTAATTTTCAGAATAACGACTTGTTTCTATAAAACAATTATCTGAATATCTAGACTTTATTAACTAATAGTTAGAAATAAAAAATTTTAATTTATTATTACTTCGAAAATTTTTTTTTATTTAAAAAACAATTAAAGAGTAAAATGATTTTGATACTTTATCTTGCTTGGTTAAGAAGTAATAAGTCTAAAGCAAAATGAAAGAGAATAGTATACGTTTTCTAAAACAATCGCAACTCGTACAGTTACGACCGCACAAAAATTCGTAAAATCCATACAACCGGGTCATTTTATTTGATGATAAAACAATGGATAATTTTTTGAACGTCATTTTCTTTGTACTTTTTTTACATTGTGTTGACAATGAGTTTATTGAGTAGTAGAAATCTAATGGTCGCAGAAGATCTTTTCTTCCATTTTTCAATGATAGACTGCTACCTAAAACAATCAATTAAAAAAAAAACTCATCTAAATATATTTATAGTTATAATCGAAATGTTTAATAATACTATAAAATATATACATCACTTAAACAAGGCTACTTTCAAAGTTACTGGAAAACTTAAAAACCATCTGGTAGTATGATAACTGGAATTTTTATTATCAATGCAATTCTGATGTGCAAAACTTCCGCTTCTACAGGTGTATTTTCAAAACTCCAGCTGCAGTTTTTAGTTATTTCATTTACTTCTAAAGACGGTATACTCAGCTGTTCGTAAAAAAAATCTCCTGAACTTCTATCTAGCTTTGACCCACATATTGGTTCAGAAACTTGTGTTGATGATGTGATTACTAATAACAGGAATGTCAAAAATGCAACACAGTAATTTCTCGCTGAACATATTTTTTTAATATTATATAAAGTATATTCAAAAATATATTTTTGAAACAAATGTAGTATTTGTTTATGACTTTTATTAAAAACTAATTACAAGTTAAAATAAAAGTTCACTATCATGATTGTTTAAAACTATAACACTTTTAGATTGTTAAAGCTTCAGTTTGAAAAAAAGTTGATAATACATACAAGTAATTATTTTTTCTTTATTTCATTAAAACATTTAAAAGTACAAAAGTTCGGTACAACAACGGTTACATAAAAGTTGTCTAAAAAAATACAATTTACCAACATTGAAAAGAAATTTTCATGTGATACATAATCAAAAAAATATTGAATAACAAATAAAAATTTTTCAATTCTTATAAAGTTTTCTTATTAAACAGTCACGTAAAACACTGCCAAAATGTGATAATGCACAAACGTTAAATGCTAAGAAAACAATTAGTATACAACTGTAAATAAAGACAGTTAATGAAAAATTTATACAATTTAATATTATCGTTTGTTTTTAAAACATAATTTAAAACTTATACAATTTGTATATTAGTTTAACTAATATCAAACAATATAATGAAGTGAAAAATAACAGTTTTCCATTATCAGTTGTCTTTTCAGTTCTTATCTTCAGCCACCCTAAAAAAAGCTTAAAGCTGAGGGTTTTATAAAAAATAAATCATTTTTTACTGTTACTTAAGTTAAAAATCTATATGTTATTGATTTAAAATATTCAAAAATTACTTGCTAATGGTTTGCTCACAAACATCAAAAAAAAAAAGTATGATTATAAATTAAAAATAGCCATTTGCACAGTAGTTGCTTTACTATATTTAGTAGTAAGTACTTTTTTTCAGGACTCCATAGATCTGTGTTAACTGTTTAACACAAAGAAACGGCGTCAGTTAAATAAAGCAAGTACTGTGTAAATTTTTGTTATAACTATTTACTTCTTGATTAAAAAAATTAAAACGAAGTTATATTAGAAAATATTATGAAGGCTAGAATAAGACAATAAAATAGCTAAAAGAGTATGTATTATTTCTTTTTGAATATACTTTATTACGTATATATAGATAATTGTGCCAAGTTTCGTCATTCAATTAAGTAAACAAGTAATTGACTAGAATTTTAGTGTGCTATAAGTTTATAAATATTTTTTTGTTCGCGTTGTAAAAACAAACTAGAGTTAAAATTAAGTTAGGTAAAATAATTAGTTATATTCTACTTCGGTTTTTGTAAAAGATATTATAATACTATTATAATCCAATAGTTTATATATAAAATTTACAAACCAAAACGTTAACAATTTTAGTTTACACATCACAACTTTGTGACACTTTAATTTATTTTTACAATTTTCGCCTCTTTATGGGTTTTCAAAATTTTATGATGTGTTTATAGTTTGTAACATACCAATAAAACATACAAATGGTTAGTAAGTAATGTTTATGTATTTTTTTTTCTGTAGATATTGTGTATTAATTATATAATGTTTATTTATATAGCATTTTCCATTGTTTATTTATTGACTTGAATACATTTTGTATACTTAAAACTAGCAGGCATAATTTTTGAAGAAAAAAGATTAAATTCACAATAACATCAAAGTTTTATTTTTAACGATGCATCTCCAAGTTAAAAAAAAGTAAAAACTTTAAGACTTAGTTTTTTTCTCAATTTATTTAAACTATTGTTCTTAACAAACTATGTCTAACTAGTTATTAAATACTTTAGTAGCAGATTCTTAAAATATAATGTCTAATAAAAGAATCCTTTATTTTAAACTTTTGGAGCAAACTTTTACGTTGGTAATTTCTCTTGACAAACTTCTTGACATTCTATGAAGTTCACCATAAAAAATGTTTTTATTAAGGTTTTTTCAATTTTCCATCACTGATAACTTTGAAAGCTAAGTAATAAGTAAACTTGAAGTTTTAGTATATAATAAACTTACAAACTAATTTTGTTTTAATAAATATACGGCAATAATAACTACAATGTTTTACTACTAAAGACGGACCTTGAACGAATATGCAGAAATTAAACTTTCTTATTTTGTTATCTATAATTATTCTTGTGTATAAAAGTAGTTTACGTTATCGAAAATTAATGGTAACATCGTTTTTGACAAAAATACAAACCAAAATACTGTTTTAAGAAAATTGAAACACAGCCTTATTTTACTGAATATAGGTCCCTGTTAACTGCCAATAAGTGCTAAACAACAAGCGTCCTTTGAAAAATAACTTAGGGCTCCAAGATACACCAAAACATAGATTAGTCTTGACCAATAAGTGTATAACTGCTTGTTTGAAGCATTTTTTGCTTATTACGTCAGCTTTGTCTAACTGCTCTGCAACATGTAGTACATTGTCCACTTTATGTTAGCTTGAGCTTTTTTCACGGCATACGTAAGTCAAGGTTTAGGTTCTGTTAGACTTTCGTAAATATTTTCTTTGAGGTAAATTTTAACAGATAAGTTTCAATTTTGAATTAAAACTTATGTGTGTATTATTGATTCAATGAACTTAATATTAAACATATTGTGGTCTTTAGAACAAAAAATTTACTTAGCTTGTACTATAGCACACAAAAGTTACTTGTTTTGACGAAAAAAATTTACAAGTTGGTTCAATAACTTATAAATTTTATTCTCTTTAAAAAGGTAAATGAGCAACTAATAAAAGATACTAGGTTTGAAGTATTTTTTCTAAATCAGTACTTGGTAAATATATAGATTGAGTTAAGTATGAAAATATATTAATTATTATATTTTCTTATTATATATTTCTTATTTTTCTTATTATATGTATCAAGGTTTAATAAGTGTTAGTTATACTCCATAGCTAACTTATACACAATAGTAGTTGAAAAGCGTGTATCGAAAAATTTTCTATTTCAATAAAAGTACAATGTATTTGTCGATATTTTTTGCTAAATTTTGTACCCCAAAAAAGTTATATGTAGAATAATTATTTTTTTAACTTTCTCAGTTTGTTGTTAAGGATGTTTTTTTGTCTTAATATGTTTGTCGTTCACATATGAAAATATCATTATAGTTTACTAAAAACTTTCTAGCTTTTTACAATTTAATTTTATATACAGTTTTGAATTGTTACGTCATAATATAATTTTGAATTAATTGCATAAAGGTGTTCTAGTTCTATTAGTTTATTGAAGACGGATTTTCAATAAAACAATAGCAATGTGAAAACGTTTTAAACTTATATGTTGTGCAATAGAAAATGTGTAGGCTTTTCTAAACAACCATTTGATTTTTTATATTTAGTCTATTTAGATTTCCTTTTTTTAATTATTCAATATTATTTCTAGTGACGTATTTTTTGAAAAATTTTTGTGAAATTATTTTGATGCGGTGTTTTCATAGATAAGTTTGTAAATTTATTCAATTTTGTGATTGCCACAATATCAAACACTAAAGCTTAGATCAGAGGTCGGCAGCCTTTTGTGACTCGCGAGCCAATTTTCGTAGAAAGAAATTTGTCGCGGGCCGCACTATTTAGAATAATATCTTCAAGGGCCGCACTTATTTTAAAATTGTAATAATAAATTTTATAAAAAATACAGTTTTAAACAAAAGATATGATAAAATAGGCAATAATAAAGCAGTAGTAAAGAGTATTTATTGAATTTAGATCCTTATTTTAAATGTTTATTGCACAACCTTTGATTTTTATCGTTTTAAAAAAGTATAATACAAGTTAAAAAGTACCTCGCGGGCCGCAGATTGCTGACCTCTGGCTTAGAAACTACAGCTATTTTCCTAAACATAGCAAGTTATAAAGATGATTAAAACTTACACTTTTTGAATTATATTGTATAAACTTGTAAATACAGTTTTTTAAGAAGTAACTTAAGCTTTATATTTATTACTTTAAACCTATAAAGTTATTTTTAATTCGTTATATCAATTAATAAGAAAATATAGTTTCTTATGTCTACAACGTTTAAGTAAGACAAAAACTAAAATATTAAAGAAAGAGAATAAATTTTGCTTGTATATTTCATCTTACAAATGGTATCTTAAAACTAACAAAACCTTCCGACAGTAGTACATAAGGTTTATATAATTTTAAATTTATTAAACTATTAGTACGATAAACTTTTTAATAAAAAATTAAGCTTAAAAAAATTAACCAAAATACCCTTAAAGATTCCAAACTAAAAAAATAAAAATGAAAGCTTTATAGGTCCTAGAAATAACACTGGAAAAACTAGCTAAATGCTTGTATAAACTTAAAAATAAGCTAATACATAAGTTCTAAACACAATTGAAATAGAAGTCTTTTAATGACTTGCGGTACTTTTACTTTTAATTTGAGTTATAATGTAGGGGAACCCCCTCAGTTCCAATCCGCGATCAATTGCTACCCGCGCACAACTCTCTCCCGACCAAACCTGAGAACCGCTTACCGACCAAGGGTAAGGGTTAGGGGTAACAGTGATAGTAAAAAAAAAAAAAAAAATAATAAATAAATAAATAAAGAAAAAAAAGAAGATTATAATTGTGCGCGTGTGGAATCGTAAGTATACCATAATGTAGTGTCTTTTTGTTACTTATATGAATAAAGTCAAAACGAATAAGTCAAAACTCAAAATATTATATACATAAAGTATCATCTACTAGCAATTAAAAGATAAACCTAGTTAAAAAAAAAATTCCGTGATAAAAAGCAATTAAATAAATACTTAACTTTTTGTTTTATTGCTTAAAAACAGACTATTTTATAGCTTTTTTTCTAATTTCAAAACAATCCAGTACGAATAATTGTAAAAAGAAACTACTGTTAAAAAAAAACTAACTTGTTGTCTTTTTTGGTACTTTCTCCTAGCTGGTCTAATTTTATAAACTTAGAAGAAGTCTGTAAAGAACCTGCTTGGCGAGAACTGTTTGAAAAATCAATTGATCAAAATTTTGAAACTGAAATTTAAAATTGGTTGTTGTAATTTAATACGTTAAACCTTGTATTTATTAAAGACTTTTTTAATGAAAATTGAAAAGTTAAACTTAATAAAACAGCTTAAACAATCAAACAAGCTTTTACTTGAGAAGAAGAACGATTAATGCCATAGCACTAATCGTGGCAGCTAACGTCAAAATCACTACTAGGTTGATAGCAAACTTAACTCCTTTACCAACTTGTTGCTGTTCGGAGTATGTTGGAGCCGTAAGAAAAACGCTTGGAAATGTAGTTGTGTTTTTCTGTTTTATTAAGATTATTTTGTTGCCGTTGATAGTTAAGAAAATAATTTTACGCAACCGTTCCAAAGCGTTATTTATGCTACAGAGCGTTACCATTAATTATTGCTTTGTTAACGGTGCTTTGCTCAAAAATTATATCAGTACAAAAAGTAAATTTGAAAAATAATAAAGTTATGAGAAAACAGTGTTTGTAGAAATTGAATGTTGGCTAAAATTTGAAAATAAAACAAAACAGACATAATTTTTTTAACAAAACAAAAATAAACTTTAAAAATCTAGTACTTGTTTTGAATACAGAAGCTATTAGTAAATAATTCTACAAGAAGTTTGATCAAAAAAAATTATGATGTTAATAAGAGCCAATAATTTTAGCAGCTAATATTTGTTGAAGTAGTAAATGTTCTTTAGTTGTTTATCTGTCAAGTAGAACCGTGTCCTTATTTGAAAAACAAAAATAAATATTTTTTTTTTATATTAGAACCTCATAACTTGTTTCAAAGCTTACTAGTTATAAACCTAGGGAGTATATTAAAAAGTTCTTCATAAATTTAGTTCACTTTGTATATTAAAATTATTATTTTTCTAAAAGTAGTTTTTAATATTCTATTTATCAAGTAAGTGAAAGCATATAACTGTAATGATTTTTAAGTCATTAAAAAAAAAAAAAAGACTACATTTGATAGATTTTAAATCAATATAATGATCTTTCTTTATAATTACTGATAAAAAACAAAATGCATAATTAAATAATCTTAATTAATACAGATAGTACAAATAAACAAGCGTTTATTAAAACTTTATAAAGTTTGAAAAATACTAAAACTTAAAAATGTATAATAATATAGCAGAGAAAAAAATATGTAAAGAAAAGGTTTTATTTTACAAATTAATACCAAATACTACTAGTTTTATCACTTTTAAAGAGCATATTTGTGCATTATGTAAAGAGCATTAAAGAGCATGCAAATAGAGATTAAAACAATCATTTAATAATTCAAGCAAGTTTGGGCAAGTTGATATGCTTTTATATAAAAGAATATTTTAGAAATTTGACAGCTTTATTTTTATTCGTATACACGTCTAATTTTAAGCGTAAAAAAATAACCTTTTAAATACAAAAAATAAAGGTTAAGAAAAATGGTAAAAGTTGTTTAATACTTTAGAGTTTAGTTGAACATTTTTGTTATTAACTTCTAAATAATTTTTGTCTTTTTAAGAAACGGTAATTACAAAAATTGTTAATTATTTGAAAAAGTTATAACTTGCTTAGCTAAAAGTATCTTTAACCATTAAATCAAAATTCGTGTTTTATAAAATTAAATAACCTTTCAACTAAGTAAATTACGTTTTTACATAAATGTATATAATATTTACAAAACCTGGTAAACTTTTATAGGTACTTCGGTAATTGAAACATCAACTGCATTACTTTTAATTGTAGTGTTTATGAAAATTAGCAGAAAAATAAAACATATCATTATTCTATTCACTAGATAATAAAATAGCTGAAAAAATCAAGCAATATTTATTTTTTTGAAAAACATGAGTAAAAGTTTAAAAATTTTTCTAAACGATATAAAAAGAAAAAAATACTGATTAATTGACTTGTCGTTATACAGTTACAAGTAGATTCGTAGTTACTAAAACGATATTAATAAAATACAAGTACTTTAAAAACTTATATTTTAACGAAATCGATCCTAAAAACTGTTGCTTCAAATGCCAAAAAATAAAAAGGTTGCAAGCTATTCTAATAATGAGTAATCTAAAACAGTTTTCTAACTAGTAAATACAAGTTTAAAGTTAATTAATAACTTTTAAAACTATGTTTAAACTATCTAGAATAATATTGAGGTAGACATTTTAAATGCAAGTACATAAATTCTTTTTACTTTAGTTTTTCTAATAAGTGTTTCGTAGAGTTAAATGTAAAATGTTCAAAGTGTAATAAAGTAAACTTCATAAAGAGAAATAAAGTAAAAGTTAATGAGTTTGAGTAGAAATGTATATACTTTTTAATTATTGGTACGAATTATTTCAAGTTATTTAACATAACTTTTCTTTGATTTTAAAAATAAAGTTGTTTGTTAAACGACAAAAAAACGTTTAAAAAGTTTGGTAAATGTCCTCTTGTACGAAAAAAAGCTTTTGGTTTTGAGTCATACTCCACGGATATAATTTAATGTTTTGTTTAAAACTTAACCTCTTTATCATATTTTTTAGTTAATTTACCAGTAACAGTCAAAATTCTCATTCAACTTACATCCGAGGAGTAAAATTACAAATTTATTGCTTCGTGAGTTTATCTATAAAAACTAAATTTAACATAACTAAATTTTTGAGTTCATTTAATAAGTGCAATGTTAATGAGATTCTCAGATATAATAAGTGTCTGAAAATTAAAATAGACGCTTATAAAGACAGTTTATAAGGTTTGAATTAAGTTTACAAACTACATTTAAACACATAACTAAAAACTTATAAGAACTAGTGAAAAAGCTTTAGGCTACTACAAAGAAAACAATTAAAGGGCTTAAAAAAAAAAAAAACTTAAGGCTACTATGAGCAACTTTAACACTAATGTTTATTAGACTTTTCCTCAATTTTAACTGTATTTAAAAAAAAATAAGTTAACGTTTTACTTAAATATAAAACTAGCATTCACATTTTTATTCAATAAATAACATGTTCCATTTGTGTTTAATAAATAGCTTTACTTACCTTCAACTTAATTTGATAATAAAATTGTTTACAGTTTTATTCATAGTAGCCTTAAGATTTTTAAGGCATCATTAGTTTATTTTGTATTTTTAACTTCTTAAGTAGTTTTTTTTCATAATAGCTTTAATAACAATTTTCAGTAGTTTCTTGTAATGTGTTTGAACATAGGTCGTAAACTTAAGATAATGCTTAATTTTTCACTAAATGTTTACTTTGATCTACATTGTTCTATATAAAAATCAGTAATTAATAAGCTCGTAAAATCTTACTTAGCTTTTTATATGGATGCGATAAATGAGCTGTAAAATAGTAAAGTTAATTTTATAATTGAGTTTATATATAGTAATTTTTATGACGTGAGTATTGATTTTTTAGGAGCTAGATCCTTAATGACGCAACTAAGGCTTGTTTAACCAAAAAAATGCTAAGGTTTTTAATTAACTTTAATTTAAGTAAATGCATGACAGATAAATCTATTCTTTAAACTCTTTGTTCGTGTTAATACATTTTAAAAGAATTTTATATACGTTTTCTAAATTGGCTTTAGAGTATATAGGCAAAATTTGTGAGTATTTTAAACTTTGTATTGTTTATTGTTATAAATCAAGCGTCTCATTCCTATTTCAAGTATCTTATAACAACTACTTTTCGTTTACATTTAAAACTAAGAGTTCATTAATTTTTATTTTATGTAATATAAAAGATTAAAATATATTTCAAAAAAACCAAAAACTTTATAGTAAAAAAAAAAGTTGTGTTCCAAAACTAATAAAACAACTATCAAACAATTTTACTTGATTCTAGTATATTTATTAAAATGAGATGACTTTTTATAGTTGGTTTACTTAATATATTTTGATTTATTACTATTGTATTTTTTTATATAAGATTACTAAAGTTATTTCTTATATTAAGTTAATGAAAATAAAACTTAAAAAATAATCTTGCTACAAATTGCAAAAAAGACAATTGAAAGTATATCTTTGTAAAATTTTACTTTAGATGTTAGTTTATAAGCTTATGCTTTTAAAACCACATTTAACAGGAAAAAGTATATAAATAAAATAAGCAAACGTAGTCAAAAAAAAAAGTTACAAATATAAAGTAACTTCCAAAAAAAAAATTCGCTAAACTAAACATATAGTAGCATTTGTAAAACTTTTATATAAAACCTAACAATTAAAAATTAAGTTTTTAAAATTTAAAGATGTTTAAATGTATAATCATTGTTTTAGATTTCCAATTTTCTAATGGTTAAGTTTTCTATACTTTTTGCTTTACATAATTTACACTCATTTCTCAAGAGGTATTTGTTTTGCTTTTATTTCCGATTAATTTTAATTTTTTTAAGCTTCTATATGTATAGTTATAAAATTGTATCATTGCCGTGCTTTTCATGTTTAAAACTATATTTGTGTTTTTGTAGCAACCTTTGAAAGACAATCAAGTTTAGTAAAAATAAGACTTATTCTGAATTTATAGTAGCTTTAAAAATTAAGTTTCCTATTGAGCATCTGCTATCGACAGAATATTGACATCGACATAGCTATATCTTAAACGTTTTTGTAATTATGATTATAATTAACTTTTTATCAAATAACAACCTTGCTGAAAAACGCGTTCTTAACGCTGAAGCGATTGTTCGAGGTAAAAATTTGCTTTTGTGTACAAAGTTTATAATTGGCACCTACAAAAAGTGAAAAGTATTTTATGATCTACTATATACAAAAACAATTACGTATATATGTTTTTATTTTGAATAAAAACAAATAATTATAAATGTTGCTGACAATTGTTAAGCGGATTTTCGTTGCAATAATCTGAGCAAAATATAGTTTTACAAGGCGATAAATATTTTTTACATTTACAGATACACACTTTACGATCATAACTTATTAAAAAACATTTTAAGTTAGTTAATGAAAATTTTAGTGAAAATTATAACAAAAAGCTTAATAAAAAAACTGTCTAAACAAAAATTTTAAAAAATATTTTCAAAAAAATATCAGTTTACAAGTTGGTTTAAATAAACTAACAAAATATTTGAATTAGACTAACATTTTATTAACTTTTTGTTGATGTTTTAATTAAGATTTTAATAAACTCTTATTAAATTCCTTTTGATTTTTTGCCAATTTTTACCACCCTTATTTAAGAAACTAGTCTGCAGACCAGATGCTTTATAGTATTGAATGAAAAACCAACAAAGCTTTGATAAGTTTAATGCGTTATTAATCATGATTTCTACATGATAGGTAATTGTTACTAAAATGTTGTATAACTATTCATTTCGCGCCAAAATAAACTTTAATCTGAGAAAAACTTGGTGCATAAAGCATTAAGCCTAAAACACGTGTTAAATAGTGTCTGTTTATTTCAATAAAAAAAATTTTTTTTGAGACAAATGTTGTACAAGTTTTATTATACCGTGTTTATAAAAATTTCACATCAAAAATAATATATAGAAACATTACTGACCATCAATTATATAGTAAGATACACAAGACACACTAGTAAACTAAATATATTTCGAGCATTTCTCATCAGGAGAGTACAAAGCTAACAAGAGATAAGATTTTACAAACTTATATAGTAACACAGTGATCAAGATAATAATTAAAGACAAAAGAAATTAGTAGCAACTAAAATCATTTAAACTTACTTACATTATTATATGTTTTGGTTTTTAGAAAACAAATACAGAGATCTCAACTGCTGGAGGAGAGATCTCAACTCTTACTTACATTATTTTTAACCTATAGTAAAACTATACATTAATACAATGAGAATAACACGCCTTATAAAGTATAACGGAAATAAAGGGTCAATACAATCAGATCTTTTTGCTTTAAAAAAACCGGTTTCCCTAATAAAATACAAACGGTTTTTAGTTTAATTAAATCAAAAACATTAAAACAATATTTAGTTTTTAAAATCTATTTAGATTATAACTGTTTGCACACGTTGTATTATTTACCAAATGTTCTGCAATAGACGAACGAACAAAAATATAATATAGCAAATTTATGAAACAAACAAAAAAAAATAAAACTTAATAAGAAGTATATTTTGTCTAAAGCTTGTATATGTTTTGTGAAAAAATATTCAAGCATTAATGAATTAGAGGTAAAAAGTTTAATGAGAGTCTTTTGAAATTTCAGAATAAAATTTTTCCAAAATATACTCTGACTAAAAAGCCTGACTAGAAAAGTAATATGAAAAACTCTTTAGAAAACTGAATGAGAATAAAGGCTGACAAACTATTGTAACTTTAAGTGTCTAAAAAGTACTTGGTTTGATAACAAAAAAACAGTATTGTTTTAAAAAAATTAAAAAAATGTTTAAGATTTTGTTGCTTGAAACGCATTGCAAAATAGGTTCAAAGAGATGAAATAAATCAGCACCAGAAAGAATACCAAGAAATAGCATCACACTTAAACGATTTGCGAACTATGTGCAATCCAAAAGAAAGAAGTATTTTAGTTACAAGGTGATCAAAAATATTTAAATGTATAATCTTTGCTTTGACTAAGTTGATATTAAATAAAATTAAGGTTTAAAAAAAAGATTGCTTTTATAATAAACGGACAAACATAAAAATTTAATCGAAATCATAGCTTTTGAAGTTATTAATTTTAATAAACTTATTATCTCTCTAAACTTTCTTATAACTTAAAATTTTTATACAGTTTTGAAAAGTATACCAAATTTTTTTGTTGATTCTATTATCATTTAGTTAAATATCAATTAACTGTTTGTTTAAGTTTTCTAAAAATCAACAAACAGTTAATTGATATTTGCATCGAAATGTTAAAATTGTTAGATTTTTTTACTTCTATAGATACACTGAATGCACAAAATTTTTGTCTCGAGTGTGTGAAATTGTTTCATCTCGAGAAGAGGCTATAGAAATTGTTGAAAAATTTTCTTTAGTACTTCGACCCTTGTTTCATAAACTAGATGATATCGAAGAGTTCTTAGTTAATCATAATCAAGTATCTACATCAGATGATTTAAAAAAGATTAGAGGAGAACTTGAAGTAATTGAAGACCTCATTAAAAGTCTCAAAAAGTTAATTTCGCTAGATTTTTTCGTAATTAAAAAAAAGTTTTAGTTTAATTAAATGAAAGACTTAAAAGATTAAATTTTATTTATTATTTCAAGTTAAGGTAATATCAAATAATTTTTAATATCAGATTTACAAACATTAGGCCATTAATTTTTTATTTTAGCTTCAATTTATGCTCATTTTATTCAAAAAAGTTTCACAACATCAATATAAGTAAAAATAAATAAGTAAAAAAAAAATAACTTTTAATTTTTTAACTCAGCCTGTTTTGTTGGGTACTAGTTAATTTGCAAAATGTAAAAAAAAACTTCGGTTTTGTCTCTGGCTTCTACATTAACTGATTATAAATAAAGAAAAAACATAAACAGCAAAACTTAACAAACTATTCGAAAGCTAAAATAAATTGTTTTTGCAAAAATTTAAAATTTTGACATAATGCTTTCGTATAAATTGCAAATAAAATAAATCTATTTATTAGAGATGACATTACATCCTGAACTTCGTGCAATACAGACCTGTCCCCGTATTAATCTCAACTATTAGTAATCATCTTATTATTAGATTTAAAAAAAGGAAATAAAGTAGTTTAAAAGAATTATTTTGAATAGATTGAAAGTTATTAATGCGTATGGTTTCTTAACTTTTAAAGTAAGGTAAACTACTATAACAGGGGTCGGCAGCCTTTTGTTACTCGCGGGCCAATTTTCTCATAAAAATTTACTCGCGGGCCGCACTAACTAGAAAAAATTCTTCGAGGGTCGTAATAATTTAAAAAACACTATTTTAAACCAAAAATATAACAAAATAAGCAGTAAAATAGTACCTTTAAACAGTATTATCTACTAAACTAAAAGCCTAGTTGTAAGTTTTTATTGCAAAACCCTTTATCTTTATACTTTTTTTAAAAAGATGCTTTTAGCTAAAAAATACCTCGCGGGCCGCATATTTTGGCTTTAAGGGCCGCATTTGGCCCGCGGGCCGCAGTTTGTCGACCCCTGTACTATAACATCCAATTTGTTTCTTGTAGAATATTTACCAAGTATATAAAAAAATGTACGATTAACTTTAAGTCAATGTAGCGAACTGTCATACTGTATATTTTTAAATACCACGCTAGTTTAAATATTTTTTTAATACTGTTTTTGTTAAAAGTACACATTCAAACTAAGCAGTTTTGTTTTTACAGAAATATTTAATATTAAAAGGTTTTATTTTTCATTACCGTAATTTGTATATAAAACTTGAAATTGTTGTGATTTTCAAAATAGTATAAACAACTTTTGTTTTAAGAAAAAAAAAACATGAAGTAATTATTGTGCAATTACAACCTAATACAAAACTTTAACTTTGATAATCACTGGTTTATATTTCAAAGTTAAAACATTAGTAAAAATAATTTACTATTTTTTAAAATTTTACAATCATTATTTTAAATCTATTCATTCTTTGAAAAAAAAAACTTTTTCAAATGAAAGTTTTGGAACTGGTTTGGATGACATTTTACTACAAGCACAATTAGCATCATACACTATTGGAAGTTTGACATCACAGCAGAAGCAACGTACCACTATAAGGGGTCTTATAAACAGAGTACAAGCGAGATATGATGTTATAAATGATGATTTAAATATAAAAAGGGAAACGTACGAAGAAGTTGATCGAATGTGGACAGTATTTTTAAATAAAAAGAACAAACTATTAAAAGTTTACTGATTTAATAAAACACTATTTTTTTTTTGTACTAATAAATTAAAATAATTGGTACTATTAAGTAACTTTTTTAAAAATTTATCTCATTTTTTCTAAAAACTTTGTAAATTTATATACTTTATAAATTTTTAAATTTCATACTTAAGTAATAACTTTTACTATTTTTTTTAGGACTATTTTAGAAAAATTCACATCGTTATTGAGGAATAAAGACTATACTTATTAAATTTAAATCTATAAGTTTTCATTTAAAAGTAAACTGTATTTTTAGGAAGTTGAAGAAATTGAAGAGAAAGCTGAAACTGAAATAATATTTAAAGAGTTGAACCACGAAAATATTAAAACAGTTTTCAGACAATTTGAAAAGTTTCAAGTAGTCATATAGTTTTTATCATGCATGTTAAAACTTTTAGATATTGAAATACATAGCTCTTTTTGCTTTAAAATTTTTTTAGAACAGTGTATTAAGCACAAAATATTTACCCTATAAAATACAGCTCAAAAAATTAAAAAATTTAAAGGAGCAACTAAACACAAAAAAGTACGAAACAACATCACTTGAAAACAAAGGAGATCAAATAATAGAGACTGATTTATCCCAAGAGACTTTAGTTAAAGGTAAATTTTTAAGCAAATTGTTAATGTTTAGTTTTCATGTCTTATCTAATATTGTGTATATATTTTAAATTTTTTTTTAAATATTTTGACTAAATTAGTTTAGTTTCTTTAAAATTAGAAAGTGTTTTCAAATATTTTTAAACATGAATTTAATTGTTATTGAGTGTCTCTTAAAGTGCATTAAATGTTTGTGAATTTATAAGTTTCAAATCGATAGTTTATAAGTAAGTTGTTTATAGAAAAACATTAAAGTAAAAATAATTAAAATAACAAAAGAAGATTGTTTTATCTTTGTTAAAGAAATTGCGTGGTGTTTCTGCTTTTAAGCATTTACGTACTTTTTGTCAGAACACCTAAGCATGATCTTCATTACAATGAAAGACGCAACGAGTCTCATTGACGACAAGTATTTGTTGGTAAAAAATATTTTCGCTCACATGAACGAATTTGAGCAGTCACGTGAAATTGTTTCCAGACTTCTTGACATAGCTGAATCTTCTGTAATTAATGCTGAAAAAAAGCCAAGTTTGACTGGTGATGATTTGAAACGTTCTAAAACAAAGCTCGAAGTAAGTTAACATTAGATAAATTTATTTTTGAAAAATATTTTGCCTCCTTAACAATGACATTTTTATTGATAAATTATAAAGTTTAAAAGACTATGTAAAGTAGATGTTTTTAAATCTTTGATTCATTGTCTAATCAAACGGATTGCTTAAAATCAATAATTTATCAAATATATTTTGAAAAACTATGTTAGACTTGGTAAACTGAAACATTAAAGTAAAAATTAGACTAACCTTTTAAAGCTTAGTTTATAATATCAGTTGAATATAAACAGGTACTCAAAAAAGAGTTAGAAGAGAAACAACCTATCATGGATGATTTCGATAAAAAAGGAAAGAAGCTTACGCATTTATTAAAAATTAACGGGTTTTCTTACATTGATAACTTTAATAACCAACTTGAAAGCCTCATTGATCGGTAAGTCTCTTAGTTGAAAAAGAGCGTCTTTAATTATTATACTTGTATTTAAAAACAACTAGTTATCAAAACTATATGAAAAATAAAAACTGTATGAAGTTTGGAAAGGTTTGATATAAAAAAAGTTATAAAAATTTATATAGTTAGTCTAAAACTCATTAATTTTTACCTAAATAGCTATTTGGATATTATTGACAAACTTGATGAAGTTTTGGAAAGCTTCGATCAGCAACTTAAATTGTGGAAGGAGCTGCAACAAGAAGATGAAATAATAGAAGAGTGGATGACGGTGAATGTTAAAGAGCTTGTTGATTACGAAAGAAGCTCACTTGATGATAGCGAAGCTTTTAAACAGAAATTGAGTAAAGTGAAAGAGCAGCTTAATGAGTTTATAAAGTTTTTGAAATATAGTAATAGCTTATAACAACAAAAAAATTATATCAAAAATTTTAAAATAACTAAAGCCTATATTATAACTTTAAACATGAAAATAAAAACTATAAATTTCCTCAGAAAAGTCAACAGTTATGAATTGTTGCAGAATAAAATATTTGAAGTTCAACAAAAAAGACAAAGAAACCAGGTCAAACATTTTTTTAGTAGATAATATAAATCACTTATGTTTTTAATTTTAGGTATGTCAAAAAATTCATTTGTTAAATTTGAAGTGAAAGCAAGCTTTAAGATTACTTTAGCTTTAACAGTGTTGTTTTTAATTAGCATTAACTCAAAAATTTTCCTGTGTAAGTAGAATTAAAAATTTGTATATCTGTTTTATGTGTTTCCGTTCCGTTTTTCGTTTTAATTAAAATAATAGTTTATTTTATCAAAGTTTAGGTAGGAGAATTAGAAGAAATAGTTCTCGTAAACGAAAGTATTAAACTAAAAATAGACCAATGTCATAACATGTGGAAAAAGGTTATAATTACTTTATAACAAAAAATGTTTTTTCTATATAATATATTTTTTTTTAACTAACAAGAAAAAGATCATTACAAAATATTTTAACTAAACAAAAACAGGCTTCAACTAAATTTAACGAGTTCGAGCAGCAAAAGTCTATGCTTCTATACTATGTTGAAAAACTAAATACCTGGTTAGATGAAAAACAAATAGACCTAAACGAAGTTCAGAAAAACAAAAGACCTGAAAACTTAAAGAAATGCAGAGTTAGAAGATAAATTTTAAAATAAAGCTTAAGATTTAATCAGTTATACCCTGTTTTTCTTTAACATTGTAAAGAATTTTTTAATTAAATATTTTAGTTTATAGAGAACCTTTAAATGCATTTTTAGGTAATAAATTCTGAGTTGTTGACCCATAAAGATGACATTGATAGTTTTCAAGATTATCTACAAAATATGAACCGTAAGTTTATATCAATAGAACTTGAAGTGATTGGTGAAAAAGTAGCGAATGTTAGGTCAAAGTATGATAATATTGTACAAACTTCAAGCACAGGTTTCCTTTTTACCTAAGGTTACTCTAGTTTAAAGATTAGAATTAAAACGAATTTATATTTTAACCAGCTATGGAAATATTAATAGAAAGTTTAAAGGAATGTTTTAAACAATCAGTTTTAAGTTTCTACTCTTACTTTCGATCAGCTACAGAAGTTTTAAACACTTGCGAGGATGATTCCGGTGACGAGGTTGCAACGCTTAAAGATAAACACACTGTAAGTATTCATAGGTGTACAAAATAATTTTTAGTTGCGAATTTATTGTTTTTTTACAGATATTTCTGAAAAAAAAAATTACTAAATATTTGTGCATTTATATTATTTTTTTTAAAGTAAATACGTACTAAAATTATTTTTTTTACACATAAAACTTTTTATTTTACTTAGAATTTTTAAAGATTGCTTGTAATTTAAATAAAATAAAAAGAAGTATAAAAAAATGACAAGTAAAATATTTTATAGACTTTGATAAACTTCAAGGAAAACATGCTATCGCCTGGCAGTAAAATAGTTGATGAAGTCATTAATTCAGGTGAAATCTGTACTCAAGCAAGTTTAGCTAGTTCTTCGCTCGAAAATATTTTTCAACAAATTAGTACGATAAAGAACGATTGGAAAGTATTTAATTTCAAACTTACAGTAAGTTATTATAACTATAAACTTAATATTTAATAAAAGAAAACAACAGTTAAGTTAATAAAAAGTAAATATTGCTAAAGATGCACAGCTATTTTGATATAAGTTTCTAAAGTAGAAAAATGATTGTTGAAGAGTAAAATTTTATAGTGTTTTGATATTGAAGTTTTAACAAACTGATAAATTATTATACTATAAAATAAAAATATACAATAACTAACTTTTATGTAAATGTATATTAATTTGTGAAATTTTTTGCAATTTCAAAAGGAAGAAATAGAACATCTTGAAGCTTTAATGACAGCAATGAACTCTCTAGATGAAAATAGAAAAAATCTCGAGTCAACTTTAAAAAAAATTGAAATTAAGTTAGATAATGATACATATGTGGATTGCAAAAATACAAAAGAAAAATTAGAACAGTTAGAGGTTTCCCAGGTAGAATGGATTGTTTATTTAAAATTTTTGCATAATTTCTAAAATTGAATGTAGTGTTCTACATACCTTTAAGTGTAGCTTTATGTTATAAATAAACAAATGCAAAATAACTTAAATAATTAGTTCAAAATTAATGGCTGATATTTACCAGGATTTGTACAAAGATCTTCAAACAAAAGAAACGCATATAGATTTGTTGCAGCAAAAAGTTTACGAGTTAAACGAAAGTGAAGGTGCTCAAATAAGTTCAAACTCTAAAAAAGCTCAAAATATTGTTTATATATATGGTGTGCTATGTAAAAAAGCTAAAGTTAGATATTTTTATTTAGATTTTATGAGTTGTAAAAAAAGCTTTAGTAAATTAAAAAATGTTAAAGATTAAATAAATATATTTATTAGAAACAAATATTTAAGTTGTTCCTTTACTAATTTATATTACATAGTCTTGTTCTATAGGAACGAATTCGTAAGTGCGAGCAAATTTATGAAGACCATCGTTTATACGACAAGGCAATTAATACATATTCCGAATGGGAAAAAACTTTAAAAAACAAAATTGAGACTATGAATTTGGAAAAAGAAATAACAGACCAAAGTACAACTGACATGAGGTTTGACTATCTTGCTTAGGTTTTAAACAATTGCACGTCAATAAAAAGTTATATTTAATAGACACGAAGAAGTTGAGAAGCTTTTAAAACTACATGAAGAGCAAGAAACTCAGATAAGTATTTTAGTTGGTAGAAGTGAAAAAGTCATTAATAATACAAGCCAGAAGGGAAGAAAAGTTATTTGCAAGTAAATATAAAGTTTTAACTATTGTTTTCCATGAGAAGGTTGTGTTAAGGTTTAAGTTTATACATTACCTTGTGGGTACCTGACTGTTTTAGAAAAACAGATATTTATTTTTTTATAGATAAACATAAAAACTTAGCTAATAGCTATTCATTTTGTCAATAAAACAAGTTAAGTAATAATGTTAATGTTAAAGTAACTCTTTATTAGAAGTATTAAATGTTTGTTTTTTTATTACTACATAAACTTTTTGATTCAAAAATAAGAATCTTTTTTTTAAACTTAGTTTTTTGATTATTTTAGTTTATAACTCATATACATAAAACATACTTTCTTGATTCATAATACTAACCCAAACACAATTTTTTTATATTTTTTTAATCAACATATTTAACTGCTTTCTTTAGGGTTTTTATAACAGAACAATGAGAAGTAAACTGATAGTTTATATTCAAATAAACATGAATACAATCAATAGTGTTCAAAATAGATTATAAATAACAGTAGAACATAACTTTTCAACATTAATGATAACAATAATAATAACAACCATTATAATGATAATAAAAATAATATTATATGTTTTGGATTTAAGGTATCAGTTTATATTGAAAAAGATTTATTTAAGCACCGACGAGGTCTTTGACCGTAACTTAGTTTGTAAAACAAATTCTTGAAAGAATAAATTCATAATAATTTAATAATAAAAACAATAACTGTAGTAATAATCATTATAATAATATAAAATTAATAACATAGTAACGTTAAACATAGTTATAGTTTCACAAAATATATTAAGCGTTACAAATAGGATTTCTATTTTGATTTATAGCTGAAAAATTTTGAAATATAAGGAAATTTTTTCTACTCTCTAAGCACAGGCTTATTAATAAGAATCGACAAAATTTTAAATTATTTTACACAAGTTGATTTTAATTTGAAGTATCTTTCTTTGGTTGGAGATTACGCCTCATAGGCAGCATCTCTAGCCGTAGATAGTCGGTTGCTGTTACGTAAAATATACATATTATAGCCGATATTTTGATGTAGATCTATTTAAAACGGCTAAACCATCGTCGAGATATAGGCCAAAAGATAGTGAATTATTCACGGAAGATAAATCAAATAATATGTAAAGGCCTTTATGATCACATATCTCCGCACCCATATAACTGCCCATATCAACGTCAAAATTACTGGCGTCATTTATATTTACCCATTCCGTACCGTTAGAGTCAGATATTATACTCATACAAGAATGAATATTTATTCTTTTGTCTTGAGGGCTTATTTTAATGTAGTTTTCTGCAAATTTTAATGCATTAAATAGCTCATTCCTTGCGGTAATACTCTTAGATTTTTAATAGGAATTCAATCAAAACCTTGTACAGCTGTTTGCCTAATATGAAAAACATCATCAACCCAAACAATAAAAAGATTTTAGTGGCTGCAAACAAAACGAACAGAACGTGCAATTGCAGAAACAAGACAAATTGCCCATTTAATGGTAAATGCCTCTTAAAGGGTTTATACAAAGCCGCAATAAGAAATAAGGAATACATTGATTCAAAGGTTTGCTTTAAAAACAAGATGGCAACAATACAAGTACAGCATCCTCAAAAAGTTACAAGTAACGGCACTGGCTAAATTCACTATATCAAATAATGTCGAATTCTCCAAAATTAAATGGCAAATGCTATTTAAAACCAACTGCCCAGTACCCAGGAAGGCAGATAATTGCTCAACTTGCAATCTTGAACGAATGGCTATTGCCGAAGCGGACAGAAGTAAAGCACTTAATATAAGAAAAGAATTAACTTCCATGTGCTCCAATTTTTTAGATCTAGTTATTTATTAGTTTTTTTGATTATACCATCGCAAGTTTTATTTATTAATTTATTTATCATTTTCAATTTACTTAAAAGTTATATTTATTTAAACGAATGGTTTTAAATAATTTTTATTTTACGATTAATCAACTTATCTTATATTTACTTAAGTACATAAATATAATGACTAATCAATTACTAATCAATTACCTTTCCATTACTTGATTTTACTATATATATTTGTGTGCTTCTTGTTATTTATTGTTACTTAAAAATTTTTGAACATCTTTTTAGGAGAAAAAGTGTACGCTAAAGTGACAACCGTTGAAAAATTTTTAGTATTTAAACATTACAAAAATTCATTCAAAAAAGTTATACACGCCTTAATATAAAAACAACATTTTGAATTTAATTTTAACATTTAAACTCTTCTGAAGTTATTTTAATTTAACGAAAAACGTAACAATGTATTTATTGAAGTTTTTTTGAGAAAAAAAAAAACATTTTTGCAACTTTTTAGCTAGATTACTGTTGAATCACTATTACTTTTATTAAAATGTATATATATATATATATATATTTTAGTTATATTAAACACTTTAAATAAATTCTTTTTTATTTTGTTTAAGTAGTAATTAGTTAAAAAACCAATAAATTCAGTTATAAAATATTATTTAAAGGAACATAACTTATATTGAAAGTTTACTTATAATCTTTACTATTAATGTAACAAAATGTTTGATATAGTTAAGACATAAAAGTATTAAGTTACGCACAGATTAGGCCATAGGGTTTTGCACTAATTTAAAAACGTTAAAATAGCTAATGTACATTATACGGGTAGATGTCAAAATTTCACGAGGGTGTGACAAATTTGCCATTTGTCATTAAATTGTATATTAGTTTTTGGTCATTTTCGTTATGTGTTGACAGTTAATGTTTTTATTATATATAAGTGTTGTTGATGTGACTTGGATTAATTTTGTACATATTCTTATAAACTGTTCTCTCATTGTTGTTATTTTTTTAAAATAAATGAGATTAAAGTATCTGTCACTCTGTAGCACTTATATTAAATTCTATAAAAGTTACTTAGCTTTTTATATAAAAGTAATCTTAAGACAGACCATAGGGTTACAAGGTGACTAAATTGCACGAAAAAAAAGTTATATGAAGATACTTTTACACGAAGAGTCACTTTTGCACGAAGACACATTTGCACGAGGGGAATTTTTTGCACGAGTAGAAAATTTTGCACGGGTTGATTTTTTTCAAATTATTCTTTATTTTTTTATTAATTTTAAATTTTCTCATTTGTAATTGAATTAGTTTTTCTATTTATTTTATCTTACTTTAAATGTTAACCCTAACCCATACCCTCGGTTGGTAGTTTTCTTTGTTAATTAATTTTTAAAACTGATAATTTTTTTATTTCTTATCTCTACTATCACTGTTACTTTTAACCCTTACCCTCAGTCGGTAGCTTTTTTTTAATTGATTTGTTTTTATTAATTTGTTTTTCTTCTTTTTTTAAATTAATTTTATTAGTTATTTTTTTATTTTTATTTTTACTATCACTCTTACCCCTAACCCTTACCCTCGATCAGTAACTTTTTTTTTCTTTTTGTTTTTTTTTTAAATTTATCTTTCTGTTTTTTATTTTATTTATGTATTATTTCTGATTTTCTACTCTCGTGCAAAATTGACCCTTGGTGCAAAATTGTCTTTATGCAATTTTGTCACCTCGTGCAAATTTGTCTTTTTGCAAAATTGATTCTTCTTGAAGTTTAGTCGCATCGTGCAATTTTGTCTTCGTGCACTTTTGACCTGTTCCCTCATTCTACATATTCTACACATTCAACACACATATAAAAAATTATTCAAAACTATAATTATAGAAAATAAGATTAAATCTAAAGTTTTTATTTATTACATGATGCCATCTTTTTAAATAAGGGTAAGTATAGTTCTTTCTCTAAAATTATCAACTATATAACGCAGCATTTTCTAGTGTGTTTTAGCTTATCATTTTAGAAATATATCTTTAAGTCATCAGCACTTTGGCGAGCAATAGAAAGTATCTTTTTTTAGCTTCATTATAACCCATCTAAAAATCTATCTTAATCAAAAAAGGCAATGCAGGAGGATACATCCCATTTATCAAAAGTTTAAAAAGATGCCATTTTTACCAGTTTTGAGTGTTTGTTGCAGTTTCGGATGATACTTATCCTGTTTTAACATAAAATGCTGATCTTTACATTTTTTTCAAAAACTGGAATTAAAATAACAACAATCAAGGTTCATTATTTTTTGATCGAGGAGGACGTGATTTTGAATTCATAGGACGATCTTACATGTACCACCTCCTTAAATTTTTTCATAATATACTAAGATGCAGGTTCCACCAATTTCAGAACTGTAAAATTTTTGCCTTGTTTATGCTCAGCAAAAAAATTAAATAAAACTAGTTTACCTTTTTTTTTACAAAAAGTCAAGTTGTTGCACTGAACGCTAATTTGTTTTTAAAGAGATAAAGTTACTTTAAAACACTTATTTTTAAGTTCAAAAAGAAAATCGAAGATATTTTTTTCACCTTGTAAATAAGTTTATATAAAAATAAGAATTTATAAATTACACTTCCTATTTAAAAATTTTTCTTCCATGGAACAAAGGTTTGAAATATAAAAGTAAAACTTTTTAGATTTGTAAGTACAAAAAATTTTTTTCTTTTGTTCAAACTATCTGAAACGTGATTGACAACAAGACTTATACTAAAAACGAAAGCCTGACTAAAAGTTACGATTTGTTGAAAAGTGTGTCACTCATTAAAGTCAGACCTGTTCTTTTTGCACAAATAAGATTGAAAACTGTAAAAGCGTTAATTAGCTAACAGAAGTATACGGAATTTATATAAAACCTATGAAGCTATTGTTTCCGTTTTTGAATGGTCACAGTATAAAATTTAACTTTCTACCAGCTATAAGACATAAATAACACAATTTTTATTATTCATTTATTATTTTAAGTTCCTAATACTATAATTACTATTTTAAAATTATATTACTTTTGATGTAAAATTAAATATTACCGTAGTCCAAATACAAAATTAAAGATATTATTTTAATCAGTTGTTATACCAGACAAAGTTAAAGCTTACCATTATAATGACATAAAAATTGGATTATTTTTAGTAAGTTATATAAGTGTAAGAACTTATATGCCAATATTTTAGTAAAATAATGTTAGATTTTAGAATAAGTTTATATATATATATAAGGTGTAACGTTAAAAGGCGTTAAATCCTGGAGATCCTGATAAGCTAAGCTTATCGGAATATATACCACAGATGTTCTTGTGTTAAAACTTTATTTCAACTAACGGCGTTTCACTGCTCTCAAATAAATTTAAGAACAGATCTACGGAGTCTCAAAAAGCTCTAAGATTAGAGCTTTTTGAGACTCCCTAGATCTGCTAGATAGAGCTAAGAATAGAGCTTTTTGAGACTCCCTAGATATGTTCTTAAATTTATTTGAGAGCAGTGAAACGCCGTTAGTTGAAATAAAGTTTTAACACTAGAACATCTGGGGTAATATATATATATTAAAAATTTAATATAAAATTCTGATCGATAGTGCTTGACAAATTAAATTGGAGCTAAATATTTATCTAATTATATAATAACTAATATATAAAAACATATATATTAATTGTTAAAAATAAAACAATTTTTTTGTTATTGATAATCTGTTATTTATTATTAAATTATGTTTATGGTTTATGAAACAAAACAAATTTGACGGTTATAAGTTTTTAGGTGTTGTTTTTAAGAATATAAATTTAAGAAAAATAACAATAAGAATTAACCACTATTATTTCTATTGTTTACAATTTATTCAACCATTTTATCAAAATACAAAGTTTCTTTTTTTTTTAATTACACTGAGATTATTAAAAAACTAAGAAGTGTATATAGAAAAGTTCTTATAAAATTTTAGAGAAACAAAAACAACTAAGGAAAATTTTCTTAAAATACGTGAAACATTACTGAAGCACAAAACTAAGTTAAATATTGTAACAAAAGAATGGTTATCTTACGAGAAAACTAGAGATGAAACAATCAGCTGGTTAAACGAAAATACAAAACTGTTTTTAGGTAAAAATCGTCTTTCTCACGATTTAAAAGAAAAAGAAGCTCAATTCAATAAGTATAAGTTAGTTAACTATAATAGTTATGCTTAAATTTTTTTTTGTTTAAGTGTGATGTTTGTACACTTTATCTTAAATATTTATGTCTTTTTAAAACTTAAGTCTAATCTGTATTGGTTTAGTAATATACCAAAAATCTATACAAGTATTAAAGAAAAACTTAATTATTCATATTTAGTTTTTAATTATAAAACATTATAAAACAATATATTTTCCAGATATTTTAAAGAGTCCTTTAATAAGAATCTGTTAAATAAATTTTAAATTTAAAACTCTGATACTTTTTCATAATACCATAATAATTTTTAGTCGTAGAAAACGACAAAATGATTATTTTTACTAAAGGTTTTATTAATTTTAGCTAAAGATTTTTGACTAAATTTTTTTTAAATGACAGTAATTTTAAAGCCTAAGTTTTATTTTGGAGTTATATAAAAGTTAAATATCAAAATTTATTTGTAAAATTCATAAAAACAACTAAATTTTTTAAATTTTAAATTTTTAAACATTTAGTCTATTTCTTAATACAGTTGGTACAATGTTTTTTTAACGAATATATTTATACAACTTTAAGTAGTGTAATTACTATTGCAATAAAATAGACAGTTTTAAACCTATATAGCATTGAAAGTTCTCAAAAGTAATAACTATCATTATATATTGTTTGTTACGCGACAAATAAATCTAAAATAATAGGTCCTAAGACCTTGTGCACAAAAATATTTTAGTTATCGAAACGTACACAAATCCGATACAGTTTAACGTCTTGTCCATAACGGACTAAATTTAGAGTAAATACTAATCAACACAATTCTACAATTAAATCTCAAAAAATAATTAACTCAGCTTCACTATTAAGAAAACAGTATAACAAAGCTATTTTTGTTACTAAGTACTTTTTAATTAAACTTAGGCTTGTAAGTATGAATAAACATAGCTTCAGTTTTAATTAAATTAACTACAATAGTACTTTTTAATTATATAGTGAAGTTAATTAGTATAGTTTTTTGCTACGAATAAAGTTCTTTAATATATGTGCAGTTATAATGATGCATAGAACTCAAATATGGAGTTACCACAGACTTAGGTTAGTTTTTATTACGATTCCGAACACATTTTTGATTATGTTCTTTCATCTCGTTTTAAAATGCTCACCTGAATTGTTTCTAAAATAAATGGTATTAGGCAGTCTGCCTTTTTTGTATTACAATCAGAAAGTTTTTGATAAACTTATAAATGCAAATTGGTTAAAAAATGATTGAAACTAACTGTCTCAAATCTTTGAAGAAAAACTGTATACAACACATCTTACGTTTATTAAAAAAAAAATTCTGTTGCATAAATAAATAGTAATTGAGACTCAGAATCTAACTTTAGTTATAGTAAACAAAAAAAAATAGTGATAATTTTTTTGGCTAGGTTCTGATTCTTTATTCTTTTTATCTATTTTTGTTATTATTTTTTAAATATATATTGAAAAGCCTTGAAATAAATTTCACATTAAATTTATTTACATTATTTTGTTTTTTATTAGACTTGAATTTAATTCTTTGTTACACATATAAAAACTAACACTTTAAAATATGTCTCTATAAGTAACTTGTTTTAACATAGTTGTAAGATTTAATTTTATAAACGAAAGATATCTTGCTTAGTATTATTCTTTTAAAGGATGAGATAGTTATTTTCAATAGTTTTATAACTAATTTTTATTTTGTGAATTGTTTCTGGTTGCAGTTAATGTAATAAAAGAGTAACAGCTAAAAAAACTGATATCCAAGCCCTTTGATTGAAAAAGTTTAAATAAAATTAAAAACAAAAGAAACAACAAATGTTTTGAACCTAAAATGTGTCAAGTTTTACTAGTTCTGCTAATGTAGGTGTTAAATCAGTTCAGTCTGGAAAAAGTGCTAAGGAACTGATTTGTAAGTAAAATTTATAGCTATACTAAGATTAACTTTTGTTCTGATTCTATTTCCGGTCCAAAAATAAAATACTCATTATCTAGCAAATATAAAATTTTTACATGTATGGTTTACGCATTTAAATTTTTTTGTTTAAACAGCTATATAGGTCAGACGTTGAGGCATTTTGAATTTTAAAATAGTTTTGGTTTAGCTACAAGGTTTAATTTCTAAATAAATTCTTCTCATTTTTTTAATTAAATAGTTTAAACATAACTGACATGAAAAAGAACTGACTCATCTTCGAAAAAAATTATTGATTAAATTCGTTTAGCTCTCTTCGGAATAAAATTGCTAAAAACTATGAATATTATAGAGTAATTTTAGTTATATATAATGAATTTGAAAAGTCTAACAAAATATAGTTACGTCATAAAGTATAAAAGTCTGTTTAGAAAAAGTTTGAAAAATAGAATAGAGTTGTACTAACTTAAAGTAATTAATAAGATAAAATTGCTAAAACAAAAACATTTAAAATAGTAGAAATTTTTACCTGAAACTAAATTAAATTAAAAGCACATTAAAAAATACGACAATAACGACAACAATAATACTACTAAAGACCCTATTTGTAAAGTTTTAAACTGTAAATATCTCTTTGTTCGCAAATTTTTGGCTCGAGAGTTCTAATAAACAAATATTCTAGAACTGAAAGATGGTAGGTGTTTCTAGCTCGGGATAGGATTTCGAATCTATTATCCAGGTAGTTCTCGGCACAACCAGGGTTGTTGAGGAGGTGCTGATGAATAGATAACTGTTCACCTTTAGGCTTCACGTCGTCATTAAAAATAAACCTTTTAAGCTTTTTCGTGACATGCTGCTCTCGCCTGACGTGGAAACGTTGAGATGTTCGACCTACGTAGTCATTTCCGTCATTTTTTTCTACTTAAAATGTTTTAACATCTAATCATATGAGAGAACTAATAAGACTGGACACTTTTTAAATACTATATATCTTGTTGTTTATTGTTTTAAATTCAGTTTTTTAAATCATTTTAATCAAAGGGCATCCTTTAATAGTAACTCATTGATTGAATTAATTAAACCTAAAATAGTTAAGGTGAGAGATGTTTTGAGATTTAATATAATTTTCGTGTTGATTAGTTTTTTACTCCTGATTTAAGAATATTTATTATCTTTGCAATTGTCAAAAGCCTTTATGTCTGAATTTATTTACGCTGTCGCTATCCTACTTATACACTATTATTGGCCTGGTTTAGAACGCAACGTGCGCTCTAACTTGCAAAGTAGATGCCCCAAGATAACGCTTAAATTATAATTGATTTAAATAAACTAATATGACTTACTTACTATTTACTAAAGGTTTAATAAATCAGTTACTTATACTAATTTAAACTTAGTTCGAATCTGTGATAATGATTATATTTACAATGAAATTGCGAAACGAAAAGATGATAAAATACTGCACAACATTACACTAATAAAACAAATTATCCATTCTTTTAAAAGACGAAAATACTCGAATTAAAGAAACTAAAAACTAAACGTTTAAACCAAACTCAAAAAGTGTTCTAAAATCGGAATCAACTCGACAAACAAGATTGAAACTAGCAACAACTTAAGTGCGGCGAAAAGCCGCGCTGACTTCAGTTCGCTGCAACGCAGTAGAAACTCAAATCCCAAATTACGCGCGATATTCTTAATTTATACTCGCTTGAGAGAAAAGAAAAAAAATAAAATATAGACAATTACCGCGTAAGCGGCACATTTCCTCTTCTTACCTTCGTACTTTAAGAATTCATTCTTGGTTTTCCGAAAAAAAAACATTAATGTTTATTCATTAACACTTGTAAGAATGCTTAAAACTCCCTATATAGAAAAATGAACGAAAAACGACCGCCGACTTTGATCTCCTTAGTTTAAAAAGCATTACTTTACTTTGAAAATTCTATAAATTAGTTTAAAATACACCAAATTAATAAAAGTATGATAAAGTTTTATAAAATTACAGACAAATGTAGAAAGTTTAAAAAATTTCTTCACTGCTGGAACTCGCTCCACCCTTGTACATCTCCTCGTCGTTTGACCGGTTTATCAGTTTATCCTGATCAGTCTCCTGGCCTCACCTAAGCGGTCTGTTGGCGTTACGGAATTCGTCTCCTAGCCTCACCTAAACGGTCTGTTGGCGTTACGGAATCCGTCTCCTGACCTCACCTTACCGGTCTGTTGGCGCTACGAAATCCGTCTCCTAGACTCACCCTACCGGTCTGTTGGCGCTACGGAATCCGTCTCCTAGCCTCACCTAAACGGTCTGTTGGCGCTACGGAATCCGTCTCCTGGCCTCACCTAACGGTCTGTTGGCGCTACGGAATCCGTCTCCTGGCCTCACCTTAACGGTCTGTTGGCGCTACGGAATCCGTCTCCTGGCTTCACCCTACCGGTCTGTTGGCGCTACGGAATTCGTCTCCTGGCCTCACCTTAGCGGTCTGTTGGCGCTACGGAATCCTCTGATCCGTCTCTCCGTACGTATCCTCGTACATAAAGCTCGGTCTCCTCGTACCGCTCCTCGCCGATTGGTTTCTCGAGCCGTTCGTGCGATAGTCCAAATAGAATGTACGTAACATTACTTGATTTCAATTTTAAAAACAAGTTAAAACATTAAAAAAAATTAAATTTACAAACTTATATGCCATTAGTTAGCCACAACATTAGTCAATTAGTTTATTTATATTTTAACTTTTCAGTCTGTTATGTTTTAAAATAATTAAAAAACATTTGTGGCTCCAATTAATACGAAGTAGTTCTCTTCAAGATTTAACATAAAAAACATTTTACATTTTACACGAGTTAGTTGACAAAACAAGCAATTACATGCGTCTCAAAAGTTTAAACTTCTTTTCGTAAAAATATAAAGCCAGTGAACTTGTACTGATTTTAAAAACTTTAATATTCTAACAAATTTTAAACAAATTTTTCTATTTTTAGATTTTAAATACCGGCTAAGACATTTAATAGCTCGAATGACCTCGTTAAAAATGTTATTTTTATAAGTACGGTTAGATTTAAAACAATAAAAAACATACCAATAAAGTTTGTTACAAGCAATTAACAAGGTCATTGTCAAACAACTGTAAATATCACAGTTCAAAGTTTGAACATAACATTGTTGCTAAATATAAAATTAAATTAAGTTTTAAAAACTTAAGAAATTTCACTTTATTAACCGATTATAGACTCGAAAACAAGTTTTAATAACCTCATACAAGTATTTTTACAAGGACGAACGAAAAAACAACAATGTTTTTACATGCAGTTTAAAAAGTTTATTAGCCGTTATAGTTCAAATTAAAACGATTGTCTGAAAACAAAAAAATTAAACTTTACAGTTGCTAACTTTTATAGACGTTTAAAACTCTTTATGTTTTAAGAAAAGTTTTATTATTAGAAGCCTTTAATATTATTCTATTTTAAGTGAACATGTCTCTTTAAATAAAATGTTTAAAACGATTAAACGATATTTAATTAATTTATTTGATGAGACGGCGGAACAACTTGAAAACAAGACTTTCATTTTATTTTGCTCGTACAAGATTTAAAATTCACTTAAAAAAACGCTTCAACGATGAATAGCGATAATATCATACACCACCAATACATTTTAGTTCTAACACATGTCGATTAGCCTTTCCCAAACCACTTTAACATAAAATTAAACACAATAAAACTAATAACATTAGAAAAAAACAACTCAAATCTATCACAAACTCGAGCTACTTAGTTGTTTTTCAAACTAGAAATTTTAAACTCATTTTTATAAATTTTACAAAGCTGATGACTAGGTTAAATAAATGCCATTAAGTTTATCAAATTTATACTATTACTAAATCAAGTTTATTCCACTCTGTCCCCATGTCACCATCTAAAAAACGTAGAAATTTTAATGAAGGTATCTGTGTTCAATTCCAGCTATAATTAACTGGACGTCCGGGTCATCATGTCGCTATCCAGGTGTTCTACTTATACACTATTATTGTCCTGGTTAAGAACGCAACGAGCGCTCTAACATGTAAAGTAGATGCCCCAAGATAACGCTTAAATTATAATTGATTTAAATAAACTAATATGACTTACTTACTATTTACTAAAGGTTTAATAAATCAGTTACTTATACTAATTTAAACTTAGTTTGAATCTGTGATAATGATTTTATTTACAATGAAATTGCGAAACGAAAAGATGATAAAATACTGCACAACATTACACTAATAAACCAAATTATCAATTCTTTTAAAAGACTAAAATACTCGAATAAAAGAAACTACAAAACTAAACGTTTAAACCAAACTCAAAAAGTGTTCTAAAATCGGAATCAACTCAACAAACAAGATTGAAACTAGCAACAACTTAAGTGCGGCGAAAAGCCGCGCTGACTTCAGTTCGCTGCAACGCAGTAGAAACTCAAATCCCAAATTACGCGCGATATTCTTAATTTATACTCGCTTGAGAGAAAAGAAGAAAATAAAAAAGAGACAATTACCGCGTAAGCGGCACAACGCTATTTTTATTGTATTCACACTGGTAAAAATGTATAAATATATTGCAGTTAAAAAAAACCTTGATTTTGTTTTTATAGTACTATTTTTAAAATCTTTGAACTGTATTATAACTGTTCAAAATATAGTTTTAATTGTTTGCCAACAAAAGATCCTAGTGAAGTAACTTCACTGGAATATAAATAAAAACAAATTATACAGTAATTTTCCTTTATTCTACCAACATATGTTTCTGTGTGTCAACGAATAAACACACTTCAACTGGATTCTGTAAAAAATAATTACTGTAATGAGAGAATAGAAGCATAGAATAAAGTAGGTGTATACATGTTTTCATTAAAATAAGATATTTTCTACAGATAATAGTTATTAATAGGTAAAATACTTAATATTAAATTCGACTGTTATAAAACTATATAATATTTGTGATTATTAAGTCTAAAATAAGTAAAGAAAGCTAAATTACACAATAAGCAACAAATTATAATATAAACAAACAACTCACGTTAATGGGAAAGATAACTGATTCAAAATTTATTGTCGTTAATTAATGAAAAATACATTCATTGCAACTAATAATTACGTCACAATGTAAATGAGGTTATTTAAACTATTTAATTTGTATTTCAAAGAACATTAATTTAGTTTTTATGTAATCTACTTTGAACAAAAATTAAACATTAACCATTAGATAGTGAATCAATAAAATTTAATAAAACTTAACGACGGTGAAGGCAATAAAAGTCACAGAAACTCGATGTGCCATGTATATTATATATTGAATGTTTGTAATGATTGAATCAAAGTTATATAGAATTAGGAAGCAGATTTAGATCAAATGCAAAAATCAAAAATGAAAAAATTAAACTTTAAGAAAACCAAAGCGCAAAAAAACAAAATTGTTATTGGGCTTACAATGTACTGACCGATAATTAATTTAAATATATATTGTATTTTATAATTAATAAAATAATTAATTAGTAAAGTAGGAGTCGGCTGTTTAATTTAAATATCCCATACAGATATTTTAAATATTTAATAAGTAAGTTGTGTTATATTTGAAAGTTAAAATGTAAAACAACAAGGTAGTCATATGCTAAGTATAAACCTGCAGTAAAAAACCTACTAGCTCTCTTAGGCGTAGTAGGTAAAAAAGAACGGTTTATCTGTGATTTGAATACAGGCTTCGAATTAAACTTGGAACTTAACATATAAAGGTGTGAAGAATTATAGTCGGAGGGTAAAGTGATTATATGAAATTACGGAGAATAGAAAGTGATTTGTGTGAAATAGATACAAATAATAAATGAATAAAACTATATGTTAAGTTCGAAGTTTAGTTGGAAGCCTGTATTCAAATCACAGATAAACCGTGCTTTTTAAGCCCAATAACAATTTTGTTTTTTTTGTATTTTGGTTTTTCTTAAAGTTTAATTTTTTCATTTTTGATTTTTACACTTGATCTAAATCTGCTTCCTAATTCTATATAACTTTGATTTAATCATTACAAACATTCAATATATAATATACATGTCACATCGAGTTTCTGTGACTTTTATTGCCTTCACCGTCGTTAAGTTTTATTAAATTTTATTGATTCACTATCTAATGGTTAATGTTTTATTTTTGTTCAAAATAGATTACATAAAAACTAAATTAATGTTCTTTGAAATACAAATTAAATAGTTTAAATAACCTCATTTACATTGTGACGTAATTATTAGTTGCAATGAATGTATTTTTCATTAGTTAACGACAATAAATTTTGAATCAGTTATCTTTCCCATTAACGTGAGTTGTTTGTTTATATTATAATTTGTTGTTTTATTGTGTAATTTAGCTTACTTTACTTATTTTAGACTTAATAATCCCAAATATTATATAGTTTTATAATATTCGGATTTAATATTAAGTATTTTACCTATTAATAACTATTATCTGTAGAAAATATCTTATTTTAATGAAAACATGTATACACCTACTTTATTCTATGCTTCTATTCTCTCATTACAGTAATTATTTTTTACAGAACCCAGTTGAAGTGTGTTGATTCGTTGACACACAGAAACATATGTTTGTAGAATAAAGGAAGATTACTGTATAATTTGTTTTTATGAACTGTATTATATATATTTAGTTAATAGATATTAGTTTAAAAACTTTTTGCACTGAGTAACTAATAAAAATGATACTATTTTTTGCTAATGTTTTTATAAAGAGTACTTTTCAATTTATTTAGTTTAAAGTTATAGTTTATTGAACGACAAAAAAACGATGCTCAAAATATTTGGTCTTAAGACCTGGTGCACGAAGAACCTTTCGGTTATTGATTTGCACATCACGGATACCTTTTAAAGTCTTGTCCAGGACAAGACGATACAATAAACATTTTTGTAATTTTTTTGTTGGTAATTTAAGCAGTTTCCTTTATATAAATAATTTTATATACACAAGAGTTAGTATAATTTTCAGTAATTAATCAGTCTAAAATATAAAACGACTAAAATTATATGAACTATTGTACTCAAAAGCAATAAAAAACATAAATATTAAATATGCATACTTATTGCTTTATATTGCTTAATACTAATTGAGACTAAAAGGTAAATAAATCAAGCTGTTTTTGAGTTTATAAGGAAAAATGAAATTATTAATGAATTTACTATTATAGGAAGGTTTTTGAACGTATTTATATACCATTTGCAACTTAATATCAATAGATTATTCATTTCATTTTTTATATTTTATTACACAAAGCTTTTCAAAACCATACAAGATTTCTTTGTCAAGTGATAAGTTTTAAATGAAATTTGAAAAAAAATTGTTAAGTGAATAGCTTAAAAAATAACTTTAAATTATGACGTATGAACAAATTAGAGTAAATACAAAAATTAGAGATTCAGTAATTAAAACTAAAGGTATGTTTATTAATAGATTGTTAATAATTTTGTTTTACCATTTAATGCTACCTGCGTATTTAAGTTAGGTCGCTCTTCCTCAATCAATATTAATACGACCTAACTTAAATACGCAACTAGCATTAAATGGTAAAACAAAATAATTAACAATCCATTAATAAACATACCTTTAGTTTTAATTACTGAATCTCTAATTTTTGTATTTATTTTAACTTATTCATACGTCATAATTTAAAGTTATTTTTTAAGCTATTCACTTAACAAAATTTTTCAAATTTCATTAAAAGATTATCACTTGACAAAGAAATCTTGTATGGTTTTGAAAAGCTTTGTGTAATAAAATACAAAAAAAAAATGAATAATCTATTGATATTAAGTTGCAAATGGTATATAAATTAATGAATTGGTTGTTGAAAAATGATAACTAGACTGCACTGCAAGACCATTTTCATTGTCAATGCGACATTCTACAACCTTTTTTTATCATTATAGGATTCATTAGGCAACAATAGTCACGATGAACTATTGTATCAGTTAAAATAAACACTCTTAAGTATTTAGGTGATCGTTTAAGGTTACAGCCAAAAAATGACATAACTAAATCGTTCACAACTCAAAGTCCAAGGGTTTGTCAGTTTCAAAATAATATTATAGTTTACACTTGTTTGATCAAAGATGTCACATGAACTTTTGTTGATCGTCGTGCGTTACAGCCTAGTGCTTTAAACGATGACTTTAAAAAAAATATCAACTTTGCTAAAAATAGCCGAAATAGCTACTGTTGTTGATAAATAACAACTTTTTCAGTATTTAAAATTTATCAAGAAAAGTTTTTATCACTTAGACGTAACAAGAAATATAATTGACTTAATCAATCAATCATAAGTTTTATTTTTAGTACACTTGTATTTAAGGTTTACGTTTTAGTGAAGTAGTCTTTACAACTAGACTTTATTTTAAATTATAGTAAATCAAAAAGTGTAAATTTGTTTTAAATCTAGGAAACGTATTTTTGTAGATTTTCATGCTTATTCATATTAATAGAAAGATTTTATTATAACTATAAAGACTTTTTAGGAAACTAACTAGTAAGTTATAGTATTCAATATTTAAAATTGTTGTACTTTTTAAAACTACATTAGGATCTGTTAAACAAAGAGTATGAAAGAAAAACTATTAAAATTATAATAATTAAAAAAAAAAATATTACATTCGATAGTTGAGACACCGGTAAAAACTGACATTGAAAAATATTAAATAAAAAGTACTTTAACAAGTTAGTTTGCTAAAATATTAGTTTCAAGACCTAATTTAAAAAGAGATTCAATACTAAAACTTTAACTAGTTAAACTTATGCAAGTAAATACATTTCAAAAATAACTTGTTAGGTTTGTTATAAAAAATAAAAGAAAATGTAAGTGTTTCGTTCGTTTATTGTCACTTAATGATTTAAGTAATCTGACAGAGTGATTATCAGTAAAAATATCTACCGTGCACAATTTAAAGCAATGCAGTAAGTTATTTGTTTAAAAACTACATGATGCATGCAATTCTATTAAACTTTACTTTAAACTGTTTAGGCTAATTGAAGAAGATATCATTTCACGTAAAATTCAATTAGAGCAACTTTTTCACCATAGCGAGAAATATAAAACAAACAACGAGTACAATGTAATAAATGAAAAGTATCAAAAGTTATCGTTTTTAGCTTCTAAGCGAACAGAAAACTTAAAGATTATTTGGAATAAACATTCAAATTTTAATTTCTGTTAGTTCTTTAAAATAACATAGTTGATTTTTAACATTAGGTCTGACAAAAAAAATTAGCATTTTATTTAAAAAACAGAACGGAATTTATATGTTCTATATTCATGACTTATTGAATGTTTTCAAAATTTAATTTATTTCCATTTATATAGTTATTTAAAGACGGAATAATTAAGTTCAATAATATAATAAAAAAAAATGAAAAATTAAAACAATCACAATTTATTTACCAAAAAGGTTGTAAGGAATTGTGTGAATGGGTTAATTCTGCAAAAGAAGAGTTAGAAAGATGGGGATCCATAACAAATACTGTGATTAGTGAAACAACGTTAAATAATAGCAATAAACAGAAAAAAAGTGAAATTTTAACTAAAAAACTTCAAAAAATTAAAGTTAGAAAATATACTTACTTATTCTTTATTTCAATTTTTTTTTTAATTAAATTAATTATTTTTAAGCTTGATTTAGAATAAAAAGAAAATCATGAAACTATTTTAATTTACTAGTAGTCACCTTAAATCTACATAAAAACTAACATTAATTATTGAATTGTTGTTGTAGAACTTAAAGCAAACAAGAGCACATGGTAGGGAAAAACTTGATGTTGCAATTGAACTTGGAAGTAACATTATTGAAGATACTAATGAACTTGGAAGTGAATTAATTCTTCAACAAATACAAAAGTATTTTTATGAAAAAAAATATTTGATAAGTTGTTAATTTAGTTGCTGTTTTATAAATTTGTACCCAAATAAAAAAGAAATTTAACAAGACTTTATAAATATACTTTTATATTAGTTGGAAAATAAGTAAAAGAGGGACAGTTATAAGTTAACTTGGAACTCTTTATCACTAGTGCTATCAAAAGGCTAAGTTTAACATTAAACAAGATTTCTTTTGAGGTAGAGTTCAAAACTTAGTTAAGCTGCGAAATGTTTTAGAGTAAGCATACACATTAGTAATATTATAACTAAATTTTACCTTTGTACATACTTTAAATGAAGTCTAACTTTTACACATGAACTATATCTAAGGTGATAAATAATGAGCTTCAAACGACTAAGAATATTGGCATTCGAGACAACCTACGATCGGTTTCGTCCTAATTAGGACTCGTCAGACAGCCATAGTCGCGAGAAACCGCTGTTGAGATCATACCTAGCGAGATTAACTACAAAGTACTGAAGCGACCGTTTGTGAACAAAGTTGAAAAAAATATCTAAGAGTCAGATGTTTTAAGAAATGTTTAAACTAAAATGAGTATTGTAATAGAACTTTAAATCATAAAACAGTTACAAGAAAAAAAATGTTTTGAAAAAACTTTAAAATATCAATTAAAACAATGATTAGCTTCTAATTTTTACAAATTGACACAAGCACTGGCTGCAGGAAGGTTTTGCTCGAATCTTTAACTCCTGAAATATTGATGAGTTCATATAACTGTACATTGGGCTCATTTTACATTTGAAATTCGAACATTCACATTAAAAGATTTAAGAACAGTATTCAAGCTCAGAAACTCACATATAAGATGCTATTTTTTAAAGATGTAACTAAAACTACAACTGCGGCCCGCGAACATTTTAAATATTGAAATTTAAACTGCGACCATTAAATGCCTTTCAACTTCTAATTTAAACGAATAGAAGCATACAGGGACGTAGCTAGCTCAGAAAAGTTACGAATCTGCAAAAAATTCAAACATCTGAAATAACTCGTGATAACGTCTTAGCGGGAACACAGCAATTTAAACTACCTCTAATGTTATTGAATTTAATCTGAAAAAATGCAGTTATGTTAATACATCAAAAATGGAATGTTGGCGTACGAGTGATAACTGTATACAAGGCAATTTAATTTGCTCCAGACCCCCTATGACTCTTTATGTCTTGCCACTTGTGTAAACCAAGAAAACATTCATTAAACGGTAGGAATTTTTAAGGGTAGTTTTAAATATTGAGTACTTTCAATTGCAGCAAATTTGCAAAAAAAAAAGTACCAAATATTTTGATGACGTCATTAACTTTACTTTGGGTAGTTTTGAAGCATAAACTTGTAAAAAAACAAAATTGCTTTCCAAGCCTATGACAAATTCAATTTTTTAATTTTCTAAAATATGAAAATAATCATATCTGAAATAAAACAATAGAATAATACTAAACATTTCCCTATGTTAACAAAATTATAGAAATATTTTTTGTTAACATAAAGTTACAATTTTAAATTCAAACACAAATTAAAAAAAAAAAAAAAAAAAATTTCTTTTATAGTTTATTGATGAATTTAATTCATAAGAATTTTTAACTAATTATACATGAGTTATGTACTTCAATAAAAGCTACCTTTTTATAGTTTGAAATAAAGTTAATAGGTAGGCCATCAAACCTAAATGCTTATGGGAATCTTGGAATGTTATATAAAATCCTAGAATGACTTGAAATTCTGATCACTTATTTTGTCTAGAAAAGTAAATAAGACTTAAATTTAAAAAAATATATTAAATTTTGAAAAATTGAAAGAAGTTTCAAAAAAACTTTAGGAGCCACCTTGGGTACAGGGAGGGTGTACATTACTTTTATTACAAGTTGATGTCACTTTATGAAATTTAATCTAAACTACAAGTATCTTTATACAGATTTTTTATACCAAAACAAATTTTTGATATAAAACATTAAAATAGGAGAGTACAGTAGGTTTTAATTGTCATCTTTTACTATTTTTTTAAATATTGAAAGGAATACTTCCTTAAAATTTGAGCAGGGTTGCCAAAACACCTGGAATCCAGGAACTTAACAGTTTAAACAAATACTGGAAAAAACTTGAACTTTTGAAATTAAAAAAATTTGTAAAAATCTAGTTAAAAAAAAACATACAAAAATCTGTAATTTTTAAACTACTTCTACATGTAAAATAATAAAATTTTTATAAAATATGATAACTTAAAGTCATCAATAATCTATAAAAGAAAAATTTTCAAAGTCAATAGCTTAATTTGTGGTTGAATTTAAAATCTTAACTTACACAAAAATATCAAGGTTGAAAGTTATATTTCCTTAATTTTGTTAACATAGTGAAATGTTTAGTATTGTTTTATTTCAGATACAATTATTTTTATATTAGGAAAAATAAACAAAGTGAATTTATCATAGGCCTAGACAGCAAATTTATTTTTTACAAATTTTAACCTTAATAACTACCCAAAGTAAAGTTAATGACATCATCAAAATATTGGGTACTTTTTTTTTGCAAAATTGAGGCAATTAAAATTACCCAATACTTAAAACTACCCAAAAAAAGTTAAAAAGTCCAACCCTTCATTAAAAATAACTATAAAAAATCACCTTTTAACTCAAAAACACTTATACTGTTTTGAAAATCAAACATTTAACTAAACTAAAATTTAGTCAATAGTAACAACAATTTATGCAAATTTTTATAACATAAAATTGTATGATTTTGATTTTAAAGCTACAGCTTCCTTTAGAATCAATTTTGCATTGCAGCTTTTTCACAAAATAAAGCTTCAACGTCCTAAATGTTACAATTTGGATGTATTTTATTCGTTCATTTTTTTTACGACACTAAAAATGCTAAAGAGTACGTATATGTCAAAATTATCTCTCAGGAGTGCAAAATTAAGCATAAATGAATACTTAAAGCCAAGACAGTAGAGTCTTTTCAAGCTGAAATAAAAGCAAGTTTTTTCGCACATAAATATACGTTTCTGTAGAATTGCAGAAACCTACTAAGCTACGTACCTGGAAGCATAGTACATATTTACACGATCAATGTAATAACAATACGCTTTTTTTTCTTATCAATCGTTTTTGTTTCATTGAAAATCACTAAAAAACACTTTAAAATCATACTTAAAATATTTTGATAAAGATTTGAAGCAATATTTAAAAGTTTTTTGTAGGAGTTTATAAAAAGTTATGACCTATGTTAGTTTACTAAATATTCGTTCTAGAACTAAAAAATTAGTCTAAAAAACAAACATGCTGGTACAGTATACTACCGCTTAAGTACGCACTTTTTTTGGTACGCATCACGCCTTAAGTACGCACTTATCCAGAAAGACAAAGTAAAGGATGTTATACTAGAACTTCTAAAAAATTCCTTTTTTTTTTGCTTACATTTTCAATCATCAAGTTTTTCCAGATTATTTTATGTTTCCAGGTAGAATGGCCAACCTGCTGAGTTAGCCTGAGATTTTCACAACTTTTAAACTAGGGTGAGTAATCCTGAGTAGCCTAAGTGGCCTGAGATTGTGACAGTCCTGTTATTAATTGTTTAAAAACTAAATACTTATGTTGTGGTTGCAGAAAAGTAAAAAAGATAATGATATTTGAGCTGTAATAATATAAAATAAATAAATCTAGATGACAAAGTTAAAAAAACCTACAAACACAAAATAGTTAAGTCATAATTTAATTTAAATGTACATACATTGATGTTTTGAAAATGTTTGGTAAACAAAATGTAGTTTGGTACTTTCCCTCTAACAAAACAAAATGTAGCTTAATATATTTTTTTAATCATTGACTGACATTGACTTTCTATATTAAATGTATGTATTAATTATAATGTAGAAGCTTTTTATAGACAAAATAAATCTTTTTAAAATCTATTAAAAAATTTCGCAAATTAGAATTATGTATTAAATGTTATTTAAAATAAAAAGACTCGTTTATTTGGCTTAATTATTTGGTGGCTAGTTGTAAAAAAGAAAACAAACAACTAAATTTCATATTATACTATGTCATCAAAAAGTACGCACTATCGTGATAAGTACGCAATTTTTGGTCGGGTTCAATTTGCGTACTTAAGCGGTAGTGTACTGTACTTGATTAGCTGTTTAATCAATTTTAAAGATCAGAAAACGTTTCGATTTATCATTGCATAGCAGTTGCAATATTTGATATCATTTATAAATCATTTATAAATCAACTGCTATGCAATAATAAATCGAAACGTTTTCTGATCACACATCATATATTTTAGTTTTTTTTACTCTTTAAATGCTTAAATGTTTTTGTTCTATATTTACTTACAATTAAGGCAGTTAGTACATCTACATGCCTAAAATAATTGAAGTTGAGCATCATTTACTTTCTTACAAATTTTTAAGTTTTTGTTTTTGTAGTCTAAAAGACCAATGGACGACTTGGGATCGAAGTATTATAGAAACGGAAATTTCCCTTGAAAACCTTTTGAAATACACAAACAAGCAAACAACAAATTACTTAACTGATGTGGATTCTCTCAAAAAACTATTACATGACTTTCTTTTTTATTTGGAAAAAGAGGCTGATGTTTCTCAACTGAATTTAAACTATTCTTATGAAAGGAACTCAGACTCTAAGGATGTTATACTTGCAACTGATACACTTAAAAATTGCCAGGTTGCATAATTTTAGAGTTTAAACATAAATAAATAATTGTATTAAAAAAAAAACCGAAAACTATTAAAAAATTGGTTTATTAAGACTAACATAAAGAAAGTTATGTTTTTAAGTTTCAATATATTTATAATTTTAAGATATAAAACTTCTATAACTAACTATAGAATAAATAAATTATTAGGTAAAAGTTTCAGTTTTAGCTCGTTACAAGGTACATTAACTATTGAATAGTATTAGAACAGTTTTTATTGGTGGCAATGATTCAAAGTTTTTTGCTACACTACAAAAATAAATATGAAGTTAAACAAAATAAATGAATAATTTACTAGTTTTTATTTTTTTTTGTTTTTAGTAAAATGTTTGAATAAAACAGATTTTGTACATTTATAAAATAAAAGTAAAATACGTAAAATAATTGTTCAACTTTAAATGCTTCTCTGTGTTATACTTACCTTATAGTTTTGTAAAGTGTTTAAATAGGTTTTAGAGGTCATTCAAGATAATACACATGAATTAAAATATTTTAGAAAAAAAACACTAACTAATTTTAAACATTTAAAAAACATAAACTTACAAAAGTTGGATAAGTAAGCTTTTGAACTAACAAGTGACAAAGAGGCATTATAAAGTAGGGTTATTACTTCTACAAATTTCTTGAGTCTAGCAGTTTTATTTTATTTCTTTTACTAAAACTTAAACCAACTAAACGATTTAAATGCAAAAAACTGTAGACTTTTCAAACCCAAACTTAAAAGTTTAAATCAGGGTTACCTAAACTAATTTCATGAAATATTCTTAAATTCCATAAGACGTCCCCAAAATGCTTATTTTATTAAATTACCTAGAAATAAAAAAAATCTGTTGAAAAACATATACTTGTAGAGAAATATAATAAAATAATAATTCGGGTATGCTTAATAAGATATGAAACTTAAATCTAATATAAAATATTAAAAAAAAAAGAATTTGTTATAGACTGCAATTCAATGATTATCAATATATAAAAAAATAGTAATAAATACAGACAATAAAAAAAAGTTCAGAATCTAAGCTAAAAAATTACCAGTTATGTTTTTGTTGTAGTTTTAGTGCAAATAAAAGTAACTATAAATAAAAACTGTAAAACATGACCAACTGTTTATTTATCATCATTAAAAACTGTTCGATCCTTATATAAAAAAGACTAACTACCTAAATACCATTCATTCTAATGTCTCAGATATTTTAAGTTTTTAACTTTTTTGTTTATCCCATTACAAACTATATTGTAAAAACTATATAGACGTTTATCAATATAAGTTATAAAGGTTTGTTTAAATTTACCACGCTTATCAATTATTATAACTACTCGCTAAAAAGTGACTATTGCAAAATTACCATCCGTGCAAAATTGACTTCGTGCAAAAAAGACCCGTCCCCATTCATTCAGCTAAAGCTAGTTTTCTTAAGCTCATATTTAAAAAATATTAATTTTTGTTAAAAGATTAAACATATAACACTCAAAAATGTTTGTTTAAGAATCTGGTGTACAAAAAACTTATTTGGTTATCAAGGCATACACCAAGATACAGTTTGATGTCTTGTTCAGTACAAAATCGCCTCCTTTAAAAGTTGTTGCCGATTTATTAAATTCATAAAAAAAAAATCATGTAATTTACCACACGATAATCAACAACAGCATCCGATACAAATCACAACCGGTCTCGTCCCCATCAGGTTTAATAGGCATGCATAGTTGCGAGAAACCGCTATTGATTTATAACCAAGCAAATGAGTGCAAATGCACTGAAGCAACCGTTTGTGAGTAAAATCCGGAAAATTGACGCAGCTAAATCGTATACAATCCAACGTCTGTAACGTTGTAAACTTGTAATGAGATTTTGGTTTAAATGATAACAATTTAATATTTTGCTCCCTTACTAGCTTTTGCTCAATGTCGACCTTTTACGGAAACCCTGAGCTAAAGTAATACATTTTTAAGTATTTAATAAACATTCGAAGTAACAAATTACCTAACATTATCATACAACTAAGCTGAAATTTATAAGAAAAATTTAATTGTAAGATATCTTTGTATCGAGAAATATTTCTTTTAATTTTTTATATTTCTAATTGCAAACTTAAGTAGCACTTCTAACATTTACATAAAGAATACCTATACTTAATTAAAATATTTTCCTTATAATCTTTTGAATTATAAAATTTGCAAAAGTATCAAACAGTTGATTATATTTTTAAAAAAGTTTTAAAAAATACAAAAAATAGATCTACATATGTTTTAAAACACCACATTCTCTATACCCTTTTTTACTTAGTAATTTATCTTTTTTTACTTTTTTTATGCATATAGTTAATTTTTTGATTTTATTTAAAAGCTTGTTATTTGCAAAAAGAATTTCAAGTTGTTATAGTTACTATTATAGTTATAATTAAAAACAAGTTTATAAAGCAATACTGTTTGTTTGCTTCTATCTCATACATTAGCCTTTCGTTGTAGCTCTATAATTTACTGTTAAATATGATGTAACAACATTTTTTAAATTAGTGTTAAATATAACTATAAAATTAAATTGTTTATAACTAACTATAATGTGCATCTTTTAACATATAAATATATAAAAAATAAATATATTATATTTTTGAAGTTTTACCTTTATTTATTTTATTTTTGTTAAGTTTAAAATTATAACATATCATTTAAACTATCATTAATTATTTATCACAGGAATAGCAACTAATTTCTTATTCTTAACCTATTAATTTTATTTAAGCTTGCGTCAGTTGATTAAAGCAAGTGCTAGGCAAATTGTTGTTATTATTTTAAAGTAACTTATTGGTTTTTTTTAACTTATAAATGCTAGAGTTTTTTAAATTCCAAACATATATTATTTAAATTATTTCTTAAAAACAATAATTTAAAAAATACTTGCACTGATTTAAAAAGGCTTAAGTAAGCATCTCATAGTCCAGGACATTAAAAAGTATCCGTTATGTGCGACTCGATAACCGAAAGGTTCTTTGTGCACTAGTTCCTGAAACCAAATATTTTGAGCGCTTTTTTTGTGGCTCAATAAACCTTATATAACCGAAATAAAACCAAATTATACACGTCATTGAAACCGTATTCATAATTATTTTTTATTTATATAGAAAATAATTCCTAATTTTTAAAGTTAAAATGTTTTAAATTTTAGGTTGTTTTTAAATTATTTGTATTTACAACTTATAGTTTCAAAACAAGTTTTTAAAGAATTAAACTTTTATTTCATATAGTATAAAACTAATTTTTGTTGTTTAAAAAACAGGCAATGACTTCTAAATTAGAATGTATGAATGAAGATTCTAATGAAATAAAAGCCCGATTGAATTTGTTGTTGCGTCATCACCATGACAATGAAGAAAACAAAAAAATTAGCTGTAAAGTCACCGAAGCTTTGAAAAAGTATTGAAGCACTATCTAATAATTTCTTTCAAATAAAAAACATAAAAAAATAGTATAGTTAATTATAAAAGTGTCACAAATTTCGTACAATATAAAAGTGTTGAAAACGTTAAACAAACTTGAATTTTTTTAAAAAGATACAACAAAGCAAAATCAGATGTTTTAAAAATAACTCAAGACTGTGAGAAAATACTGAATGATAATTTTAATGAGAGTATCAAAGACTTAGATTGTTGGATACTAAACAAAAAAAATGTAATTCATAAGTATTCTGACCCGAGCGGTTGTCAGCTTGAAGCACAAGAAAAACTGGAGCATTTGCAAGTTAATTAATATTAGATAAATAATAATATAGATTCAAAAGTATTAGTTTTGTATTGACTTACGTGTAATATATTTTAGCATATTTTTACCACAAAAAATGTTTATAAACTAATAGCAATAATTTGTCTAGACATAAAATTTGTTATTCTGTTTAATTGTAATAAAATATCCTAATATAGTTGGCTTAAGTATGGCCGTTATAAAAAAAAAATTGTTAAAACAAACGAATAAAAATTTATAATTGAAAATTAATTATTTGTTAACTATCTTTAACATTGAAACTATTATAAAGTTTATTTTTTCAATAAAAATGGTTTTTTATGATAAGTTGCTAACAGTAATTTTTTTGCTAGTATGCAATTTATTCTATTTTTAATAAAGGATATTTTTTGTTATTTAGATTTTTTGAGTTTAAAAAATAGTGATAAAAACTAATTAGTAAAGAAACTTTTTTTTTTTTGAACCAGTTACTCTAAGAAATTTTTTTATATGTTTTATAATTTTAATAAAGGTGTTATTTCTTGTAATATGTATTTTATATTAGGGTTCTTATGAAAATTCCACATTTAGTTTATTAAACAATAACTTGGGACATATCATAAAAGTACTTTGTGTTGATTTTCAGCAGATCTTAAGCATTTTTTTGTAGAGCTGCATCTCAAATGATGAAAATTTTGAAATGATTACAATAATATAAAATTCTAAATTCTATAAAATGACGTCATAGCTAAAGGAAGTATACCAAATAAACTTTTTACCTTTAACTTTCAAAAATACCTTTAAAACGAATATGCTTAGAAGTATCAAGTATTTAGTTGATTTTTTGACGAGATCTACCTAATCCACTAACGAGGTTATGGCCTAAACGTCCAGTTAATTTGAAATTTTCAGAACTGAAAATTTTAAATTATAATTCAAATTTAAGTTTTGTTTTCGTTTATAATTTTGAAGAAGAATGATAAGATTTTTTAGTCGATAAGTCAGATATACCAGAAAAGCATTTTGTGGTCTTTACATATTACATATTAAATCTACATGTGCAGCATAACTAAACAAAAATTTACAACTTTTTTTTCACCTCATTTAACTCAAATTTATATTAAAAAATATTTTTCAAGTATTGCAGTGCATCAGAATTATAAGCGTATTTTAAAAGCACATATAAATACTCATGCTAGTTGTTTTGTACAAGTTGATTTCGAGCTAAATAATACGTCGCACGCTAAAGAAATCTGCTTCGGGCCAGTTTAGCCCGCAAGCCATGCGTTTCCAATCCTTTATTTATAATTTATCTTTACCTAATATATTAATTTTTAGTTCAATTGATTTTTTATAGAATAGGGTAAACAACATACGACCTACCTTTAGATTCTGACCTGTGACTAAATGATTAGTGACAAAAGTTCGTACTAAACAAAGACAATTTAATAATTCTGCTTTACTATAGTTTCATAAAATATGTTAAAGTACATTCTTACACTTAGAGACCTTATGAAATTATACCATGTTTCATAAAAAACATTACCTTTAAAACTAATACAACTAGAAAATACAAGAGTTAAAGCTATCTAAACTAAAAAAATTTAACGCGAATATTCATTCCTTACTACAATTAATAAACAATGAACTTCACCGCACGATCAACAGCATAACCTACGACCGGTTTCGTCCTTATTAGGACTCATCAGGCAGACGTAGTTGCAAGAAACTGCTGTTGGAGTCTAACCAAGCGGGCTTAAGTGCAAAAGCACTGGAGTGACCGTTTGTAGGTAAAGTCTGATAAATTGACGCAACCAAATTGTTCTCAGCTCAACGTCTAAGACATTGCCAGTTTAATTAGTCTCGACGCTCGTTTTAATCAGTTTTAGACAATTATTAATTCGGCAATTATCAACAAAGTTGAGATGTCTTCGCCATCGATAATAGACAATGAACTTACTACAATTATCAAGTTCTTTTTCTTTCACTTTCAGTCTTTATTTTTATAGTTTTTTGTGGTTTAATTAAAAAACTTAAAATTCTTAGTTTGGCATACATGCGTAGCTATTTTTAAATAATTTTACTATCTTAGAAACTTTTAAAGCGACTAATTTTGAGAAAGTGTTTATCAAAATTTATTGAATACGAACTTGTTCATATAACAATATTTTACTCAATTCAAAAGATTAATGAATGATCATTTGTAATAAACGCCTGAGAGTCAAAATAAATGTTTATGTATACATTAAGACTTAGCTGAAAATTAAAAACTGTATTTAAACACAAAAAAATTAATAATCTGTTATGGGATTCCATTTATCTTATTAATTGAGTAAAACATTTATGAAAAATCGTGAATTTTTAATTTTCTTCTTAAATACAAGTCAAGAATTTCGAATGTTATTCTTAAAATATACAAAATTAAAGAAGTATTAATCTACTAGTATAAAAAATTGTTTGCCTATATTGTTTTTTTTTTTGATTTGATATTCAGAAATTTTACTCAAACTACTTTTGATATACTTTAATGTAGGCTTAAACTTTGTAAAAAAAGAACCAACATCAACGTTTCGGAAATAAAAACTATCCTACCCTTTTCAAAAGTTTACACTTGTAGATCCGGTAGATCACTAGGTAAATTACTAAATTAAAAGAAGTAATTTTAACAATTACTGAACAGAGTTTTATCGCGTCTTATAATAGTGTTCAAATTATTTCAAACCTTCAAAAAGCCAAAAATTAAACAAGATAACTAACTACAAATCTTTAATAAAATAAAGAAAACTTTGTAGACGTAAATGTATATATATATGTATATATATAAATGTACTGAATATTTGTAATGTACAGTGTTCAATTCTTACGTCATATTGTTTTTGTCTTTTTGTAAACTTTTGCATCTTTGTTTACCAAAGTGCTTTTTATTTAAAATTTGAACTGGCTGAAGATTAAAGACAATCTTTTTTGTCTTTTTAAAACATATGTTGCAGTACTTTGAAAATCGTTCATTTCAATAAATTATTTAAAAGCCTTTCAAGTGGGCTCAGTAGAAGGTGTTCAAGTATGAATAATAACATTATTTTATATATATATATTTAAGGTTTATTTTAAGATGTAAAACTTAAAGGACTCGAGTTTCGTGCTTATGCACTCATCAGCTTCAAAACAAGTTCAAAATAAAGCACAAAACATAACACACAAATGAAAGTTAAAAATTTAGCATAAGTAGATTATGACGTAATTTTGAAACTATCAAAAATCATGCAAAACGGCTTGTGCAAAAATCAATTTACCAATCGACAATAAACTGGCAAAAATTCATAAAACTTCAGTGAGTAACTATATTTTAGGACAGATAATTGAAACAGATATCTTTTTCAGTTTTTCTTATCTAAGTTTCAAATATCCCGTAAATTTTACCTGAGCCTTACTTTTTGCTATTCATTTTAAATCCTAAAGTATCTGGTGTATGTTTTAGCGAGCCAGATTTACATGCTCGCGAGCCGCAGTTTTATCTTTTGCGAGTCAAATTCTATTAAAATTTTCTAAGCAATGGCGGGCCAGTCATTTTTACTCGATGAAGGCCGTACGTTGCCAATCGCTACTTAAACCTATCTAAAGTTGTAAACTTGCTAAGTTTCGTTAGTAACAATTAAATTAATTTTGCAGAGATTTGTAGTGGTTGTAAGTTTTAAAAGATACAGTTTAAATTAACTAATAGTATGAAAAGTTTACTTTGGCTTTACCGCCAATGACTATAAATTTGGCAGACATTTGTTATGAATTCTAATGGTGGTTTTATGATTAAGGTTTTTATTGAATTGATCAGGTTTTATGAAGTTTTATCACTGTTTTAAGAATTTTTTCAGAATATTTGTTTTTAGTTCCACCAGGAAAAATGTTGTTGTTACCATTTTTTTTATATATTTTTGTTTAGTACAAATTTATATCTTTAAAAATATAGTCGCAGGCCGGACTTTACCTGCAGGCTGTATGTCGTCAACCCATATTATAAAAGAAATTTGATTGAACTTAAATTATAAAATTACAATACATATATCTAACTTTACTAAATTATTAACTAGATAATAATCATAGGTTTGAAAAAAGCAACCTACAGCTCATTGGCTGGACTTAGCCCGCCAAGCAAAACCTATAACGTGATATGTAGTTTTCATTTTAAGAACAAACTTCTACAAAGCAATTAACATTGAACTTTCTTAAAAACAAATTTACTTTTCAAATGTGCTATTAATCTAGTTTATCGTACGTGAAAGTACTTAAAAATCAATGCTTTAATTAAGTTTTGCATTGAAAGTTTTATTAATATGTTTGACCCGCATAGCGTTTTTTAGTATTTATGACCCGTCGATTGAAAAAGATCCTTAGTAGGCTTTAATTGATTAAAATTAAACTAAGAAGTTTAGTTAATCTTTAGGTATTGATAGAACTAATTCTACTGGATCCAGCCTAATATTGATTTGAAAAAATAACAAGGTTCGGCTGCATTTTAATTACAAAAAGATTTAAAATCCTGATACAGTAGATCTACCCAAAACTACCCAAAACTTGTCTTTTCAAAAAACCTTAGTAGCAAAAGGGTCGGCTGCAGTTGTAAAGTTTTGGAAGTTTTTTTCATTTAAAATATTATGCAAATTAGGAAGTGTAATAAGACAGCAGTATACTAATAACATCTAAATTCCTATCTCTAACCATTTTTACCCGAAACTTTTCATCTATACCCTTACCCATTATCCACCTGTCCCAAATATACAAAAAAAATTGAGAAATACAAGTTTTATTTATTAAAATTTTAAATAAAATAAGTAAAATATTAGCTAATGAGAAGCGCCTTAGATTTGCAGCTGAAGGTAGCAAAATAATCAAAATTAATTATTCATGTATGAAAACTATAGAGTATGAAGTTTCGATTATCACCTATTGTTAAGAAAAAGATCTAAAGTAGTAAGTAATAAGTCTTTAATATAAAAAAATGAAGATTTTCCCTTTAATGGAAAATAAGTTCTAAAAAGTTAAATTACAGCGTTTAAATTACATATTAGAGTACGAATATGCATACAGTTGTTTAACAAGAATAAATTCAAAAGTAAGTTTAGTGAATGTATGCATACAGTCAGGAATAAAAATGTAAAAGAAAGTCTCATACCCACAATGCTAATTCAAGTAAAAATGATCTTAAAGTTTTGTTTATTCGGAGATCCTACATGAAATCAAGCAAAACTAACAAAAAAAGTAATTCTTATCATGTGAATAAATTCATTACAGCATGTGCTAAAGTTAAAACATCATTTAGTTCCATATCAGAGTTAGTAAGTAAATGCAGACATTTTTCCAATTTTTGTTTGAAATTATATTCATAATTTGCAGTTATGTTTATATTTTATGTGTTGTTTGAATATTTAAGCCATTTATTATGTAGTTAAGAAAAAATATTTATATGTTTAAGAAAATTTAATTTTTGAGAAAGTTGTAAATTTCATAAATACTGAACACTAATATGAGTAAAAATAATTACAGATTATAAATAAATGATGATCAAGGTTACATTTTTATAGTAATCACTATTAATTTTTTTTTTAAATTAAAATCCTATTAGTAAAAGAAGTTTTATCTGTTGTGTTTTGTACATTCTTTATTTATTTTTCTAACTTGCTTAGTTTATGAAAAATTTTCATTAACTCTAATTGTTAAATTGTACAATGTACATATTATCTTATGAATTTTGTAGGCGCTCTCTCTGTAGAAGTAACTAACTTTATGAAATTTATCATCTAAAAAAAGTGTCCTTCAGTCGTTTTTGTTGAAAAAAATCCTTTTGTTGGTTTAGTCACGTTAAGATATATAAATAACTTGCAAACTAAAAACTTACTTTTGTGTTTTTTATTAAGCATTTTTTTACTTTCTATATCAACGAAATCTAGACTTACATTAACAACTTGATTGTTTGTAAACCTAGACTTAACTATTGTTTATTAAAGTACTAGTACTCTGGATTTGTTTATGATTGATGATTTTATAGCGTTTTTTCATTATACTTTTTGGTCCAAAGTTAGTTTGGTTATTTTTTAATGAAGTTTTTTTACAACAAAAATTAAATATTGTTCTTTTCAATAAATTTAATCTAGATCTAGATCTTTTTTTTTAAATTTAGGATCCAATTGGGTACGTTAGATTACTAGTTTTCGTTATATTTAGTGCTTAAATATTTAGCAACAGGACGAGTTTATTTATATATCGATTTAACAAACGTAAAAAATATAATCTTAAAATAAAAGCTCGGCTGCTATTTATCTTAAAATAAGATTTAAAATTCCGATACGGTAGATCTACCCAAAACTTGTCTTTTCAAAAAACCTTATTAGCAAAAGGGTCGGCTGCAGTTGTAAAGTTTTGGAAGTTTTTTTTAATTCAAAACATTATAGAAATAGGTAGAGTAATAAGACAGCAATATACTAATAACATCTAAATTTCTGTCTCTAACCATTTTCACCCGAAATTTTTTATCTACTTCCTTATCCATAACCCACCTTTTTATCCAATCGCACTTTTTAAAGCACCTAAATGTACGTTTTTATATACTATATAATTTACTAAAGTTTAATCTTATATAAAGGCATTGTTAAGCAATATGGAAGATGGTCAGGTGAAATTAAATTTAATATCAACCTTAAGTGATTGTTTACTTGGTGTTTTGTCTAAAACTAGTACTTGTGTACAAATACGTCAAAATACTGAAACTTGCCGGAATAAATGGAAAAGTTTTATCTCATTATTAAGAGTCAGTTTTGCTTTATTTTTATTTTAGTTTAATTTTTTTTAATTCAAGTCTAGCATAAATTAAAATGTTTTTATTAAAATTTCACTCTACAAATTGTTTAACTAAAATCAAAAAATAATTCTAACTTTTATAGGAAAAAGAGCAGGTACTTCGAAATTACGTAGAACAAGCAAAAGAAATTGAAAAAAGTGTGTTCGAAATCACGTACTGGTTTGAGAGTTTGGAAAACAAATTCAAAGATGAATCAGGCCTTCAAGGAAGTATAAGCTGCAAAAAAAAGCAAAACGATGTCTTACAGGTTAAAATTAATATAATTTATTTAATCAAAGTTTTTCAAGCTCTTAAAAATGCTTACTTATTAAAGTTTTTTTAGAGACAGTTAAATTAGACTTATTTCGAAATTTATGAGTTTTAAAATCAGTTTTAAGTTAAAAATATCTAGTCAAGCATATAAAGTAGTTTATATTAGCGTAATACGCCTTATACTTTTTTTTTTATTTATTAAAGTACTTAATTTGTTACGCCTTATATTTATGATTTTAAAGTAATACTTTTATATCTAACATTTAAACAGCTAATAATTGAAGAAATTGAAAACCAACAATATCAATTTGACTTGTTAAAACACAAAGTTCAAAAAATTTCATCTAACCAGCAAACAGCAAAAATAAATCAAATTCAACAAAAGCATCAAAAGTTTTCAAAACTAGTTAAGGTTTGATTAAGTTTTCATAAATTTAAAGGTTTTTTATTTTTATATTTTGTTTCTTATTAATATATTTTATAGTTTTGTATAGTTTTATTTAAAATTTCGTTACGTTATAAAGAACATCAAACAATGATATTCAAAAACAGCAATCTCAAGTTCATTATGATTAAATTTCACTTTTGTATTCTTATACTATACGATATTTTAATGGTATAAACTTAAACTATTCGCTTATTTTTACAGCTTACCGGCTAAAATATACAAAAATCTATGATACACTTATAGTGTTTGTATGTAAGTATATTTAGTTATTTTTGTAAAATAGCATAACAGAAATAATTTATTTTGATTAATGTTATATCTATATTTTTATACATAAAAACGTGGCTCAATACTTTCTAGAGTAATCTTAGCTATAAACGAATACAACTAATTTTAATTTATAAGTAATTAAGTACAAGTAAACCAGTTAGTTAGTTAAGATAGATAATAATACGCTGTAAGAAACGAGATAAAAGAGTCATAATATCAAAAAGTATAGCAAAAATAACTTAGTAAAATACCAATTCGGCTCCTTTACTCAGAAATTCAGTTTGTATGTTTTATTGTGGTAATTCTTTATGCATAAAAAATGCTTCAATACTGAGTAAATACTAATTGACAAAACGAAAATGTGCAGCCTACGATGTCTTTCTCAACCTAAAACATAATTTTTAAAAACAATAAAAATATTTTTATAAAGTAAAAATACAGTTAGGCTGATAGTTTAAATAATTAATTTTTATTATTGTTTAATTTACTTTATTTTAAGTTCAATTACTTGTTTTTTTTATTTAAATAATTGCAGACCGCAGAAGACTTTTATTTATAAAGTACGACCAATAAGCATTTTTTTAAAGAGAATTTGCTAGCGATTTATAAGGCTGCTGACCCCTGTTATAGAGAGTTCTATACTAAAATAGTGCAAGTAAACTTAAAGCTTTTCAAATAGTTTAAAAAAACAATTTCTTAGCTGCAACCTGCAGACTAAATCTGGCTGGCAAAAAAAAATCTGGCCTGCGACGGAATATTAATTAAAGTATTGCCAAGGTGGAAGAAGCAAGTTTAAGCTTTAATATAAGAAAAGTTTAGAAATACGCTTTTTTTTTGCATGTAAATAAATTGTGCAGCCTATTTTTTTGTTTGTTTCATTACATATTTGCTTTTGAAATTACATATTTATGTTTTTATAAACTAAAGCTTTTTCAGAATACTTGGCCTGCAAAAAATATTTTAGTAAATCTGGCCGTTTCTTATTAAAGGCACCCAAGCCAAAAGTCAACCCCTGTTTTAAAATGAAAAAAAACATTTGTTAGACAAAAATAAATACTAAAATAACGCATGTTATCTGTTGTTATATACTACTATAATTTTTGCGGAATAAAGTGTTTATAACATTGAATAAGATCACAAAATTTCATTTATTCCTCGAAAATAACTATGTTTTTTATTTATGTTTTTAATAATTATTAACAAATAAATCACTTAAGTTGTTTTAATTACTGTATGGTAGAAATATTTTTATTAGTATTATAGTTTACGCTAAGTAAATACAGTAACATGCCACCTAGGCACACACTGCCGGTATGTTACGCACTTATTAACCTATAATTACTGTATTGATAATGTATTAAAAAAAAAATTAACGAGCTGTAGTCACAAATATTATAAAATGTGTTCTTTTTGCTTAAAAGATAATAATAAATTCTATTCAACTAAAGATCTAATTTGAATTATTTCAAACGAGTGAAATATTGTTTTGACAATAAGGTTTAAAAGTTTAAGAAAAATTAAAATGAACAAAAACTCTATTCTAAAGAATTAACAGTGTTTGAGAGTTTCATTAAAATAAAATAAAAACCACCTTAGTATTTCTAAAATCAAATCAAAGTAAACGGAGTTTTTCGAAAATTTAAAACTTATCTGAATTATCCTGGTTAGCCTAAGTAACCTGAGATTGTAGTAACCATTATAAATGCATACAAACGAAACAAGTTACTGTAAATTTAAAAAGTTTATAAAACTGTTAAACATTCTTTCAAAAAACCATTACTGACAATATTTTTTTATGGAAGCCTATGTATACTATGAGCACCATACCAGTTCTATCTAAGAGCACCGCACCATTTTATCATTTGCTGTTGTGTTTGTTTTCTACTAAGACCACCAATTAAATTGAAAAAATTGCTAAAATATAAGTAGGCAGGAGTAAAGTTTTATAACTCTAAAATAAGTTTTTTGATTTAACAGAAGTTAGTAAAATCCTGATTAACACTTTCATAATGTTTTTTTTAATACTAATGATAAGTAAATAATTACATCTAAAATTTAAAGATACTAAGAATAAAAGATAAATTAAAACACTATTTTCGTTAGATATAAATATACATATATAAACAAATGTATATTAAATATAAATAAAATATAAAAAAATAAGTTGACTTGTACATAATTTGTTTTTAAGATAAGTTAACTAAAATTATTTAATTTTTTTGAAACGTCACAATGTGTTTTTTGTGTGATTCTTTAAAAACTTTGCTATGTACTTTAATTCGTTCTGAAGATATGTGTTAAACATTGAAACTGAGTAAACGATACGAAATTTAGTTGTTTTTAAAATTATAAAATTATATAAAAATATACATTAATAAAAAAACCGAGACTTCTAAAATTAACTATGTTTTGTTTTTTGGTTAAAACTTATTTTTCCTGAGGAATTTGGATTTAATAGTCATTTGTAAACTTAAGTGGCTTTAATAACGTTTATATTAGCTTAATCTAAATAATTAAGATTCAAAAATACCTAGGTAGAACTGCTGGTTGAGTACGCATTTTTGCGCTGTGTTGAAAAAGCGTACCTAGGTGACAGGTTACTGTAAAAACAAAGACAGAAACTTAACGTACAAATTATAATGGTCGTAATATAAAAAATTAACAGGAAACATTATACATAAAAGAACAAGCTCTTAAGTCTCACCTCAGGTACCAAGAATCCGTTACAGAAATTAATGAGTTCATTAAGGACTCACAGCACCAATTACAATCGTACTCAAACTTTGAAGGAGGTGTAAACATGCTTATACAGCGTAATAACAAAATGAAAACTCTTATGAATAGTTCACAAGAAGGAGAAATAAAAATAAATCTAATGAAAGGTAACTTTAGCATCTTAAAATTACATCTTAACAATGGTTTTTAATACTATAAGTAAGTAATGTAGGGGTAGGCAACGTACATTTTGCGGCCTGGATCGTGCTCGCCATGTTGAGATACTTGGCTCGCGACTTAATATTTATTTCTAAATTAAGTTCCTCAAAGCAATCAAATTTAACTTAAGTTATTATAAAGATTTTAAAATTTGGTTTTGAAATAAGTTTTAGTGGATAGTAGTGCATGTTTGTTAATCATTTCATTTCAGTTAAATTTTTTAAAAGTTTTAAAATTTCAATAGCATAGTTTTCATCATTATACAGGTAGTGATATTACTTTACAAAAGTTCCAAACCACGAAAATATTTTAGTGATAAATTATTTCCGCCAACTAAAAAAGTTCCTACCCCTAAAAAAAGGCCAAAATCTATAAATGTACAAAAAGCTTAACAAGTGTTTAAACTTAGGTTACAGTGAGGGAATATTTTCAACTACTTCAAAAAAAGGAAATGAAATAATAGAAAATAATGTAAAAAAAGTTGAAAAACAGTGGATGATGTACCTTGAGAATATAAAAAATAAGAAGTGCGTATAATTTATATATTTAAAGTTACAATATCAATAAGTATTTTTTAGTTTTAAAAAAGTGGCCGATTTTAGTTATACTTAAGATGTTTTAAATAAACTCTAAAGCAGGGATTCTTATCCTGGGATAAATTCCCTTGTTTTATGGGGTAAATTTTCTTCAATGTAAACTAATGTTTATTCATTGTCTTTTTCATTTATGTGTTAGTATTTTTCAGTAATTAGTTTTTAGTTAAATAAACTCTAGTTTTTTATTTAAAAAGCTTAAGGTTCTAAATTTTTTTTCATCAAAATTAATTAAAATTTTCTGTATTTGGGGTAAACTTGGTAATTACCTTCCATAAAAGGGTAAAATTAGATAAAAAAGGTTAAGAACCTCTGCTCTAAAGTATTTAATAAAAAATATACTTTTATTAATAAAAGTTCATCATCAAATTTTTTATAACCTTTATCATTATTAATATGTGCAAACTAAGTATTTTATTTACAACCAGGTATCGGTGACAAAAATTTGCACATCTTTATTTAAATAAACTCTTTAAATTTTCTAATTAAGATAAATAACTTTTATCATAATTTTTTTTTTGCGGTTTAAAACCGCAGTATTATAAATAAAAAAAACATTGTTTACTAATTTTAAGCTAGTAAGAATTCAAATAAAAGAAAGTTTTAATGGTATCGTGTATGTTTGTATAAAATAAAGATTAATTAGAAAATACTATCAATTAAAAAAAAAAAAAGAATTATTTTAGTTACAAAGTTGTGAAACAAATTGATGTGAAAAAAAATTAAACTAGTAAGAGAGGGAGGTAATTTTGGCCAGTAATGGGCAATAACTAGTGAGGCGGCAACAAATAACTTATACTAGATATTTTGGGGTTTTTAGTAAAGAGGGGTGTGAGGTAAAAATAACAGGAGGTTATAAACTATAAATAAATATAAACAAACTATAAATAACTTACACTAGTTATTTTAGGGATTATAATGAAGAGTAAAAAAATGTCTGACGGATAATTAATGAAAGATTTTAGACTTAAACTAGATGTTCTGGGATTTGTTATGAAGAGTAAAAAAAAGTATAAAAAGTAATTAACGGAATATTTTAAACTTGCATTAGATATTCTGGGGTTTGCTTACTGATCCCTGAATGGATAGCAATTATTTTTCATTATTTGCCATGGGGACAATTATGGGAATGAATTTGGGAAACCAAGACTAATGGTAAGATTTGAAAAAAAAAAGAAACATTGTAAAATATTAAATATGTTTATTGGAAATATTGTTGATGGAATTTCAAAAAAATAAATTCGTTTCTTTTTGTAAATGAGCAAGGCAGGTGTATATTTATCAAGTATTTATAAGGTGGAATATATTAAAGTCATAGTTATAAACAACTAAAGCGGTATTGCAACTAAAATTTAAAACAAAAATAGAAAAATTTAAGTCACAGTTTGTGTTTAAACAACCGATTAGAATAGTTTTAAAGACGTTTTTTTTCAAATAAACTTTTCTTTTGTTATATGATACAAAATGATACAAAATGCTCTTAAAGTATATCTTTGATTGAAAAGTATAGTTTGACACTTTATTTCGTAGGTTTCAGTTAGCAAACTAAACTTAGAATACCACTTTAACTATGTACTAAGTAAAACATAGTTTCAAGTTTTTTTTTATAAGTAGGTGTTTATTATATTAACTGCTAAAAGTTTAAAACGTTTTTTCACAAAGTTAAAACAAAATAATACGTTTAACAGTCTTTTCCACAACTAAGCAATAGTTAAGATTCTAACTAATAGTTATCAAAAATAAAGTTTAATCATTGTAATGCAGTTGTGTTATTTTGAACTACGTTGTTTTTTTAAAGTTTATTGTTTATTGTAAAAAATTAAAAACTGGTCGTCCTCCTAAAAACAATAACAATGTGTGCAAGGATAAAGAAACATTTTGTCTAAAAGTGAAAACTACTGCTTTTTGTAACAGAAAATTAAAAGTATTTGATTTTCATCATGTTTTAACTAAAATTTTATAAATGTCACTTTTAATTGCCAAAAAATCCATCTGCTAACTCCCTTTTTAAGTGACGATTATAATAAAAGTAACTATCTTGGCAAATTTGTTGAGCAGTAAACAAAAAAAGCACGTAAAATTAAACATAATATTTAAGTATCTTATTTTGTATTTGCGGAAGGGATTTTGTTATGTTTAGAAATCATTTGAAGCTTAAAATCACTACATTTTTCATTTAAATAAATTTATTTTATATACAGTAGACTACCGCTTAAGTACGCAAATTGAGCCCGACCAAAAAGTGCGTACTTAGCACGGGTAGTGCGTACTTTTTGACGACATAGTACTAGCCACCAAACAATTAAGCCAAATAAACAAGTCTTTTTATTTTAAATAAGATTTAGTACATAGTTCTAATCTTCAAAATTTTTTAATAGATTTTAAAATGATTTTTTTTTATAAAAAGTTTCTACATAATTCATACATACATTTAATATAGAAAGTCAATGTCAGTCAATGATATAAAAAAGAATATTAAGCCATATTTTCCATATTTTGTTTTGTTAGAGGGAAAGTACCAAACTGCATTTTTTTTACCAAACATTTTGAAAACATCAATGTGTGTACATTTAAATTAAATTATGACTTAACTATGTTGTATTTGTAGTTTTTTTAAGTTTGTCATCTAGATTTATTTATCTTATAGCATTACAGCTGAAACATCATTATTCTTTTCACTTATCTGCAACCACTACATAAGCATTTAGTTTATTAACATTTAATAACAGGACTGTCACAATCTCAGGTCACTTATTCAGGTTATTTGATTATTAAAATTTGATATTAATATATTAAAAAAAAAAAAAAAAAATTTGAAGTTTTTTTGTCTTTCTGGATAAGTGCGTACTTAAGGCGGGGTGCGTACCAAAAAAAGTGCGTACTTAAGCGGTAGTCTACTGTACTTATAGCTTTTTGAACTGTATTCCATTCTTTGTCAAAATTCAAATGAAGTGTAAAACTGTTTAGAAGATTGTTAAAATTTGAATTTATTATGACGTAGTTATAGAAAGTTACAAAAAAGCAAGCTGTAAAAAATTTAAAAAGAAAGTAAGTTAAAAATATAATTGTCAGAAAGCTACGTTTTCATATAATTTGCGGCTATTTATGCAATTAATTTTGACTTTTCTTTTTACAATCGATTCTAAGCTTTAAAGCTCATCTCGAGCTCAAATTTTAAGAACTTTGAAGTTATTCTAAATTTTTGAGTTTTGACTCTGTATACATTTTTGCAAGTGATCCAAAATTTGTTTACGTTTCTAAATCAACTTTTTTTTATGAACAATAACTCTTTGAAGCTTTAAGTATTAAATATAAATTTATAGAACGAAAATATAGTGATTTAAGCATCTCTGTTCTTAGTAAATTCGCCCATATTAAAATTTGTCCTATAGAATTTTGTAATTTTGAAAGCTTTACTAAAGGTTAGTTTAAAAATGAATTGTAGAATGAAAGAATAGACAAAGTTTATGTTAAGAAATAAAACAAAGGTGGGCAACGTATGGCTTGCAACGTAATTTTTAGCTTTTAAACAACTTGTGCAAAGGATATAACTTTAAATTTTTATATTAAAAATTTTGAAATACGCTCTTAGTTTTATTTGCAGTAGACATCAGTACATAATAAAGTAACAAATTATTTTAATTTGAGTTTAAAGAGATTTTAATTATTTTTTTTTACTAAAATTTTTTCAAACTAAACAACCCATAAAACACTTTTTTTCTTAGTCTAGCCCAGGGTTTCCCAAAATGGGCCAAAGGGCTCCCTTAGGGGCTATTACAGGAATTTAGGGGCCATGAGCATTAGAGGGGGAACAAGGGGGTCATACTTTAAAACTTCCACTAAATATTTCTGGAGTTGATGATGAAGAGCAAAAAAAGGTCTTAAGCGTTTGTAATGGCAGTATAAAACTTATACTAGATGTTATGATTTTTTTTTGGAAATTTAGGGGGCCACAAGTTGTAAAAGGGGGAGCCACAAGGTCATAATTTGAAACTTACACTAGATATTGTTAAGTTTATGATGAAAAGCAAAAAAAAGGTCTTAAGCGTTTTTAATGTTAGTTTTTTGAGTTATCTTGTTGAAGGGAGCCATAGCTTTTTAATTTCTATAAAGGGGGCCTTTTGATAAAAAGTTTTTGAAACCCTGGTCTAGCTCGTCGACTAGAACAGTTTTTAACCCTTTAGATATTGTAAAGATCGTGAGTACCAAAATAAAAGTTTGAAAAATGAAATATTTAAAATAGGCTTTAATATAACTAAAAAATTCTAATACTTTGAAAGTTACATATTACTTTTACTTAAATGAATAGAGCTAGTATTGAAAAAGCAATAAGTCTTTGGAGTGAGTACAATGAAAAATTGAAAACTACAACAAATTGGATTAAAGGTATAGAAGAAAATATCAAAGCTGAAAAGACTATGAAAAAAAGCATGGTATTAAAACTTTTTTAAAGTACTACTTTACTAAAAAATTATCTATAAACTATTACTAGAGTATCGTAGAAGCTTGAAAGTTGTTATTTAAATATGAATTTATTTAAAGACTAAAAAAACGTTACAGTTCGCTTAAAATCACAAATATCACAAAATTTTAAATGCAATAAATGAATTTAAATCAACCTAAAGAATATTTAAAGCTAAATGCTTCGATGAGCACTGTCATCAACAACATGCACAAGTTTCAATCTATTCTAACGGAAATTAACATGAAAAGTTCGTTAATAGAGATTTGCCAAGAATCTGCTAATAAAGTTGCTCTATTTACGGAAGACGCAAATGAAACAAGGCTAACTACTGCCGAGCTAAGAGAAAGGCTTAAAAAAGTCGTCAATGACACACAATGTAAATTTTTGAAATATTTCGTTTGTTTTTTGTTCATGGTGTACTCTAAAACTAGTATCTGTAGTTTAGTAGGTATAATAGTATTCGTTTTTTGAAGATATACTGTTATTATCAGCTTGATTGTTTATATTTAAATAAACTTGAAATAAAACTAGAAATTCTATCATATAAGTCTTAAACTTGATTTGAAAAAAATCAAAATAAAGTACTATTTTATTAGTCTTTTATCCAGTCATATGTAAAGTTCGATGTAAAAAATGTATATGAATACACATGTATGCTAATTTTAGCAAATTTTAGAGTTTTTTTTCTTTTTAGCTTTATTTAAAGTAGTTACCATTTTTGTCAACTATTAATCATACTAAAATTTGGTATAATCACAAAAAAAAGTAATGCTAGTATAACTTAAGATATGATTTAAAATTAATAAGAAAATAAAAAAAGCTCTTCGTTCACAATTAAACACACTTTTATTTATAGTTTTATTCGATGATGTTCAGCAACTTGCAGAATCAAAAAAGTTATACAATGAGGCCTTGCATGTTTTTACTAACTGGTTTCAAGGAAAACGAATACAATTGTTTAAGTTATTGGATAAAGTTTCTACCAAAGATCAGCTTAAAACAAATAAACAAGTATGTTTAATGTAGCAATTTATTAAAAAAAATTGTTGGTCCTGAGGTTGGGGTGTAGTCCTAGGCCTGTATTTGGAACTTACTTTAATTATGGGAATCCTCTTTTTTGTGCTAAACGCTTTGAGTGTGTAGCTCTTAAGGCTTTTATTGAATTTACCTTACTCATTAGGTTTAGTAATTAATAAATATGTAATAAACTTAATATATATGTTTTTTTTATGAAGTGAGTTTATTTAAAAATTGAACCATTTAGACGTTTTTCACACGTAGTCACTACCATTGTGACAATTAAATTTATAAGTTATGTTGCTTTTTTTTGGGTGGAAGAAGTGGATTAGGGTACAAAAAAATCTTAAACATAGAGAGCTAAAAACCTGATTTACTTTCTCAGAAATATTGAAAAATTATCTTGACTCTGTACGTTTTGATTATAATATTATTTTTAACTAAGTTTGTACTTGATAACAAACTGTTTTTATAAGCTTTAATTCAAAATAAATAAAAATCAATTATAAAAAATTAAATGTCTGTCGTTTAACTTTTTTAAAAAGCTAAACCCTAGAAAAAATTGTACAAATTGTTATTATTTTAATTATTATAAACCCATTTTTTATACAGCATAATGTTTTTCAAAGTTTTATAATCTAATATGTTCATAAACAGATGCTAGAAACATTAGAAAAAGAAATTTCTGCAGGCGAAGAAAAATTAAAACTAGCACTACAAGCTGGAAAGAAAAATTCAAAAAATGATTTTTCTGTAAAAAATCAACTTGAAGTAAATTTTAAACTTCATAACACTTTTACACATAGAATATGCATACATGTATATAGATTCTCGTTAAAAATAATAAAATATTTTATAGAGCGTAATAGAGGACTGGGACGATTACAAAAATAAGGTTAAAAATGGAAAATACAATATTGAAAAAAAAATACTTGATTTCGATAAATTTGAAAAAAAATATACAGAACTAAATAACTGGTTGGAAGATATGGAGAATTTAAGAGATGCACACGTTTGTTATTGAGCGTAAAAATAAATATAAATTAAAAAGTTGTTGTTATTGTATATACTATAATTAAGGACTAAATATTTTTATTTGGATATTAAAATAACTGCTATAGTAAAACTAACCTTGTTTTTAAAGCTAAAAGTATGTTTTTATAAAATAATAAATTTATAGTATACTTTAACAAACGATGTTAATGCCAACAAAAAGAAACTACAAAATTTTGAGAAGTTTGCAGAAGAAATTGCAGTAAAAAAATTGGATATGGAAAAGTTGAATAAAAACGCTCAAAATCTTGTTGAAGTGTTTTCCCAATTTGATGGCAGTATCAGTGAAAAAGTTTTTTTTTACTATTTTAAATTAGTGATTTAGTGGATCCAAAAAATTAATATCCGGACGGATCCTTTAAATCTCTCAAACTTAAACTACCCTAAAATACGCCGTGTAAGACCTTTTTTCTCTTCATTACCAACTCCAGAAAATCTAGGATAAAGTTCAAAACCTCAACTATTTCTTTTACCTCTTTTGCAGAAATAACTAAAACAAATAAAGTGTTTTCAGTGATCTACCTGATTTTCAAATAGGATCCAAATCTTGTTTTGAAATTAGCATCCGGCCTGATCCGAGTCCGAATCTTATTTTAAAACTAGGATTCAACCGGTTTCGAATCCGAATCTTGTTTTGAAATTAAGATCCGGCTGGATCCGAATTTAAATACTAGGATCCGGTAGATCATTAAAAATGACTTTAAAGCTATAACAGATATAAAAAAGCAAAGTTTAACTAAAAAAACAATCACTAAAACTACTTAGATGTTCTGTAAGATTTTTCATTTATATTTTAAAAACCTTTTTTTTTTTTTATAAGCTAATAAAAAAAACTTTTTCATATTCTAGTATAATTACTTTTATTTTACTAATACTTTGTTAACATATTAAAATATTAATAAACGAATAAATAATGACAACAAATTTAAACATTACTCTTTTTTTTTATCACACTAACACATGTTTCTGTATGTTAACAAGTTAACGTAATAAAGAAAGAGTAGTGTTGAAATTTGTTATTATTATATATTCCAGTGAGCTTGTTTCGCTAGGAACTTTGTTAGCAAGCGCTTAAATTCATATTTTGAATAGTTAAACGAATTAGTATATATTATTTTTAGCTGGAGCAGGGTTTTGAGCGTTATATGAGTAAAAACCAAATTCATTACAAAAATCGTTTTCGGGTCGCCAAATTTTGGGTTACTATGTTCCAAAAATTGAAAAACAGTCTTTAAAAACAAAGTTGCAATGAAATCATCATAAGATAATCACAATTGTTTAAAATAAGTTAATTTAGGAGTACACTAAAAAATATGTCTTTATAAAAAGCTTAGTTGTTTCGCACATATAATTTTATATCAAAAACATACGTCACAAACTATTTTTTTTGGCGGTCGCAGTTTGCCGACTGCTGTTTTAGAATTTATCTTATTCTGTAAAAATTTATATCAAATAAGTATTTTTAAAAATATTATGTTTTATGTTTAACGATGTTAATCTTAGAGTCTGTATAAAGATAGCTAATTTGCGGTTTTTAAACTATAAGGCAATTATTCAATATAATTTCTTAAAAGTTTATTTATCATTAATTATAGTACTTATTTTTATGAGGTTTATGATTTTTAAACAATTTTTTTTTGTTTTGATAGCACTATAGAATTTACTGCTACATCTAAGAAATTATTGTAACGTTTATTGTTAAAACTATTATTAATTCTTTGAAAAATATATGCTGCGCAATTGGTAACTACTAAATAGCTCTAAACTAGTAGTTCTAAACAATGTAAACTAAATAATCAAAATAATTTACTACAGCAAGGTGTTGTAGTATCGATAGTAGTTTTGTTTTAAAATAGAATAACTATTACAACATTAATTTTTTTTCTGTCATAAAAAAATAGTGTAAGTTTTCACAATATTTTTTTTAATTGTCAGTATATAGCAAAATATTTTGTTCTTTTTGAAACAAATTGAAAGTTTAAAATTTAGCCATTAGAAAAGCTCTATAGGTACATTATGTTATTTAAATTATAACGTATCATAGTAAGTTTAATTTAAGTTATAAAAAATAAGCTAGTGTTTTTCACTAATAAATTACATTAAACCACATTTATACAACTATAACATACAGACGACACAAGTAGAACTAAAGTATCAGCTATTGTCATTAAAGTGCATCAACAAATATAAAGTTGTGAAAGAGAGCATAGAATACATTGAAGAATATGAAGAATTAAGTAGTAGCTTAAATGAATGGGTAACTAAGTCAGCCAATAGTTACATAAGTATCTTAGACAGTGAATTAAATCCAGAGGTGACTTAAAATTGTGTTTTAGTTGCTTGTTTGTAATTACTATTTAGTAATAGTTTTTTGCTTTTTAATCTACATTTTTAACTTAAGTTTTAGAAAATGTTTCAAATTAAACTACTGTAGAACTTACTAATTTAAATTTAGTTTACAACAACGCTGAATAGTTAATAAGCTTTTATTCAATTGCAACTAAATAAATGAACAAATAATACGCCACTAAATCAGCAAAGCTTTTATTTTAACTCATTAATTTTGCTTGAAGTATTTTTAAAACGTTTGTCAGCGAGCAAGTAAAATATGTAGTAACATTTTTTAAAAAAATAAATAAGTTGATAGTTTACTTTTTTACTGACGAAGGTTTTTGGCATTTTGACTTTGTTGATTTTTTGGCATACAATTGTTTGCATATTATGTAAATGGTAAAGGAGAAAAAAACGATTGGATTACCAGTAAGATTTGAGAAATTTATATTTTAAAAATACTGTGACATTATTAGTTACTTAATTCTAAAAATAAGATCTATATTGTTAATAAGGAATTACTACAACTTAATTTTGAATCAAATTTTATGACAAAATAGTAAAAAAGTATAAATTCACAACATATCCATATTATTATGATAATGGAGAAGGTTGCACACTAGAAACTAAAAAAAATTATTACACTGCTTAAAAATTAAAAAATAAATTTTGATACTTTAAACTTTAGACAAAAAAAAAATGTTATGTTTTTAGTATTTTACTATTAAAATGAAATCAAAACAAATATAACTGAATCACTATCAAACTCAAGGAAAAATACTCCTATGTAGAAGATATGTTGAAAGAATTCGAATTGAAAAAAACAGATCTTAGTATAATGACAGAAAAATCCAATAAGTTAATTATGCTACTTCCTGAAAGTTTTCATGAAAAAACAAATCTTTATGTAAACCAACTGCATGGTGACTTTCAAGTAAAGTTGTTTTAATTAGTCTACGCTAATTAGTCTAATGCACTACTTTATGTCTTAAGTTTTTCAAAGCTTAATTTTTTAATATGTTCATTTGTTCATAAGAATAACTAATGTTGTTTTATAAATAGGAGTTGTACAGAAAAGTTCAAGCTTCAATTCACGGATTAAGATTAAAGTTAAATCAAAGAAAAGATTATTTAATAAGCATAAAAAACTTCAGCAATTGGGTGAATGACGTCTTTGAAAAAGTAGAGTCACCACCTAAAATAAAACATGAACTTTTTGAAAAAAAAGCTCAATTAGCTAGGTATATTTTTTAACTGTTTTTAATTTGAATTACTTTTAATATATAGTTAAACTAAACAAACCTTGTAATTTATATACAAATATATAGATATGCAGATTAATACATATATGAAGTACACCTTTTGAACTAGGTTATGGTATTAAAAATGCCTGTTTGAGATATTTTATTTTGTACATAAAAGTATATAAACATATATGATTTAGTAAACAAAACAAACATTAGTTGTTTTTTGTATTATTAATCATCATATAATGGAAAAACACGAGATCTCAAAATTAGACTCAAATCTAACTTTTAATAAACGAAATGAACTTTTTAGTAATTGTAAACATTTTTCAAGCTTTTATTTTAAATAACTTTGAGCATTTATGAAAATTAGTGTATCTTATATTTTTAATGAACTATTTAGTGACGTAACAATCCTTTAAGTTTTTGCTTAACTTCATGTACACTTGGACTTATGTTTTAAGATACTAACACAATAAACAAACTTAAGATCTGTTTTGTTTAGCTGAGTAGTGAAACAATTGTATTTGAAAACTTAGTGTTTTATTAGTATGTATATATATATATACGAAAATTTTTATTTTCTAATGTTTTCTTTAGAAAATATTATACCGCTTGATGATGTAAAAAACTTAGTTTTCCTAATGACTTTTTTAGGTATTGTGGTCTTAAAGAAGAAATAAAAGATCGCATCAAGGAGTTGGAAGTTTTAACTGCTAGTTCTGAAATACTAAAACTTAGTAAAGGAGAGATGTGTAAAGATTTAGAAAAGTTACAAAATAAGTACTTAAAAGTTTCAAAAATTGTTGAAGAAAGAGTTAACCAAATTAGAAAAATGGTTAGTTACTAACTTGTTTCTTATTTTTTTATTTAAGTCAATGAAACAGTTAATTACTTGACATTTTTATTTTGAATATTTTTTCTTGTTACATTTTTTGTATACATTATATATATCTTTAAAAAGCTACAGATATAGAACTATAGCTTTAAAATAAGCTGTTATGCTAAAAACTTATAAATAAATTGAATGGTTAAGTATGAGAGATAACTGTAGTAAAGTCAGTTTGTGTTGCTCGTCTACGCCTATAACTCGTCACGTTTCACCATTTATGTAATTGTACACCCAATAAAACTTGTACTAAAATAAATACAAGAAACTCAAGATTTATTTTTAATTATTTAGGCGTAAGGTATATAATTGTCAGAACATTAATAACATTTTTGAGTTTTTGATTTTATCATATGAAATGCTAAATTTTCAGGTAATTAAAGTGAAACAAAAAAAATATTCAATAAAAATTTAACATACTTAATATTATTGCTTGATTTATGATATTTAACAAATATATATTTTTTATTTGAAAAAATGTTCAGCAAAACTATGTTTAAAAAAGATACAGTTATTTTAAAAACCATTAGCAACTTAAAACCACAATTTTTTTTATTTTAGTAAAATTATTTGTTACTTAAAGCTTAATGAAATGTACTCAATTTTTTTAAAAGGTTAAATGTAGCGTAAAATTATTTGGAACAAAGTTAAATTCAAGTTGATAAAAATGTAATTTAATCATAGAAGGTTTTTTTTAAATCTAGCTCTTGAAACTAAAACTAAAAACGAAAGTAAGTTAATATATTGTGAATAAAGCTATCTTTCTATTTGCAGCGACTTGGTTGTTTAAATTTGGTGTTTGTTTTTGATTTAGACTAAATTTAAGCTATAAAGCTCATCTTAAGCACAACTCTTAAGAACTTTGAACTTATTCTCAATACTTGAGTTTTGACACGCCATTCATGTAAGTTATTGAAAATAGAACTACAAACATTACAAACAGCAACTCTTCAAAACATTTGACGCGATCTAACTTTTATATAAAAGATACTCTGGTCTACAGAGAAGATATACTTGTTTAGCATATTTGCGTCAAAAATTTTTTAAATTGAAAACTTAGGACATGTGTATTCTATTTCTGTGTACAAAAGTTATTTGTATAATGTAGTTTTTTATTCCAAGAAAATAAAATAAATTTAATGAAAAAAATAAATAACTGAAAAACTTAATACACATGACCCAAGTTTGAATTTTAAAAGAATGCCAACAACAGAAGGGACGAACTGGTATTTTTTAATACTTTACACAAATTTAGTTTATTACTATTTATAATATAGAATATAAAGAAATTACACCAAACTAAAAGAGGCATATAAAATAAAGTTTTAGATATACCAGTAAAGGATAATTTAGATTTTGTAGAAGAGTTGTAACTGTTGAAAAACTAAAGCAAAAAGTATCTTAAATTTTTTTTTAAACAATAGCTGAACCAAAAATTATAAAACGACATAGAAAGTTTTATTATTAAGTTGTGTTTTAGTCTTTTTTTGTTACTGTTTATATTTATACTTACCTTTAATAACTGTAAACTACAAAAAAATGGTGACAATTTGTTTGCTTAGGTTCTGAGTTTTTAGTACTTTTTTTTAGTATCTACTATTATAGGAAGGTTGTTAAACGTATTTATATACCATTTGCAATTGTTTAAAAAAATTACTTTAAATTATGACATATAAATAAATTCAAAAATATACAAACTTTAGAGCTTTAGCAAGTAAAGTTTACTTGAATCTATTCAAAAGTCATAATTTAAAGTTATTTTATAAACTGTTTACAAACCAAAACATTTTTTGTAATTCATTTTAAATTAACCACTTGAAAATCGAACTAGTATAGTTTTGAACAGCTTTTTAAAATAATATTTAAAAAAAAAAAGTAATTAGTTAATATTAAGTTGCAAATGGTACATAAATAAATTTTTTATTATGAATTGAAATATAGGAATATGTATGAAAAATTTAACTTAAGAACATATACAGGTAAAAATACACCAAGAGTATTATGACGTCGTGCAGTCTGCTGAAAAATGGCTGCTCAAAAAAAGCGCAGAAATTATGCAGTATGCTGCTTCACCTAACAAAGTTAGTTACATTAAATAAAAGACTTTGTTAATAATAAAATAAAACACAACATTTTGTAGTACATTTCCCAAAGTGTTTGTTGTTCATAAAATAAATAAAAAAACTTTTTTAGGACAATAGTGATCATTTATTGAAGCAACTGCGTGAATTAACCACTATTCGTGATGAAATAGTAATTTTTAAGCATTCTAAAATGACTTCTTTAACTAATCTCGGAGAAAAGTTAGTAAAAAAATACAATACTTCGTGTCAAAATCCCTTGAGTGAAATAGTTAGACGACAAAAGGAATGTCTAGAGGTTTATTTAATTACTTTAATACATTTTATAAAAAACAAGTAATTATATAATTATCTATAATAAGAATATTCTAATTAAGTAGTAATTAAAAACTACTAAAGTCTTAGGAAAAATTTGTATTTAAATTTATAGTTTTCACCAACCTTTTAAAGCTCGAATATACGTTAGAGTCAATATATTTCTGCTTTACGGGCCAGTTGTAGCCTGCATGTCGACCTTTGCATTAAAGCAAGTAAAAGTTATTTAAAAGTCTAAAATTAGTACAGAAATTAAAAACTTTTCGTTTTGTTGGATTACATTTAAAGTTTTTAGTTTGACTAAAAAGTTCAGAAGAGTTATCAAAAATGATTATTTTATTCTCTTTTTTTTGATTTTGTAATGTAACTGATGTACATTAAAAATCTAAAAGGTTTTAAGATAAATCAAATATCATGATTTATATGTTTAGTAAAAGTTTTGTATTTGAAAACAGTTGAATTAAAAAACCTATAAAAGATACTTTGTTAAATTTTTTTAGCGTAATTTAGTTAAAATCAGGGGTGTAGCGTGGGGAGGGACACTGGCGCATGCGTGCCACCCAAAACAAGAAAAGAAGTAAAAAAAAAAGAATGTAATATCTTTGTCATTTATTGTTAATTTTTTCTGCTTAATTTGCCTTTTTTCAACTATGTTTATCTAGTACTCGAAAAGTTAAACGAAATTTTGAATACCAATTAGTGACAAGTTAGGGAAATTGCCCAATATACTAATTCGGTGCGCAAGTGAAAGTGCGCACCGATGTTGATGAAAAACTCAACAAGGAAAAATTTATAACTTCATGAACTTCATAAGAATTTAGACTCAAAAATCACGCAATTAATGTAGTGCACCGCAGTAGTATAACCTTATGACAGATTTTTCTACAAAAATTTTACAAAAATACGTCCAGCTTAAAGGAAAATTAAACAATTTTACAAGTTTTTTTTAATGCTACAATAAATGTTAAGACTACTGCTAGTTTTCTGATCTTTATTTTTGTAAACATACAAGAAAAAACATGTCGGCCTATGAGAAATAAACTTTGTTTGTGATTGTTATTTTAAACAAATACAATCAAATGAATTAAATTTAAAAAGTATACTTTTAACTTAAAAACTTTACAGTAACAAACAGTTACTTCGAACTTATTTTACTTAATGAATTTATTTCAATTATACTACTTATAAAAAGATCTTTTTGTAGCTAATTGCAAAAGTTTTAATTTAGGGGATTTTTTGAGAAAAAAGTTTGCGCACCCCCTGACCAAAATACCACGCTACGCCACTGGTTAAGATATCTGCCTATTTCAAAACTATAAAAATACAAAACTTTCTAATTAAAATACGTAATCAACAACAAATGATGAACTTCACACGACCAACAACAACAGCATCTGAGACAAGCTACGACCGGTTTAGTCCTTATTAGGGTTCATCAGGCAGGCATAGTCTTACCAAGCGCGCTTAAGTACAAAGTACTGAAGCGACCGTTTGTGAGTAAAGTTGAAAAAATTGACACAGCCTAATCATTTTCAGCCCAAATTTTTAGACATTGTCAGCTTATTGTTCGCGCCATCAACAATAGATAATTATTTATTGTTGATGGCGCGAACATCTCAACTTTGTTGATGACGGCCTAAATAGATATTGATTAATTGAAATTTGAAAAGCTAACATTTTCTCTAAAATTAGTATACTTAAAACTATCTATAGTATATTGCTTATATTATTCATCAAGATAGTCTAAAGCAAAAAGTAATTTAGCTACAAAATATTTTTACGCATTAACATTGTTATAAACAAGTACGTATATGCAACGAAAATATTTCCAAGTTTAAATTACAAGCTGAACTTAACTTGGTTTTACTTTTTACTACAAAAATTAAATGAATTTTTATCTACAAGGTCGTTGATTTGCTATATTTAAAAAAATTTTAAGTGATTTTAAAATAGTAAACTTAATTTTAAAACTAGCTTTATTAAGTTACTTCTCGGAAGTACAACACGGTTTGATTAGTAAAGCATGTAAATAATTAGTTATTTACTTAAAGTATTTTGTTCTGGACAAGACGTTAAAAGATGTACGTGGTATGCGACTCGATAATCGGAAATTTTTTTCGTGCACGAGGTCGTAGGACCAAATATTTTAAGCGCATTTTTTATCATTCAATAAATAATATATATTTATTTATAGTTTATATCTAGTTTAGCTCCTAAAAATACAGTTAGGTATTATTTAAAATAAAAACAACAGAAAACATTTACCACGGTTTTTGGTTCGGCTCAGCAGCTAGTCAATCAAGTCAAAATTTCAGTAAAAAAACGAATCGACGTAAATAGTATGTTGGAGCAAGTTGAAACTTGGATTCGAGAAACAAAAATGAGCTTATCTATGATTACATCAAGAGTTATTACGTCAGCTGATGATTGTTCTTTAAGAATACAAAGATTAAAAATTATAGAATCTCAATTAAACGGTATAATTAGATTACACGACAAAAATATATTTAAAAACTAATTTTTTTATTGTTTTCTCTTTTTTCTCTTTTCTAAATAAAGACATATAATTAAGTAAGTTGAAGTAGTGTATTTTTAAATGTAAGATCTTAGAGTTAACAAAGTTTATTAACATAGAACATGAAAAAAGTATGAGTGAGAATTTTTCTTCGTTAAAAAATTTGAGTACTACTGAAAATGTTTTAAACAAGTTATCCTCAATCAAGCAAGAAGTTTCTGATTTTATTGAAACTGATAAAATCCTTGAAAGTAGTTTGAAAACTGTAGGTGTACTTCAGAAGGAATTAAAAGTTAGTCGTTGTTTTTAAGTAAAATATCAATGAAATAAGTCAGATATTTTTTGATATCGACTTTATTGTAAATTTTTACATTATAAATCTAGTATAAAGTTTACATTTTTATGTTGATCAAATAAGTTTTATACAAAGTTAATACATTTTTCCATTTAAATTTTAGTAAAGTAGTTTTTAGTAAACGTAACTTCAATAGTGTACATTAGTAACTAGCTTGTTTAAAAGTATTACGAAACTGCAAAAAAAAAGCATTTTAAACTTTCATTTAAAATAAAGTCTAAAAATCTTGAATTTAGAAACAGTGTTTACTCTTATGAAATAAATAGAACCCTAGCTCACTTTAAACTTTGTAAAAATACATATCTATTATTGTTTTATTATTTGCAGTTCACAACTTTAGGTGTACAAAGCTAAGAATCATATCACTTTAGTTTAGTATTTTTTAAAATGAGAGTTCAAATTTCTAGGAAAATGTGTCGAATTTTGCAAAAAAAAAATTTAAAGCTATTTAAAATTTACAAACTTCTTGTTTTTTAATGTTAAGTTAATTATTAAAAAATCTACAAATAATAAGAATTTATTTTTATGTGTTTATCTCAACAAATTATAGTTTCACAAAACGAGTCTATACTAGTTTCGTGTTCACTCAACCGGCTTGTACCAATTTTACGTGGTGGCCTGACCAGGAGTGTTTATGTATTATAAATAAAATGTAGAATCAAGATATTTTAATAGACTCCACTTTAGATTGAAACGATATTTTAACTAAAGCGAACTTCTAAAACATGATTAATAAATTTTTATTCAGTATTTTTTAATAATTGCTTAAAGTCTAATTACATATCAACTCTATTCTAAAATAAGGACAATGCTTTTCATTTAAATACCTTATGTTCTAAACTTCTATACAGAACCTATTGAGCTCAAGAACTGTGATTCCCTATATCTCACAAATTTCTTTGTACTTTATTTAGCTGTAAAACAATCTCGGTAAAATTTCAAGAATTATAAGCAATTTAATTTAAGTAAAATCCTTCTTTGGCCCTAATAATTACTTAGTTTTATAAATTTTGTCCAAATAACAGTTGTCATGTACAGATAACTTTTTTTATTAAAATTATACATTTAGGGGTTTAACAACAAATATTAAAACTCAATTTTTTTTTTCAATTTTTTTTTAAACATCAATCTTCTTTAGCTATCCCGATTTACTTATAAGGTTACTTATACACGAAGCTGGTTATTATCTGACTCCGCGCGCGTTATAATACTATTTCGGTGATGTTATTTAAATGTTTAGATATGACTTAGCTAAGTTATTTAGCTAAGTCGACTTAATGAATTGCGAACTAAACTTAGACTATCTTTTAAGCTTAGTTTAATTAAATAGTTAGATTGTTAGAATGCTTAACTAATTGTATATAAAGAAATCGAGTCTAGAAACACAAAACTGTATTAAAATGAATAGAAAATGCGATTACATATAATAACAAAATATACAAATAAACTACTTCAATTCACAAGTTCATAAAAAACAGTCGCCTTCGTGCAAGAAGTACGAGGTGAACACAACCTTTTTAGAACGATATGTTATTATTACAAGCTAAAAACTATAACTGGCCAAAAACTCGCGCTTTCCTCAACTTAAGCATTTTTAACTTTGAGAGAAAAGGAAGAAAAGAACAGTGCTAGCTGTTACACCTCCATATTGAGATGTTTTCTGTTTCATGACTTATCATAATTTTAATAGCTTTTAAGCTTAAATTACTTAGCTTAACTTTGCTAACTTTAACATACGTGCTTAAGCGACACCTCTCTCTGTATTTTTTACTTCCTTATTCTCATGTAACCAAAGCTCTAAATTTTGTTTAAATTATTTTAAACTATCAAGAATATTAAAAAAAAAACTTTAATTAAAACTTTTTATTCTATATCAAAAGCGTTACAATGCCTCTGATTAGTCAGTATAGGAACAAAACCAGGTCTCACAGTGTTGCTTATTGTTGATGATTTTGTGGTGCTTTTTATTTAGACCATGGGCGTATCTTGTTTTTTATAAATAAGGTGACGCAATTTTTTCTGATTGAATAATAGAGTATTTTTTTACTGGATTTTAATTAAAGTTTTTAAATAAATTAGATTAAAAACTAATAACTAACTAGAAGACACTGTTAGTATACATTAAATATTGCTAAAACTTAAATATAAAACAAAACAAATTATAAATTTAAAACAAGTATGTACTATAAAGATTTAATTGTCTAAAACTTGTTAAACATGTTGATATTGTTAGTAGCTATTAACTATTAGTAAAAACTTTTTGCCGAAAGAAATTATAAGTAGGATATAAGAACCAAGATATTAAAAAAATTAAGTGTTTTTATTGAATTTGTATATATTAACTGATGGTTAAGATTTTAAAACAAAAGCTAATTATAAGTTTGAAACCATAAATAAAAAACATTGGTAAATTTAATGAAGTTGATAATAATTTTTGGATTAAGCTTATCTAGTTTTATTTAGTTTTAAATAGTTAAATTGAGTTATTAAATTTCAAAAATTTAATATAAAATATTTACTAGTTTTAGCATTAGTAAAGCAAAAAGTTTATTTAAAGGTATAAAATATAGAATATTCTAAATCAAATACTAATTTAAAGAAAATGTTGAAACGTTGCTATACTGAAGTCATTGTTGAGTAGATAAACTGATCTGATCAGTTTTTAATAAACAATAAAAACAAAAATCTTGTGGTGTGCGACTCGATAACCGAAAGGCTTTTCGTGCACCAGGTCTTAGGACGAAATTTTCTGAGCGCTTTTTTTTCTTGTTCAATAAATAATATATATATCATAGTGAAAGACGCCCGATAATATGCTTTAATACAACCAAACTAAAAAAATTAAATAGTAAATTGATAAAAGTTTGCTTTACAACAGTTTATTTACTAAAAGCGACGTGTCTAGACTTTTTTAAAAGAGGTAGCGCGTTTTTTTTCTATTCATCAATAAAAGAGGCACGCTATCAACCGAAATTGACTATGCGTATATGCATAGAAAAAAAAAAGTCATGGAGAATACACAGCAGTAAAACTAATTACAAACACAAAGATGTAACACATTACAAAAAAAAAGATTAACAAAAATAAACAAAGTAGGATTGATTTTTATTCTCATTTCTTCGTCTGATTCGGTTTCTAAAAGTATTGTTTCATCCTTTTCTTTCAGTCTTTTGTGTATAGTAGATCGTCATTTGTCGCGATCATTAGTAAGTTACTTACTTCCATCAGCTCTGATACTCAAGGTTTTTAAGTCGCGTTTACATACGTCCTTAAAACGTAGTCTTAAAAGTTTGCATTTGAAAACGACTAGCCCGCTATATAACAGAGACTTTTGGATTAGCTCCTCACCCATTCTTAGAACATGACCAAGCCAACGTATCCAGCGTTGGCTGAGGGTAAAGTACATGGTGGTGAGATCAGTACTTCTCAAAGCTTCTTCGTTGGTGATGTTTTTTTGCCTAGCAATACTAAGGATATGACGGAGGCATCGTAGGTGGAAGGTGTTTATGAAACATGGACGTTTTCTGCTTCCCACTAGAAAACGTCCATGTTTCGCTACCATATAGAAAAGCCTTGTGGATTTCGCATACACCAACACAACAAACGTTAGCCTTGTGCAAATGTCTAATTTTTGACCATCCTAAACTCTTACAATTAAACGAGCGAAAGTAACTGAGGCTTTACCGTGCGACTATTGATTTCTGTGTCAAATGATGCTTAAAAGCCAAGGTATACGAAACGTTTTACATTTTCAATAACATTGTCATTGATGTTGATCGATGGTAGAATATCTGTACCTGGGCTTAGGACTTTAGTCTGTTTTTAGACAAATTTTAAAACCAAAATCTGAGCATGCTTATGAAAATTGACTAACTAGTGTCTGCAGGTCTTGGGAAGAATGAGCTACGAATGCAGCATCATCAGTAAAAAGAAGATTACGTAGTATGATAATTTTTAGATTTCGCTTCGCTCTCAGACTTGAAGAGTTGAAAAGGCGACATAGAGTTGAAATAAAAATTGCTTTGTCAAACTAATATTTAAACATATAGAGTCGCCTTTCCTTTTAATCTTATTAATAAAATATGTTCAAACAGTAGACTAAAAAAGAAAACTTTTTATCTTTATAAACTGGTATAAACTTTACGATACTTAGCTCACTCTGTAAAACATTAGTAATTTAATAAGTAATCATAATTTAAAACTGAATAATTGTTTACAGGTTGAATTTTTCCCACTTGTAGTTTAAATAAATTATTTTAGTATCCTTTAGTTTTTATTTTAATTTAAATTTAATTTCTTTACACTTAAATATGTTCTATCAAAATAATAGATTACAAATGTTTTAATCTAACTTATAAGTTTAGAACGCCATTGTTTACAAAATGATGGTTTTAGCATAAACTGTAGTAAAGACTTTAATAAATAAATAAAGTGCCTTTAATATATAAAGAAAGATAAAAAAATATTTAAATATTATTTTATAAAATTGTTGTAATTGTTACTCTATAAGTTTAAATTAATGGATTAATTGAAATTAAATGGTCAGTTTATAGTGAACGACATAAATCAAAGTTCGAAAAGCTAAAAGAGAGAAATCAAATAATACTATGAGACTATTACAGTAAAAGTGTGCGGAATTCCACTTTAATATGTCCCAATTTTTATCTAGCTTATTTTACAACAGACTAAAGTATACTTTAAACTTATTACCATTTATCTATAGTATCATAAATCAGTTTTCTACAAGTAACTAACTGTAGTTAAACTTTAATAATCACAATAAACAATTTCAAAACTAATTTGCAGTTTCTAGTTAAAAAAACAGTTTATAACCATCATCTATTTACAAATGCTAACATTTTCAAAAAAAAAAAGAAAATAGTTTAGTAACAGTTTCACGAATAGGCTCTTTAAAGATTTTATTGTGACTTAATGATGAAGTTTTAATTAAGAATCTGTTAGAGCTGACTATAATTTGAGCACAAGAAAATATTTAAACCGTAATAATTTTTAATGTTTGTGACCTCAACATTCAGTAAAAATTACTCAAAAAGTACGAGCCAATCCTGCTAACATATGTAAAACTTCTTTATAAATAATATTATTTTTGTGTTTCATCTTTGATTTCTTTTTTCTTTTTTCTCGGGTTGCACAGGCTCCTTGAAATTAATCAAAACAATATCCTGCAAGCAACTAAGTGTAGTTAAAATTAAATAATTAAAATTCAACACTTTTGAAGTATAATTTTACTTTCTAGTTCTAAAACTCGTAAGTCATCATTTATTTATTTACTTGTCATTTTCATTTGAAAACCTTGTGCATCTGACTAAAAAGTTTACTGTACATTTAAATGATGTATTACATTTAATACTGTATGGCAGGGGCATGTTTTGACTGGTTTCCTGTTTCCTGTGAACCCCATGAAAAAAAAAGAAAAAAAAAGATTCTTAGAATATCACTAAAGACGTTGTTTATTGACTTTGTTTTGGTTATTTGATAAACTTTGAATAATGAATGTTGAATTTATAAAACTAAAAGATTAAAAAGTTTCCTTAACAAAAAATGCTCGTTTTTGCCCAGCTGAAATAGATTTTAAATAAAATTTTTAATGTGACGTCATAATAAGTAAAAGTTTAAAAGTAGCATTTTTTTTTAGGAAACTTCTTACTAATATGCTCTTAGTTACCATTATAAATTGTTACTTAGTGTAAACAACTTTTATTTAAGTTTTGTTTTGAAATAGTAAGTAAAATTTTACTTAAAAAATGTCAAATATAATCACTAAAGTTTTATTTTACTTACTTAATTGTATAAAATAATGTTGTGTGAAGCTTTTGTGTTATGTTGCTATATAATAATGTTGTGTTTGTACTTAAAAAATTATATTTTTGTTTATGTGTAAACCAACTAGGTTTAAACCTTGAAAAGTTCAATTTAAAGAGTTTTTAAAATAATCTCTAGAAAATTACACCACCTAACAATTTACTATTGTATTATTTGATAGTATTTTAATATTTTTATTTAAGTTTTTTTATTTTTGTATATCTGTCTGCCACAAAGTTGAGTCTTGACTTTTTGAAATTTTCAACTCAAAAATTTCAAAACCATCACTATAATTTCTGCACCATAAGGCAAACATTTAAACAAAATTCAAACATATTTTAATTGAATAAGTATAAAAATTATTAAAAATTCAATTTTAAATGATTAAATTGCTTGAAAAAATATTTCTTTTATAAGTAGATATATAAATGTAAAAAGTTTAAAACTTAAAAGAAAAATTTGTAAGAACTCTATTAATACTAACATTCAAATCAAAATTGAGTTCCTTATAAAAATTTGTTCTAGTTTTAAGTATTTTATAATATTGTTTCCTGATACAAAGGTTAATTTTTATAGAGTAAGTTAGTTATGTCTGTAATATTTTTGTTTTAAATAACATATTTGAATTTTAATACACATTCTGTAAGTTCATAACTTTTTTCTGCTTCTTTTAGTTTAACTTATCTAAATTTAATAAAGTATAATAAATAAATAAATATATGATTTTTCTATTACTACTTATATGTTTTTTTTTTCTAAACAGAAAAAATCATTTTAAAAACAGAGTTTTTTGCCTAAATATTGCGTAGTACGCACAATGCTTACTTAACTGGCAGTCATACCTAAGAAATACGTACTTAAGCGGCAAATTAAAAACAAAAAAAATTGTGAACCCTCTTTGAAAAAATTCTAGAGACGCCCCTGCTGTATGGTTCTAATTGCAACGATAGCATTTTCAAATATGAAACCCAAGTAAGGAGTCGGCAAACTGTAATCCCGCCAGCATGCAAGTTTAGCCCGCAAAAAAGTTTTAAAACTTACTTTAGTAAAAAAGGGTTTGAAGAAAGTCCCAAGAAAACTTAAAAAAAAAATTTTAAACTCACACTTGATCTTCCGGGGTCTGTAATTCAAAAAAACTTAGACTAGATATAGCAAGCTTTTAAATGAAAAGTATAATACAAAAAAGTCTTAAATATAATTTTCGGGAAATTCGAGACTAACACTAAACATTTCTTTTTAATGAATAAAAACTACAACCGCAGCCGGCAAAATTTATATACATGAAATTTTGCCCGCGACCAACAAATGTTTGCCAACCTCTGCTCTGGGTGGGTGTCAGAATAGCACAGCGACACTTTAGCACGCGTCGTCAAAAAAAAATGTTTATACTCTAAATTTGTAAATCTTTTAAGCTTGAATTATTATTTTTGATTTGTATATTAGTTTTTTAAGAAAACTTATTTTTATATTTTCTAGGACTTTGTTATGTAATAGTATTAAATATTTTTACGATATTTATTATAAAACCTAAAAAAGTTTTATGTTTGTTATTTAATAATCATATACATTTTAAACTAAAATAAATAATACGATAAGATAGTACAGATAATAACTAATTAATATGGTAACATTTTTTGAAAAATTAAAAAAAGGCTGAGATTTTCAAAACTTAGTAAAAAAAGTCAAGAATACAAATAGCAAACTTATTTAAAAAAAAAAAAAAGTCTATTTATTGACACGTTTTTTGTATACTACAGAATTCTAAATATTTCTAGTTAAAAAAGTATAATCAAAAAATATAAATGAAGGTTTAAAAAGGTTTGGTTTGAGCAAAATAACGCTCAGTCAAAAAAAAAAAAGTTTTTTAAAGATGACTAAAACAAACATAGAAGAGAAAGAAGTAATGCAAAAATGACGCTCAGTGATAAACTGACACCGTGCAAAAGTGACGCACCGTGCTAAAATGACGACGTGCAAAAGTGACCCTCCATGCTAAAGTGACCCACCGTGCACAATTGACGCACTGTGCTAAAGTGACGCCGTGCAAATAGTCAATATAGTAGGCATTGTTACCTCTCGTTAAGTTACGTTCTCTTGTTTAGTTACGCATATTTGCTGTTGACACAATATTCGTAAATTCGCGAGAGGTTACTGTAGCTAATTCTTCAATTTTTTGATAAGTAAACATATTAGATAGTAAACTACCAAACTAACTGTTTAGCTAGGCTAATAAAAACGGTTTATTGACTGATGAGTCCTAATAAAGACAAAACCAGGATACTGCTTGAAATGTTGTTGAAGGTCGTGCGATGCAGTCTAGTGGTTATTGTATGATGGCGAAAACATTTAAGCTTTGCAGAAAGTAGCTAAAATATTGCTACTACTTATAAACCTAACAATTAATACTTAAAATATGTTGAAACTAAACAATTTAAAAAAGCTGAAATGTCATTAAGTTGAAACAAACCATTAAAGTAAATATTTTGTTTATAAAATAGAGTTGAACTTGTTTAACTTTTGAGTGTTTCATCCGACCAATTAAAATGAATAAAAATTTCACAAAACAAAAAACACCGATAAAATGTATAACTGACAAATTGTCGTAATTTTTACTTTCGGAATTTGAAATTTACTAGTTGACTTCTTGAACTTTAATCGCTTGAATTAGAGTTGTCGTTTTTGAATAGTCGCAGTTTCAATTAATGATTTGAAATATCTTGCACTGAATAATACAAAAATTTTTACTAGAGTGTTTTCTACGTTATATCGATAAAGACATTCTAGTAAGCACACACTTTGACCATGGTTTTAATATTTAGTCTAACATTGTCATTCTCTAACGAATTTTTTTTTAATTTAACTGTGTTTCTTGCTTTATAAAAACGCTAATTATTTTTTCATCTCGTAAATAATTAAGCTTTTAGTCGGTTATTTAAAAAAAATACCTGTTTTTATATATAGTTTTTTTAGTTTATGATTTTTTACAACTTAACAAGACTTAATTGATACACATTTTTTGTTTATCCGTTTTGGTTTATATATTACGTAAATATTACTGTTATGAGTAAGTTCTATGAATTTTAAACGGCTTATTGTTTTGAATAGTAGCACAACCTAATATGAAACTAAATACCAACAACTGATTAACATAAACTTTGACTCAATAGTTTGTCCGAAACTTCTGTTTTTATTTCTGTAGACAACTTTGATAAATGAATTTAGTTATAACAGCATTTTTACAGTTTTTTACTTACTAAACAACTAAATTAAAATAACTTAAGTTGATTTATTTGTAAGTATATCTAAATTTTATTTAACTGTTCAAAATATAGGTTTAACCGTTTGCTAACAAAAGATCCTAGTGAAGTAACTTCACTGGAATATAAATAAAAACAAATTGTACAGTAATCTTCCTTTATTGTACCAACATATATTTCTGTTGAGTGAATCAACACACTTCAACTGGGTTCTGTAAAAAATAAAAAATAAAAAATAAAAATTTAATTTTATCTATAAATACTCAAGTTATGAAATGAGTTGAAAATAAAAATAATAAAATTGAAAAGGTATGTAAACTTAACTTGTCTCAAAAATTTATACTTACTTAAAACTTACTAATAAACAAGATTTAACTTCAAGGGTTGGCTTTTTGATGCTGAAATTCGAGTATCAAAGCTTGAAAACTTGTCAGAAAAAAGTTCGTATAGTTTTGAAAATGACAACCTTGAAAAAATTAAAACGCTTGGTGAGGAGTTGGAAGAAAAAAGATATAGTGTAAAACTATTAGAAACGGAATTGAATAATCTTGTGCCAGACGGTTTGTGAGCAAAATATATTAAAATGTATACCTTTATTAAAAAAAAATATTTTGTCAGTCGTCATCAGTGGTGATGCGTGTTTTTTTATGGTGGCTGAGGAAAATTTACAAGTATAAAAAATAACAAACTTTTTTTAGGATATAATTTAGTAAGATAGAAGTACTACAGTTACTACAAATCTTTTGTAAACATATTTTATATCAAAAAATTAGTAAGTTTAACAGTTATGTAATATTATATTTCCTTAAAATGGAGCATCTGTCCAGTACTCCATCCCACGCGTTCGCCGCTGGTCATTATATAAAACAAATAGTAATCAATTTTATCATTAGGTAACTTGAGCGATGATTTTGTGGACATAATTACGTCTTTCAACCAAATAACTTTACGAACGAGAAATGTCGAGCTCAACCAAAAGGAAAATTTAAGTAAAACCAAAAAGTTTAATGTGTTCGTTTAAGTTATATTCAATTCAACCACTAAAAAGTATAAAACGAGATTATACTAGTAAAATGCATATCACACGATATATTTTAAAACAAGATAATAAAGGGTTAAAACCGTTTTTGGATTATTAGCTATAATAATAAAATACTGTACTGTATAACCAAAAAAACTAAGTGGTTCTAGTTTGTACTAAACTTAAAAAACATTTTTTTAAAAGAAATAATAGTTTTATAATATTTTTTCTATTAAAATAACAAAATAAGTTGTTGACTTAAATTTCACGTATAATGCAGGTTTCTATCAGAAGTTGATACCTTAACTTCTCATTATTTAACTGAAGCAGAGAACCTCTTAAGCAACTTGGCAGATCCAACGGAAAAGAGACTAAAAACTGCACAGGTTATAACCACACAGGGATTATTGAATTACTTCAATGATTAATACTACTGATCATAATTAAATACTAACTATTTATCTTTAAGTTAAAAATACTAGGAGCTACTTAGACCACTTTAAATAAACTAGGCATAACAAATGAGTGATTATACAGTCACCTCTCGCGAATCTACGCACTTTTCTTTAGTTACCCATTTTAGAACTTTAAAAAAAATAAGTTTGAAAAATATTAAATACTGAATAAACTAATTTTATTTAATTATCGAATTAACCATATATTTAATTTTTTATAAAAAAGTTTAAATGCGAACTCACCTCTTTTATCTTAAGACTTTGTAAAACTATGTTCCTTGGCTGATTAAAAAAGATTTAATTGTGCCTTAGTGTTTTAATTGTTAACAACAGTTTTAATTAAGTTTCTGAAAGAAACATGATTGTCTGACTAACAGTAATAAATATTTTGTAACAAACGATTCTCTAAATACAAACCTGTGTTACAGAGCTCTTGCACTATGTATGAATAATCATCTAAAAAAGTATATCAAAAAAATTTCAAGTAAAATGTAGCAATTATTTTAAATATATAGTTTTTTTAATGTTTTAACAATGTTAGAATTATAACTAACCACTTGAATTTAAAATACATAATAATACTATTATAAGATATAAATACTGTTTTACAAAAACTTCACAAAAAACAATGAAATCAATACTAAATTCAACTTATGAAACTACATTATTATGCTAGAACTGCTTAATGGAAGGTCTGGCTCAAATCTGAGCTCCCTTTTTGATGAAAATATATATAGCTGTACATTGCACAAGAAATATTGCATCAAACGTTTTTTATTGGCTCTACTCTTGCTCTGTATTTTCTCCTTCTCTTTATTTTATTACATTTAAACTCTATTTAAAGTGCATAAATGTTTGCACGCGTGTCATTCTGATTAGCTCATTTTGTGACACTCGACATTAAAAAATTCATATTACAGCATTTAACATTCAACAATCAAACAATGAAATAGCATATGAAAAATGCAATTTCGTTGAAAGGTAGCATAATCACTTGTAACATTAGAACTAAATGTTATTAATTCACAAATAAATTTACAAAAGACTTTAAAAATGGTTGTAGTTATTTTAGGTAGTTTAATCTAATTCTATAATTAAGAACATTTTTAGACTTTGAAATGCAAAATGAATGCCGACAAACATAAAATTGAAAAGCTATGTGAACATGTAGAAGAAATGACTCCATGTATGATTGCAAAAGAGTCTCAAACTATCGAAAATCACGTTAGGTTAATTTCAATTAATAATTTTTTCATATAAAATTAAAAGGAAAAAAAAAAGTAATGAGGTGCAGATAAAAATTAAATTTAATGTAAAAACAAAAAACTACCGTGTTAAAACAAATTTTAGGTAAAAATTAGACAACAAAATGCTAAATAGTTTTACATTTTAATATACAATAGAAATATGAGCCAGAAGTGGGTTGAAGCAGAACAAAAAGTTAAGGCGATGTTAAAATTCTTAAAAGAAACTGTTATGGAAGTTGAAGATTTTAAGAAGCAGTTAAATAATTTCATATTATACCTTGAAGACTTTGACAAAACTGTTGAAAAAAAAAATCACATGACGCAAAGCGTTGAAGATTTAAACAATATAAAAAATAAGTACCAGGTAAAACAAGTCTAAACATAAACAACTTAAACATGTTCTGAAAAAGAAATACATATCACTAAAAATAACTTAATGGTACTCATTGAAGCAGTTTTATTTTATTTGTTCAGTTGTTTTAAACTAATCAAATAAAAACAATAACTAGGTTTGATTTTGCTTTTTATTTACTTTGTTTTTTTAGACACTATGTAAAAAGCTGCAGGAACAAAAAGAATATTTTTCTGTCGTAACTTCACTAAATCAAAGCCTCACTTTTCAAATTAGTTCAATAGAGCGTGAAAATATTAAGAATGAGGTCGAGAAAATACGAGTTTTATTCCAAAATTGTTTTAAAAAGTGCAATGAAAAGTCAAAAAAAATAGGTCTTACGATTGCAAAACGAAAAAATTTATTGGATATGTCACAACAAGTAATGTTTTAAAACTAAATAACACTATTCAAAAGTAAGAATTACTTAATATACTAAAACTTGTTGTAAAAAAAAATACTTTTTATAATACAGACTATGTGTTGGTTAGACTGCGTAAATACAAACTTAAGCAAAACAATAAAAAAGCCATACCATCCTTACGATGTTGCAAAACTTTTGCAAGATCACAAAGTGAGTAAATATAAATTAAGAAAAAAGTAACATTTTATAGTTAGTTGACATTTTTTATTAATTAACATTGGCAATGTAACAAGGATAATTGAACAAAATAGACTTCGCATTAAAGAAATGTTAATAGTTAATTGTTTAAGTCATTTATATTTTAGCACTTAGTTTCAGTTTGCACATATGTGAAAACAACTTGTAACTTTTTTTTTTAATCATAGTTAGTTTTAATTATTTTGTTTTAGTCTTTATATGCTTAAAAATAATTACACAATTGAAACAATAACACAACTTTAAAAATCGTCTTGTTATTAAGGTCTTTTCATTTTTAAGTAAATAAAATATTATTTTTAGATCTTAACTATGAACATGTACTTTTAAACTAATAACAAGTTGTACAACATAAATTTTTAAATGAACTTTAGTAATCGTTGAAAATTAAGAACATTTACATGTGTTTTTGTCCTGGACAACACTTTAAAAGATATCTAAGTGGTGTGCAATTTGATAACCGAAAGGTTTTTTCGTGCACCAGTTCCTAGGACCAAATATTTTGAGTGTTTCTTTTTGTCCTAAATAAACAAAAATAATTATCGTATAAATAGTTTTAATTCCAACTCACTTGTATTTTAAATGCCTACTTAAAAAGTCTTTAGAAAAAAACAAAGATTAATTAAACTCGAATAAATTAAGGCATTAGAATACGGAAACGCTGTAGTTTATTTTTAGGCACTTCATAAGGAAATGTTACGCCATAAAGTTACAGTTCAAAAAGTTACTAAATCAGAAATTGAAGTTTATCAATCAAAAAAAGAAATTCAAAAAAGTATGTTTCTATATATTTTTAAATTAATAAGTACTTTCTTCAAGCTTTAATAAACCACCATTGTATAAATTTAACCTAAACAATTAAAAGTACATTTGTTTTCAGATTGAATAAACTTCTTTAAACTTCTATAGTACATAGATTTTATAAAAAGGGTAATAAAGTTAATTTTTTTTTTCAATAAAAAAAAAAAGTTTTTTTTAAGTATACAAAGTTTTTTAGTAAATATGTGAAGTCTTTTATAAAAACATTTACTGATAAACTTATAAACCTTTTAAAAAAAATTTACTACTAATGTTAAACACCTAAATTTACTAAACAAAAACATTTTTGCACATTTAAGAGTTGTAAAGTTTTATTGTAACGTTCTAACTTAATAGGTATCTTAAGCAAGTATAATGATGTTGATAATCTGTGGAACAAAAGACTTACAGAATATCAAGACTTACTGGCATCTCGTGAAATGTTTCAAGGAGATGTTGAAAGGGTTGTTTTGTGGTTAAAGCAGGCAGAAATTGTTACTTTTCCGCAAATAAACCCAGTTTCTGACAATAAACAGCTTAAAGAAAATTTACTTAAATACAACGTGATTTGAATTTATTTTTAGTTTATTAGTTTTATTATTTTACTTAGCTTTGTCAAATTATTTTTAGTTCTGAGAATACACATTTGAAATTCTAAATTTTTACAGCTTGTTTAATTATATACATAAATAGTTATTTAATTAAAAATTTGTATTGCTTTATTGAGTCTACAACTTGATTATAATTTATTTAATTTACTGTTATTTTGATTTGTTATAACGAACTATAAAATTTAACAGAATGTTATAAAAGAAGGCGAAAACTATAAAAAGATTATTTCTAAATTACAATTACAGTTTAAAAAAATAGCTAAAGAGGTTCAAGAAAATGAAAGAGTTTTACTTGAGGAAAAAATAAAGAAAATTCAAGAACAATTTATCCAGTAAGCTAGCTTGTTTAATTATTTCTTGACTTATTTCTACATCTTTAGAAAATAAGTGTACGTTTAAATTAATCAGACATGAAAGGTTTTGTAAGTAAAGTTTAAATTTGTTATTAATTTTAATAACTATGCAGTTTAAAACTTAGCGTTAGCTGACATTATATGATTATGTTTCAAAATTTATTAAATAGTAATTAACGCAACCTGTAAACATTTTCAGAGGTTGATAAAAACAACATTTATTACTAATAATTATATTATTTAGATTTTAAGAAACTAAATGTGCTATTTTATTTACTACCAAATGGGTGTGGTTATTTGATAAAAACCTTGTTCATATTTTATTGTAAAATTGCTTTAATCGTTTACTGATATACATTTTGTAAGATTTGGTTAACTTTAATAAATTATAGCGCCTAACTGAAAATCACATATTTTAAATGTTTAATTTTTATTTTTTTGAATATGAAAAAAGATTTAGCTGTTCAAGTAATACAAGTTTGAATTAAGTATTTTTACTAATTGTTTATTTTTATGTTTAGCCATTTGGATGCAAAAAAATTGTTAGGATTTAAAACTACTTTTAAATCTTGTAAAAAAATAATAATAAGCTCGAAATTTTAAAATAAATGATTATTACAAAATACTTATTAAAACTTTTGCAAAAATTTTGTTGGTATTACAGTACAATGATATAAAAGAATTTTGATTTCTGCTTTAAACTTTGTGTGAAAGAATTGCAATGAGTTACGAATGTGCAACTTCAGAGTAATAATATTATGTTAAAAAACTCAAATGCTCAAAACAAAAACATGAGTGCTAAAAGTTTGCAATTGTGAAACTGCTTAATTGTACATAGAAGATTAAGTAATCATAACTGCTTTATATAAGAAAAACTTATTTTTTAAAAGTATCAGCTTTACTGTTTATTGAACTGTAAAAATAAGTTTAAATTACAGAGTAATCGACTCATCTAACGAAAAATCAAAAACAATCTCGGGTATGATTTCATCTCAAAGTCTTTATAAAGAAGCTTTACGTAAGCTAAGTAAGCACTTAGCTGAAAGTCAGCAACTCTTAAATGAATTGGATAAAAGTAAAACAGGACAAACTGCAGTGAAAGCTTTAAGTTTGTTGCAAAAAGCGCTGGTCAGTTTATTTGTTTTATTTTGTGTTGTATACCATGAAAGTTTAATGGAAAAAATAAAAAAAGACCTAATTGTTTTAAATCGAACTTAATTGTTTAGAATTTTATTTTATACAAAAACTATATGTACCTATCATATTAGACAATTTATGACCTTTTTTAATGAGATGACTAATAATTACTGTTGTAATAAACTAAAATGTTGCATAACTAAGCATTAAAAATATATTTAGAAAATTAATGAAGTAGTTATTGCACAAAATAAAGAAGTTGAGGAGGTGGAACATATGCGAGACGAACTTCGAGCCTCTGGACAGTTATGGCAACCAGAAAAAATGCTGAAAACGACAGCAATATATCAAAAAATAGTGTTGAGTAGTAAAATGATTATCAACAAGTTTCAACAATTGGTTTCACAAAGAGAGAGGTTTTTAAACATTAAAAATACTCTTTACTTTTTTTTCTGTAAACATAATTTTATTTAAACCAATATATGTTCTACGTAACACTTGAAGAAAAAAAAAGTTGCATAATTTATTTTTAGTACGTAGGAAAATCAGTTTTATTGACTTAACCATCTAAATTTGAATAGTTTTGAACTACGGACAGAAGGTTTAAAAGAGAAAATACATTGCATAAAAAATGAATTGGATATTGAAAATAAACTTACAAAAGCAAAAGACAAACTAAAAAAATTACAAGTGAGTAGTTTTTTTTTATGCAAATACTTTTTAGATATTTTTTCTAATTTTATACAATATTTATAATATATGTAACAACATTTCTACGAAATAACTTAAAAACAAGTATATTTAAATAATTAAAAAATACTAGTACAGTCATCTCTCGCGATTCTACGCAAACTGTGTCCACAACAAAAAAGTGCGTATTAAACGAAATAACGTACCCGAAAGAGAAGTAGAAAATATACCTACTATATTGACTATTTTCATATAATGAAATTTATTAGATACAATTTTATTAGATAGGTGACTTTTCCACTTTTTTGTTTAAAAAAATAATTTTCACTTCAGTTGTAAGTATATGTTAAAAGGATTTATAAAAATTACTTATGCCTTTACAAAAATTTTTTTACTTTGTTCCTTCCAATTTAAAACTAAACTTGTGTTGAATGGTATTGGAGAAATATTATGCAAGAAAAGTCTAATCTTAGGTGGGCAAGGAAAAAAATAGCTAAAAATAAGAGACTTATTAATTTAAACGAATTTTTAAGCTAAACATATTGTGAAGAATTTAACATTATACCTTGTTTTATTTAAAGGTATAGAGGGTTTCTTAGATACCTAAAGTGAGCCATAAAACACAATAGGTTCCTTATGGAAGGAACAAACTAGAAATGCATATGTCTCAATTATATTAGAAATTTAGCCTCTTCTATATTTAAAAAAATTAAATTTAAAATAAGTGCATGTTGCTTATTTATGACATACAAAAGATTTACAATATTAATGATTCTCAGATTATAATGTTTTGGTAATTTTTGAGAATTATTAAATGCGTAACTAAACGAGAGTGCGTAACTAAACAAGTGCGTAGATTCGCGATAGGTGACTATACAGTGCAAAATAAACTTTTTGACTAGTTTCTTTTGTTTTAAATGTAAATAAAACTGTTAGGTTATACAAGCCATGCTTACTAGCTGTCTGGTAGAACTTCGAAGTATCTCTGAACTGTCTGAAAATTTATGCAAAGAAATGGACTTATCCGATAAGTTTTTGATCAAAAATAAAATAAAAACTTTTAGAAGTATTCTGGACCAATTACAAACACTATCAACAAATGAACAAAGAGAAATAGAAAAGAAGTTTTTTTTTTTTGAAAATTCGTTAATATTATTTATGACAAATAACAACTTAGCATTTACTAAGCTTTATAACTATTTTTTATCTTTATTTTTTTAAAGATTAGTTTCACGTAAAAAATTTGAAGATGAGCTTGTAAAAGGCTTGGAATGGCTAAACGACACTAATACTGTAATTTCGTGTCTCGTCCCTATGAAATTAAATCCTGAATCAATTCAACAAGAAACTAAAAAACTTTACGTATGCAAACCTTATATTTTTTTATAATTAAATTTCTAAAAAAAGATAATATTCAAAGTATTTAAACTAATTATAATTTCATTTGTTTCAAATTTTGTTATAACATCAGTACTAACTATTTTAAGTCTGTTTTAATATTAGTGTTTTTAATTTTTTTTTACCTTTGCTTGATTAAAAATGCAAATTGCTTAAAATAGATAGTTAAAGAAGAAGTTGAGTCAAGATTAAGGGTGCTACAAGCACTTGCAAAAAGGCACATGTTGTGTTTATCTAGTGATGATCAAGAATTATCAAAGTATTTTAAAATGCAGCTTGATCAGCTAAACAATATTGACTGTTCAATAAAAGAAACAATTCAAAAAAAGGAGGTTTAACCATATTTTAGTAAAATATTCCATTTAAAAAAAAAGATTATAACTTTCCTTTTTTTTCAACACGTTTTCAATATTAAAATATAAATATTTAAAGCTCGAATGAACTTAAAAACAAATTAGCTTTAACTTTTAACTGTGCAATTAAGAAGTTCTAAACTTGTAGAGGTGCTTGAATACTTTGTTTGAGATGCGTCATGATTTTCAAAAACTTCTCCAAAACACTGAAGAAAAATTAGCATCTCATCGAGCAGAGATACAAATCTTGCAATCTGACTTAGAACCTAAAAATTATGAGCAATATCTTTTAAGAAATAAGGTTTCTTCTTTATTTATAAATAGCTAAACAAAAAAAAAAAATAAAGCCTACTTAAACCTATAGTTTTATTACTTTTGTCTAATGTAAAACGTATTACACGGATTTTTTGTTTTTAATTGCCTTCTCTTTTGTACAAAATATTTTTAATCGATAGGCTTTTTTATTAGATATAGTTTAAAGGGTTATAGTTATAGAGTTAAGTGCTCTTAGAATAATTACTGTAGATCTATGTCTAAAAAATCTATTAAAACCAAAGCAGGCGCCTTTTGACTGGTTTCTTGTTTCCTGGATGACCCTAAAAAAAAATTGACTAAATATGATAAAAATCCGATTGAGTAAGGTTATTTTTTAAACAATTTACTAAAGTTCTTATCTATCTGTTAAATTTTGCTATCAAGTAAACTTCTTTCTTTTTGCGAAGTTTTTAAGGTTTTTTGTAGAAAAAAAGTAAAGTGTATAAAAATTATATAATTACGAAGCGATTACATTTAAAATAAAATTTTTAAATCTTAGTTAGCCAAGCAAAAGTGTCCTACAAAACTATTTTTGAATAATTAAAATCCTCCAAGGGTGTTCTTTTTTAATACGAAGCCATTGACCGATTCCCATTCTGTTTTATTTTTACAACATTTAAAAATCGGTAGTTTTGCAATTCTTTTAAAACTTATGTTATAAATTATATTACAACTTATGTTATAATGTAAAATAAACTTTAAATCTGCTACTAGGTTTTTTTTCAAATGTATAATACATTTTACATTTAAATTTAATGTTTAGCTAAATTATTTTAACTCAAACTATTTGACTAAGTAGTTTACTTACATATCTTTTAATACGTTTTTGTAATATTATGACAAGTTAATTACTTTTTGATTAGTTCTTTGTTTTAAAGTTTTCGTTATACATGCTAAATTTACAAAGCAAACTTTCATATTGTCAATAATAACATGATTTAGGTTTATAATTAATAATTTCTCTAAAAATTAAAGAACAGGTTTACTTATTAAAATTTTGCATTCCGTTTTACTGTTTTTTTTTTAATGTTTAAAGTATTGAGAAATTTAAGAAAGTTATGTAGCTTTCTTACGAATTTGTTTTTAAAAGCTGCTACAGAAAATACTCTACTGAACAAAAAATTGGGTTATCCTACGAAAAAAGTATAAACAAACCCCTATGACAAAGTTATAAAGTATATGAGATAAAAATTTAGGATAGTTGACTAAAATCTAGGAAATAACAACTATAATTACGATGTTTTGGTTAATTTGTTAATCTAATATTAATATTACTCTTTTATCACTACAATTAGGATGAGGGTTGATCATACCAATTCGATCATCAGACCACAAGCGTTCGGTAGACTGAGACCGGTTTTAGTCTACCAAACGCTTGTTGTTTGATGATCGAATTGGTATGATCAACCCTTATGTTAAACTTTAGCTTGTCTCACGGTATACGAAAGTACATGCTTCTGCTCTGCTGACTTTCGCCGATATTTTTGTAGGTTCAATTAAGCTAATAAAACTTTGCTCAACTTAAAAATTAAAGAATTTCATTTAAAGCTACAGATATTTTTTTTTAAATTTAACATCAAATCTAAGTTTCCAATTGAAATATAAAGATGTCTTAGGTTTAATATCACAGTGTCAAAAAATGAAAAATATAGGCTCCAATGTTTACTTTAAAAATTACAATATACAAAGCGTGCCTATGGTGTTAAAAGTTATGGGTCTCAGATTCATGTCCTGGACAATGTCGTTAAACTGTAACTAAGTGATTTACGACTCGATAACCGAAAAGTTCCTTTTTACACCAGATCTTTTGACCTGACGTTTTGAGAGCTTTTTTTTTTTTTTGTCATTCAATAAACAGTAATATGATATGTTAAGGTTAGCTATGTAAAATTGAAAAATCTGTAAATTTGTCGCTTATGCCAAACTTAAGACCCATGTAGAAGGATACATCTACCAATCTTTTATACATATTTTTAATCAAATTTTATCTATTATTACACTTCAAACTTGCTATCTAACAGTTATGATAAACTGAATTACCAATGTACAATTATACACTAAAGTATAATAAAATAACGATTATATACTTTTAGCATTGTCATAAATTTGATAAGTACTACTCTGAATATATGTATAGTTATCATTATAATTATTTTAAAGGAAGCTTGATATACCTTATAACAGTTATAAATTTAAATTAAGTTTAGTAGTATAACTTTTAAGATTTTAGTAAATTTACATTCACTATCATTTGTAGTGACGTGTATATAATAACTTATAATTATCAAATTAATTACACATGACAACTTGAGTATGCAAAAATGAGCTTTGAAGTTAAACAATGATCGTCACTTATTAAGCTATTTTAGATAAACAATGAATTACTAGTTTTTGTAATTATTGCAAGTTATCTACTTTAATTAAAAGTATTGTTTTTTTTAGATTTATATTGTTTTTTCTTTCTAAAGAAATATATATACAAGTAACAACAGCTATATAAGAGTTTTTGTTGAATACCCTATAATAAATAAGTACTAAATTTTTTAAACATCATCTTTAACAGAAAATTCAATTAATACTTTATTTATTTATAAAATATTTACTTTAAAAAAAATTTTTAAGTTATTAAAATTATATTTTTATATTTCTATGAGTTTTATTAATACCACGACTAAATTCTTAAAAAGTTGATATGGTATATAAATGTAAAACTATAGATTTTAAAGAAATAATTTTAGAACTAAATTTCTTTCAACTTTAGTACATAATAGATTAGGTTTAAAAATTTTTATCCTAACAAAATTTTGTCTTTTTAACAGTAGACTTATTAACTATTTAGGTTTAATTTTTTTAAATTTTTTTTTTTTAAAACTGTTCACGCTTTTCGAATCAGTACATCTTTCATTTACATCTAAATAATCTTAAATTAGTTCCGTAACTTCCTATTATACAGTGTAAATTTTGTAAAATTTAAGATCTTATGGTCATTGTATGTTTAAAATGTTTTATAAGGTGCTATAACTAGTTTTCAATATATATTTTCCGATAAATTTAAAACATTTAGAAAACTTGTGTACAAAACACTTTAAAGATAACAATCAAAGTTCTCAACTTAATTAAAAGGAGAATGATCAGCTCAAAATTTTTAATTTATCACCAAAACAATGTTTCATTCGCTTGAACCTAGTCAAACGAGATCATAAGTTGAATAAAATCAGTAAAAATTTCTACAATAACATGCAAAAAGACTTTAGGCTTAAACTTGAAATAAAAAAATTAAAAACTAAAACAAATAACTAAATAAGAATGTAAATAAAACTTATAGTTTAATAACTTTAACTATAAGTTTTATTTAGTTTTTTATTTAGTTTTTTGTTTTAGTTTTTTTATTTTTTATTTTATTTCAAGTTTAGCCTAATGTCTTCTTGCATTTTATTATAGAAATTTTTACAGATTTTATTCAACTGATGATCTCGTTTGACATTTAGAAAACTATAGCTTTATAAAAGTTTAGAACCTAAAACTTTATTTTTTACTAATATTGATTGTTAAATTTGATTTTAAAACTGTTGTATTGTTTATTAACTGACATTAGTTATTTATCATAGTTGTAGTTTTACATTTGTATTTTTATGCATGTTTGTTTGGCAAAACTTCATGAATATAGCAGTTTTATAACTAGAAATTTATAAGAAATTACTTTGAGAATAAGTTATGAAATAAATCAATTGACACGATTTTTACTAAAATTTAACAAAATAGTTTTATAAAGTTATACTATTGTTTTAAAAATAAATTTTTGAAAATAAAATGTTTCTTTAGGAAATAAGCTTTAATTTTAGACTTTTATAGGTGTGGTATAGCTCTTTTAATAGTTTTTAAATTTTATTCTTAAAAAAACTTGTAACAGCTAACTTACACATCAGAGTTCTAACAACAATTGAACAATCAATTGAATTTAAAGGTTTTATAAATAACTAACTGTTTAAAAGGTATTGTTCTCTTCTGAATCAGAGTTTTTATCAATCATAATCGAGCTTGAGAAGTCTCGCGATAAATTGTGCGGAATAGGTGGAAACTTGACAAAGACTTCACGAGACACAATGATTCAACAAGTTCTTTCATTAAAAAACCGAATTTTGTTATTAGTTGAGACAGAAAAAAAGCTATACCAAAAACTTAAGGTTACGACTTCAAAAGAAATTAATTATACACTAACTAATAATTAACCATTTCTATTTTAAAATTATATTCTTAAATCTGCAAAGGAAAGGGTGAATAATGAATATATGGATGCTAAAATCATTTTTATTTTAGTTTTTCTTACCTATATAATTCAGCCTTTTCAGTTTTTAATGTTTTAAATAGCTATGAAAATATTTTTTGAATATGATACATCTCAAAGACTAAAGCATAAAAATAAACATGATAATAAAACTTCCAAAGAGTACTCTACTAAATGGGATAAAATAAAAAGTTGCAAAACTTATTTTACGCGAACTTTACTCAAATCTGCTAAAAAAATGAGTAGAGAAAACGATAAGAACTATTTCTAAGAAATAATTCTAGACTGTGCAAAAATAATGTTTTAAAAGTTTTTTTTTATGATCTAATAAGTTTGTCTTATTTGATCATAGCTGCCAAAATAGTTAAAAATGCCAAATGACATATATATTTTATAGTCATATGGGAGAAATAAGCCAAAAATATTGGCAACTACGCTTTTTGCTATATATATCATTAGTTTTTGGCTTTTATACGTTTTAGTCTCACTCTCTTTTTCTTAAAGCACGTACTTTTTTAATTAAACTAGTTAAACTTATATGCTTATACAGTGGAGATAACTTATTAATTATCGTTTTTCAGTTCTAAAACTGTCTTTTTTGATATATGTTAGAATCTAGCCTAAAATCAATTTTTATTTAGATGTCAGCTGCTGGCTGGAAAAAATTTAAAACGAATGTAAGTCGTGTAAATTCCCAAGCTATTGAAACTGATCAAATGTTGCAAACTTTTGATTACCAAATGCCATCATCATATGTTGAAGCTACTAAAAAATTACATACCTTTAAAGTAATGTTTATTTCTAACCGTAATTTAAAATTTCAAAATAAGTTTTAAATTAAATTTCATTAAAATATTTTTATTTAAATTATTCAATAAAAATACTAATGTGTTAATAAATACTTTACTAATAGTTTTAGCAGCATTTCCAAACTAATTAAACAAATACTTAAATGAGTTATGATAGTAGCCAATGTTTTAATAACAGACAGTCTTGAAAGCTGTTGATCAACTTTATTCTAGCATTGAATCTTTGAAAGAAAACTCAATGGTTTTTCATACTGAAAATAACACACAAAATAAATTAGAATTTTCTCGATCAATCGATATTCTGAACCAAAGTTTCTCAAAAATAAAATCTCGTACTAATGTTAATATTTAGTTTACTTTACTATATATAACCTTTCAAAATCTTGATCTTATAAAAGTCTGTTGTTCATTAGATGGTTGTTTAATTATTTTTTTTTTCTTAACACATATCTTACTTTTCAGGAACTACAGTTCTTATTGAACCGCTACTCATCGGACTGGAAAGCCTATGACAAAGTCATAGGTAAAGCAGACAAAGAACTTAACGATTTTTACAGCTTAATTCCAAATGAATCATTCGAAAAAATGACTTCCATTCAGCTTAGTAACCAAAAGTATGCTTTATTATTGATTTATTTATAGTCGTAAGTTTTTAAATTTCTATTATTTTTTTTATTAAAATGTTAGAATTAAATGTATCATAAAACTTTTCGTGACCTATTTTTTATTGTTTTTTAAATTATACTATTGTTTCATTTTATATATCAATACTTTAGACTATCTAGTTTAATTTTTATATAAAGTAGCTCAAAGTAATTTTAAATTTAGGCTTATGCTAATCAAAAATTTAATGTCCTCCAATGTTACGTGTTAAAAATTTTTAGCCAGCAACGTTGTATTTTTGTTAAAATAATATATATAAACTTGACTCATAAATTAAAAAAATTGATTTAAAATGGTATAAAGCAACTTTAAAATACGGCTAAAACATTTCGAAAGCCTTAATGTAGCTTGATTTCTTATGGCCGTATAAAAAACAATTTTTGCTAACCCACATTTAAGAATCTAGCCTTAAATATAAGTTTATTGACAACAAATCGTTCTTAGTCTTGTTTGTTCTGTTCTATTACAAAAAATTTATTTTATAATTTTTATGAAGTCGTTTATTAATAAAGTCTATTAGAAATTATTTGTTAAGCATGTATCTTAATGTACATTACAGTGTTCTGCTACATAACTTCGCATGCTATAAAACTCTGTTTAGTTTTCCAATTCTGTTTATTTAAGGTTTATTTATGTAGGTACATTAGTTTAATTCTGTTGCTTAGTTTTTGCATCTACTTTGGTTTCAACATGCGAAGTTAAGCAATTGATTTAGGAACTTTTTAAGCAGGTTTAGGAACTTTTTTTTATTTTTTTAAAGATTTTTAACTTTTGTTATTTGTAATTTTTGACTGTGTTAAAATTATATTTAACTTCATTTATAGATCAAAATGATATTAGTAACGGTTAAAAGAGTCTTTTTACCACTTAATTTTTTCTATAAAGCGTTGAAAATTGTTATTGTATTAAATTTTCAACGAGATATATGAATAATAACGTAATATATTTAAATAAATAATAAATATACAATTACTAAGTGCTTAAATTTGGTTGCTTGATAAGTCCTATTTTTAATTAAATTGCCATAAATAGATAATGTAGACTTACGTTATTTTCTGATTTAAACTTATACCATTACTTTCAATATTTAAAAAAGACCGCTACCTATGTCTGTAGTTGAGTCTAGATGACTAACATTATACAATTCACTAAACACTAGAATAAATATAAAGAGTGTTCCAAAAAATGTTTAATTACTAGTGCCTGATAACACAACATATTTATAACTGAATATGAGCGTGTGAAGTACATCTTAAAGTAACTGCACGCAATGCTATTTAATATGAGAAAATGATCGATAAGTAAAAATACTTTTAAATAAAAAAACAAGCTTATTTATGGAATTACCCGCTTTTGACGAGTTTATAATTATTTATATATTTACAAGGATAACGTTACACAATTCTTTTTAATAGCTTTAACTTACAACATTTTGACAAGGTTTACTTAGTTTTAACTTTTCTTAGAAATAAATCGAGGTTATTTTTTTTTCTTTAAAGCTCTTAGTCTTTAACTATTCAAAAATATGATTTAAGCGTTTTTAAGAAGAGATCGTAGCAAAACAATTTCTCTGGAATGTAAAATAATTAAATTATACAGTACCCTTATTTTATTACAGTAACACATGTTTCTGTGTATTATCAGATTAACACACTTCAACGGAGCTCTGTAAAAAAATAAATACTCTAAGGAAAGAGTATTAGGTAATGTAGGTGTACACATGGGTCTATTAAAAAAAATAAATGCTTTAGATTTTTATAGGTTAATGGTAAATAATAGATAAAATACGTAATTAAATCGGACTGTTATAAAACTATATAGTATTTGTATTTATTAAGTCTAAATTAAATAAATTAAAGTAAAATTAAAAAATTAAATAAAAATTCATGATATTAACTACTTACATGAAATTAAGGAAGTTTTAATTCTAATTGTTTTATTTTTACTTGGTTACTAATCATTGAAAAAAATATCTTATAATTACGTCACAATATTAAGCTGTAATATATGAACATTAGGACAAACTAGTTAACTTCTACTACAAAGTTAGATAACTTTGTTATTTAAGAAAAATCTATTTTTAATTGGTAAAATAGATTATTCATTTTGTTTTATATTTTATTACACTAAGCTTCTCAAAACTATACGAGTTTCATACTAAAGTGATAAATGTTAAATGAATTTTGAAAAAAAACTTTGTTTAGTGAACAGCTTAAAAAATAACTTTAAATTATGACGTATGAATAAATTCAAATAAATACAAACTTTAGAGTTTAGCAAGTAAATTTTATTAATATATTTCAATTAAAAACTTACCAATATTTAAGTGAAATATTATATTGTATTTACATTTAATGTTATCTTAACAGGTTTTTTTAAAAGCGAAATTAAGTTACTATTACAACATATTTGTTTATAAATGAGTATGTGATTTTAAAATAGAACTAGAGAGTATTTAAAACTAAACTTTTATAACGGTTATATGCGAGTTTAAAAACTTTATTATTTTATATAAAATTATTTTAATAAAAAAGTATGAGTTTGAATACAGTTATATTAAAGTAAGAGAAAAACTATAAAACTAAAAACTAAATTATAATTTATTAGTTTGAAAATATTACTTTCGTTGTTTTATACCAGTTATGTACAATTTAAAAGTAGGTACAGAGACATACTTTTTGTTAAGAATTTTCGAGAAAATGTTATAACATTTAAACAAAGAAAATTTGCTGTAAATGTTATCATAAAATATATACAATCTTTATAAATTGTTTCTCTTTTTGTTTTTTAATTAGTTTATCTTTTAGTTTTTTCTTTTTTTCATTTTTTTAATACTCTCGTGCAAAAATGACCCTTTGTGCAAAAGTAACCTTTTGTGCAAAAGTGAAACTTCGTGCAAAAATATCTTCGTGCAAAAGTGTCCCTTCGCGCAAAAGTGTCTTCGTGCATATTTTACCCGTTCCCATACGAAGCAGTCCTACAAATTTTTGCAACACTTTGAAGTCTCTCCAAAAATCTCCTAAAGTCTTACAAATGTTAAGAAAATAACGAGTTTAAATTACAACCGAAATGATATGTTCTTTTAAATAAGTTATTATTTTAAAGCTAAAATAGATTTTCAATTATAAATTATAATTTCACAGCCTAGTTTTTTTATTTAAGTATAGAATTTAAAAAAAAAATTGTAACATTAACTTGTAGGAAAACTCTTGAAGATATCAACCAATCTATTTCGAAGTTCAGAAAAAGAATTACAAGTGTGCAGGAAATTAGTGACACAATAACTACAGAACTTAGTGCAAAATCTTTAAAAGAAAACAAACAGCATAGAAAAAATAAGACTGAATTAATAAAAGATAAATGTAACGAGTAAATGATTTCTTAATTTACTGAAAAAAAAAACTTTCTAGAGCTTTAGATTTCTATTTTGTTTTTAACTTTTAAACAACATGCTAAATATCTTAAACTTATACAAAGTATTGTTTGGAAATTGATTTTGTTTTATGCTCATATACAAAAACAGAAAACTCAAGTTTGCTTTTAGTACAATCTTACTAAGTTTAACTTCTGAAAACTATATATAAATATTTTTAACAGCAGTAAAACTTAGTAGATTTGCGTAGAACTTTTCGTCGATGTTTTAAAAATTCTCTAAACTTTGTAGATTGTTTTTAATGTTTGTAGTTTTACTTTCAAAAATGAATAAAAGAACGTTCTGTAACAAAAATAAGTGTTTAAAACACTATATATACAAAATATATAGAAAAAAAGTTACACATACGAAATTATCACTAAACTAAGTTATTTTTATATTATATTTAATAACTTTAAGGTAAGACACTACTTTTTTTTTATAAATATAACAAATTTGTTTAATGTAAAAGAAAAGCTGGCTACTATAGAAAAAATTTTAAATAATTTCTTAATTTTTTTTTTTAATTAAGTTGTATATTATATACATGTGTTTTACTTGCATTAAAAGAAACTTTATTAAAAAGAGGACTATTTAAGAAACTGTAAATTTTTTGATTAGTTTTATTATATTAGTTTACAAAATTATAAATAAAACTATTTTCACAAAAATGGATACCAGACCAACTAAAGTAATGAAAACTATACTATTATTATGTCACAAAAAACAAAATATTTTTTTTCAATCATTATAAAATTTAACACATGATAGTTCAATTCGTAAACCAAAAATAAAAGTAACAACCTTTGGTGTATGAAATTTTAAATATTGTACTAATCTTAGCTTGAAACGACTGCGTTAGCAAATAAAAATAAACTGTCTCAGGCAAAAAAAAATTAGTGAGAGTTTTAGTAAACAAATATTTGTACTACTTCTAAGCCATACAATTTTCTTTAGTAATAATAAAAAGTTTTACCTCTACAAATTTTTACTAAAATATAAGGTAATAAAGTATTAATATATGAGTTTATTCAAGTATAACTTTTTTTTGAAATTTTTTATGTACAACCACATAAGTTATTTTCTTAATATCTAACTCACCATATTTTGAAAGATTGCAAATAAAGAACAAAAAAAAAATCTAAAAGTAAAGTTTCAAATACAACAAAACAAACAGCAATTTGTAGAAAATAATTAACGTAAGAGTAAGTTTTAAATACATAATTAATTTTCTGACCCTTGCTGTGTGAAAAATTATTTTAGGATCAGGCTTATATTAGTAGACTGAATAAATAAAATGGCCGAAAATGTGCCAATTGTTTTTTTAAAGTATTGTTATAAACTTATTTTTTGTCCTTGTTGTATTAATGTATACATAAAATATACCTTAATTAAAAAAATAAGTGTTGTTAAACTACTAATAATTTCTTATGCTATATTTTATTAAATACTATCTTCTAATAAAGATTATCATCTATGACGGAAAAGAAAATAAATTCAATAAATAGTGAAACAAAGTCGCGTGGTAAGCTAAAAAGAGAACTTTCTGATATGCTTCAATGGATAAATGATTTAACGCTTCGTGCAGACAGATTGATGCAGTCGGGAATATCCGCAGATATCATAAGTGTTCAGGATAAAATATTCGAATTAAATAAGGTTTTAAAAGTTTAGAAAACTCTAACATATGTTTTAAAAGTTAAATTTTAAAAGTTAAATGTTATAACAAAATTTAGCAAACTCACTTTTTTTATCAAAAAAAGTTAAATATCTAACGTATAGCTAATAAAGTATACATTTTTAACGTTTTATATCACAGTTAAAGACAGAAGTTTCATGTAAAGAAACTCATTTCAACAAGATTTCAGAAGATCAACATCTAAAATATCTCAGAAAAACTTCATTGCTTCCAATTGAGCTTTCTTCTATGATTGGAAGAATTAGGGTAGCAATGGCGTCACTCAATAAAACTTTAAAAGAAAAAGAAAAGGTAACATCATTAATTCTATACCGAAAATTAAAGCACATTGTTTTGAAATAATTATATATTTATCATATCTATTTTTATTTAAAGTACATAATTTGTCAAGACTAATTATTTTTGTCTGTAGTACAAATAGGTAAAACAATAAATGAATAGTTTTACAGCTGTTGTTGTGCCGCGACATTGTTTAAGTTTTTTATATTTAAAAGATGTCAACTAAGCTAAATATACTTAAACAAATAACCAACGCTTTGAAGTTTTCACAATTAAAATACTTTTAAAATAAACAGTTTCTAACAATACAGAAATGCATTTTTTAGAATGTGTATAAACCAACGCTTTACGTATATTTTGCGCAGTTGCAGTCGCCAAAGTCAGGTGAAGCATTTTGAGTGTAGCAATTTTTAGTCTAATTTTAGGTTAAACATTTAAGTAAAATGTATCCGGTTCGTTGTTTTGAGGTTTAAATATGTGCTTATAAGTTATCATATCGCTCATTCTAAGCCAATTAATTCTTTAACATTTTTAGTTGTTATCTAACTTGCTGTAGTATGCATTTAATCTTCATTTTTTTTAGTTTGTGAAAATAAAATATCTCATTAGCGTTTTGTTGAGAATATATAATTATTGTTTTTATCTATGACGCAGTCATTATTTTATCCTTTTCTGTACCCATAACTTTTCCTTTATTAATCCGTAAGTATACTACTTGCTTTTCAGTTGTAACTATATTCTAATGAGCTTATTCGTTTCGGTCATTTATTGTAAAACATAATTAACAACTAACGTTTTAAAAAATTATAATAAACTTATATATTTGATAAATTATATTCTATAATCTAAACATGTACTCAAATATAGGCGCTTGAATATGCATGTTATATACGTAATGATTATCAATCTGAGTTAATCGAAATTTCAAAACTTTTATCTGAAATCGAAAGAAAAATATCCACAGCCGACAAAATTAGTCCTGAAGTTCAAAAGGTTTATTGCAACAAATATTTTTTAAATAACTAAACTTCTATTTTTTTATTATTTCATGTACTAAAAAAGTCAAACATTATCAAAATATAAATTCGAATTTAAATAAGTTCATTGTTAAATTTACAGGAAATGGATGTTATTTATGTTAAGCTTGTCATTTTGGATTCATCAGCTCAAGAAATCGCTGAACAGACGCCTAGTGTTCAACTAAAAGAAAGCTTAAACAAAGTTTTAAAAACACTAAATGAGCACTTTTTAAGAACGCAATGCATAGTTGAAAAGATAAACATGGAAGAAAATTATGTTTCTTATAATAATTAGAATCCTACTTCTAAAAATTTTTGAAACGTTTTTTGCAAGCAGGGACGTAGCATGCTCTAAAAGTCTAAACCAATACGAATCTGCAAGGAAAAAAAAAGTACACAATAAGCTTATACTGAAAACAAAAATTTATAATTTGACTGAAAAATAAGTAATGTTAGCTTAAAACATTGAAATTTGAATATTTTTTCAAGTATTTTTGAAATTTTACTTTATAAGTTAGTTATATCATTGAAAAATTAATTTTTTATATTTATTGTAATAAATATGAAACAATGAAAAGTAAACTGAAGTAATATCTAAAAACAACTGTAAGGGTATAGTATTTATATAATATCCTTTTCAATTTTGATATGGATATCAAAAATTTGTTTAAAAAGTAATAATTATCTTACTTTTATGTTTTTTAAATAAAAATGATATGTAGAGCAGATGTTGCCTTTTAATTTTATACGTAATTACTTTGGTAATTATCCTTCGGATATCCAGTCATACTCCATGGATACTGTTTAATGTCTTATCCAGGACGGTAAACTAAAATAAGACAAATTTTATTAAAAAAACAAACCAAAGATTTTTTCTATAACTAATGAGTATTTTGAAAAAAAAAATGGTACAAAGCTTAAATAAAAAGTTTACAAAACAAGTTACATAAAAAACAAGTTATTGTAGAGATCTTTTAACCAAGACTTTTCAATTCAAAAATTTGGTTAAAATAAGATAAAATGAAAGTATAATTCTAGTAGTGATCTACCGGATGCACTAATAAGGATTTTATGTAGTGTTATTAGAAGACAAACTTATAAAAGTTTATTATTATAACAACACTAGTTTAATAAAAAAATATTTAATGTTTATATGCCGCTAAAAATAAACACAATGTTGTTGTTAAACTATTTTATTCTGATAACTAAGAAAAAAAGTGTTATACAAAAAAGACAAAAATAAACAAAATCTCAATTTAAATTTTAAAACATGATTTCAAGTTCTTTTTACGATTGAACTTGAACTTTGTACCTTGTACGATGTAGAATAATAAAATTAAATGTTAAAATGCTTAAGAAATAATAAAATTTAATTAATTTTTTTATGATAATCTTAACAGTAAACTTTGTCGCTAACCGGAATGCTCTACTTATACAATGTTAGGGGTCTGCTTTATAACACAACGTGCGCATTAACTTATATAATAGATGTCCCCAAGCTAACGCTTAAACTTTAGTTGATAAATAGACTAATATGACTTACTTACTATTTACTAAAGGTTTAATAAATAGGTTAGTTATACTAATGTTAAACGTAATTCGAGTCTGTGATGATGAATGTATTTACAATGAAATTGCGGAACGAAAAGATGATAGAATACTGTAAAACATAAAACTAATAAACCGAATTATCAATTCTTTTAAAAGACTAAAATACATGAATCAAAGAAGCTGAAAACTAAGTTTTCGTTTTAACAAAACTCATAAAGTGATCTAAAAGCGAATAACAAGATTGAAACCATTCACAATTAAGTGCAGCGAAAAGCCGCAATGACTTAAAGTTAGCTGCTACGCAGCCAAAACTAAAAGCCAGTTTTAAGCGTAACTTTACTTTAAATACAAGATAGCGCTCTCGATGGAAGCAGCAGATTTCGCTTTTGCTTTTACAAGTTAACAGCTTCAGAAGATAACCTTTTAGAATAAACAGAAGATAATAATGCCGAAAGATATTTCCTTGCAAAGCTGGCAAAACGTTGGTATCTTTTCTTGTCTAAGTTCCATCAATATAAGACTTCAGCTTATTTAAATCGTTTATTAAGCAAAAAACCTTAATTTATTTTTCAGTCTCTTGATCAACTGAACCTTGTTGCTCGCTTTCGTGAGTGGCTTTACTTGTTTTTTTCTGAACGTGGAGTAAAACGTTTAATTTTATAACTAGAATTCAATTATAAGGTCAGTAAAACAGTCTTGTTTGTTGCAAGAAACCTTAAATTAACTAAAATAACATTTCTAACTCTTGTGGATGTATATACCTGTATGTTACAAATGGTTGCAATGACTATAATTTTCAGCAGCCCGTTTAGCTTGACTAGTTTTAATTTTTCTCTATACTACAACAGTGAGTATACCTCTAATACACAACAAGAAACGATGCTTTTTTAAAACATGTCATCAATAGTTTTCTGGTTCACTTTCTTAAAATCTATTATTGGTGAATAGGTAATAAAAAATAAAAAAATTATATATTTGTTAACGAAATGTGGTATGCTTTGGCTAAACTAAATTTTAAAACTATTAATTTAAAAAGTAAAAACATTTATGTTTATTTAGAATCAGTAGTTTTTTTTACAAAATTTCATATTTGTTAATTTCAATAACACTATTAACACTATGCGTTAACTGTTTTTACTAATATATATAATTGTTTTCATTTTATGTGCCCATTCTTCTTCAAAATAAGTACTTTATATAACTAATTTTGAAACTGTTGAAACAAACATTTTAAGTGATTTCTTCGTAGTTTAAAAAGCGCTAAAAAGCAGTAAAAATTTTTGTAATGAAAGTTTACAAATATAAACACAATAATCTAAATATAAAACTGAAAAAACCTGATCGTAGAAAGCAAAGTCTTTCCTATAAAGTGGATCCGGATGTTTTTTAAAGTTATGATTGGATCGGATCCGTATTTTAATATTTTAGTCTAGATAACTTTATAATATGTATAACAAGATGTAACGTTAAAAGGCGTTAAATCCTGGAGATCCTGATAAGCTAAGTTTATCGGAATATATACCACAAATGTTTTTGTGTCAAAACTTTATTCCGACTAACAGCGTTTCACTTCACTCAAATAAATTTAAGAACAGATCTACGTGGTCTATAAAATATTAACACACATTAGAAAAAAAGCATGTATGTTTATGTATAGTGTTTATGTGAGTAGTAACTATAAACGAACTTTATGATTTAAAAACAAAGTTTGGAATAAAAACATAAAAATATAAAATTGTCTACAAAAAATACAAATCTAATAAAAGCAATAGATAAAGAAAAGATAAAAATATACATTTTGTTACAGTTTTAGTTAATTACTGTATCCTGGATTATGTCTGGAGCTTTTTTCACAGGTACGGTAAAAGGCCAAACATGGAGTGGAGTATTGTTTCAAAGATTATACATGCATCCAACGGAGTAAGTAGAATTTTCCCAACTTGCAATACAGAAAAAGCAGTAATTGCAGCAGAAGATAAAGACCTACTTCTGAACAAGTGGCAAGATTTATCGAACATTTGTCCCCACAACTGACGATTCTACTTTAAATAACGCTGTCTACTTATGCACTTATTTATTTCACAACATTCACATTTACAATCACAAACACTTCCAAATTTAATACTTCATGTTTTTAAGCTGCATAAATTATTGATTAATTTGTTAAATTTATTATGACGTCACATTTCTGCACAACTTAATTTAACTTTCATTTTTAAAAACTTGCCTATTCTTAGAGCTTTTTTGAGGTTAGTGTGTGCTTTTATTAAACTTGTATTTTTGTAGACAATTTTATATTTTTATGTTTTTATTTCAAACTTTGTTTTTAAACCATAAAGTTCGTTTATAGTTACTACTCACATAAACAGAATACATAATTATACATGCTTTTTTTCTAATGTGTGTTAACATTTTATAGACTCCGTAGATCTGTTCTAAAATTTATTTGAGAGCAGTGAAACGGCGTTAGTCGGAATAAAGTTTTGACACAAAAACATCTGTGGTAATATGTATAGTATTAATCTTTTTAATTTTATAATATTCATAAATGCATAGTTTTTACCGACAAAGAAGAAATTTCAAAAAAAAAAACTTCTAAGACATAAACCGTAATCTTTACTAGAGTAACAGTTATACCATTAGATAAAATTACTTTTGTTTATATCTGTCCTGGACAAGACGTTAAAAGGTTTCCAAGTGATGTGCGACTCAATAACCGATAGGTGTTTTCGTGCACCAGGCCCTAAGACAAAATATTTTGATTGCTTTTTCTATCGTTCCATAAACAATATACAGGAAAAAAAACTCTTTAACTTCATTTAGAGGTCAATTAGTTTTGAAAATGTTTCTTTAACGTACATAAACTAAACTTATCAGGTAATATTGCTAATTTAAGATAAGTAATTTAAAAATAAAAACAAATTATATAGTAATCTTCCTTTATTCTACCAACATATGTTTCTGTGTGTCAACGAATCAACACACTTCAACTGGGTTCTGTAAAAAATAATTTCTGTAATGAGGGAATAGAAGCATTGAATAAAGTAGGTGTATACATGTTTTTATTATAATAAGATATTTTCTACAGATAACAGTTATTAATAGGTAAAATACTTAATATTAAATCGGACTGTTATAAAACTATATAATATTTGTGATTATTAAGTCTAAAATAAGTAAAGTAAGTTAAATTACACAACAAAACAACATATCATAATATAAACAAACAACTCACGTTAATGGGAAAGATAACTGATTCAAATTTTATTGTTGTTAATTAATGAAAAATACATTCATTACAACTAATAATTTATTATTTTAGACTTAATAATCACAAATATTATATAGTTTTATAACAGTCGGATTTAATATTAAGTATTTTACCTATTAATAACTATTATCTGTAGAAAATATCTTATTTTAATAAAAACATGTATACACCTACTTTATTCTATGCTTCTATTCTCTCATTACAGAAATTATTTTTTACAGAACCCAGTTGAAGTGTGTTGATTCGTTAACACACAGAAACATATGTTGGTAGAATAAAGGAAGATTACTGTATAATTTGTTTTTATTTATATTTCAGTGAAGTTACTTCACTAGGATCTTTTGTTAGCAAACAATTAAACCTATATTTTGAACAGTAAAAATATACATTTTGTTACAATTTTAGTTAATTTATGTCAATTACTTTTATACACAATGGAAAAAAATGCATTTTGTCTACTTATTCAATAAGTATTACATAAATAACTTACTGAATCCGAGTAGTAATAAAACTTTGTTTTAGTTCACCAGTTTCTAGTGTGAGAAAAAAGTTATTATCAAAACTGAAAAAAACACTGCTAAAATGCTAGTCTGCCTTTTTCTCATACTAAGCCTTAACAGTGAATTTTTTTATGGTTTTGTAATGTTACACAGGGACTTAAAACGAAATTAAACTAATTAAAGCAATTAACCAAAAAAAAAAACAACTTATAATATAGTATTGTTCAACGAGCAATATCTACATGCTCGTCAGTCACATTCACATGCTCGCAGGCTGCAAACTTTATTTTTGCGGGCCGTATTCCATTCAAAAAATAAGCGTGTTCACGGTTCGTGGATTTACCTATGCTTGCCGCAGTTTGCCGATCTCTATTATATACAATGATTTTTAAATGTCAAGTTGAAAATAATTATATAATAAAAAAATAAGTGTAAAAACCTGTTTAAAAGGTTATATTAGAATTATGTTATACTTTGCTGATTTTAAGTTCTTTTTAAGACAAAATTTTAAAAATAAAACCATTTAAGATTGTAAAAATTTTACTTTAAATTAAATCAAAAAGTACATTACAAAAACGACAATGATGGTACTAAAAACAAGATGTTTATAAAGTTTTAAGTAGCAAAAATCTCTTGTTTACAAATTTTCGGCTCGCTAGTTCTAATGAACAAAAATCCTAGAACTTAGAAATGGTAAGAATTTTTCGCTTTGGATAGAATTTTTAATTTACAATCCAGGTAGTTCTCAGCACAATATTATTGAGGAGGTGTTCATGGATGGATGATTGTTAAACTTTTGGCTTAACATCGTCATTAAAAATAAACCTTTTTAGCTTTTTCGTGACATGCTTCTCTCGGCTGACGTGGAAACGTTGATATGTTCGAAATACGTAGTCATTTCCACAATGATATTTAAATATGTATACTACATTACTTTAATCATGGATAGGTGTGTTCACAATTCCGTTAAGCGGGCGGGTTGTGTTGTACACAACACGTAGCGAAACGCTATTAAAGCTCAAACCAGTCATATGGTTCATAAGCAATAAGTTTCTGATTTTTGTAAGTTCTTTTTTAAAAGCGGTAAAATTTGAGCATATATTTAGCGCTCTGTATAGATAACAGTTTATTAAACAAAACTACAGACCACTGCGGAACAGATAAAAGCAGCGCAATATTTGAACATCTTTTTAATTGCACACATTGTCAAAACTCTGACATAATTCAAAACTTTAAAGTTTTGAAACGATGTAAACAAAGCGAACTCTAAAGCCTGGAATCAATTTTGATTGAGGAAGAGCGACCTAAGTAAAATACGCAAATAATATTAAATAGAAAAGCAAGTTTGTTAATAATTTATTTATTAAAATATCTTTACTTTATTACTTCTTAAGTATGTAAAGTTTGTATTTGTTTGAATTTATTCATACGTCATAATTTAAATTGATTTTTTTAGGGTCGGTCTTTTTATGGGTATCATTTTATAGGTATCCTTTTGAAAAAATGTACAATTTTATATCAACGTGACGTTTTTTTCAACTTTTTTGTACAATTTTTTTAAAATATTTTTTCAGAAAATTGTTTAATTTCTTAAAACTTAAATTTTATTAAAAAGGTTTTAAATTTTGTTAAAACTTTTTTAAATGCAAAATTTCAAAAGGATGTGCCACTCTAGTGGCAATTGTCTCTTTTTTACTTTCTTCTTTTCTCTCAAGCGAGTATAAATTCAACAATCTCGCGTAATTTTGACTTCTTTTAGTTTCTACTGCATTGCAGCAGACTGAAGTCAGTGCAGCTTTTCGCTGCACTTAAGTTTTAATGGTTTCAATCTTGTTGTCGAGTTGATTTCGATTTTAGAACACTTTTTGAGTTTGGTTTAAACATTTAAATTTTAGTTTCTTTTATTCGAGTATTGTCGTCTTTTAAAAGAATTGATAATTTGGTTTATTAGTGTAATGTTATGCAGTATTATATCATCTTTTCGTTTCGCAAATTCATTGTAAATATAATCATTATCACAGATTCGAACTAAGCTTAAATTAGTATAAGTAACTGATTTATTAAACCTTTAGTAAATAGTAAGTAATTCATATTAGTTTATTTAAGTCGATTATAATTTAAGCGTTATCTTGGGGCATCTACGATACAAGTTAGAGCGCACATTGCGTTATAAATCAGGCCAATAAAAGTGTATAAGTAGAAACCCGGGTTAGCAACAAGGATACCTATAAAAAGACTAAACACAGCTTTAAAACTTTTTATGGGCATCACTTTGAGTTTGTTAAAAATATCTTGTTTTAAACTTAAATTTTACCTGTAGAACTTTAAAACCTTGTTTAAATTGATTTAAATGTTAAAATTCAAAAGGATACCCATAAAAAGACTAAACACAGCTTTAAAACTTTATGGTTACCCTTTAAGTTTGATCAAAATATCTTGTTTTAAACTTCAATTTTACTTGTACAACTCTAAAACCTTGTTTAAACTGTTTTAATGGTAAAATTCAAAAGGATACCCATAAAAAGACTAAACACAGTTTTAAAACTTTTAATGGGTATCTTTTAAGTTTGATCAAAATATATTGTTTCAAATTAAATTTTACTTTTAGAACTTAAAAATCTTAAAAACTCAATGACATTTGATGCATTTTTGAGTTTTAATAAGTTATACTTTGAATCTAAATCCATGTTTTGTAACTATTAAAAAATGCTGCTTAAAGTTTAAAGCTTTAACTATAATATGATTTAGGAATTTTGTTAAGATGTGTTTTTATTAACTAACTTGCCTGGTAACAATTTTCAATATATAATTTTGTGCTGAGTTAACAAAATCTCTACAATTAAAGTTTAATAAAAGTAACTTTGTTTTTGCAAATCATTGTCTTTTACTTAAAAACTGTTCTTATTAATTTATCACAGAAGCTTGAAATGTAAAAAGGAAAACATCTTTTAACAATAAAAAGAGTTCTGTGCTTTCCTAGAGATTAAAATCTTTTGTACTTATTTAAATAAAGAATGAAATTTAAATTAACTAGTCGTAAAAAAATTTATCAAATAAATCTATCAAAATTAACTAAGTTAATTCTGGCATATTAGTAGATTAAATTTACAGAAATGTCTAATAATAAATTAACTAAACAAATCAACAAAAATAGCTTTACTTTGATTGCTTATTAATTGTTTCAAAATAAAAATAAATGCTTGGTTCGAGAGTGTTACAACTAAAGTTACATAAAAACTGCATTAAAAATACAGTCAAAAATCTGCAAATTGCAGTTTTTTCTGATTTTATTAAAAAAACTTTTAACTAACAAGTTTTACTAACATATGAATATTTATAAAACTGAATATAACATTTTTAAGAGGCCCAGACAAATTATTTTGGACATTTTATTAACATTTATTACTTAAACAACTAGCTTCGAAACTTGGCTAACATATATTAACAATAAATAATTATTTTATAATACTAACAAAACACATATTTAAACAATTTTTATCATTTAAATCTAAAAAATGTTTTTCAAATCTAATTTATGTTAAAATTTCAAAGGCCTCGCCACAACTTTTTAAAATTATAGTAGCATTTATTAAGTTAAAAGTGAGCTTTTATACATTATAAAAGTTTTCCAAGTTATTTTGGTGACGTCATTAAAATATAAAAACTGGACAACTTTGCAAAAATTTGCATAAATTAACTGATGCAACTAGAACACCCATAAAGAGACACCCATAGAAAGACCTACCGTATTTTTTAAACTGTTTACTAACCAATTTTTTTTCAAATTCATTTTACAGTTATCACTTGAAAATGAAACTAGTATAGTTTTGAAAAGTTTTGTGAAATAAAATGAGTAATCTTTTAAAAATAAATTAAAAATGGTATACAAATCCGTTTAAAAACCTTCCTATAATAGTCATTAGTTGAGGTTTTAAAGGCTGCTGTACTAAAATGCTAAATTATAAAATAATCAAATGCCGGTGCATAGTTGCCAGAATTTTTCGGCTACTTTTGCCCTCATTCAATTTTTATAGGAAAATTGACATATACAGATTTTTAACCGTTAAGTATCGCCCAAGAGCTAAGTTTGGCTTTCTTTGAATTTCAGTAAATGAATTAGTCTACAAATAAAACACTATACTATATTGCTATTCTTATTAACTTTCAGTTTACGGAAATTGACTTCTTTATACTAAAAGAGTAATTCTTGCAAACTAAAATTACAAATTTCGGTATCCTTCTTTAGCTGATTTAAAAGTTGCTTGCAGTTTTTTGTACATACTTAAAATTTTCAAATGCAGAACTCTATCAGTTAGGTCCGTGTTTTTTGAGTTCGCACAGTTTGATTATAATATTGTTTTTCAATTTTTACTAAAAGACGATTCTTTTAAAAGTCTTTAAATGAATTTGTACTTAATATTTAGACTATAAATTATTTTTTTATAATTTACAGTAACTTCAAAATATGTAACCTTTTTGTAATAAATGTTGATTTAAATTTTAACGATAATAATTGATAAAATCATTTTTTATTATTAATAGATTAATTTATAAAATACAGTAATAAAGTATTGAACTCTAATATTTATTTTTATATTTAGACTTTTAAATTGAACACAAAGTGAAATTTAGTAAGTGTGAAAAGGTTATTTATCAGTTTTATAAAAAATTTTATGAATAAAAAACTCTTTAGTTTATCTAGTTTGCATATATTCCTACAGTGAACAGAATTTTTGGATAACCTTATAAAAACAAATGATATAATTTCTTATAATTGGACGTATACAAATTCGGTGCATTTACTTATAGGATACAGAAAACTTTTAAATGTAAAGTTAATTTTTGTAGCTAATTTAAGTATTTTTCCAATACTTGAAATATATTAAGTGACTTGTTGAAAAAATTTGCGATAAATTAGCTAAAAGAATATATTAAAAACTAAAACTTTATCATAGTCAACATATAAAAAATACAATTAATAAAAACAAATCAAAGTAATTGCAGTTATTATTAATTGCAGAAATTTCAAATAGTTCACTTTCTAAAATCCAGCAAAACTATTTCATGGTTGCCACTCATCAAGCTGAGAAAAATTTCCTGACTTTTTCCTGACTTTCTACAAAAATTTTCCTGACTTTTCTAAATCAGTTTTACTTATAAATTGTTCACTTAGATTAATAAAATACTACCCAAACTATTTAATATAAAATATTTAAATTAAAAATCAATTAAAAAAGAATATACTTAAGTAACAGTAAAAAATAGATATAAAAAAATAAACTATATATCTCTTTTATAAAATATTTCCTCTTATCATTATTATAAAACTTGTAACAAATAAATATACTCTTATTTACTTTAAAAACTTAAGTTACTCTACAAAAAATTCAAACAATAAGTAAACTTAATCTCGGCATATAACTCTCTTATAACTTAATTTATAAATTTAAACAACTTTGAAAAAAATATAAAGAGGTAAAGTATACACATTAACTTGTTTTATAAAATACTAAACTAACCTCTTAGTTATAAAGAACTCAATTATTTAAACAAAAAACACTTTGATTCTAAAATTATGCTAGGTAAACTTTTGTGTACATATCACAGTTTCACTATGGAAGTGTCCTTGCTACAGATCATCAATACTAAAAAGCTTACAAAATCTGCTTGTTCAAGTAGGGTACTTGTTCAATATGTTAATAGAAAATTTTTGCAGTTTTATAAAATGTATTTTACTAATTTATACCAGGTGAAGGAATTGGAAATAAAATTAAATACTTTTGTAAATTTCTAGGAAAATTTTGGATTTTTTTTCTGACTTTAAAGGACTTTTAATTAACTTTTACAATTTGAAGGCTTTGGAAAATAAGGAATTTTGTAATTTAAACTGACAAAATCTGAACTTTTTTTTAATTTTCTCAAATTTCCTGACTTTTCCTGACTTTTTTTCAAAACCCCCTATTTTTTCCTGACTTTTCCTGACTTTTGTCACTTTTTTAAATTTTTCCTGACTTTTCCTGATTTCCTGACTTTTCCTGACCGAGTGGCAACCCTGCTATTTACATAAATAAAAAACACATCTTATAAACAGTAACACTTATTTTACAATATAAAACACCTAGAAGAACTTATTTCAAATTTTATGCTGGTCTTTAAATCTTTTTTGTACATTATAATAATGAAAAACAAATGGATTAAAGCTATTAGAATTAAATTGTTTCTATTGGTACTTCTTAAAACTAAACCATAAAAATAGTAGGTAATAATTTAAGCTTTATAACTAACTGTTTTATGTCATTATTTTAGGTATTAATTTGAAAAATTAATAAGTAAAAGGTCAAAAAACATCAAATAATCTACTGTAAAACTAAAAAGACTAATCAAGTAGATTTAAGATATTTTCTACACTATTATTTTATAAAAGGTAGTTTTCACATAAAGAGTAGAGCTTACATGCATTTGTAGTTTCAAAATTTCATTTCTATAAAAGCTTTTGTGATAAAAAAAACTTATGAATAACTTTAAATTTAGTATAAAGAAAATTGATAGAAAGATAGAGCTTGAAGTGCATTTTAAGATTAAAAATACTGAATATCTAAATGTTTTATTAAAAACAAAACTTCAAAGATACGAGGTAAAAATTTCACTTAGTTATAAGCATTCAATTATTTTTAAAAATCTGTACGAAAATACCGGTTTTATAATTATACAATATGAATTAAAAAACATTTTAAAATGTTACATAAGCTTGGTTTATACAACTGATTTCTTTAAGCATTTCTAAAGAACTAGTAAATCAGAAAATCAACAAGACAAATAAGTTTTAACAAAACCAACAATTCATAAGTTGACACACTAAATAAAAAACTGTTTACTATTTGTAAAGTTTTTAATAAAATTCGTATACTAAGTTAGTAAATTTTTACATTTAGAGTAAAAAATAGACTAAATAGACTAAAACTAAATAAATTCTTATTTAATAAAGATAATTAGAAAAAACATCACTAATAACATTGTAGATTGTAAAGTTGGCTTAAAACATAAAGAAATTAAAACAAATTGCTTTAAACAGTAACTGTTTTTATTTTTAAGCCACTTAATTCATTTTTCTGATTAAAAAATAACAATAAAATGGATAAAAACCACACAAGGAGAAATTTTCTATTGAAACTATTAATTTTTTAACATACATCACTTTAAAAAGTTAACTGCTACAGTATATAACTTATAAATTGTTTGTTCTTTTAATAAACATGACTACAAATACTAACCAGAAATCTATGTTTTTGTTCGAAATTAAAAAAAATTTAAAAGATCTAATAAAACAAAAAAAAAATTCAACACATTTTAATCAAAAAAGAATTAGTTTATATAATTACTAAAGTTGTTTTACAAAACAGTTTATAGAACTATTATATTAGTTCTATAATTTCATAAAACACAAAAACAAAATTTTGTGAACATTTTAAACACAACTAAATTTACTTAAGTGCAAAATTTGTTACATAAAACTGTTAGTAATAAAATATTAGATATATACTGAACTAATTAAAAATTAAAAGGATTTAATTTTTTTTTTTAATTATCTGAAAAATCATTTAGAAAAAATTACTTCAAGTTACCCTAGCAGTGAAGTATATTACTTTTAATGTATTACAATTAAAATTGCAAACAATTAGGAAATGAAATAACTATATATATAAAAGATTTATTTATTTATAGTTACAAAACATATTTTTATATATGTATATAAAACCAATTTAATTTTTTTTTCTAGTTCAAATGTTTATCTAAATCATTTTATTGGTATTCATTGTAAATTTAAAATTTGTTAAATATTTTAAAAACTATTTTGCTCTCAATTTCCAAATTTGTTTAATAATTTAAATAAACAACATATAATTTAGTTAAAAATCTACAAAGTAAGATCAAGCTATACATTTTTATAAAATTCTTTAGCATCTATTAAACTTCAATTCAACTGATACAATATTCATGAAGTAATACTAAAGTTAACTAAAAATAAAAATTTCAGTTCTATTGATCAGAAAGCTGTATTATATGCCACAAAGCAAGAGCAAATTATAACAGAAAATAAAGCATTTGAGTATTTTTAATCTCTAATGTTTACTTAAACTTGGATAAGCATTCTAATAAAAATAAAAATATTTATACAAAAGTTTTAAAATTTGTTGATTATTTTTTGTATTTTAGTAAATTTATATCTAAGTTTAATTGATATATTTTATGTTTTTCTTAATTGCAAAAAAAAATATTTAAAAAAATTCAAGGTTTTTTGCTTAAGAACATAAGAAAAGTTGTGTAAATAAGTTAAAAAAATATTACTAAAAAAGCTTTGTTTTACATATGTTTGTATTTGAAACTTTTTACAGAGAAGTAGAATTTCAAAAACTTGTTTATCACTCAAAAATAATTTTTAAAAAATTTTAAAATCCATTGTAGTTAAATAAAATATTATTATACATTTTAAAACGAAGAGTTAGAAAAAAATACAAATATTGTGAAGTTGAAAAATTTGAATCACAGTTATACTTAAGTTGAAAAAAAAAAATGAAAGGTAAAAAACTTTTATTTGAATTAACTTAAAGACCATAGTATTTTTTAATTAGGGAAGATGGTCTAAAAAAATAAATAGATAAATTACAAACACTGATGAGTTATTTAGAATAAATGAAATATTTAAAAAAAAAACTAACTTAAAGAGATGAGTGCTCCTGGGACAATTAAAATCCTACTTGTTTTACAACTTTGACCGGCACTATCAAATTTGAACATTCTCTCGAAATCTTAACTAACTTTTTGCGGTTGGCTTTACTAAAATCAGTGCTTCAAGTGATCTAAATTCCTGTTAAGTCAAAAAAGTTTTTTAAAATAGGTTGAACTAGAACAAACACATTTAATACTAAACAAAAAATATCATTATAAGTAGAAAGCTATAAAATTTATTCAAGTATAAAATATTAAAAATTGATCAAATGTTTCAATTAAAAAGTTAAACAAAAATAAAAAACAACTTTGATACAAATACAAAATACACTTTATATAACTTAATAGATTACTAAAAACAATCGTATATTTACTGATAATACTTTTATTATGTCTATAAAACATTCGAATATAATTTAATTAGATTTAAATTGCTTTCATATGCAAAAAATGTACGTGTAGTATATTATTCTTCAATATTAAACATTTTTATTAATTGAAAACTGTGGACTTTGATACACTTTGGAAGAAACAATCTCTCATTAAAAGAATTTATAAAAGTATTGTTATATAAATAGTGGCCAGTGAATAAGTTCATATGTAAGCTTAAATGTAGCACTTTTTACTTTAAAAATAAAGAAATATAAGTTGAAAAATCCTAAAATTTACGTCAAAATTAAGGCCAACATCAACTGCTAAAAAAAATACTTTAGAAGCTTTTATATAAAAACTTTTTTTTTAGGTTTTTTGTTTTTTTTGGTTTATTGTTAAAAAATGACAGAATTCTTTGAAAAATTGAAAAAAAAAGTGAATATTTTCTCAATTTAAAACTTATAATCTTTTGAAAACTTCATTGATCTATTTATGGTAATACACTACAAAGTATTTCTAAAAAAGATTATTTCAACTGCTGGTGCTGAAATATCTTATATTTTTTAAGTTTTAGCAAATATGATAAAAATTCTATATATAATTTTACAAAATAAAACAATCATTAGGAAATTAACTAATTTTAGGTTTATACAAGCAACATGCTGATGCCTATTTGCACTTTTTTTTTTTGAAAAAACATCAAATAAAAAATTTAAGTTAAAAATTTTTAGTTTTTAAATAACTTATTGTATTTTCCAATACTATTTCAACAAAGTTTAAGAAAAATTCTAAAAGTTTCTTAAATTAGTCTTACAGAAATTTTTCTATAACATTCTGCAAGAAAATTTTGTCAAAACTATGGAGAATTTGGAGTAGTTTTCAAACTGTATAGGCAAAAACAAGTTGGATTTAAACTTACATAACTTCTTAAATACTTCAAGCAGAAAAACAACAAAACCAATTTTAAAACAAAGATATCAAACTTTGTTAAACTATGTTTAACACCTTGTGATATTTTTTTTCAGCAAGATTATTTTATTATAACCAATGGCCACTTTAACCCGTTTTTAGCTTACTTTGTTCAGGTAAAGTTTATACAAAATGATAATATTTTAGAAAACAAGCATGCATAATCTAGCCCATTTATGAAAAAAAAAAGAATAAAACCTGTTACTGAAGTTTTAATCATGAATATCTATGAAAACTACATGCTAATAGTAGAGCAGTATGAAAATTGACTTAGTTATTTTTTAAATCAAGCAATGCTAACAAAATTATAATAAAAGTATTAAGGGCATAGTGGGGTTAAATCACTTTTTTCACATTTTGTTCTTATTTTATTAAGTTTTAATCAAGCTAAAAGATGGTTTTTACCGATTTAAAAAATTAAAATAATTTTTGAATTATACCAGGTCAAAGTCAGAGGCAACAATAGGTTCCTTTTGGAAGGGGCAAACTAAAACAGCAAAAAAAGACTACTTAACTAAAAATCTATCTTCTCCTACATTTTTAGTGATAAATACCTCAAACTTTCAGGATATGTAGTTTACAGTATTTAAAAACTTAGTTAGAAAGATTTTTTTAGTAAATAAAAAAATAAAACTAATAAAAATTAAAACATAAAAAACAGTTTTTTTTTAGTTTTTTTGTCACAAAACATTTAATTTTCTATTTGTTTAAATTCTCTTCCGACAGAATTTTTTAAATATTGCAAGGAGCATATCCTGAAAGTTTGTGGCATTTACCTCAAAAAAGTAGGAGGAGATATATTTTTAGTGATTTCTAGTTAATTGCTGTTTTAGTTTGCCCCTCCCATAAGGAACCATTGTAGTCTCTGACTTTGACCTGCTATATCGAAAAAGTTAATTTGATTTTTAAAAATCTGTAAAAAGTGACTTATAGCTTAGTTAAAAATCAAAATTATAAGACTAAATTGTGAAAATTGTGATCTACCTCCCTATGCCCTTAACATGTTTTTAATTTTTATTCAAAATTTTTGTAGGATGATAAATAAAACATAACTTTTTTCAAATGTTGGCTAGTATTAGCATGGTATTACTTTTTGTTGGCTAGTATTAGCATTTAGCTTTCCATCTCTTGTTACAATCTCTACACCAGGGTTTCCCAAACTTTTTTGCTAATGATTCCCTTTAAAGAGTTTGAAAAAGTAATGGCCCCCTTCAACATATAGATTACTCATAAACTACACATAAGACCTTTTTTTTTTTGCTCTTTAACCAAATAGGTTATTTTATTGGTTTTTATGTTTTTTGTCTTCACTACGTGGTCTCCAGTAACTTACTAACTTCTATACTTACGAGAAGTAAATAATATACTAACAGTATAAGTTACAAAACTATTTCCTAAGTTATGAATAAAACACACTTTGAATGAATGCAATTTACTTTATTTTCAATAATAATTCATAGTTCTGAAGAAAGAAACTATTAAATCACGACACAAAGAAAATCTATAAAAAGTATCAACAATCGTAAAGTTACATAAATACTAACATCAACTCCGCGATGTAGACGTTTTCTTGATTCTCGATAATTGAAGTAAAACGTTTAACTTAATCGTAACTAGATCATACCGTGGAACAACTTTGCAACTCACTTTAACGCGTATTTGAAAGACAAACGCCGATATATACTCGTCGGAATGAAATTAACTCCTTGAAATAATAAAAATGTTTGTTTTTAATACTGGAAGCACGTCACGAAATCTGCGTAAAACAGTTTACAACATCCGCTTTAAAAGGGTAGGTCTTTTTATGTGTACTATTTTATGGGCACTATTTTATGTGTAGAATTGCTGCATTCAATTTTTGATGTGATGTCATCAAAATTATGTGTAGTATTTAGATATGCTGCAATTAAGTTGCTGCAATTAAATGAAAAATAAATTACTGTCCAGGCCTTATATAAATATTATAGATAGTTTTTGAAGTTTTAAATTTATAAACAAACAAAAAAAAACAACTTGAATACACATAAACCAATAGTTTGATTTATTTGTACATTTATTTAAGTTATATTTTTTAAACTAACAGAAGTATAGGCTAGACTTATTAAAAGATTATGGATATTTTTTTCATTTAAGATTTAATTAAGAAAAAAAACTTGAATACACTTAAACCAATTGTTTGATGTAAAATTATATTTATGTAACTTATATTTTTTGTACTAACAGAAGTAATGGCTTGGCATATTATAAATATTTTGAAAAAAAAAATTATTTAAGATTTTATAAACAAAATAAAAAAATAAAAATTGCACACACATAAACCAATTGTTTGATTTGTAGTTTTATATATGTAATTTATATTTAGTAAACTTATAAAAGTAGTGGTTTGCTCTTATGTATACTATTTTATGGGCACTATTTTATGTGTAGAATTGCTTCAATCAATTATGACCATAGTTTTATATGACTTCATTTAAATTATGGGTAGTATTTAGATGTTGCTGTAATTAAATAAAAACAAAATACAGTCCTGACCTTATATAAATATTATGGATAGTTTTTGTAGTTTTAAACTTATAAACAAAAAAAAAAAAAAACTTGAATACACATAAACCAATAGTTTGATTTAGTTGTACAATTATTTATATTGTATTTTGTAAACTAACAGAAGTAGTGGCTAGACTTATTAAAAGACTATGGATAATTTTTTTTTAAGATTTAATAAAGACAAAAAAAGCTTGATTACACTTAAACCAATTGTTTGATTTAATAGTATATTTATATAATTTATATTTTTTATACTACCAGAAGTAATGGCTTGGCATATTATAAATATTTTGGATATTTCTTCATTTAAGATTTTATAAACAAAATTTAAATTTAACACACATAAACCAATTGTTTAATTTATAGTTGTATATATGTAATTTACATTTAGTAAACTTATAGAAGTAGTGGTTTGGCCTTATGTGTACTATTTTATGGGCACTCTTTTATGTGTAGAATTGCTTCAATTAACTTATGTGGTTTCATTTAAATTATGGGTAGTATTTAGATGTTGCTGCAATCAAGTAAAAATAAGATACTGTCTACTTTTAAATCAAACAATTGATTTAAGTGTATTCAAGCTTTTTTTATTAAATATTACATAAAAATACTATCCATAATCTTTTAATAAGTCTATCCACTACTTCTGTTAGTTTACAAAATACAATTTAAATAAATGTACAAATAAATCAAACTATTGGTTTATGTGTATTCAGGTTATTTTTTATTTGTTTGTTTATAAATTTAAAACTACAAAAACTATCCATAATATTTATATAAGGCTTAGAAAGTATTTTATTTTTCATTTAGTTGTAGCAACATCTAAATACTACCCATTGAATATAATTGATTGAAGCAATTCTACACATAAAATAGTGCCCATAAAATAGTACACATAAGAGCAAACCACTACTTTTATAAGTTTACTAAATATAAATCACATATGTACAACTATAAATCAAACAATTGGTTTATATGTGTTCAAGTTTTTTTTTTCTTTATTAAAAATTTCTTTAAAAAATCTACCCATAATCTTTTATAAGTCTAGCCACTACTTCTGTCAGTTTACAAAATATAACTCAAATAAATGTAAAAATAATCATACTATTGGTTTATGTTTATTCAAGTTATATTTTATTTGTTTTTTTATGAACTTAAAACTACAAAAACTATGCATAATATTTATATAAGATCTAGACAGTATTTTATTTTTCATTTAATTTCAGCAACTTAATTGCAGCTACATCTCAATACTACCCATAATTTGAATGAAATCACATCAAATTATGGGCATAATTGATTGAAGCAATTCTACACATAAAATAGTGCCCATAAAGTAGTACACATAAGGTCGAACCTCTACTCTATAAGTTTACTAAATACAAATTACGTATATACAACTATAAATCAAACAGTTTATGTGTGTTCAAGTTTAATTTATAAATTTTGTTTATAAAATCTTAAATAAAAAAAAAACAAAATTACTTATTATATGACTAGCCATTAATTCTGTTAGTATAAAAACAATAAATTACATGAATATACATATAAATCAAACAATTTGTTCAAGTGTATTCAAGTTTTTTTTTTTTTCTTTATTAAAAATTACTTAAAAAATCTATCCATAATCTTTTATAAGTCTAGCCACTACTTCTGTCAGTTTAAAAAATATAACTCAAATAAATGTAAAAATAAATCATACTATTGGTTTATGTTTATTCAAGTTGTATTTTATTTGTTTGTTTATAAACTTAAAACTACAAAAACTATCCATAATATTTATATAAGGCCTGGACAGTAATTTATTTTTCATTTAATTGCAGCAACTTAATTGCAGCATATCTAAATACTACACATAATTTTGATGACATCACATCAAAAATTGAATGCAGCAATTCTACACATAAAATAGTGCCCATAAAATAGTACACATAAAAAGTCCTACCGGCTTTAAAATACGAAAATGAGATGTTAATATCATTACATTGTTTCTTTTTAAATTTTCAATTTTAACGTTTAAAGCCTGGTTTTAAATAATTTAAATCCTTAAAATCCTACTTAACTTTAAAGCTTTTTTATAAGAGTTTTAAGCGCGGGTAAGAAAAAAGTAAGAAAAAGAAACTGTATAACTTATTATCTCAAAAGTTACATAATTTACAAAAACTTAGATAAAACACAACATAAAGACAAAGTAAGTAACAATGATAGTCATTTAGTTGTCCTCAGGCTTCTTATCCTTGGGGTTCTTGTCCTTGTGCCTGTTGTCCTCGGGCATCTTCTATTCCGGCGTTTCTCTTCCGATTTCTTCTTCTACGGTGGTTTATTTAGCAGGAACGAATTGTTTTAATTCGCTTGTTCTTCTCTAAACTTCAAATTCAAAAATTCATCGAATTCACTTGTTGACATAGAAAATATTCATCTTTTCATTTTCCATCATTGTAGTATTCATTTGAAAGAATTCATTCCAAAAAAATACGCCGCTCAAAAAAAAAGTTGAGATATTTTTTCAAGAAAGTTTAGTAAAAACTACTATGTTATTAGGCCAAACGACAATAACGAAACTGTCAGGATTTCCTTTCAAACCCATTTTTTTTATACAAAACAAAAATTAAGCATTTAAAGATGCATTAAAAGAAAATTAATAGTTTAAAAAACATGAAAAAATTTAATTTTGTTTTTAACTTAGAAAAACATATGTTCTTAATATTCAACTCGCAAACTTTAATAAACAAAACAGAAAACATTTTCTTTAAAATATTTTACAAAACAATAAGCAGTATTTTATGCACAAACTTTTATAGGATTCAAGTGTAAAGTATTTCTTTTTAATGTAACACAAAACTTATGCATTGTAGAAATTAATAAAGAGAAAAATTTAGCGAGTGCTTTTTTTCGATCTTTAACAGTCAAAACTAAATGGGAGTTGAAAGTACTTTTAAATTCAAAATTTATAGGAAAAGTTTATCACGAGTCGAATTGAAAGCTTTAAACTTGAACTTGATTATTTTACGAGCAAAAAATCTGATAAATCAGTTTTGTTTTAAAGTTAGAGTGAAATGTGGTTACTGAAATCTCAATATAAAAATAGGCTTATAAAACTTTTTTATTATATAATTGTTATGTCTTAGCTTTTAATTAATTAGTACCAAGCTGTAATTTATAATATAAAAAACTTCATAACACATCATTAAAAGTAAAAAAGCTATAAACTTTACAATTCAGAAATTTTATCAGAAAAGAATACAAAATAAATACACGTAATAGTTTCTTTCATTTTAACTTCTTAAAAAAATTACCTGAGTTTAGAAAATATTTAAATAGATTTTCATGTTAATAAAAAGTTACAACTTTTTACCTTTATTAAAGTCTGTTTCGTTAGTTTTGTGAAAATGTTTATATTTTATCTTCAAAAGGGCTTTATGATAAATGGTAAAAGTTTTAGACCTGCTATTAGTAATTCTGACTCTTTTTTATTCTGTGTTATAATTTCTTTTTTGTCAAAGGAATTAAGTACCGTCAAATTGTTTTTCTCTTTAGCTAATATGTTGCTTGATACACTAGTTTCTGATTTTGTTTTTGAAGAATTGTAATAACCTGAATCTTGTTTATAACTTTTAAGCTGCACTGTTGGCACTTTATGTTTTGGCTCGCTATCATATTTTTTATTGTAACTGCTATTTTTCTGATGTTGTTTCTGATGTTTTTCTTTGCTAAGTTTACCTTGTTTTGCTGTAAAAGCAACAGCTTGCTTATAAGCTGTATTAGCTTTTATTTTCTGCTGTTGGAAGTCACTAGAATGATGATTTGCGTCAAATATTTGTTGTTTAAATTTTTGGTTGTAGTTTGAATTCTTATCTACAGCATACTTAGACCCTTGAACTGCTTTACCATTAGGACCTGCCACGTTTGCGACTTCTGGCATGTTGTTTTTACCTACGACAATATCAAACTGGACTTTCTCTCCTTGTGCAAGAGACCTTAAGAATTTGTTCGGGTTGTTTTTTATGATAGCTGTATAATGAACAAAAATATCGCTGTTCTGATCATCACGATGAATAAAACCGTAACCTTTGCGAACATTAAACCATACTGCTTGACCAGTTACTCCGATTGCTATAGTGTTTTTGGTTACCTGAGCTTTTTCTTTAACTGTTTGAAATTCTTTGGTTGTATTAGATGTTTTTGTGGGTAAGTGTTGATGACATGACAAACACTATGCTATGTTAACATTATTACTACTATTCCCATTGTATGATTTTCTTGGTTTAAAAGTATCTCTATCTTGGTTATGTTGACGATAATTGTAATTATGATTAATACCATTATCTCTAAAATGAAAATTTTGTTGATAATTAGCACGAACTCGCTTATGGTAATTTATTTTAGACCTATGCTGACTTTGCTCATACTGCTGTAGTCTATTGTAATTAACTTGCTTAGGTATTAATGCGTTTTCTTTATAAGCATTCCATATGGCTTGTCCTTTTCTTTTAAAAAGTTCTAAGCTTTCATCAAAATGTTCCCTAATCTTATCTTTGATCGAAAAGGGCATTAAGTATGCAAGAAAAAACTTAATTCTGTCATGCTCTGAAGATTTGGCCCAACTCACGGCTGTAGCAAATATTTTATTAAAGTTTGTACAATCATCCCAAATTGGAATTTTATCTAAAATTTCAGCTAATTGATTGTCCCTATTAATAAAAAAATTTTTTAAAGAACTGTAATTTCTTTCACCTCGTTCTGTCATTTTATAATAGTCTGACAACTCTTCTCTCGGCCAAAACCCAGTTAAAAATTTATACTTTTCTGTATTACTAGAAATATTTTCATTTAACATTTCCTTTTCGAAAAAACTAATAATATCACGAGGGTTTCTTACAAAGTCTAACCTTTTAAACTTTTTACTTAGTCTTTGCGCCTTAAATGTGTCGCTAAAAATGTTTAAATTATTTTGATTACTTTTTTCGTAATCATCGTAAAAAGGTTCGCGTTTTTCTAGCATCGCACGTTCGTAATGTGGTGATCTAGACTGCTTTAATCTATTATTTAACTTTTTTATTTGCATTTTCAAAACTCTTAACTCTTCTTCATTTGTTAGCTGCTTAACTTCGCTTGATTTTCTAAATTGTTGTTGAATGCTGTTTGATGGATAAAATTCAGCATTATCATTCATCATCTCTGCTTGATGAGAATTATTAAGATTGATATCGTCATTGTTGTTTGTGTGCATTTATTCTGTTGACTGCTTAAAGATTTGTAACCAGAAGATTCAAGGTTCTTAAAAGACACTGCGTGGTTTCCACTTTAACAAAATAGGACTTTACCTTCGAGCTAGTTTAATATAGTTACAAACTTATTCCTAAGTTATGAATAAAACACACTTTGAATGAATGCAATTTACTTTATTTTCAATAATAATTCTTAGTTCTGAAGAAAGAAACTATTAAATCACGACACAAAGAAAATCTATAAAAAGTATCAACAATCGTAAAGTTACATTAATACTAACATCAACTCCGCGATGTAGACGTTTTCTTGATTTTCAATAATTGAAGTAAAACGTTTAACTTAATCGTAACTAGATCATACCGTGGAACAACTTCGCAACTCACTTTAACGCGTATTTGAAAGACAAACGCCGATATATACTCGTCGGAATGAAATTAACTCCTTGAAATAATAAAAATGTTTGTTTTTAATACTGGAAGCACGTCACGAAATCTGCGTAAAACAGTTTACAACATCCGCTTTAAAATACGAAAATGAGATGTTAATATCATTACAGCTCTTCATCTGCAACTCAAGAATATCTAGTGTAAGTTTTAAGTTATGGCCTCATGGCCCCCCTGTGGCTCCTTTACTGCTCACGGCCCCCTCTTCCCCCTTTGCTGCTCATGACCCCTAAGTATCTGTCATGGCCCCTTTGGGAAACCCTGATCTACACCTTGCATGTTATGAACTAAACATGTCAGGCATAATCCAGTCTATTAGTAATATCATATTCTGTATTATATAAATAAGTCTTATTATGTAGAGCAAAAATCAACTAGTTTACGTTTAAACTCTGGAACAGATTTCCATTTAGAAGTGTATTTTTGTTTATTGTTCCTGGTAGGTGCTTCAATTTTAACAGTTATTATTTTTAACCAGCTGTGACAAATAAATGTTTTAGTGCTTTATATTGAATAGGCTGTTATGAAATTAACTATCATAAAATAACAAATAATGTTTTTGAAGTATTTTGGATTGAATAAATCTCTGAAATCATAATTGTACATGTTTTTTTTTACTAATACTGTAACTTGTTTTAAAATAAACAATTTAAAGTTCTTGACTTAAATGCCTATTTCAATATTTTGTTTTTAATTTTGTATTACTTCCATTTATTTTGTTAAATTTTTTTTTCAGATTTGTTTACAACAACTGAGGATCTCTTTTATGCAAATATAGGAGTGAAACGTTGTTTTGTTAGTAATAAGCTGTTAAAATAAATATTAAGTATTTGTTTACTTAATAAAAAATTCATTAGTTAGTTAGATAGATGTTTTTCCTACCTTTTAAACAACTTACAAATGTATACTTTGCTTTTAACTTCTTTAACTACTAAGTTGAAGTAAATTATAAACTAGCTGAGTTAATAACAATCAGAATTGCCACTCTTTGAATCAAAATAGTTAGCCTGTGTTACCTCAGACTAGTTGGAGTTTATAAGAAAATTGAAACAAAACATTTTTGTTAGTAAAATTTTGAATAAAAATACAACTAATTAAGTTTAAATACAAAAATAAACCTAAATAATAACAGAAGAATTTAAAAAAACAATATTTGAAAGAAATAAGAAATATTTTAAGGCATGGAAACTAGTATGAGATACTTAAAGGATATCAAAACTAGCATGAGATTTCAAAAAACGTTCATACTAGCCTAAGAGTGCAACACACAGTATTTATCTGAAATTTTTTTTTTAACTGAATATATCTTAAAAGCTAATTAAAACTGTTTTTGATTGTATGAAAAACCTTAGTTTGGACTTTATGGATAATACTATTAAAAAAAACATATCTACTTATGTGAAATTTCTACATAATAATTTGTTATTTATTTTTTAGTGAATAAAAGACATTGCTTAGATTTTAACACAACTGTTTTTAGAAAAACTTGTAAACTTCTAAACTTAAGCTGAAAACTCATAACTTCTAGAATTTTTGAAAAACATGATTTATCAAAACCAAGATTGAAACAAAAATATTTATCAAATAACAGAATAATTTTTTTAAGAAACCAAAGAAGAGCTTAAGTAAATAAAGTGTTAAATATTAAAAAGAAAATATTACATAACTGTTGAGTTCTAAAATAATTGGTAAAAATGTTTTTTACTAGCCTAAATTCTATTTAGCTTATTCTTGAATAAATAAATAAGTATACAATTAAAAAAAATAATTGTTACAAAAGGAGAGTCTTCAAAGATAATTTATATAAGAGTTAGCTTATAAAAAGAGACTAATTTACTAACACAGGTTAACCAATTTTATTACTTTAATGTTTAACACAATTATGCACATCTGTAGGCTACTTTGTATATGGCTACTATACAAACAGTGCTAGACTTTAGTAATGCAATACTTGTTAAATTAAATTTTGTAGATAGGTTGTTTCAAGAAATCTTATTTACCCATTTCATTAATATTCAATCTATTGTTTTTTTGAGTAAAGAGTGACCAGCAAAAATAAGCAAAATTAAGTCAAAGAAGACATTTCTAAAAACTTATAAAAAAGTTTTACTTTATCTTTATTTTTGAAAAATGATAAACTTATGTTTGAATAAATAGTAATTTGAATATAGTAATGTCTTGGTTATAAACTATGTTACTTGAATTAAATCATAAAATTCGAAATTTATTCAAGTCATTTTTAAATTCTTTAAAAAATACAAATATAAGTATAGTATTTTAAGACTTTAATCAAAATTTATTGTTTTGTTTCTAAGATATTTTAGTTTTTCATGGTAGACAACCATCAGATTTACTCCACCTTCTATTTTGCTTCTTAACTTTAAATTGAACACTTGGTAAATTTAAAAATTTGTATTTTCAGCGTAATTAAGGATTTGGCAAGGTTTCATAAACAACTTACTAAGCTTAATATTTTGCTGAAAGTCTTATTTCGTCTTATATTCGTTAAACAATAAAAGAAAAATTAAATAAGTTTAAAATAACAGCTTTTTAAATACATTATTTGATTTTCTACCTTTAAGAATGAAAAATATATATAACTAAACGAAATTTTAAAACATACTAAAAAATGGCTTTTTAATACTGATGATTTTTTTTATAACAGTTATGAGCTTGAGCATATTTTTATTATTTTCAAATTAAATTTATTTGAAGAGCAGTGTTCCTTTAGAACCTTTTATAGTGTTTTAAATTGTCATAGATTAAATTTATTATTTTAAGCCTTATAACTTGTAGTTACAAGCTTTGTTACTACAGTTTATAATATTTATAAATTATTTTTCAAAATGTTTTGTATGAGGGGATTTTATGGGATTCCCCTTTGGGCAGTTATGCTATAAAAATCAAAATTTGGGTTTAAAGAGGTTTATGCTAAGCTAACAGCTATTGTGAAAAATGGTTATTTTAAGACAAATTTTCCGCGTTTAAGCTACATTTGGCATCTATGAGCCGGAGACGAGCATTAAGTTAATTTTATAGGCAAATTTATTAATTTTTCAAAAAACATAAAACTTTAATGTCAATTATTTTCCTTATCTTAAAAGCTATCTAAATTTTTTTTTGTGTTTTAGAGAACGCAGTACGCACCTTTGTCTTTAATTTGAAAAAAAATTTGTTTGGGGATTGAATTATTTCATGGGGTCCCTCCAAAAATAAATGTTTTTTCTTTCATTATTATGGTATTAAAAACAAAAATAACAATTTTTTTATTTTATTTTTTTATTTGTTTCCTTTGTTTGCATGTTATTTATACTCTTAGATGTTTATTTAATAAATAATGTTACTATCTTTACGATTTGGCCCCAAAGCAAAATGATTACACTTTCATTTGCTTTGGCCATTTCCTAGATAAAAAATTGATAAAAGGAAAAAAAATTAATAATAATGTGAATTACAACAAATTTAATGAAATTATTTTAGTTTAATTAAATTTGTTGTAATTCACATTCTTATTATTTTTTTTTTCCTTTTATCAATTTTTTATCTATGAAATGGCCAAGGCAAATTATTATATTATTATTATACTGTTTACTGTGCAATGTTGGACTCAGGCATCAAAACCTGAGCCACTTAAACAGGACACACAAAAAGAGAAAAAGAAAATAAACTTATATTCAAAACTTTAAAATAAATTATATATATATATATATACAAACATAATTTAAATGAAAACACAAAGTTAAACACAATATGATAAACAAATGGACTAAATTGAAAATTCAATTCAAAAATTCAAATTTATATATTACTTAGTACACACAGTAAAGAAGTTTGTCTAAAATCATGGCTTATAAAACAAAATTCATAACTACAAAATATATAAGTAAACTAATAGTTTGTAGGGGGGAAGCGTAGGGAAACGAATATTTTTTCTTTTGTTTACAGTGGAAAATTAATGTATTTTAGTGGTATTTATCGTATTTAAATCAAATCTTTTTAGCTTTGAACGAAATTGTTCTACCCTCTCACAAGATACTATATCCTGAGGTAGTCTGTTCCACATAGCTTTTGCTCTGTGAAAAAATGCGCCTTGCCACTGACTGTTTTGAAAATCATGTTTACATTTTATTTTCAAATTATTTCCTCTTAGTTGATATTTATTTTGGGAAAAATTAAAAAACTGGTTAAAAAAACTTTTATATTTGCCATTGATAATTTTGTAAAGAGTTAATAAATCAAACTCCCATCTTCTATATTCCAGTGATTTCAAGCCAAATTTAATCATTCTATCATTATATGACGTGTAAGATATGTTGCAACGACTACAAATATGACGGGTAAACTCCTTTGCACAGATTCAATTTTGTTAATATCCTTTTTTAAATGGGGTGACCAAATTTGGGTACTAAACTCAAGTTTAGGGCGAACGTATGTTTTAAATAGTTTTGTCAGAATTGAAGCAGAATTAGTTTTAAAACTTTTTAATATTTGATAACATGTAGTTTTTGCAATCTTATTTAAATAGTTGATATGTTCATTCCATTTCAAATCTTTGGAAATATAAATTCCTAAATCTTTAAAAACTTTAATTTCTGGTAACTTGATGTTATTGATTAAGAGGTCAGTTGGAGAAGATTCTTTTTTGTTAATGGTTAGAATTTTACATTTGCTAGGATTTAAGTTTAGTTTTCTTGTTTTTAACCATATGTAAATATTATCTAAAGATAGTTGTAATGCAGTATTTGACTGACTAAAGATTTTGGCATCATCTGCAAATAAGCTTAGCTCACTTTTAATATCAATGTTTGAACAAATATCATTAATATAAATTAAAAAGAGAAGGGGACCAACTACACCACCTTGTGGTACTCCACTGTAGATTGTTAAAGAGTCAGAAAGCGTATTATTGATGAGTACTCTTTGCGATCTATTATTTAAAAAGTTATCAAACCAATCAATTAAGCTTTCATGTAGCCCATACTGATTTAAAATTTTCAATAATCTTTTGTGTGATACTGAATCAAAGGCTTTTTGAATATCCGTATAAACTACTTTAGTAAATTCATTTTTGAGATAAGGAACTAACCAAGAATGTAAGCATGTTAACAGTTGAATGGTTGATGAGCGGTTTGGAACAAAACCAAACTGTTTGTTAGTTAATAATTTGTTATCAAAGAGGTGATTGAGAATTTTTACAGATACAATATGTTCATAAATTCTTGAAAAGCCACTTGTTAAAGATATTGGTCTGTAATTTAATGCATCGTGTATATTACCTTTCTTGTGCACAGGAATAATAAAAGATGTTTTCCATTGTTTAGGAACATCTGATAGTTCTAGAGAGCAATTAAATATTAATGAAAGTGGAAAAATTATTGATTGGATAACATGCTTGATATAATAGGGTGGAATGTTTTCTGGCGTTCTTATGATTTTATCTTTTAAGTGGTTAATTGAACTTATAATGTCTTCATAGGTTATGAAAAAATTTTGCATCTTACTACAATTCTTTTGGGGTAGCTTAAAAGACTGGTAACTCTCGTCTTTTTTAAAAACTTTTTGAAAATTTATGTTAAAAAGTGTTGCTATTTCAAAATCTGAGGTTACTGTTTTGTTTTTATCATTATCATATAAGAGATGTATGGAATTATTTAACTTAAGTTTAGATTTCACGTAGCTATAAAACTTTTTTAAATTTGGGTTTTTGCAGAATTTGTTTTCATATTCAAAGTTGTATTTTTTAACAGCTAATTGATATTCTTTAGACTTGTTTTTGTATTTTATCAAAAGTGATTTATTTGTCTTACTTTTTTTGTATAGATTCGCTTTTTCTTTTAATAACTTTTTAATATGAGATGGATATTTTTTACTTTTGTTATTTTTAGAATAAATTGGAACAAAACGTTTGATTGAGATTTGGATTGAGCTAATGAATTGATCGTAGAAATGCTGGAGATTTTCTGAATTTTTAAATAAAGAGGTCCAATTAATTTTTGACAGGAAATCATTGATGCTTTCAAAATCTGCTTTTTTATAGTCATATGAGACTTCTTTAGCAATAGGTATTATTTTGTTTTCAATTTTAATTGTTAGTGAAAGCAAGTGATGATCATAAGTGTTTGTTAATGGAAAATTTAATAAATCAGTTTAATATACATCATTTTGCTTTGGAGCCAAATCGTAAAAGATATTAACATTATTTATAAAATAAACATTTAAGAGTTTAAACTACATGCAAACTAAGGGAAAAAAATATTTATTTTTGGTTCGAAGGCAATAATGATAACAAAAAAAAAACTTTATTTTTGGAGGGACCCCATGAAATAATTCCAACCCCAAATCAATTTTTTTTTTAATTAAAGACAAAGGTGCGTTCTTTAAAAAAAATATTTTAGATAGCTTTTAAGATAAGGAAAATAATTGACATTAAAGTTTTATGTTTTTTGAAAAATTAATAAATTTACCTATAAAATTAACTTTATGCTCGTTGTGCCGGAGTATATGTGCATAAAAATATACACATGTCCATTTTGGCGGTTTAGTTTAGTTTTTATGATCTAACATTTGGAAAATAGCAGACATTTACTAACAAAACGTAATATCTAGCTACAACAGGTAGGTGATCATGCTAAATTCTCTGCTTGAGAATTGAACGTTGATAAAAAAAAATCAAAAAAAAACATTACGGCAAAATCATTTTGACTTAGAAGAAACAGAATTTAAATTCTATTATGTTTAATTATTTGGTAAACTAACATTTAATATTAAAAAAAACTAACATTTCAATTAGTAAAGTGAATTTGTGTTAACTGAAATTACTTACAAGAGTTTTGTGGCTAAATTAGTAATTTAGAACAAAAATTTGCCTTTAAAACTCTTATTAGATAAATTAAATGTTAAAGTAAAAAGGAAAATAATTTTAAATAATACTTATATCAGTTACAAATATGCAAAAATGTTTCATGTATAAACTAGTTGCTTGTGTGCTACATTGAAAAAAAGTATTGTGAATAGTATTTAATTTTTAATCTCAACTAAAAGCTTTAAATATATTTTTATCATAATTTAAACCAATTAAGTTTATACTTATACTTTAAAATCTTTAAATAAGCTGACAAACTAAAATAAAAGTTTTTTATAAAATTATCTACTACTGTTTAGTAACTTAAAAGAGTTAGATTAGATGAGTTTTTACTGATAAATTTTCTTAGGACTATCTGAAGGAATATTATGATTTTGTAGACGGTTTTTAATCAATACCTAAAAGTTGTTTAAGTATTAGTTTCTTGTCTTTTTATAAGAATATAGTTAATGTCTTAGTTGTTTTTACAGTTTTCTAATACTTTATAAAATGCTATAAATTTTAGAATATCTTAAACTAAGTCAAACTATAAAGTTTAATATTGCGAATATAAAAAAAAAAGTAAATAAATAAGTTTGACTGTTTAAGCGAAAAAAAAATCAAATTAAAGCTACAAAAAGAAAAAGTCTAAAATAACCAACTTATATTGGAGAATAAACAGAAGATTTTGCAAAAAAATGTGTTTAAAAATCAATGATAAAAAAAATTATCAAAAATTAAAATTAGTTTTAAAGATGACCATACAAATCAAATTTTTTTCAACTAGAAGTTTGTATTAGTTTTGTAAAAATTAATTAGAAAAATAGTGAATAAAAAAGTTAGGATAATTCAAAAACAGTAGCAACTAATTAGATAAACAAAAATAATGATAGCAAACTAGAAATAACTTATTATATGTCAAATTCTCTCGTTCTTATCTATTTTGAGAGAAAAGAAAAAGTTACTAGTAAACTTAGAAGCTAAATATTTTAAAACCTTAAACAGCATTTGCAAGATATTTTGTGTTTATTTTATATAGTTAAATTAACTTAACGAGGTTTTGTTTATATAAGTCTTACAAATACAACATTGTCTCAATAATAAATTATTTATGACTTTAAAGTTTTATGGAACATAAGTTTATATAAAAAATGATTTATTTATTTTATTATCAACGTTTGAAAAATCTAAATTTAACACTATCAAAATTAGTTCATCATATAAGTAAGTTATTGTAAATTTAAAGTGTAAAAAATAATGATATTATAAATGACTATTTTTTAGTCCTTTACAGTTTTTTAGATACTTTAATGTTGTAGAGTTACTTAAGCGTGAAGTAAATTATTTTTATATTAGGTGTGTAAAGTAGTGCGTGCATTGGTTATATGCCTAAACAGCATAAATGTAAAAAAATCTGTTTTAGTCTAATCTTGTTTTAAGAATATTGAAGAGATTTTTATTTAATTCTAACTAATGTAATTAACTTTTGTTCAAACATCTGCTGAGTTTTTATAGTTTTAAAAGTACAATAAATAGTGAAACTACTTTTTTTTAACTTTGTTTTTTTTAAGCATTTTATTTAGTTATTAAAAAGTTCAGCTCGTACATTAGTTGAAAGATGAGCACTTTAAGTAATTTTTGAAGCTATTCCATTTTGGTAATTCATGTCGCAATTTTTTAATATTCTATATATCTTTAAAAGATCATTTTTATTTTATTTTTTGGTCATTTATACTTATAGCTACTATAAAAAAAATTAAACATATTTTTTCTTTAGTTTTGTTTATTTGTTTATTTAAACAAGATAGTAATAGAGCCAAATTAGCTATATTTGCATCTTAACAGTTATATTTAGTTATTTACGTGTGAACTAAGGACATTAATGATTCATAATACAAGTTAATAATCATCTACACTTCATAAGTTTTATATGCTATAAATACAGTATACTGTTGCATAGTCAAAAGTTTCAAGAAGTTTTTATTGTTGAAAACATAAAATAGTCTTATTAAGATTAAGAAAAAAAAAGATGCTATGTAAGCTGATATAAAAAGTAAAGTCTACTAACTTAGTTTAAAAATTCAAATAAACTTTAATTTAATAGTTCATACTAAAATAGAAAAAACTATTTTGTAATCACATCTTTAAAAACTAAAATGGATGAAAATTTACAAGACGAATACTCAAGCTATATTAAAATTTTGCAACAGTTGCTTATGCAATCAAATCATGACATCATTGACAATAAACTATTACTAAAAACAACAACAAAAAAAAGCCTGGACAAATGTGCATTGTGTCGTCAACCTTTGGTTTTCCCTAATTTTGAAAAACTACCAAGTTTTTTCACTCATAAAAGTTGCCTAGCAAACTTTTCAACTAACAACGATTCGTTGAAAGAAATTGGAAGCAATAGCAAAAGTTTATCGACAAAAACTTCGAAAAAAACTTCAAAATCTATAAATCTATTCAATTCAATGTCAAAAGAAAGACCAGACTATAAATTGAAGGTATTAGGAAGTAAAGAAACGGTCACGTCACCAACCCCTTCAGCATACTACTCAATAACAGGTGTTCAGGAGTTAAGTGATGACGATGATAATGATAATATTAACTTAAAAGAAAATATTTTTTCTTATTTTTCAGTAATTTCAGATCCCAAAAAGCCTATAGAGATAAACTGTACACAACAAAAACAGACTATAAATGATAAAAAAAATGTTTCTTCGACATGCAAACCACATCTTAACCAAAAAGAAACTTTTACTTCAAACATTTGTTTTTCTAAGTTCTCAATACCAAAATCATCAAAACAGTTAAAAGAATTTAAGCAAGCAGAAAAGCAAGTTTTAAATCAGGAGGCTGACGTAATAGAAGCGGGTAGAGTAAAGTGCACAGAAAATATACAAGAACTTCCACTGCTGATAGGAACTAATGAAATTGATCAAGTCTTCAATGATGCTACACAACAGCTAGAAACTTTTTCTGACGGATTTTGTTCCTGTAGTTTTTGCAGTAGAGTGGAAGACATTATTGAGACAAATTTTCATGATAATCCAGACTTAAAATATCAAAACGATTATATTAGCTCTAAACTTGGGTTTTTTTGTAGATATAGTGAAACAAACAACAAGGTCTTATTTTGTTTTGTATATTTTATTAAGTGATTTTAAATTGGATTGATATAAAAAGTAGTCTAATTTCTTTCGATGTAATTTAAACAAATCAAAGTTATAAAATCATAAATACTTAAAACAAGTGAATTTTATTCAGGTATTTTAGAGAACTGTTTAAACCTATAATTTATTTTAGGTATTTCAGGAAGATATTGAAGGACAAATTACAGGAATAAACTCAGTATTTGGACTTTGCGAAGTTTTAAAAAAGAACAATGACGTTTACACTTCTAACTATGAAGCTAAAAAATCAAATTGTTGTATTAAATCACTTGAAGACAAATGGGAAACAATTTGTAAAAATTCACACGAAAGAAAACTTAAGTAAGTTTAACCACATTATTAGTTAATTCAGTTGTAAATTGTCTTCTTTTTTATATAATGCACCCGTGCACACTAGTCTGCACAAAACGCTTAGGGAACGCAAAACTAATTTCAAGGTGCACGGAAGCGTGGACCGAATTTTCCTTCGTACAAAAGTGTCCCTTCGTACATTTTTGACACCAACTCATAGCTAAGCTATAATTTTATAGTTACAGGTAGTATTATGTATTGATTGTGAGTTTTAAAAGTTAGTTTTATTTTCTTTATTCTGGAAATTAAAACTACTACACACTTTTGAAACTACATAGAGCCTATGTATCTTAAATATGGTAGTATAAAATAGTTTGGGTTATACATTTTCGTAATAACTATAGCTTAAAGTTTTTTTTCGTACTAACAGAATAAGTTATATATTTGTTGTGAATAATGTAATAAAGAAAAAATTTAACTTATATATTAAAAGTTATCTATAGAAATATTGTCATATTTACAGTTTCAAAAAGTTTTAAATTTTGTTTATTCATTTTTAATTTTCTTTTAACTTTTTTCTGAGAACTGTCAAGTAAGTGATTATTTTTAATGTTTATGAATGTAATCAATCAAAGTTTGAATAGTACGCGAAAAATATAGAAAAAATTAGACTTTAAATACGTTGATACAAAGTAGCAACATACTCAGACTAGACTTAATTTTTTTTAAATATTCACAATTATAGTATGTTTAAGAATTGGTTTACGGATAATTCAAGTTTGTATTGTTTAACTATTTTTAAGAGATTTTGTCTACTATGAAGATACGCAAGGTACTCTCTATTAATAAAAGTACTATCATATTTTCAAAGTCATGTTTCTACTGAACTTAGTGTGATAACATCCCTTATTTTTATAACGTCTGAAAATATCCCCAATTTGATAACGTCTTGTCTTGGAAAAGACGTTAAAATGTATCCAAGTTGTGCGCGACTCGATAACTGAAAGGTTTTTTTGTGCACCGGGTTTTTGGAAAAAATACTTTGAGCGTTTTTTTTTTGTCGTTCAATAAACAATATTTATGATTTTATATTTTAAGAATAATGTTTTTGCTTGGGACATCAGGCTATTAAAGTAAAAATAAGCTTAAATTTCAAATTTAATAACAATATAAATTAGTTGAGTTCTAAATTATATTTAAGCAACTTGTTAGTTTATATAATTTATAAAATTTTATTTTTGTTTGCTCAATAAATTAAACAACAAACAATTTATTTAAAAAATGTTTAGCTGAACTAAGATACTTTATGTTTGGTCTCTAAATAGTTTAGAATAAATTGTTCAGAGTTAAAGAAACACAGCAAGAATGGAAAACTTTCTCTGTAAATTTTTCCAAATTTCAAAACTGGCTTGAAATCTGCGAGAAAAAGATTAAGATCCAATCTGAAACTTTTCGTTTAGGGAAAACAGACTTTGAAAAGTCAAAAGTTGAACTTAGAAACGTTCAGGTAAACTTAATAATTTTCTATATAATCTTTATTCAAATACAGCAATCTTTTAACTAAACCCACAAATACGAAAACAACGGGAGATACAAACTCAAAATTTATTATTAATAGTTTTTTACAAAATTGCTAGTTTCAATATGTTAGAAGCCATTGTGATAAATTTCCTAAATCATAAATAACACCTATTAGAAGCATTTTTCTTGTTAAAAATATTTAACTATTAACTACACACAAAGCTAGATATTTTAAACCTACACACAGTTAGTAAAAACTATGAAAATCTCTATTTAGCTCTTAATTATTTTCAACCTGTTTTAAAATAACTTATCAACAACAAAAAGTGTCTGCCAGAACTAAAACGCAGACTACTGTTAAAAACACGTTTTTAAAGCATCTACATACTGTTTGTTGATTTCGTTTGAAAGTCTGTTTTTAAAAATTGGCTATCAAAAATTTATTATAATCATATTTTGATTATAAATGCTGCTAATATTACTTAAACTGTTTGTTGTTTTAATGTTTAAGTTATATTAAGCGATTTAAACAATTTATTTATGCTTGGTCAACAAACTTTACAAGTAAACTCCACTGTATTGTATTTCATATTTATTTCATAAATTATTGTATTTCATTAAATTCTAGTTAGTAATTAAGGTTAAAAAAATGCTTAAATACAAATTTTAAATTTGTTTACAAAGTTTTTTTTTAATGAAAACCGCGAACTCCATGGGAAATGCGAACTCAAAAGGAAGACTAATGTATACACTTTTTTTGCCTTTAAGCGTGACAGTTTAGTTATATAGTAATCTAGGAGTATTAAAGTACAGCATCGTTTTCAAAAACTGTATACTTAAATTTAAGGACAAATTGATTTTTTTTTTCAGAAATTAAAACGTCAGGTTCACGAAGGTTTAACTCAACTAGAAGCTATAAACAAACAATATCGAAAATTAGCAAGAGAAAATAAAACTGATACTTCAAACTATCTTAAAAGTGTAGTAAGTTTTTAGTAATTATTTTTAAGTCTAATTAAAAATAACTTTGAAAATATCTACTGATTCATATTTGTTATAGAAAGTTTATTGAACAAAATAAAAACGAAGATGCTCAAAAACTTTGGTCCAAGCACCTTTTGGTGCGCGAAAAGACTTCTCATCGAATCGCACCTCACACTTAAATCAAAATTATAATGAGCTAAATGAAAAGAAGAAGCTTAATATTCGAAATTTAAACCCTAAAAATAGAGGAACAGTATAAAACTATAAAAATAAGACTACGAAACGTTAAAATTTTAAATATCTTTTTAAATAAAAAACATCAACAAAAGTAAATATAAGTTAATAAAATATTTATCAAAAGCTAATAATTTGGCTTGTAATAAAATAAGCAAGGCTATTTGACATAAAATGTATATTGAACTTTCATTTAATAAGTACAGTTTTAGTTTAAATTATTTAAAATAAAAGTTTTATCAATAGTTTCAGAAAAAACTATTTATTTTATTAATTAAAAAAAAATATTTAAACTGTTAAAAAAAGTGTAAATTTTTTTCTAAATTCTATAAACTAATTTAAAGTTCTAAAAACACAATATAAAAAGAACATAAAAACAAAATATATACATAATTTCAGAATTCTATCAGCTTTTACCATTTTGAACAAATATCTAGATCAAAATGATAATGTAAACAGGCAAAAAAAAAAGACCTGCAACATTAAATTATTAAAAAACAACTAGAATATTAAATCAGTCTACAACCTATTATCAATTTTATATTTTTCAGTATTTTAAGCTACAAAAAACTTATTTAAGGCTATAATAATTAGTTGATGAAGATTTTTAACTTTTCTAAACCTTTTTAGGAACATTTGTGAAACTGAATAATAAATAGAAACTTGAAGCTTACAAGCATAAAAAAGCGTTAACCAAAAGTTAAAGAACTATGTAGAATGAACTAAATAAAAAAATCTTTATCTGTTCTCTTTGTCTAAAATAATATTTAACAACGTTGATTTTGTTAAAGTAACGCGATTTGAAATCGCAATTAACACTTAATTTTATTATTCATTTCAGCTATATATAATAACATTACTGTTATATATATTAATATGTAGTTCTAATAAAAGTGATAAACATAATATTATTGTCCTAGACAAGACGTTCAAAGGTACCCGTGGTGTGCGACTCGATAACCGAAAGGTTTTTTCGTGCACAAAGTCATAGGACCAAATATTTTGAGCGTATTTTTTGTTCTTAGATAAACTATATATACAAACAAATATATAAACAAACATTAATAATAATTTTTTATAATAAAGTATTGTTTTTTATTCCATTAAAATTTTTATCATTTGAGCCTTGTATTAATTTTTTGTTGTTTAAAGATTTCAAGTTATTTTTTGAAAAGTTATTTTTTTAATTTTCGAAAAAAAAAATTGTCTGAGTTTGAGTTTTTTTTTTTTGCATTGGCGTATAACCGTTATTTTGCGGCTATTTAAGATTCTCTCCAGTTTGTATAAACAGTTAACACAAGATTAACTATTCAAGATTTTTATTTGCAAAACTAAGTTTCACCCTTTAAGGGATCTTCAGTTACAATTTAAATCTGAAATATAAAAGTTAAACAAAACATGGAAAATACTATAAAGCGAAACAAAATAAGTAAATTAGAAAATATAAGTTATGTTAGTTATAAAACTAATTGGGAACTTGAATAAACTACTAAATAAACACTATGGGTTTAGGCTCTTAAAAAACTGAATGTAAAACTGTTATCTTAAAAAAACAATCTTAGTGGCTCAAAAATTAAGGAATAAAACAAGCTACTTACATACTATAATATACAGAGAAACTTTTGACTCTTTAAATTTAAACTTACTTATACTGAATGTAAAACTTTTAACTTTAACGAACCTTACTAGCTTGAAGGCAAAAAACTAAATGAAATTAAAACTATAACATACAGTTTTGAGTCTTTAATTTATAAAACTATTTATACTGAATAAGCTGTTAACTGGAAAAACTAACCTGGTATTATTGTGATTTTTCTAAATTGATAGTTTTAAACTATAACAACTTTTTTTTTACACAGAAATGCCAGTTTTATTTCGTATTTAGCCTAATGTCTTCTTGTAACGTAAAAAAAAACTGACTTTATTCAACTGATGATCTCGTTTGACTTAGTTCAAACGAGTAAAACATTTTTTTGTTAATAAAATTAAAAAAATTGAATTGAAACTTTTAACATTGACAAACAGTATTTTTAATTATTACAAAATAGATTGAAGAAGCAAATTCTCGGTGGGACTCGCTTAAAAATTCTATATATAAAACTACTAATCGATTAAAAAAAAAAATTCAACGTTGGGAAGATTTTCAGCAATTAAAGGGAAGCTATCATGTTTGGTTAGTTGAAATTGACCTTCAACTTACTTCAATGTGTATTAATGAGGTTTCATTAACCAAGTTGGAAAATGAACACAAAAAATTGGAGGTTAAGTTTTTTGTTATATTTTTTCAAAGTCCAAATTTTCAAAAACTATAGAGATAATATTTTTTTTAATACTGTAATAAAGTTATCAAATTTGATTTTTTAGGACAATAAAGTATTTTATTCTTCAAGAGCTACAGAGTTACAAATAGTTTAGTCTATTTATTTTAAATTAATAACAGCAATAGTAACAACTATCTATAAACGATATGTACAAAGCTAGTGCAAAAAAAGCTTAAAATAATCACAACTTAATAAAAAACATTAACAATAACTGCTAACACACCACAAAAATGATCGAAAATTAAAGTTACAATTAAATAAAAATAGGCGAATTAGTCACATTTTCTTTCGTTTTGCCGTTCAACTGAAGTCCTTACGAGGGGTTTAATTTATCATTTTTCTTTTGTTAAATAAAAGTCAAAAAAGTTAAATACATGTGAATTCAAAAAATTAATCAAGCGCTGCTCTGTATCACGAATTTTGTGAAAAATCAAAAAATTTTACCATCAAAAACTGATATACAGCATTACTTTAAAACACAGTTAAGTAATTAGAATTAGTTAAGTCTTAAAAGTTGCTATTCCTCCAGCGTCAGCTGCCGCTTCACTACGCACTCGTCGTCCTCTGAACCGTTCCCTCTCATAAAGGCTTAGAAATGTCGCTGCTGCTGCTTCCTCTCAAACTCCTCTCCGTCTTGACCGTTCCCTCTTATCACTGCATTCAAATGTCTTTGCCTATGCTCACGGTTGAGTCAGGTCCCGTGACAGGTCCTTTCATCTTCTACTATCTTGCTCTCAATGGCGGTGTTTTCTGACACTTAATTCACAGGAGTTTTCTTATCTGTGGTGCTCTCTGACACGCATTTCACAGGAATTTTTTCATCTGTGGTGCTCTCTGAAACACATTTTACAAGAAATTTCTCATTTGTTGTGCTTTCTGACACTTATTTCACAAGATTTTTTTTATCTATGGTGTGTTCCGTAACTTATTTTTGAAAACTTTTCTCATCGATCAAGGTGTTATGTGAGAAACACTAACTAAGAAAACATTGCTAAGATACCAACCAAGCATAAAAACTTCCAAAAAGAATTTTTAAGGTTAAATTTACAATTAACACAACGAAAAGATGGTAAAAAAATGTGCTTGTGCAATTTTAAATTTAATTTTATCATTTTTCAGGTACGAAGCTATATTTTAATTTTATCATTTTTCAGGTACATAACTATATTTTAATTTTATATAACTGATTTAAGCTTAACTAATAAATGTATTTAACAAAAAATTTAAAGAAAAACTTTTTTGTCATTTAACTATTACAAAAAACAAGTTAAAGTGAAACAAAGTTTTCACTAGGAAAAAAAGTATCAAAATTTATGAAAAATCAATAAAAACTATTCTCTAAAATAAAAATTTAGTGTTACAAAAAGTGTTTAAAAAGAAAAAAGTTACAAATTTTAAGAATTCTGTAGAAATTTAAAATTTGTTGAAAAAATCTTTTTAATTGTGCACATAATTTTTACAAGGTATTTTAACAAACAACTTAGAATAATATAAATTTAACAAAAAAGAAAAATCTTGTTCAAAGTTAAGTGAAAAAATATTTTTCTGCAAGAACACTTATAGAAACTATTGAATTTTGAGTAAACTATCAATTTAAGAAAAAGATGCATTTTTATTAAATTTTTAACAAACAGCTTAGAATAATATAAATTTAACAAAAGAGAAAAATATTGTTCAAGGTTTAGTAAAAAATATTTTTCTTCAAGAACACTTATAGAAATTATTGAATGTTGAGTAAACTATCAATCTAAGAAAAAGATACATTTTTATAAAAAACTCACATGATAAAAAATCAAAGCTGCTATAACTCTCACAAATACTCACTTATTAAAAACATTAAAATAAATCAAAGAATCAAAACATTTAAAAAATAATCTAAATAATTGAACTCACAGGAAAAAATAGTCTCATTAAATACTCGAATAAAAATATTTTTTTTTAACCTGAGACTAATTCTCTTCTGAAACTGAGAAACTGACTTTAAAATGGTCAAGTTCTAAAAAACTAATATTTATCAGAAGATTTCCTGAAAGTTTGATTTTTTATAAGTTAGCTATGAAACTCTCTGCACAATTAATAATATTTTTTCTCTTTCTCATGTTGTACGGTCTGTTTTTCTGATTATTGATGTCACATTAGTCTTTTCGTGAAATGAAAGCTTTTATATTTCTTACAGGACATATGTCAGGGTTGCCACATCCACGGTTTGTATCTCTAGGGCTAGCTACAAACTTTAGGGTTTCCCTGTGTGTTGAGGGGTGCCTTACAGAAGTGAAAGACTCTGTATTACATCATACCTATTTTTTTCTTGACTTGGCCTCATTCTTCCCTGGTTAGTCTGTTCCTCCTGACTTATTAGTCTAGTCAATTCAAGGTTTCGGAGCTTGAGTTGGCAGAGTTCTTCTCCTAGCAACTTAGTTGCTTTCAACCTCTCCAAATTTACTTTTTTGAGTTTTAGTTCCCTTATTTGTTCTTCTTAAGTTTTAGTCAACTCACATGAGGTGGGGACTCTAACCCTATCCTGGTTACAGTCTGAACTCCTAACAGTCTTGTTGCCTGTCTTATTTGCCATTGTGGCATTATTAACATTTCCTGACTTAGAAGGTTCGGTGTCAAAGTCAGAGTCACGTGTTGTAACCCTTGAAGCCTGTCTTAAAGGATAACTTTTAGTAGAATTAAATACAGAGCTAAGTTAATTTTTATACAAGTAAATACAAGCTACAAGTTACAAATAGTTTAATTTTTGTAATTTAAACAAATAAACTAAATTATATAAACAATATCTAAAAATTAGTGCAAAAACAGCTTATAATAGTCAAAAATTAATAAAAAAAACATAAACCGTCAACAAACGACAAAATGGTCAAAAATTAAAATTTAAATTTAATAAAAAGAGGCGAATTTGTCACAACTTTAGCACGGGGTGTTACTTTAGTACGGCGTCATTTTAGCACAGTGCGTCACTTTAGCACTATGGCTCACTTTAGCACGGAGGGTCACTTTTGTTCAGAGTTACTTTAGCAAGGGGTCAACTTTGTACGGTATCATTTTAACGCGGTACATCACTTTAGCACGGTGGGTCAATTTTGCACGGAACGTTATATTTGCACGTAATAAAGCTTTGGATTAATGAAACATTCTATTCAACTGATAAAAACTAATTGTTAATACTCTAAATTTGTAAGAATTTTAGGCTTAATTTTAAATCTTTTTTTTATAATTTGTCTAATAGTTTTTTAAGGAAAACTTAGTTTTATACTCTTTAGTACTTTTAAGTTGTAATAGTATGAAGTTTTTTAACACTATTTAATGTTAAACCTAAAAATATTAAAGTTTGTTACTTAATAGTTATATACACTCTAAAACAAATAAATAATACGATAAGACAGTACAGATAATAACTAATCAATACGATAACATTTTTTTTAATTAAAAGAAAGCTGAGATTTTCAATACTTTTTTAAACAGCTCAAGAATACAAAGTAGCAAAACTGTCTAAAAACAAATTAAAGTCTGCTTTTAGAGACTTATAGTGTATTCTTATTTAATGATTTGGTAACTAATGTATAGTGTCTTTTAATTTTTTATATCATATAGTTGTATAACTACTTAATTATTTTAATTACTTAATACTACTAATTTATATATAATACTTTTAACATTATGAAAAAAAAAAAAAAATTTTAAGGGTAGAAAGTTTAGAAAACTAAGAAAACCCTCCAAGTATTAACCCCATTTATTTAAGTTATACTTTAAAAACTTAATTAATCTGACTAAAATTTTTAAAATTTTTATACTATAGTAGACTATAAACCAATCTAGCTAGATACGATAATGGTAAAGTGCTCGAACAAACGTGAGCTATTATAAACTAATAACACGTTCAGAACAAACGTCTATTGGTACTATCGAGGTTTCACTGAAAGTAGCTTTTCAGGTACAATAATAAAACGACAATCTAAAATTCTTTATATATGTAGAGATAGGCAGGTAATTAGTGATACTTTAAAAAGTATTTATAAGTATTAATAAGTACTAGTAGTTTTAGGATAACAATTTAACTAAATTAAGCATTTACGACAAAATTTAAATTTAAATATAATAAGTAAGTTAAATTAAAAGGGCAATTTAAAAAAAAACCATCATTAAACAAAACAAGGTTAAATTAAAATAAAATAAGCACGATCTGAAGTGGGTGTACAGGGCAGTGAGCTCTGTTCGCTGATTAAACGATTTTTGTCTGTTAGACTCTGCAATGGTAATTCTTTCCAAGTGGCAAGTTGTACACGCTTCTGGTTTATAGGTTTATACGAAGCTTTAAAACATTTGATAAGTTTTTTATTGTAATAGTTAACATCAAAACCTAAAATAATATAATTAATATTTAATATCAGAAGTAAATCTAACTTTTTTTTAAAGTTTGTAATATTTTAAATTTAAAATATTAAACAATTATTTGAGTTAAGAATAAGTTTTTTAATGCTTATACCAGTACAACTAGTTACATATTCGAAAATTATCTTAAGTATTTGGTTTTTGCTTAATCTTTTTAGTTATATTTGTTTATTAAAGTTTGTTATATATTGTTTTACACCGTTTTCAAAAAACACTTAATACTACATTTATTTTTTTGTAAGTACTTTAAAAATAAAGTTGTAAATTAAGTTTGAGTTTTTTACAATTCTAATGCGTGTTTAGTTTTAATTTTTCAATTGAGTTTTTAAACACGTTTTTTATTAAAGAGCGCTAAATAATAAAAATTTAAAATTTATTATCGAAAAGCTTTAATTGAAGGTTTAAAAAGGTTTGGTTTGTGCAAAATAACGCTCAGTCCAAAATAAAAATAAAATGTTAAAAAAGACGCTTTAAGCAAAAGAAAAAAAGTTAACTGTAAATAAAATATCTAAATATCAAAAATTAATTCCAAAATTTATTTTAAAAGTATAATTTTTATTTTTATAACAAATTATAATCTAACCATTAAAACATTTAATTTATATAGCTTTATTATTGATATAGCTAAATGAATTTAAGTATATCAAAAGCAAATGGCATGAAGTATTTAGAAATAAAAATGTAGTAACTTTCATGTTTTTATAAGTAAGGTATATTTTAGAACATCAAAACTTTTAAAGACGTGTTGTAATAAAGTATAACTTTTTGTTGGATTTCAAAATGCCTGCCGGTGGTGTTAGACTGTTAGAGGATTGCTTATCAAAAATTAATCTATAAAAATCTAAACAATGAATGTTTTTGCGCTCCGCTAGCCGCCATTTTTTTTACAAAGCACGTCAGATTTATGTTCTGCTTTTAACTTTTTATAAGAACGTTTATTTTATAAGTTTTGTTTGTGTTTTTTTTGGCAGTACCGTTTGTTATACTGTTTAGTTTATTACTATATATATTAAAAGCAGAGGGGAGTTCAATATTTTTTTTTACAAAAAAAAACATTTGCTCTTATATGAAAGCTTTAAGTACAAACTACAAGCCCGGTTTTATAGAATTTAACAACATTGTCTAACTTTTTAGATATTGTAATTTTTGTAAAAAGCTTCGTATAAAAACGTACCGGCCGCAACATTTTTAAGGTTAATTTTCGCGAAAATTAAAAAAAATCACTAAAAATCTGTTTTAACTTCATTTGTTGATCTAGAGACCTCAAAATTTCAGAAAACGTTCAATTTATAGTTTAAAAGACTTTAAATGTTGCGATTTTACAAATACTAGAAAACAAAAGTTTTATATAAAAAATCAGGTGGTTGTTTTTTAATAAAGCTTCTATTTTTCACAATTAAAAAAATGCCTGCATTAAATCTTTTTTGAAATTTAATAATGGACTTTCTGTGAAAACTTGAAGAAGATTAGTTAAAAAATAAAGGAGAAGATAGATTTTTAGTGGAATAGTCTTTTAGCTCGTTTTGGTTTGCGCCTTCCACTCAGAGTTTATTGAGTACACCAAATTTGATCGCTTATATCTGAAAAGCTACTTTTTATTTTTTTTATGCGCTTAGAAATGTCTGATAGCTAAGTTAAATCTCTAAAAAATAATATTAACTTATAAAAGTCAAAGTGGACCCCCGCGTAGCCCTTAATTATTAAGTTAATCTAATGAGTCAAGAAAGTTCAAGCAATTATTTCCGAGTTTAGTAAATAGTATCTTAACGACAGGTTTTAAAAATTACGATTCGTTAGCCGAAAAGAGAAAAGTGAGTTGGTTATGCTCACTACCCACTAAACTCACTTCCAACTAACACTGATAGCAAACCCCTATATTAAATATTAGTAGTATGGTCTCCCAGGCCCCTTTTAAACTGGTAGGTACACCATCGGCTACAATATTTTTTATAATTGTTTGGTAAAGTTTCCTAAAGTATGATTTTTGTAACTGGTAGTTATAATAAGTTAAATAAAGGAAAAGTTAAAATAAGTTATTGTTTTTCGTTTGTATTTAAAAATATTTGTGTACTGATTTCTGTTACTTAAATATAGTTTTTATCACCATGGTATGTATGTCACATTATTTGTTTAAAATAGTTTAACTTGTTTATTGAAGTACGACGATTAGTGTTATAAAAATAAAACAGTTTAAACTTGAAATTTTAAAAAAATATATTCCAATTAATTGTTTATTAATTAAATTTATTGCAAAACGATCAAAATTGTTACTAAAACCCTTTTAAAGAAACACTTATAAAAAAAAAACTTAATAAGATTAAAAAAAGTTTAAAATAATAAATATATTGTAAGGAAAATTAAAAACTCAACCCGTGCAAAAATGTCTCTATGCAAAATTGTCTGCTCGTGCAAAAATTTCCTCTCATGCAAAAGTGCTTTGTGCAATTCTATCTTCGTGTAATTCTGTCCCCTCGTACAATTTTCTCCATTCGTGCAATTTTGTACGCTCTTGCAAACTTGACAGCTACCAGTAATTAATAGGTACGTATTTTTTTTAACTGCAGACTTTTTAGCTGTGTTCAAAATGCGTACTCAACAGGGCAATTACTGTAAAAAAATTTTGCCTTTAAATAGTTATTAATGTAAAGAATCCTTATTTACGTGCAAAACATTTTACTATAGTTATCACAGTACTTTTCTACTTGTAATTAGTTTTACGATTTGACCTTTTTTATACTTTCAGTATAACTTAGAATATTTATGTAATATTGCTTAGCTAGATTATTGACAAACATGACTACATCTTAATATAATTTTGCGTTAAACTTCATACTGTTACTACATTTACTACGAAATATGATTAAAGATAAGACACTCACTTAAAAACCTCGTAAGTAAAGTTTTAATTAAACTATAACATATCAATTACTTAATTAATAAGTTTTCAGGTATTGAAGGACAAGCTAATATCAAGAATGGAGGATCTTAAAAAAATTGACCAAACTGCAATTGAACTAAGCACTGAAGTATCATCAAGGGACCAAAAATTTATTGATGAAGAATTGGTTGAATTACATGTTTACGTATGTGGTATCATTAGGAGAATCAGTATGTTGAATGAAAAACTTCAAAAAATTGAAGTAATTTAGTTGTAAGATGTTAAATAAGATAAACTAGTATCTAAATTTTTGTAAAAGTATTTAGAATATTATATACGTAGTATACGAAGGTTAACTGGTTTAGAAAAAAATCTCAATTAAAATTTACAGAAAAAAAAGCTTGAGTATAAGTGTGTCATGTTAATAAAGAAGCTTGGAACAAATTACTAATTTAAATTTTGTTTATTAATTATTTGATGTGTATTTGTGGAAAGCCAATCATTTCTAACCCGCAATCTGTTCTAACCCGATCGTTTATAATCAGGTCACTTCTAACCCGATCATATCAAACCTGATATAACCCGATAATTTTTAACTCAATCAGTAAAAATTTGTTAATTTTTTGAATTTTTTAATCAGGATTAATTTTAAAAACAAACAAAGTTTTACAAAACTGTTATTTTATTAAAATTTAATTTTGTCCCAAACAATACAAAGTGTTTTTTTAGTTCTACGTAAAATGTACTTTTCATATTAATTTAATTACAACTTGTTGTAGTTTAAACTATTTTCTTTATTTTTTATTTGTATCTATATGCTTAAATCGAACTTTTTTTGATTATATAAGATTTACTAAACAAGATCATTCTAAATTAAGTGAAACTTAGGTATTTTTCTTGACTTAAACAGTTCAACAAAGAAAACAATTTCTTTATTTTCAAAGTAATTTTTTTTACAGAATTTAGTTGCTAAGTGATGCAGCTAATATATATTTTTTGATTAGGGTTTATTTGGTCGGTGCTAGGGTGAGAAAAAGTAGACATTTTGGTTTTTTTTAGCCTGCGTAGCATATCTTAAAAAAAAAAAACATAATTTTTTATTAACTTTCTTTTAAATATTTTTCAGTAAGTTAACATAAATAATTACCTTTAATAATTTTTGGGATGTCTGTCATCTTTGGTTTTTCCAGTTGTAGTCTTTAATTAAGGTCTCCTGCCTAGTCAATTTTTCTAAATCTAAATTAAGTGAGTAAAATAGTAAAAATGCTAATTTTAATATTTTTTAGATGTGCTACGCAAAATAAAAACTACAAAAAGGATTTATAAATTTTCCTTAGTTTGCGTAGCATTTAGAAAATATTAAAATTAGTATTTTTTATGTTTTAAATTGTTTAAAAAAATCTTTTGTTCCTCAGTAAATTTATATTTTCTTAATTTTTTCTTGACTAAGTAAGAAAACTGTAAATAAAACACGTCAAAATTTGAATAAAAAAAATGGCTAATATACCATAAAATATTAAGTTTAAATAAAAAGTTTGCCGGTCTACCGATTTAGTAATGTTGTTACTTATCTACGCGAACCTGGCTATCAACTGACTCAACGCGTTATAACAATATCGGTGACGGTATTTCAATGTTTAGAATTGACTTAGCTAAGTTAATTAGCTAAGTCGATTAATTGAAATGTGAGTTAACTTAGACTATAATTTAAGCTTAGCCTAAATAAGTAGTTAGATTGTTAAAATGCTTAAACTAATTGTATATAAAGAAATCGAGTCTTAGAAACAAAAAGCTGTATTACAATGAATAGAACTGCGATAAACACAATAACAAATTATAGCAAGCTGTACAAATAACTACTTCAATTCGAAAGTTCATATAAAAAACAGTCGCTATCGTACAAAAAGTACGAAGATAACACAAAACTTTTAAGCAAACGATGTGTTCAACTACGAAGTTAAAAACTCAACTCCCTAAAAATAAACGCGTTACTGAATTTAAGCAGTTTGAATAGTTTGAGAGGAAAGAAAGAAAGGAGAACACCGCTTTCGAATGAGAAAAACAGTGCTGAACTGTTACAAAAGTAAAGACACTGTCTATTAAGGTTAAACTTTTGAAGAATTTTGAAACGGAAATTGATAAAAAACTTTTTTTTTTTTGAGATAACTTACGCAGACTAAAAAAGCCAAAATGTCCTATATATAAAACTTTTATATTGTATGAAAAGTTTTATCATTTGATACACTTTTTTTGTTCAAATTACAACTATATTGAGAATAATGTTGATATATATGTTTTCTTTTTGTTTTATTAAAAGGAGTTAAAACAACGTACGCACGATAAAAATAACAACGAAAAAGCACCTTTAAAAAATTATTATGCGTAAATTAAGTATGATTACCAGCAAATGCTCGTAAAAATTTTTTTTTAAGTAAATTTAAATGTAAAAAAAAACATACATTAACTTAAATACTAATTTAAGGCGTAACTAAAGTTTTTTAAGATTATACAAACTTAAGTGAAAATTTAAGAAGATTAACTAGAAGATATTAGTTATTTCAACAAACAAGTCTGTTTAAGTGATGTATCTAAAAGATAAAATTTTCCACTAAACAAAACAAAAGTGTTTAAGTTAATATAATGTTTGTTTAAATATCATAATCTAAAAAGGTCTGTACACGTTGTAAAAGACTTTGTGCAAGTTTCTAAGGTTGAAGTGGAAAATTACCGACTATAAAATAGTAGTATATTAGTTAACAATTATACAACGCTAGCGCTAGACTTATAGCATTGCATCTAGTCTTTAATATGAAGATATTTGAGTCTGAATATTACATTTGCAACAGTTTATTTTTTAAATTTATTTGCGTTAAAAAAAATTCTAGGTACGTAAATGATAAGAAGATATAACTTAATCATAGTAATAACAGCTTAGTTTAATAATTCAACAACGCAGAATATTAAAAGAACATTAAAACAATTAAGTAAATCTTATCTAGTAAGAAAATTAAGTTCGATATATGCAAATCAATATACAAAAAAAGTCAATAAAAAGAAATTAATTTAAAACTATCAAAAGTCAAAATAAATAGATTATTAAAAGTTTGTTTTGGTTAAAACCTTAAGGTTTGGTTAAGGAAAAGAAAACTAAAAAACATCCAATTTTTACTGATCATTTAAAACGATCGGGTTAGAAATGATCGGGCTAGATCGAGTTAGAAATAATCGGGTTAGTAATGATTGGGTTAGTTATGATCGGGTTAGAAACGATCAAATTAGTAATGATCGGGTTAGAAGCTATCGGGTTAGAAGTGATCGGGCTAGATGTGATCGGATTAGAAATTATCGGGTCAGAAATGATTGGGTTAAATATTATCGGGTTTAAAATGATCGAGTTGGATATAATCGGATTAGAAATGATCGGGTTAGTAGTGATCGGGTTAGAAATGGTCGCAGGTTAGAAATGATAGTAAACATTATTTATGACGTAATTATAGTTGTATGCTTACTAAGAATTGACTTTGATTCAGTGTCTAACAGCTGTATTGTTAAGACTTGGCCGAAAAAATATTACGTCATACCTGAAAAATCATTTATAAATGTCTTGTCTTTCAAAACTTTGTATAAAATAGGTAGTACAAGTAATTTTTTTAAATATTATATTAAATTAATTCACAGAAATATCAGAAATTTTTATAATTGAGTATTTTTAAAGTTGTTGTTGTGAAATTGGGTTGGTAAAACCAAAAAAGCTTTAAGATTTTATGTTTTTTTTTGTAACATTTTCAATTAAAACTTTATTATTGTTAATAGAACTTTCAAGCGAATTATGACTTTACAAAAGAAATGAAAAAGTATGAGTTTACTTGGTTCCAAGAAGTTACAAACGGCTGTGTTTCTTTAGAATGGGATTCGTACATTTCCAGTAACGATTTCATCAACAAAGGTTAAAATTTTAATAACTAATTGTAACTATGAATAATTACCAGTACTTTAAATATACCCAAGAAACGAATTAAATTAAATAATTTTAAGTTCTCGGTCATTAGTTATATATCTAAGAAATAAACTTAAACTGCAATAATCTTTTAGTTTAAATATAAATTCCACTCTTAATAACACAACTAAGAACTAAATTAGTGGTAACTTATTATCTTTACAATTTTCTACTTTTTCAAAGCGTCTAAATTTAACTTATAAGTTTACTATTAATTGTATACCAGCTTGTATACATTTGTTGGTGTTTACTTGTGTATATTTGATTATGTACAGGTTCTTCATTAAACTTAGCAGACACTTCTCCTAGTTTTGCATCACCTATACCAATTCAGTACAACGAAGACATAAAAAACTTTAATAAATGGGTATGTAACTGTGAACAACAGCTGGAGAACAACAATAAGTTATTTTTTAAAAATGTAACTGTGCTTCGAGTTTTAGCTCTGTTAAAAAAAGTTGTTAAAATCGAAAGTGAAATTAAATTTAGAGTGTCGAGTATTATGTCTTCAAATGAAAAGATGCTTCAAAATTTACAACAGAATAAAATTAAGAAAGTAGTACAACGTGTAGAATTTCAGAAGACGAATATAAAACAATTGATTGTTGAATTAAAAGTAATTACTTTTACTTATAAACAAAACTACTGATTTGTATAACATTTTCGCATTTTATTTTAAACTTTTTTTTAAAATAAACAGAGTTATACATTAAATGTGATTCATTTTCAAGGAGTTTAGAACAACAACGGAACAAATTGAAAGGTTTGTAGAAGATCAACAAAAATTAGTGAGGGAACTAAATGTAAATTGCACTATAAAGAAAGCTTCATTAACTTCTGATTTAGAAAAAATTGTACTTAAAATGCATGAAATACGAAATGAGTTACTAAAAGCTGAATTGAAGGTTGTTTACTGATTCGAATTAACTAAAAGTTTTCGATGTAAAATATCTGAGTAGAAATTTTCACTTTTTATTTTCTTTTAAACTTTCAATTAAAAATTGAAAAATTTGTACACTTATGTAAGTAAGTAAACATAGAAAAATTTAACAAAAAAAAACAGTATGTGAGAGACAGTTTTTAAATATATAAATATGTATAGTTGATTTTTTTTATATCTAAACGAATATAATTAAGGTGTAAGAATTTTTATTGATTTTAAAAAGTTTGATTAAGAAAAAACCGCAAATGCTCAAAAAATTATTCTAAGGACCTGGTTGTACGAAGTACCTCTTGGTCATCGAGTTGTACAGCACATGTGTAATTTAAAACTATATTTAGATTATGAATAAAAAACTCAACAGTCAAAATTTAACTGTAAAAAAACATTCTCAATAAAGATTTGTGTAAAAAAAAAACTAAATGAGACAATTGAATTATTAACTATTTTACTTAATTAAAACAGTTTTAACTGAAAACTAATTGAAAAAAGTCATTCTAACTTTTTATAAATTCTTGAAAAAAAAGTAAAAAACAGTTAATTGAACAGTTGAAAAACTACTTAACTGAAGGAAAACTACTTAAAAAATATTTATATAAACAAAAATTAAAACGCTATACTTTCGAGCTATAAAGTTTTACAACTATAATTTAATATTTAAAAATCTAAATTTACTTATTCTGAAAAAAAGCATCAACACAGACATGTTTTTTGACTAAATCATTTAGAAGAATCATTAACAAAAATTACTAAAAATTTTTAAACTCTGTTATTTATCAGCTATTACAGCTATTTAACTATTTAATAAATTTACATGACTAATAAGCAAAATAACATATAATTAGTAAGCAAAAATCGCCAAGAAGTAGAATCTTAATCAAAATAATTTGTTTTAATTTTAAAGAAATAGATAAAATTTTAGTTGTTTTGATTATATTTTTTAGGAAATTCAATTTTCTTTAGAACATAAAGTTTAACAACTGTAAGAAAACTGTAAGCTAAATATTTATAAATTTACTTTTAAATTTAAATTTTGTGGTTATGAAAAAATAATAACTATACTTATAATAATTAAGCAAGGACGTTAAAGACATATAATATATTTATGTTGAACTCTTTATTATAAAGTACAGTTATAATCTTAAAAGTTTTCAAATTCAAATTCTATCATTTATTTTAGCAATCATAATTTTAATTAAATTGATATGAAAAATAAAAAATCACAAACAAAAAAATGTTAAAAATTTATACTGTACTATAAACTTATTTTAACTTCCATAAAAAAAATAAAGCTCAAAATTCTGAAAAGTATGCTTTGCAATAATAGAAAAAATATTTTTGTTTTAATCTATAATTTATTTAAATTTAAGATAAATATATTTATAAGTCTAAGATTTTAACTAAAATTTAAATGTAAACTGGCATAAAGAACACTTAAAATAGTATCATCAAGTAGAACATTTAATGTTTTATTGCCAACTTAACTTAAAAAAATAAGACTTTTTTATTTTAACTTTAACAATTAAAGGCAGTAGCTAAAAAGTTTTTAATTGTCTAACTATTCGAGTGAAATCCTTTTTAAAAAGTTCAATACATTTATGATACGGCTGGTTGAAAAGCTCACTAATTTAAAGCAAATAAATTAACACATTTAAATAAAGTTTATATAATAGTTTGTTATAACAACTAAAAAAAAAACATTGCAATAGTTTTAGAAACCGTTAATTTAAAATTTTAGGTAAAAAATAGAAAAAAAGTTCTCAAAATAGTTAAAGAAGGTTTTGAAAATTGTTCTTCAAATGAAGATGTAATTAGTTTGATATCAGAGCGAATGGACAATATAAGCAATTCATTAAATTTACTCTTAAAATCTCTAAAATACGATCTAATAGATATTAACATTGAAACATATAAGAAAAAACAGGTATAGCTTATTTAAAATAAGTCTACTAGTACCGTAGTCTACTGTAAATTTTTTTAAAGCTTAAAAGTATAATATTAGGTTCTTTACCTCTAGGCAAAATTATAATATGACATCTAAAGTTTTTATATAATTTTAATAAGCTTTAAAATTGTTTATATTTATACTATACATAATAACCAAGTTTTCTTTACAACTTAATTTAAAGCAAGATTTTTTAAAGTGTTCTTTGACTGTAAGGTAAAGTATTTATAGAAAAAACATAGTATTTATAATTATAATATAGTTTTTACTTATTTAGCTTAATCAAATAACAATCCATCCAAAACCAGTAATTAGTCTTTTAAGTAGAATTGATTTCGAAAAACAACATCAGCACAACAATAAAGGTAATGAAAAAGATGAAAAATCAAAAGAGGTAAATTTTATTTGACAAACATACACTTAAAACTTAGTTTAAAAGGCAATGGTAAAAATTAAGTAAAAGTCATTCAATGTAGAAATTAGTAATTGGTCAAATATGATAACGATATTTACAAACCAAGTTGTCTTATAAAATAGTTTACATTAAATTTCGACTAAATTTTATATTTATGCTTATTTACGAATTAATAAAAAACTTAAGCTTATTTTTAATTTGTGCAAGCTAGTTGTATCAATATTTGTAATTCTAATATTTCAACAAAATAATATTTAAAGTTTTATTACAAATTTATAAAGTTGTTTAATTGTATCTAAATTTGTTTAAATCTAATAAGTAAAACTTTCTAATTTCATCTATTAATTAGAATTTATCTGATGAAGTTGTTAGTAATTTTATGCAAGATAGAAAACTTTACGACAAAAATACTCAAAATCGTTTAAAATTAGGTGAAAGGTTTGTTCGTAAAAATATAAATATCTTTTAACTGTTGCATGTTTTTATTTCGATAAACTATGTTTTAGTAGCAATGAAATATTAAGTAAATTTGTTCTATTAATTTTTAGAAGCTTTTAATATTTAAAATATTTTAATAAACTTTCAGTTCTGTTTTTTTAATTAGAGCTTGCTTTAGTTTTTTTTTAATCAAAAGTATCACGCTTATAATTTTCACAAGTATTTATTTCAAAAAATAAAAGTTATGTTATACTTACATAAAATAAGTAGTAATATATTTCAATACTTTCATATTAGCTTTTTTTTCTAACTGTCTTGTGTAAAGTTTGTTTTAATTAGGCAATTAGAGTTTTTCATTAAATCTATTAGTATTAATTTGAGTTATAAATTTAGAATCGTAGAAAGACAAATTAAACTAGAAAAACTGAAGAATGAATTCGAAATAGTTAGTTTTCAAAACTCAAGACATTTTCTGTGGACGTATTTCAAGACAGGAGTACCTATATACTTCGTTCTATGCGTACTACTTGCAATAGTTCCAATATTTTTTGAGCAAACAAACGAAGTTACAAATTGTCTGATAAGAAATAGTTTTCGAACAAGTTGGTTGCGTATTATCCAGGAACCAATCTTTAGTGACGATAATCAACCCTTACCTCCACCTATGTAATTGATTAATTGCTATTTTTTTAAATCTGAGGTTTTTAAACTTACCTTTGAAAAAAAATCAGCGCATAAAATAACAAAAGCAAAGACATTATAGTATTTTTTTTGATTATACATTTTGTTCTTAACTAACTGTTAGTTTTCTTGTGTTAAAAAACAAAATAAAACTTCATAAACATTATTATGTTAGCAAACAAAATACCCATCTTTAATCTTTTATTAAAAATTATTAAAAATATACATAGCAATATTTTCTTTATTTTAAATAGGTAAGGTTTGTTTCTTCTACATGTATATTGTACATATATATAGATAGAAAAGAATAAAATTAGATAAACTAATTCAAATTCCACAGAGCCCACGTGAAGGGTTTTGAGATACTATATTGCAAGTTGTCGAGATAAAAAAACAATGTTTCATAAAGCAAAATGCTTTAATCCTCAGCTGTTAAAGTTCAAATTGATTAGCATTGTGGTTTACATTGATATAAATTACACAAAAACGAAAAATATTATGACGTAATTATGAAATTATGTAGAAGACAAAATTTTATGCAAAAATTGAGCTTCCTTCTAAACAAACAACTAAAAATCACTAAACTACGAATATATGACAATAACATCAAATATTTGAAATTGTGTACTTTTTACTTTAAAGATAACAACCAAAGTTCTCAACTTAATTAAATTAAAAGGAGAATGATAAATTCAAAATTTAAAATTATGAATAATTGAATTTTATTGAACTTCAAGAGGAGCTTTTTCATATGTCGACAAGACGATATGAATTTGCTCCTTTTTTCCGAGCAGCCTTTTTGTTTCAACGTATACATAACGGAAATTGATTCTTTTGAGCACATCCTACAAACAGGGTTATCTCTATCTGCTTCAGGTTGCGCTCTTTTTATCACCTACTAAGTTATTCTAAAATCAGTGTTTTTGTGCTTTAGGTCACTAACATACTTCGAAAGCTCACCTAAAGTATACCTTTAAAATATTTTTTTTGATTAGCATATCAGACTCTGAACTGAGTTGAGCATAAACCGATGTAGAATTTCTTTTCAAGGTCAGAGTTAACTATTGCCTTGTAAATAATTTTCTCTGAATAGCAAATGCCCCGTTTCAAATCATAATTGCAGCCGCCAGCGAAACTACGTTGATTCTGAAAGTGATTACTTTTATATAATAATAGTCTCTCCAAATTAGCCGTGCATGAAGAACTAATTTGCATATTATGCCTGTTGAAGATTTTGATAATCGATTGATTCTTTGAAATGTTTTTTTATAGATTTATAAATTATTTGCCGATACTTGTTAAAACTGAACTACTTAATGGGGGGTTTTTCAAAATTACATTTAATTTTTTTTTTCACTTAAGTTTTTCTTTTTAGTTTTTTGCTATGTATTTTTCAAATTTAAGTTTATCATTGTAACTGAATTTTTCCACTATTAATTCATAATCGTGTTTTGTTTTTAAAAGTTTTTTTTTGTTACTTAATCTTTTATTTAAGCGTTCATTAATTATATTTAATGTTTGTTTTATAACATTTTTTTGGGTGACTAAAAATCTTATTAATATACATAACTTTTCGGTTTTGCTTTTTATAAGGCATATAGGAGAGGTCATTCAAGTTGAGCTTCACATCTAGGTAGTCAGCTTTCATCACTGGTGATTCCGCGGTGAATCGTAACCCAACAAATAATTGAATAAGGAATGCGTTAATTTTTTTTACAATTTAACTTTTAACTCAGAAAAACTAGGCAGCATAGCTGGATCATCGTCTCTGTACAACCCAACTCTTTCTAAACCAAAAAATTTTTTCAACCCGTCTAGCAACAAAATTTCTACTAGTTCATTTAATTCTGCACCCATAAACGATCCCTGCGCTGCATGAAAAAGAGAACTGGTGTTATTTGCTCTCTTCTTGCGCCACAGGTTACCTTGTCATAGAGTACTGACTTACGTGCGTTGTTTAATAGAATCAAGTCTTCATTAGGTACGCTAGTATAACTACCAACGAATTTTAGTTATTTTATTACTTACTCTTCGCCGATAGAAGAAGAAAAATCCACTACATCAAATTTAAGAAAAAATGTACTTTTGTTTTTCCAAGCCAGAAAACAAATTTAAAACTTGTTTTGTATCAGTCCACTGCATAAGTTTATGTTTTTAACGCACAGCTTTATTGATGCAGTCAATTTTAACCATACGTGTACGACCTACATCGGACTTAGAAGTGATGATTAATCTACACTTGGGATGTGTCGAGAATTTTTTTATTGTCTTTAACCGTTATATAAAGATAAGTTAAGCTTACTTAAGTTTTATATTAATTGTTTAAACAAAAAGCTATTTTATTATTAAAATTATAGTATTTTGAATAATACTTAAAAAATTAAGTTCATGTTACCTAAATTACAAAATCTTAAGTAACTTTTTATAATGTTACGTATTTATTTTTATTTACATATTGAATAAAAAGTTTATAATTAAAATGTTGCAGAGTTAACAAAACTAGGATTTAAATGCATAACAAACATAAAACATTCTCCAAAGTTTTTCTGTGATTGTTTAACACGTATTTCACTTTTTTTTCGTCAGAACCTAACAGTAGAACAAAATATAAAATTATGAATAGTTTATTTTACTAAAAACACAAAAATTTAAAACTAACAACCTAATTAGTGCAAAACCTAATCAGTGTAAAGTAATAATTAATTAAACTTAAGTTAGTAGTATTTGAGTATTTTTAATTATTACTTTACACTGATTATTTTATTGCGCTAATTACTTTGTTAGTTTAAACTTTTTGTGTTTTTAGTAAAAAACTATTCATAATTTCATATTTTGTTCTACTGTTAGGTTCTGACGAAAAGTAGTGAAATACGTATTAAACTATCACAGAAAAACTTGAGAGAGTATTTTTTATCTGTTATGCATTTAAATAAATAATAATGTTTGAAGTTTAAAGAAAACTAGAATTAAAATTCAAAAATATACAATTAAAAACAAACGTTAAATAAATAATTTCTACAAATTTTTTTTAACTGCACAAATTTTGAATGAAATGTCTAAAAAAAAAAGAAGCTGTGTTTGTAAACGTATTATAAGTTATATAATACGATTGTTAACTTATTCTAAAAACTTTCAAAAAAACCTTTGCATATACTACAATGTTAGACTATGCAAATAAAAGAAAGTTATAATTTTTTAAAGATTATTACTTTAAGTTTAAAATGTACAGCACAACTATACTACCAAAATTTTCAAATAATTTTATTCAAAAGTAAATAGCTTAAACAAAATAAAAACCTTTATCTAACTTGATCATACTGTGTTACACATCTAATCTTTAATACTTCACAATAATATTTTAATCTATTAATATTAGGATTATTAAAAAATTCATTTAGACAATTTAATAAAATTCAAGCTGTTTAAAGCGTAATTAAAATAAATTTAAAGTACGCAAACATTTTACAAAAAGACTAAACAGAAATCTTAAATTGCTTAAAATAAAAAACTTAACTGTTTCGCAAAATCTATTAACAAACTTAAAATAACAGGCAAGGGACTTTTTTATTTTTTAGCTGCTTTTAGCCTAATTCAAAGAGTAGCAAATTACATTATCGTATTGAATTTTTATTATCATTATTATGCCATCGTATTATTAAATTAGTTTAAAATTTATATGATTATTAAGTTAAGAACTTTATAATTTTTAGCTTTGATACTAAATAGTATTGAAAAAAATCTATGACAACTACGAAGTGCTAAATAATGCATACTATTACATTGTTGTTAAAAAGTATAGGTTTCCATTAAAAGAATAGTATACATATTTTTTTTAATTTTTAATTGAAGCTTTAACTTCCTACAAACTTTGAGCGTATTTACATTTTTTTTTAAAATCCGCTTAACAAAAAATTTCATAAATATTTTATCTTAACAAACACTTGAAAAGCTTTAACTCGTGCAAAAAAAAAAACGCTCCGTGCAAAAGTAAAAGTGTAAGAAAAAACAAACGGTGCAAAAGTGTTGCTTTAAGCTGAAGCTATGCACATTACTAAGTTGACGACCCGTGCAAAAATTCGCTGTTCAATTCTGACACCTACCCACTTTCTGAAGGACTGTAAACTTTAAATTTTTATACTTTTATTTTTTATTAACAGTTTTTCAACACCAATTGACAGCTCTTTTCTACAATTTAAACTTCATTATCTGAGTCAGACAGACCAAACAATTAGCAAAATTTTAAGCAGAAATTAAATTGACAGTTTAATTTTTTACAGTAAGTGAAAATGAGTTGACTTAATCGGTTAAGCATAAAGATAATTCGCAATTTGGATTTTCCTTGTTTTTATAACTTATATGTTTTCTCAAAATTACCGTTGACTTTACGAATTTGGTAATTAAGTATAGTTTGTAGTTTTGTGTTATTGTTTATTTTCTTTTCTATTTAAATATCATCGTTTGAGGGTTGGCAACATGAATAAAGTATTATCTTAAACATCATTGCTCTGTCCAGACGGATTTTACACACTTAACTGCTATTGTAGATGATATATTACGCACGGTCTTAGATAAAAAAAACAAGCGATCTCTCTGCTGTGTTATATGATGCCTACAAGCTAGCTTCCTAAAAATTGGCCTACCAAGACACTTATGGAATGTTACACAAGAACCTAAGGTGTGCCTTGTATTGCAGCTCGTAGTTTAAAAAGATCTGTTGTTCAAACAGTTCCACTTGTCAAGTTACTGATAAACTAAAAACTTCAAACCTTATTTGCTCGAGTTAGTTAAAAGCTAGGAATAAAACTTTCTTACATACGAATTTTCAGATGATTAACCGTAGTAAAAAAATTAATTAAGCTCTACTACAGTTTTTTTTTACTTTTGAAGAGTACCGGGTAAACTTTAACGCGTAGTCATGGATAAACAAAATACGCATTTCATAGACTGCCTATAAATTAAATGAGAACGCGAATAAAATTGATATAAAAAATCGGTAACTGTACCACGAACAGATGAATACTTTCTACTAATATTTTCTACTCGATCAAGTTTTAAATACCTATATATACAGTTGTACAATATGCATTTGTAGTTTAGTTGTAGATAGGTCTTCTTATAGTACCCTTTATGTAACCTTATGGTACCCAGCTTACAGAGGTGGTTGCCCTGCTGTCTATCAGACCGTTTCGATCTGGAGGGCTACTTAGAAGCTGTCTAAGTTTAATACGTTTAGTGCGCTTGAGAAGTACTCATAAATATCTTTTTAAAATTCCGTTTCTTATAATAATAAGTACATAATATCAAAATGAATTTAACTTGTTACAATCAAAAGTACAAGTTCAACCGAAATGCAAATAAATATTAAAAATAAAAACAATTTATAAAAGTTTTTTTTTTTAATCTGCACTATAAGATTAAAGTATTTGAAAAGTTTATGAAATTTATTCATAGAAACTTAGCAGTAGTTAATTTAAAAGAAAGTTTCTTTTATTAAGTTTAACTGAATTTGGCCCATGGCAACGAGATGTTTAAATAAATTAATATGACCAGTTTATGATTTATTTAATGTGCTAGCGCGAGTAAGATCTGCTAAATATGCAACCTTGAACGAATAGCAATTGTAGCAGAATATGGTTAAAGTTACTAAACAAAAGACGTGAGATTTCAAACAATTGTGTACACAACCGACGGTTCTTCTTCAAATAACATCTTGATGCTTTCTTACCTTTTATTTCTCTTTTATATGAACACCCACACACTCAATTAATATATAATAATATAATTGTATATCCTAAATAAAACATATTTTTGTTTATTTATTCTTATATATTTATCTTTATACATGTTTATTTTTATTCTCCAAGATTGTTATGTCTCTTACTCAACCGTATGTACTTTTTTTTATATGTTAAATTCTAAGTTTAATTGGAAACATGTGTTCAAATACAAATAAACCGTGCTTTTTTACCTACTACGCCCAATAGATAGGATTTTTTACTGCAGGTTTATACTTAAGACATAACCTTATTGTTGTTATATGTTTAACACTTTCACATTCATGTTAACACAAGTTCGTAATTTATTAAATTGTTAAATTTACTATATAATTATTATATATTTTATCTTATTTAATATGTAATTTATATGCAGTTTAAATTGTGGTGTTTTTATGTACTGCGCTGTAATTTAATTTTTGGTCAGTGCTTTGAATGTTTAATATTAATTTTACTTTTTTTAACTTGTTTTTTAAACTTTAATTTAAATTTGTTTTTTTAAATTGTATCTAACTTTACTTATGTTATAATTGAGGCTTAACCATTATAAATATTTTTTGTTTTAGAAATATATACTATCCCAAGCTTCTACAGCTTTAATTACCTTAATTGATTAATTTATTAATTCAGTTTGTTGAAAATTTTGTTTTTTTTACATTTTTTCAATTACAAACGATTTCTTATGATTTAAAAATGATTGCTAAAAATGTATTTTAAATAGTGATGTACCAGACCCGCAATTTCGGGTCCGGCCGGACCCGGATCCGGACTTTTTTTTCAAATTAGAATCCGGCCGGAACCGGATCCGGAATTTTTTTTTCAAATAAGAGTCCGGCCGGAACCGGATCCGGATTTTTTTTTCAAATTATAATCCGGCCGGATCCGGATATCTGACAAAAATGGCAATATCCGGCCGGACCCGGACCCGGATAGTGAGTCCGGTACATCACTAGAATAAACTAGCCTGAGTCAGAATGAGGTTTTTAAAACTAAAAAAAAAGACTTTTAATCTAATAATAAGTAGAACAGCTAGCCACAAGGTTTACAAATTTAGGTGTTATTTACAATTAAAAATTTGAAATCAAGTTTTTGAACAAAATACACTACAAAATTACAAAATATTGAAAACTGGATCAGCTCAAACTCATTTAAAATCTAAAAGAAAACTAGCCTGAGTTTTTATATGAAACTAAACTAGCCTGAGGCAGTCCAAGATTTTCTAAAATTCCCAAAAATTTTCAAACTAGCAGGGTTGCCACTGTTTAAGTCATTAAAACTAGCTAGAGTGAGTATAAACAAGCCTGAGTCAGAATGAGGTTTTAAAAACTGAAAAAATTACTTTAATCTAATAATCAGTAGAACAGCTAGCAAAGGTTGACAATTCGGTAGTAAAGTTGTGAACTGATTGTGGTAAACTTAACTTATTAGTACTACCCATCATAATTAAATCCTACGTTATTTAATTAATATCTAACAAATACTAAATTCTAACTGAGACTACTTTCTATAATCAGACACGACAGTTTTTAGTGATGAATCTTTTATATAAAACACAACAAGAAATACTAGCATATACAAAATTATTAATTACTTTGGTAACACTTTGAAAACTGGAAGCTATTTAAATCTATATCAAAAGACTTAAAACAAAAAACTAAAAATTAAATAAAACTTTTAGTAAACAAGAAACTGTAAAATTTTTAATAAACTATTAAACTATAAACCTGGATTAAATATTTAAACAATTAAACACCTGTTGAAATATTCACTTATAAAACAAAACTTTACTTACAATAAGCATTCATAAAAACGTATAAGATATTTTGTTGCTTCATTCTACACACCAAATTAACTAACTGCTTACATATAAACTGCCTCTCATGTCCTGATGTTTTGTTGCATCAGTATTTAGTTTGAAACATTTCGTCATATGATTCTCATTGGCTCGTACATTCAACCGTATTAACTCTAAATGTTCTCTGAGCTCAACTTTAAACAATAAACAATGCAAGTATTCCTTCCAAAGTTTTCAATTTTACAACATATGTAAAGAGTTGCATTTTATGAAATGTTTATTTCATAGTTTAAATGTAAACAAGTGTAAATTAGTCACGTGTACAAAATGAGCCAATCAAGGTAGGTGTTTAATTTTAACTGACGAAAATGACTCTTATTAATTCACACAGGGTTTGTTTTTGAAAAAATACTTTTCAGTATGCTCTTTTTTACTAACTAGATCCGGGTCCGGACTTTTTTTTCAAATTAGAATCCGGCCGGAACCGGACCCGGACTTTTTTTTCATATTAGAATCCGGCCGGAACCGGATCCGGACTTTTTTTTCAAATTAGAATCCGACCGGAACCGGATATCAGACAAAAATGGCAATATCCGGCCGGACCCGGACCCGGATAGTGAGTCCGGTACATCACTAATTTTAAATTAACGTGCCTTACTACTTTTTTCCAAAAATAAAGAATAAATCATCTAGTTATGTAGTGTAAGATAAACGACTTGTTTTAAATGTATATATATATATATTAAAGGTTTTATACAAAGTTCTGATCGATAGTGCTCGACAAATCAAATTGGAGCTTAATATTTATTTATTTAATTATATAAAAACTATAATTCATACAGCTGTTTCACACATTGAAGTGTAAAATTTCATGTGATCTTCAGTGAGTTGTAGTTTATTATAATAGTGAACAGAAATTTCGATTTTAGAATTTTTTATAGTAATTATGACGTAGTAATGGTACAGTTTATTGTACGATTAGTTGAATTTGAAATACGCTGTAAATATTATTCTATGCTTTTTAGGAAAGTTTAAAAAGATTATTTTGGAAAAATGTTTTAAGCTATTAGAAAAAATTTTTAAGCTGTTGGGAAAAATGTTATAAAATGCTATAAAATACTCGTGTTTGCCGCTTCGATTTTATTTTGTTTTAATATTTAGTTGGTTTTAATTTTGTTAAAAAAGTATTTTTGATAATGGATGCATATGTTTTGTCTTTCGCTTTTCTTGTTTAGTGTTACGTTCTTATCTGATTTTTCGATTTCTATTTTTTCTAAGTTACAAAGTTTGCAGCCGAATTTAGTATTGAATTTTAATTTTGTCCTGTTTAATATTTTCCCTTTTAATTTTGTAGTCTGTATTGTTATCTTTTAAGTTCCATATGTAATTCGCTAGTTCTGTTGTGTGTCTTTTGTTAATATTGTTGAATGATGATTTGTGGTTTCTGTATCTTTGTTTAAAGGTATTTCCTGTCGACCCTATATACTGCTTTGTTGTTTTATTTGATGTTACTGTTGCTTTATAAATTATATTTGACACTAGGCATTCGTTATTTAAAGGGCAAGGTTCTTTACGGCAATTACAAAGTTTATCTTTTATGGTGCTTTTATCGTCTATATCGCTTTTGTTTAATATTTTGTTGTTGTGAGCTATTATTTTACTTCTGAAATTATTTGTGCAACTGTAAGATATTTTGATTTGACGAAAACCACCCATTCCATAAAATATTCAACCGAAACACAATCAAAATATCTTACAGTTGCACAAATAATTTCAGAAGTAAAATAATAGCTCACAACAACAAAATATTAAACAAAAGCGATATAGACGATAAAAGCACCATAAAAGATAAACTTTGTAATTGCCGTAAAGAACCTTGCCCTTTAAATAACGAATGCCTAGTGTCAAATATAATTTATAAAGCAACAGTAACATCAAATAAAACAACAAAGCAGTATATAGGGTCGACAGGAAATACCTTTAAACAAAGATACAGAAACCACAAATCATCATTCAACAATATTAACAAAAGACACACAACAGAACTAGCGAATTACATATGGAACTTAAAAGATAACAATACAGACTACAAAATTAAATGGGAAATATTAAACAGGACAAAATTAAAATTCAATACTAAATTCGGCTGCAAACTTTGTAACTTAGAAAAAATAGAAATCGAAAAATCAGATAAGAACGTAACACTAAACAAGAAAAGCGAAAGACAAAACATATGCATCCATTATCAAAAATACTTTTTTAACAAAATTAAAACCAACTAAATATTAAAACAAAATAAAATCGAAGCGGCAAACACGAGTATTTTATAGCATTTTATAACATTTTTCCCAACAGCTTAAAAAATTTTTCTAATAGCTTAAAACATTTTTCCAAAATAATCTTTTTAAACTTTCCTAAAAAGCATAGAATAATATTTACAGCGTATTTCAAATTCAACTAATCGTACAATAAACTGTACCATTACTACGTCATAATTACTATAAAAAATTCTAAAATCGAAATTTCTGTTCACTATTATAATAAACTACAACTCACTGAAGATCACATGAAATTTTACATTTCAATGTGTGAAACAGCTGTATGAATTATAGTTTTTATATAATTAAATAAATAAATATATATATATATATAATTTATTCAAATGGCGATTTTAAAAATTCTGGAACATATGTTTCACAAAGCTTTAATTTTTCATAAAGCTTTGATCATCAGCCAGTTAAATTCAAAATAAAAAGCACTGTACTAAACAAAGATACAAAACTTATGCAAAAAAACAAAAAACAGTATGACGTAATATTGTACATTACAAATATTCAGTACAAAAATCGATCTACCTTCTAACTAATCAAACAACTAAAATTAACGAAAACAACAGTTAATTGACTATAAAATGCTTCATAATTTGTTGTGTTTTAAGAGAAGCTTTTTTATATGTCGACAAGACGATATAAATTCGCTTCTCTTATTTAAACAACCTTTCTTTTTTAAGCACACATAACGGCTGTTGATTCTTCTAAGCACAGCCTACAAACAGGGTTGTTATCATCTGCTATTGGCTGTGCTCTTTTTATCACCTCCCAAGTTAATTTAAAATCACTAACTTCTATCTATTAAAATAAATTAACTTGGGAGGTGATAAAAAGAGCACAGCCAATAGCAGATGGTAACAACCCTGTTTGTAGGCTGTGCTTAAAAAAATCATCAGCCGTTATGTGTGCGTTAAAAAAGGAAGGTTGTTTAAATAAGAGAAGCGAATTTATATCGTCTTGTCGACATATAAAAAAGCTTCTCTTAAAACACAACAAATTTTAAAGCATTTTATAGTCAATTAACTGTTGTTTTCGTTAATTTTAGTTGTTTAATTAGTTAGAAGGTAGATCGATTTTTGTACTGAATATTTGTAATGTACAATATTACGTCATACTGTTTTTTGTGTTTTTTTGCATAACTTTTGTATCTTTGTTTAGTACAGTGCTTTGTATTTTGAATTTAACTGGCTGATGATCAAAGCTTTATGAAAAATTAAAGCTTTGTGAAACATATGTTCCAGAATTTTTAAAATCGCCATTTGAATAAATTATTTAAAAGCCTTTCAAGTGGGCTCAGTTGAAAGTGTTTAAGTTTAAACATTAACCTTATTTTATATATATATATATATATATATAGAAATAACATACAAAAAATAAACTTTTGCTTGGTACAGCTGTTTCTGCGTTTAATACGCGTCCTCAGCCAAATTTATTCAATGAAAAGCAAACTTGTAAGTACAGCAATAAAATTATACAAAATTAGGTATTACGTAATAATAGATAGTTGATTTTAGACAAAATTATTAACAGAGTTTTTAGATAAATTGCTTTCTATAATGTATGCAGCCAGTTTGTAATTCGTTTCTTTTGTTTAGAGATTCAGATTTTTTAACTTTTAAAATTTCGATTTTTTCCGCATTGCACAATTTGCATCCGTTTTTTAAACTGTATTTATTTTTCGTTCTTGTTAATATTTCCCACTGAATTTTAAAATTAACTTCGTTATTTTTTAGTTTCCAAATGTACTGCGATAAAGTTGTCGTATTTTTATGTTTTTCGTGTTTGAAGCTGTACTTGTGCTTTGTGTAGCGATTCTTGAACGATAGTCCAGTCGAGCCTACATAAAACAAAATATATATATATATGTATAATGTATAGAAATAAATTGATTAAGTTAATAATTAATTCTTTACACGAGGCCCACCTTAAGGAATTTTTTAATAAAAAGGTTTATTTCAAGATGTAAAACTTGAAGATTTCAAGTTTCGTGCTTATGCTCTCATCAACTTCAAAACAAGTTGAAATAAAGCAAAACTTGTGTGTTTCGTTTTATTTTGAACTTGTTTTGAAGTTGATGAGTGCATAAGCACGAAACTCGAGTTCTTTAAGTTTTACATCTTGAAATAAACTTTTTATGTATGATATATATATATGTATATATAATTTCTTATAGATGTATGGAAAATTTTAAAACAAAAATTCTTAAACACAATAACAAACTATAAAACAACCTAAACTTTAAACAACAAGAAAAAACCTGCAACTGCAGGAAAGAAAAATGCCCGTGAAACAATAATTGCCTATCAAAAGTTATAATCTACAAAGCAACTATAAAAACAAATGATATAACAAAATTTTACGTAGGTTCCACTAGTACAACATTTAAAAACAGATATAGCAACCATAAAGCAAGCTTTACCAACAAATTAAAAAGACTTAATACCGAACTATCGAACTACATTTGAGAATTAAAAGACGCAAAAAAAGACTATAATTTTAAATGGGAAATACTCTGCAGAACCAAAACAAAACCGAAAAACAATAAAACATGCCATTTATGTTGCTTGGAAACAAAGGAGATTGAAAAAATTAAAAAAGATTTATCATTAAATCCTGCCAAAGATCATAAGAAAAGAAAGACAGCAACCCTGCCTACATAATCAAAACATGTATTTCAAAAGAACAAAAACCACTAAATAATAACAAAAAATAACAACAAAATAAATCCAAAAACAAGAACAAACAAAGCAAAAATAAGTTAACTTGTACATAAGTTGTTTTTAAAATAGGCTAATCAAAATTATTCAATTTTAGTTGAAACGTCACAATGTGTTTTTTTGTGTGAATCTTTAAAAATCTTACTTTGTTCTTTGTTTCGTTCTGAGGAGATGCATAAAGAATCGAAACTAAGTAAACAATTAGAAAATTAGTTTTTTTTTTATATTATAAATATATATATATATATAGAATAAGGTTAATATTCAAACTTGAACACGTTCTACTGAGCCGACTTGAAGGGCTTTAGTTTTTAAATTTGAACTGGCTGAAGATTAGAGACAATCTTTTTTGTCTTTGTGATACATATGTTCCAGCATTTTTAATTAAATCCTCATTTCAATAAATTATATATATATATATATATATATAATGTGACGTATTTATTGTATGCGTTTTTGAATGTTTCGTAACAGTTAAATATTTTAAATCAGTATTTTTGATCTTCATGTGAGTTGCTTTAGTTTAAGTCGATTAATTTACACTATCAACTAACTAATTTATTCTTTATGTTAGGAAAAAGTAGCATTTTGTTAACCGACAAAAACCAAATCGCTAAAAATATTTTGTCCTGGGACCTGGTGCGTGAAAAAAACCTTTTGGTTATCGAGTTGCACACTACTCGGGTACCTTTTAACGTCTTGTCCAGGACAGGTAAGTTACTTTAATTTAAAAGATTGTTTTTGCAATTATCTGAAATAGTAAGTAATCTATCGTAAATGAAAAAATGTAAAACAATAAACTTTAATTACTGAACGAATAAATAAATCAATAATTAAGTTAATTAAAGCTATAGAAACATAGGATAAAACATAATTGTAAAACGTTAATAATGTTTAAATTTAAGTTATACCGCAAATAAAGTTAGATACAACTTGAAATAACAAATTGAACTGAAAATTTAAAGACAAAGTGCAAAAAAAACTAAAGTTGTTATTAAGCTTTCAAAGCCTTGACCAATAATTAAATTACAGCATCATACATAAAAACAACACAACTTAAACTGCATATACATTACGTATTAAGTAAGATAATTAATTAATGCTTCAGAGAGAGCAGTCGGGTATTATAACTAAAAAAATCTTAGACAGATGATTTAAGTATATAATAAATAAAACTATGTAATAAATTACGAACATGTGTTTAATATGAAAGTTAATATGTAAAACATAAAAACAACAAGGTGGTTATGTGCTAAGTATAAATCTGCATTAAAAAATCTTATCGCCAATCTATTTGGCGTAGTAGGTAAAAAAACACGGTTTATCTGTGATTTGAATACAGGTTTCAAATTAAACTTCGAACTTAACACATAAAGGAGTGTAAAAATTATATAATCGAGTTAGAGACAAAAATGTATTGGAATTAAACAAACTATCAGTAAATGTTACAACTAAAATGTAAACTTACAATTAAAAATGTAAGAAATAAGATAAATGTATAAAATATAACTGTTCGAAATATAGGTTTAATCGTTTGCTAACAAAAGATCCTAGTGAAGTAACTTCACTGGAATATAAATAAAAACAAATTGTACAGTAATCTTCCTTTATTGTACCAACATATGTTTCTGTGTGTTAACGAATCAACACACTTCAACTAGGTTCTGTAAAAAATAATTACTGTAATGAAAGAATAGAAGCATAGATGTGTATACATGTTTTTCATTAAAATATAATAATTTCTACACATAATAGTTGATAATAGGTAAAATACTTAATATCAAATCCGACTGTTATAAAACTGTATAATATTTGTAATTTTTAAGTCTAAAACAAGTAAAGTAAACTAAAACACACAACAAAACATAATATAAACAAAGCACTCAGGTTGTTAAATTTTATTGATTCACTAACTAATGGTTAATGATTTGTTCAATAAAAACTAAATTAACACACTTTGAAATACAAATTAAACAGTTGAAATAACCTCATTTCTATTGTGACGTAGTTATTAGATGTAAAGAATGTACTTCGTTCATTGATTAACAACAGTAAATTTGAATCAGTTATCTTTTCCATTAACGTGAGTGCTTTGTTTATATTATGATTTGTTGTTTTGTTGTGTATTTTAGTTTACTTTACTGGTTTTAGACTTAACAATTACAAATATTGTATAGTTTTATAACAGTCGGATCTAATATTAAGTATTTTATTTATTATTAACTATTATCTGTAGAAATTATTATATTTTAATGAATAACATGTATACACCCACTTTATTCTATGCTTCTATTCTTTCATTACAGTAATTATTTTTTACAGAACCCAGTTGAAGTGTGTTGATTCGTTAACACACAGAAACATATGTTGGTACAATAAAGGAAGATTACTGTACAATTTTTTTATGTATAAAATATATATATATATTAAGATTATGTACTTACTTAGGATATACAACTATATTAATATATATGAGTTGACTGTATGTGTGTTCATGTTAAAGAGAAATGAAAGGTGAGAAAGCACACATACACTTACTACGTATATATTTGATAATTGTATACCCTAAATCAGTGCTTCTGAAATGGGGTTCCGCGGAACCCTAGGGTTCCGCGACGCCTCTCAGGGGTTCCGCGAAGCCTTTCGAAATTTAAAACAGAAATTTAAAAAAAAAAAACTTAAATCATAAAACTTAAAAAAAAATAAAACACATAATATGGAAAACATATATAAGCAGGGACGTAGCTAGCTCAAAAAAGTTACGAGTCTACAAAAATTTAAACATATGATATGACGCGTGATAACGTGTTAGCAGGAACACAGCTACCTCTAATGTTATTGAATTTAATCTGAAACTCTGCAGTTATGTTAATACATTAAAAATGGAATGTTGAAGTACGAGTGATAACTGTATAAAAGGCAATTTATTTTGCTCCACACCCCATATGACTCTTTATGTGTTTCCACTTGTGTAAACCGAGAAAACATTCATTAAAAATAAGTATAAAAAAATCACAATTTAACTTTTAAACATTTGTATTCATTAAATCAAACATTTAACGTAGTCAATAGTAACAACAAGTTATGCAAATTTTTGTAACATAAAATTGTATGATTTTGGTTATTGAAGCTACAGCTTCCATTAGGATCAATTTTGCATGCAGCTTTTTGTCAAATAAAAAGCTTTAACGCGCTAAATGTTACAATTTTGATGTATTTAATTCGTTTAATCTTTACGACACTAAAAACGCTAGAGAACACATACATGTCGAAATTATCTCTCAGGAGTGCATAACTAAGTTTAAATGAATACTTAAAGCTAAGAAAGCAGACTGGAATAAATAAGTCTTTTTAAGCTGAAATAAAAGCAAGTTTTTTCGCATATAAGTATACGTTTCTTTAGATTTACAGAAACTTACCAAGCCACGTGTCTGTATATAATTATAGCATTCATTGATCTGCTTAGTGTGTATCTAACAGTAGGACTTTTAATGGGTATTCGTTATTAATAGGTAGCCTGGTTGCGCAAAATTTTTGCAAATTTTTTGAATTTCTATTTTAGTGAAGTCATGAAAATACTGGTATTATCACTAAAGCAAACAATGTAGGAGCAATCAAAACAAATTCTAAACGTTACACAATAAACCTTAATAAAAAATCTTTATCAGAAACTTATTTCTGGTATATTATATTGTTTCAAACGCTGTAAAAATGTTTAAAAAGATGTCTATTAGCTTGATTTAAAATTTAATATGTATTAAAGCTTATTTTTAACTTAAAAAATGCTACTATAGTTAAAAAAAATCTGGCCAGGCCTATAAAATTTTAACAGAAACTGAATTTGAAATAGGTTTTTTAGACTTACATGATAAAAAATGGTACTCTAATTTTTAAATCTTGATGCCAGGTCTTTAAAATTTTAAAAGAAAATGAGATTGAAATATTTTTTTAAATTTACATGATAAATATGTTTAAATGTCTATGTGTTAGCTAAGTTTTAAAGTTTGTTATTTAAGTATTAAATGCTTTTTCTTTTTAATTATTATAACTCAATTATATTTTTTTGATATTAATTTATAAAAAAACACCTATAGAAAATGACAAAAACTTTTAAAATTTAAAAAATGATATAATTTTTAAAATGATGATTTTAAAATATAAAATAATGATTTGCTTAATCAAGGTTTTTTTTTATGTAATTTTAGTTGCATAATTTTTGTTTGTTGAAGCATTACTGTTTGCTTAAATTAATGCAAAAAAAAAACACATCTCAAGGAAAGCACATAATTTTTACTATTATTATTATAAGTTGTTTTCTTGTTTTAAATTCAAGCTTCTGATATATATATTTAGGCCATAGGGGGGGGGGGAGTCCATGATTATTTTTTACAAAAAATTACATAGATCCTTATATGAAAGCTTTAAGTACAAACTACAGGCCAGTTTTTATAGAATTAATTATAATAGCAATTCAGTAAGAAACACATTCTACGTTTAAAACTTATTCGCATGACGACGTTTCGACTTTCAATAAGTCATTATCAACAAAATACTGTGCAAAAATAAATAAAATTAGTGACAAACAACTAAGTATACAAAAAAAAATTTTCTAAGTGATACATTATATAAAAAATTTATACATTAAGAATTTTTGATTAGTTTGATATATATTAGTTTAACAATTTGTTAGTACTTATGTAAAATGTTGTTTTATTAGAGTTTATAATCTTAATTTATAAATTTTTTATACAATGTATCACTTAGAATTTTTTTTTTGTATACTTAGTTGTTTATCACTAATTTTATTTATTTTTGCACAGTATTTTGTTGATAATGACTTTGTAACGCTATCTGCCCTGCGTTGTGATAATAGTTAATAAATTTACAAAATAACTAGTTGTAAACACTGACAAGTTTAAATTTATTAAAGCACTATGACGTTTGCTTAACGACGAATTTTTAATACAAAATGCTATTCTTGTTGTAGCAACGGTCAGTTTTATTGTTGATCTCTGGCTGATGACATATCTTTGGATTGGAACTCTGAGTGGATTGCAGTTGAGTGTTTAAACTTTTGTAAATTTGTTGCTTTAAAAGAAGTACCAAATTATAGATTAAACTTTGTTGCTTATTGAATAAATTATTAAATTATTCTTTAGCTTTATCAACTTTTTGTATAATTTTACTTGAGTTAATACGTATTTTTTAAATCACATTTGTTATTAAATATTGTTGATTAAACTGTGCTGTGTAAATTATAACCGGTTGTTTTTAGTTTAAGCTACTATTTAAGTGATTACTATACCATTAGAATGATTAAGACTAAGAAGGGCTTAAGACAAAAAAATAAGTTAACGGGTCATGCAGATACTGAGCCATCAGTATCTGCTGACTTCAATAATTATAACCGGTTGTTTTTAGTTTAAGCTACTATTTAAGTGATTACTATACCATTAGAATGATTAAGACTAAGAAGGGCTTAAGACAAAAAAATAAGTTAACGGGTCATGCAGATACTGAGCCATCAGTATCTGCTGACTTCAATGACGACTCTGACTTGATATCGAACTCACAATCTCCCAGCAATATTCAAGCGACAATAAACAGCGCTCATGAAACAGAAGTAAGCGCGCAGACTAGGGACAATAATGAAATTGTAGATTTTAATGCTTTAGATGAAGTTGACTTAGACGTTGAGGATTTAGCTCACTTATTAGAGCAAGCTAAGGTTTTAGAGAAAAAAAATAAACTAAAAAATGAACTAAAAGCAATTTATAAGAGATTAGATACAAATAAGACCATAAATGACAGCGGCCTCACCCTTAACAATCACACCTCGCACGCTTTAGGCGAAATGTCAACACAAATAAGTTTCAAGAAAAAAAACTCTTGAAAATTGTAAGCTTTTTCAAAAAATTGATGCCGTACGCGATCCGGCTGTGGAGTTACGTTTTTTTGAAGACCGGTGTACGGCTTATGGTATAACATCTGAAATGGAGAAGTTTGAAATTCTCCAGAGAATTTGGCCCCGTTCAGATATAATTGACTTCGTTGAAACACATGACGAAGACAGAACGTATAGCAGTCTTGTTAACTTTTTACAAGGCAAAGGTAGCAAATTGCCTCGTATATTAGGTGCAAGTCCATCATGGCCAGAGCCAGTTCAATTCCAGGACTTGTTTTTGGCAGCTAAGCAATGGGCAAAGTCTAAAGAGGAAGACAGAATTAAATACTTTATGCACAGACATGCCCCTAATAATTTAAAAAACAAAATTAAGGAATGTTTTGGGCTTGAATATAATGAGTTTATTAGGCGCACGGAATTTATATGCGGTATTGAAGAACAGAGGGTCTTTGAAAATGCTAAAAACTTTTCATACGAACCTCAGCGATTTAAGCACAATAAGAGATACTCTTACAAACAAAAATGGCATGAGACCATTCCACAAAAAAGGGAACATTTCCGCAGTAATGAACACAATCGTAGTCAGGGGTATTTCGAGGAAGGGTATAACAATCGCACGAATTACGAACAGAACGCGCTTTGTTACAAACATGCTAACTTGGGATATAGTGCAGACTATTGTGCTGCAGTCGCAACTTGTCCTATGTCTCCGTTAGAGCAACAACACCACCAAAAAAACGAGCTCCCGTCCTACACACAGTAAGAGGAGTTGAGGATGGGGTCAGAAAACCTCTTACAAAGATGGTTGAAGCTGCTCATTGTTTGTCATGCCATTTAGTTCCAACGAACGTGACAAGTAAATCCACTAAAAAGCAGTCAAAAGTATCTAAGCAGAAAATTTTTGTTCCCAGAAAACCTATAGCCTTTAGATTGACTGGTCAAGTCAAGTGGTTTCATGTTCGCAAAGGCTATGGTTTCATCCATAATGAAGAGTTAAACAGTGATATTTTTATCCATTATAGTGCCATAATCAAAAATAACCCTAGAAAATTAATGAAATCAGTTACAAAAGGGGAGGTAGTTGAATTTGATGTTGTCATGGGTAGTAAAAACTTACCAGAGGCTGCTAATGTTACAGGTCCAAACAATAAACCAGTTCGAGGTTCACGGTATGCTAAAGATAAGAGACACATCTATAACAAAAGTTTCAAATTGCAGCAACCGCCTCTACGAAATAGTTACATGTACTACAGCTGCAACAAATTAAGCAATCAGCAGCAGCGAAATAGGAGACCAAATAGTTACAGAAGGTATTACAATTACGATTTGAGCCTACAACTTACAAGGAAGGATCTTAGAAGCTTCAAGCAAAGCTTCAGTTATAACAAGTATCGAGATTCTTCGTCAGAAAGAAGTGAATCTGGCTACGAGTCAGAAAAAAAGTATGATCTTTCAGAACAATTCAGGACTAGGGAACGTGAAAGCTTTTGTTCCAAGGGTCGCATCGTGTAAGGATATCGATAGCTACAATAGGGAACTAAAAAGTCCCCATAAGTTATGCCGAAGCATGTAGCTCGGATGAATTCTAAGCGTTCATTCGGCGTAAGTATCTTTTTTTTTACTGTTTTTAAGCGTTTATGTATATTTAGGGGTAGTGAATGGAAAACAACTGGTTATAATTTTATTTTCTTTCTATTTATTTCTTTGGTAACTAGTTTATTTAATGATTTATTAGTAGTTGATTTTTTTTTTTTTTTTTTAGTTGTTGCAATTAAAATATTATTTTTGGTTAAAATACCTGTACAAATTTAATAAAGTTTTTCTCTTCTTTTTAATTAATTTTTCTTTTTTTTTATATCTTCAAAAGTGGTTAATTTTTAATTTGGTACTAAAAAAAAAAAAAAAACTGACAAGTCATGGATTCGTGACATTTTTGAAATCACCAGCAGTGTCTAGAGAAGTGTGACGAGTTGCAGGTGGGCAACCTGTTTCAGCTGCAAGAGAAAAGAAGCAGTTTAATGAGTTACGTCAGTAGTTGTTTAGCAAACCAGTATGTTCGATTTTTCTTTCCTGTCTACTCATGACCTTGATGCTTATCATTGGAGCCTGGCCAAGAATGCCAAAAAAGGGTAAAAAGAAAGGAAAATGTAACGCTATCTGCCCTGCGTTGTGATAATAGTTAATAAATTTACAAAATAACTAGTTGTAAACACTGACAAGTTTAAATTTATTAAAGCACTATGACGTTTGCTTAACGACGAATTTTTAGTACAAAATGCTATTCTTGTTGTAGCAACGGTCAGTTTTATTGTTGATCTCTGGCTGATGACATATCTTTGGATTGGAACTCTGAGTGGATTGCAGTTGAGTGTTTAAACTTTTGTAAATTTGTTGCTTTAAAAGAAGTACCAAATTATAGATTAAACTTTGTTGCTTATTGAATAAATTATTAAATTATTCTTTAGCTTTATCAACTTTTTGTATAATTTTACTTGAGTTAATACGTATTTTTTAAATCACATTTGTTATTAAATATTGTTGATTAAACTGTGCTGTGTAAATTATAACCGGTTGTTTTTAGTTTAAGCTACTATTTAAGTGATTACTATACCATTAGAATGATTAAGACTAAGAAGGGCTTAAGACAAAAAAATAAGTTAACGGGTCATGCAGATACTGAGCCATCATTATCTGCTGACTTCAACTTACTGAAAGTCGAAACGTCGTCATGCGAATAAATTTTAAACGTAGAATGTGTTTCTTACTGAATTGGTATTTAAAAACTCCAGTATCCCCACCTGTTTTTTAATTATAATAGAAAATAATATATTAAACATTTTATGTAAAATAAAATTAGGGGTTCCGCGGAAAAGTTGAACTTTGGAAAAGGGTTCCGCCACTAGAAAAAGGTTCAGAAGCACTGCCCTAAATAATTACATAATCTTTACATATTTATTTGGTTATATAAAAAACAATAGGTTTATACGAACGTTTCGTATATGAGATATATTACTTGATATACTCATCATTAAAACTAAAGTTTATTTACAATTTTTAAAAGAAATTTAGAATATGAAAATTTTGAACTTATTATGACGTAGTAATAATGAAGGTCTTTTTGTACAGCAAGTTAAGTTTGAAAAATACGCTGATCTTGTTTGTTTGAGAATTGTTGCATTTTGAAAAGTTTTGAAAGGTTGAATAAGAAATTTTTTTAAACTGTTCCTGTTCGAAGCTAAATTTTACATTGATTTAATGTTTAGTTAGTTTTAATTTTGCTAGGAAAGTGTTTTTGGTATTAGATGCATATCATTTGTCTTTCTTTTTTTTTTTAGTGTTTTGTTCTTTGGCTGCAACCAAACAGTACTAAGGATCTATGGGAAATAGTTTCATACAAAGACATAGGAATCACAAATCTTCATTCAACGACTTATTGTATTAGTATTCATCAAAGGACATACAACAGAACTGGCAAACTACATTTGGAATTTAAAATATAACAATACAGACTAAAAAATTAAATGAGAAATGTTAAACAGGACAAAATCAAAATTTAATACTAAATTCGGCTGCAAACTTTACAACCTAGAAAAAATATAAATTGATAAATCAGACAAAAACATAATACTGAACAAAAAATGTGAAATACAAAAAATATGTTAATTACTAAAAATGCTTTCTTAGAATAATTAGAGCTAACTAAATATTAATCTAAAGTAAAATTAAATTGCGAACACGAAAAGTTTGAAACATCTTTCTGAGAAAGTTAAAAAATAATTCTAATACAACCTTTCGAATCTTTTCAAAATGCATAAATTCTTAAACTAACGTTGTCAGCATATTTTTCAAACTTAACTTGCTGTACAAAAATACTTTCATTATTACTACGTTATAGTAATTATAAGATTTTCAAGCTTTAAATCTCTCTTAAATATTCTTTATAAACTTTAACATTACTGATGAGTAATATATCTCATACACAAAACGTTCGTATAAACCTATTGTTTTTTATATAATCAAAAAAATATTTAGCTCTAATATAAATTGTCGAACGCTATCGATCAAAACTTAAAAAATAACTATTCAAAATATAAATTTAAGCGTTTATCAACAAAAGATCCTAGCGAAACAAGTTCACTGGAATATATAATAATAACAAATTATACAGTATCCTTCTTTTATTAGACTAACATACGTTTCTATGTGTTAAACGAGTCAACACACTTCAACTGAGCTCTGTAAAAAATTACTGTAAGGAAAGAATAGAAGCTAATGTAGGTATATAATAATTGCTGTATGTTTTTATAGTATATAATAAAATTATTAAATTAACTAGCTAGTTATAATATTCATATATATTAAGACGAAAGTATTAGATAAATTTTTTTCAATGATTAGTAACCAGTAAATATTTTAGAGTTAGTTCTTCCTTCATTTTCATGTAAGTAGTTTATGTTGTGATTTGTTATCTTATTTTTATTTTTTCTTTAGTTTATTTAATTTAGACTTAATAATTATAAATATTATAAAGTTTTATAACAGATGGATTTAACATTAAGTATTCTATCTATTATTAGCCTATAAAAACCTATAGCAACTATTTTTATTATTAATGGACACATGTTTATACCTACTTTAGCTTCTATTCTTTCCTTACAGTATTTTTTTTAAAGAGCTCAATTAAAGTGTGTTGACTCGTTTAACACGCAGAAACATACGTCAGTGTAATAAAAGAAGGATACTGTATATTTTTTTATTATTATCATTCTTTATATATATTTACTTTTATACATGTTACTTTTTATTCTCCACACATTGTTTTTGTCGCTTACTCTGTAACGAATTCAATTCTCGATTTCGTTGTTTTATACTTTTCCGCCAGTTGGCGCTATAGTCAGCCGAAATTTTGTACTTATTTCAAGATAACGATAAGAAATTGCTCATTAGCCCTAGCTTGCGCACTACGCGCAGCTCGATATGTTGTTCGTTATTTTTGTTTTTGGCTCAGTTAAGCCATAAGACCATGCGAGAGGCACATGAATTGATTATAAGAACTTTTTTATTGTTTTCATTTTATAAGATGTTAAGCCATAAGATCGTGCAAGAAGCACATAAGAATTTAAGACTCTTACTAGTAAGACCTATTTTTGTATTTAAGATTTAAAAGACTTTAAGAACATTATTAAGACATTTTAACTTGAAGAATTTGGTGTTTTCTTGTTGTGTTTATATTCGCAGTTTTATTCTACTGATAAATTGGCTGCTTTATTATTTCTACTTCCTAATATTCACATTAACATCACGTTTTGAATAAACTCACTACATTAAAGAAATTATATATATTAAGTTTATTACTTACTTATAATTGCTAAGTTAAACCTAATGAGTAAGGTAAATTCAGTAAAAACCTTAAAAGCTAAACGCGCTAAGCGTTTAGCACAAAAAAGAGGACTTCCCCCAATTAAAGGTAGTTCCGACCATAGCCCCTGTAGGACTACAAATGGTGACCCTGTGTTTAATATGAGTACCCAACCTTCTGATACTACTTAAGTAGAAATACTAAACTCTTTAAGTTTAAGAAATTTTATCTGAAAAGTATTAATCTCTAGCGCTCCATTATAGTAAATAGAATTTTTCATCAGGCAAGCACCTTAAAAAACCTTTTGAAATCTTTTGAAAAACTTTTAGCAATATAGGATAATAAATTCAGTTAACGATTATTTAAAAGTTTAACTAAAGTTATTTTTAGAATCAATTATAAACTATTCTATGTAAATTTAAGCAAATGATAGAGCAGCAAATTTGTTGGTTGTCACAACAACTTGTATTAAAATTTTGTTGAGTTTTAATATTTTAAGGATTTTAGACGTAATTCAAGTAAGATGTAGTTTTTCTTTAATTTCTGTTACTTAAAAAAAATTATCCTAACCTTCATAAGTTCAATGTTATCAAATGTAAAAAACTTTCAAACAACAATTTCGAAATTAAAATTCAATTTTAAATATTTAAAATGTTTTTAAACAACTATACTAAGAAAAAGATTCTCAATTTTGATCAAAATTAAGTTTTGTTAAAACGTTTTTTAAATTTAATGTATTTTTAAGAAACTATGTAAACCTTAAAGCTTTTAAATAATATTTTAAGATTTTATGGTAATAAGTTTTATAACTTCTTGTAGTGAGAGGTTTTATAGAGTTTTTAGTTTTGAACTTTGTATGTATTTGAGCAAGTTTATTTTTGAAAAAAACGTTAAAAATACAATGTATGAAGTCAGTTTTGAATTTTGTTGTAACTACAAATTTTATTATTGCTTAAAGTGCGAGTAACAGTGCAGCTGATAAAAAGTTTTCAAAAAACTTTCCACTAAGATTTCATAAAATAGCAACTCGGTTTGAAAAGTAAAGCAACTTGAAAAATTTTTTTAAGTGTAATTTAGGTCAGACTTTACGACTATAAATAAAAAACTTTTTTAAGCTATTTTAAGAACCAAATTAAGTTCAACAGTGTGTTTTTTCTAAAAAAATACATCTTTTACCTATTCTAATTTTGGCCTTTTATGTTTTTAGGTCAATTTTTACAACTTTGAATTAAAAACATATGTAAAATTATTTTAAACACTAATTTAATCTGCTCTCTTAAGCCAATATCTGTTTGACCTATAAAACTTAAAATAATTTAAAACAAGTTCAAACTTGGTTGCTCAAAATTGAACTTGCTCAGAAAGAACTTGCTCAAAATTGTTTCGTAAAGTGTTACTTTAAAAGTTAATTTTTAAAGCTAATCGATTTTGTTGCTTAGCGAACTGGGAAGACGTTAAAGCTTTTCAGTTGGCTAATCACGTATTTTAAACTCGGGTAATTAGACTTCACTAGTGGCAAAGTTTTACGGAAAGCTAAAAAAAATTTGCGAATTAAGAAAAAAATAAAAGTTGTTTATGTTGCATTATGCATGGAGATTAAAATTATTAACTTTGCCACAGTAGGAGTTTAATTGCTTTCACATATTGCTTTTATATCTTGTTATTATTAAAATCGTTTGTGTCAAGCAATATGTTTAAGAGGTTAACTGTATTATGTTCTAATAAAAAGACGTTAATAGCTTTAATAACTTTATTTTTTTGAAAATTAAAATTTAAGTAACATTGTTTTTGAGCAAAGCTGTTAGCTATTAAAAATTAAAAAATATTAGCACTTTTTTTTTAAAATTATCACTTAACGACTTTTGAAATATTAAAAATTAACATTTTAATCGATATCACTATTAATGTTCTTTTATTGCTTGCCTTGTCCATTTATAACAAGTACTTTTGTACTAAATTTTGTAAAATTAATGGTTGAGCAAGCAAAACTAATGGATAAACATGATTATGTTATACATTAAACATAAAAATTGAACAAAAATTTACAAAATGTCTCTCAACGATGTTAGCAAGCAAGACATTGTTTTATACACAAACGCAAATACTTGCTCTTGTGCACAGCCTAACGGAGAAAACACCACATACGTCATCAGACGATTGAAGAGACGCGAAGCAATGTTTCTGATGTGTGAAGTCATTTAGGGCTATTATACACCACAGCTGGTGTTACAAGCAGACCGAACCGAGTTGAAGAGAGGTAGTCAACGGACAAAGATGCTTAGAGCCTAAAATTGTGCAGATTGGAGTGATAGGCTGAAGAAGCAGCAGCTGATGCCCGCCGATGGAGTGAACACTTATCAAAATTTCTGACAGACAGTATTATCTACTTTTCACAATTGTAAATACACTTATAAGAACCACTTTAAACTTAAAAAAATATGTTTATTATTTTTTAACGATTTTGTACATTTGAAAAAAAAATATTCAAAAGTTATGCGTTTATATTAAAAGAAACACTAAAAAATGTTGCATAACCCCCCAAACAGCTTTAGTAGAGGACTGTTAGGAGGGAAAATGTAACGAATTCGATTCTCGATTTCGTTGTTTTATACTTTTCCGCCAGTTGGCGCTATATTCAGCCGAAATTGTGTACTTATTTCAAGATAACGATAAGAAATTGCTCATTAGCCCTAGCTTGCGCACTACGCGCAGCTCGATATGTTGTTCGTTATTTTTGTTTTTGGCTCAGTTAAGCCATAAGACCGTGCGAGAGGCACATGAATTGATTATAAGAACTTTTTTATTATTTTCATTTTATAAGATGTTAAGCCATAAGATCGTGCAAGAAGCACATAAGAATTTAAGACTCTTACTAGTAAGACCTATTTTTGTATTTAAGATTTAAAAGACTTTAAGAACATTATTAAGACATTTTAACTTGAAGAATTTGGTGTTTTCTTGTTGTGTTTATATTCGCAGTTTTATTCTACTGATAAATTGGCTGCTTTATTATTTCTACTTCCTAATATTCACATTAACATCACGTTTTGAATAAACTCACTACATTAAAGAAATTATATATATTAAGTTTATTACATACTTATTAATTACTAAGTTAAATCTAATGAGTAAGGTAAATTCAGTAAAAACCTCGAGAGCTAAACGCGCTAAGAGTTTAGCACAAAAAAGGGGACTTCCCCCACTTAAAGGTAGTTCCTATCACAGCCCCTGTAGGACTACAACTCGACTATATATTTTTCATAATAATTTATGTGTTAAGTTCGAAGTTTTATTGTAAACCTGTATTAAAATCACAGATAAAACGTGCTTTTTACCTACTACGCCCAATAGATCGGCTGGAGGATATTTTACTGCAGATTAGTACTTAGCACATAACCACCTTGTTGTTTTTATGTTTTACATTTTCACATTCATAGTAAACACGAATTCGTAATTTATTACATAATTTAACTTGTTATATACTTAAAGCATCTGTCTAAGATCTTTTTAATTATAACACACGACTTCTCGTTTCTGAAGCATTAATTAATTATCTTACTTAATATGTAATGTATGTGCAGTTTAAGTATGGCGCTGTAATTTAATTATTGGTCAGGGCTTAAATTTTTTCTGTGCTTTTTTTCAAAGTTTAAGTTCAATTTATTACTTCAAGTTGTATCTAACTATATTTGCGTTATAATTTAGATTTAAGCATTATAAACGTTTTACAATTATATACTATCCAAGTTTATTTAGCTTTAATTAACTTAACTTTTGATTAATTTATTAATTTAGTAATTAATGTTTGTTGTTTTACTTGTTTCATATAATTGAAACAAAATTCTCTTAAGTTAATGTGCCTTACGACTTTTTCTAAATATAGAAAATAAACCAGTTAGTTGATAGTGTAAATAAGTCGACTTATTATAAATGTTAAACTATAAAAGCGTAATATTGTGACGTATATGTTATACGTGTTTTTCGATGATTAGTAGCGTTTAAATATTTTAAATCATTAGTTTCTTGGTTTTCATGTAAGTGTTTTAATATTATGATATATTATTTTAATTTGCATTTTACTTTACCTTATCTAATTTAGATTTAATAATTACAAATTTTATATATGTATTGTATCTATTATTAACCATCAATCTACAATAATCTATAGTATTTATTTTCATTTTTAATAAACAGATATGTATATATATATATACCTACTTTAGCTTCTATTCCTTCTTCCTTTAGGTCCTATAAAGTATTTTTTTACAGAGCTTCGTTAGAGTGTGTTAACCCGTTAACAAACAGAAACCTGTGTTAGTGTAATAAAGAATACTGTTTAATTTGTTATTACTTACAGTTTTTATATGTTCGTTTTATTTATAGAAAACACAAGTTTAAACCTCTTTTTATCTCCTTATACTTCAAGCAAAATTATTTTCTAGCTGTGTAGACAATACTGAGCAAAATATTCTTATGTTTTCAATGCAAATTTGGGATGTTAACCTTAAAATCTGTACCACTATGACATACTAAAAAAAAATCAATTTTATTTAAAATTCATAACTCTGTAACGTTGTATTATAATTCAAATTCATTTAATAACAATACAGGTATTAAATCTAAGCATACTAAACTCAAAACATATGACTTAATAATGAACAAGTTTTGTTGTTTTTTTAAGACATGTTTATGTCTGGAGAGTAACTTGATGTAAGCTGCAGAGAAGCACTGTTTGAAAACAAAGTATTAATTTTGTTTATTCTCTACTTACTTTTGATTTTCCTTATTTGCATTTTTACATTTCTAATTTACTTAATAATAAAATTTATTAACTTCATAGTTGTTTGTAATTTATTAGTGATTTTTATTAGTATTTTAGTGATATTTAAAGTTTAAGTTTTCTGTGTTTATATATATTATTTAAAATTATTAAATTATTTTCATTACCATATTGTTATTGATATTTGTAATTGTTGTTAACATTCATATTGATATTCATACTAGTATTCATATTGATATTCATATTAGTACTCATATTGATATTTGTTATTGGATATGAGTGAGAGATGAATAAGTATACGTAGTAAAGAGAAGGGTACAAGCCAGAGCCTTGCGACTATTAGAGTCTGAGGCAGTACCTGTTCCGCCTGTGCTACAAAGCTTTTCGAGCGGACATGGTGATTCTGGACATACACTCGGCAGCAATACTATTGTAGAACACGACAACCCGATAGCAACTGACCACCAAATAGCCACAAGAGACGCGTTTTCGATTATAGAGCAGGAACGGCTTGAAAGACAAAAATTAGAATATGAGAAGGCGTTGAGATTGAGAGGGCAAAACAGGGGCAGGAACGGCAAGAAAGACATAATTTAGAAAGAGAGACAACTTTTGAGGTCGAGAGGGTAAGGCTTGAGCAGGAACGGCTTGAAAGACAAAACTTGGAAATTGAAAAAATGTGTAAGCTGGAGAAAGCCAGGTAAGAAGAGAAAGAAGCAGAGGAACTTGCATCTCATCAAAGACATGTTAAAATGGAACAGGAATTCTAAGAGATAACGGAAAGGTTTTGCAGACTGAAAACTCAACAGAACTCACCCATACACCCAACAACAATTCATGCCCCTACAAGTTTAAAACCAAATATCTCATCATCTTATCCAACGGTGAGCCACATTCCTTCAGACAGGAGCCCATTAGGACAGAGTGTAAGAGAAAACTCTGAACCACAAATTGACAAACTAGATTACAACTGTCATTTAGAGCAAGAGGAAGGCAGATTTGGCACATCTACAGAAGGATATGGTGAGACATCCCGTGTGGCCCCTTTCAAATTTTCTTGAATCAGAATAACCCCTTCCTGAAACACATCGGAATAGGAGAGTTGAAGCGCAAAGAAAAATTTATTGCTTTAAAGCTAGAACTTTTTGAAGACTTACGCGTCAAACGTAATGTGCAATCAGACCAAGATCGTTATAAGCCCCCTGATAAATTTTTGGCATGGAAAGATAAACAACATAATAGAAATATATTCGACCGGGATCATCAAAATTATCATACCCTTAAGGAATACCTCAAACTCTCCGCAGTGATAAGGAGAGTGATGGGGGTATTCCATCTCACACCAAACTTTCTATCCAATAATTAAGACCACCCCGACAGCTAAACCTAGACGCCAGTGCCCAAATCAAAAATTTAGCCCTAACTACCCAAACAAGCAAATCAGAAGTAGTATTGTCATTTAAAAATCAGATCCTGTCAACGTACCAAATGAGGAATCAGGGAATTCAGATAGTTGTGAATTCTTTTACAAGGCATGGGGTCGTCAGTTAAGGCCAGGTCGGAGAGCTACACAGTATATAAAGGCACAAAGATTCCTGGTGCATTTGTCTCACTTACGAATTAGAGAGTCCTTAGTCGAATAGATGAAGGTAGTATTGTTGTTCCTAGAGAAAAGGTCTTGCCAAGGAACGTTAAATCCGGAAGTTCAAGTAACATAAATGACGGTGTTAGGGCAGAGGAGCTTCGAAAAAAACCGTTTCCAAGAGTTGCATTAAGGGATATTGTATTGTTGTTCTTAAAGAAAAGGTCTTGCCAACGAACGTGGAACCCGAAAGTTCAATCAGTGGGGATGACGGTTTAAAGACGGATGAGGTTGATAACAGTGATATGCTGTGAGAAACGAAATGGGCTTTTCAATTGACAAAATCTTCTGGGGTAAACCCAAAGAATCTACCTCAGAACCTTTTATGTGTGTCAGATTTGAATACAAATGTAGTTTTCCTTGTGGATTCGGAATCAGAAATATTCATCCTGCCTAAAGAATTGAAGAATAGGGTAAATAAATATTTTCCACCCCAAGGCAGAAAGATACAGGCTTTTGGTAACGAAACAATTCGACCAATTTGAAGCGTGTATGTTCAAGTCCAACTTAGGGAATTGGAGCCCATCAATCACTCCTTTTTGGTGACGCAGGGTTTGTGCAAGGCTGTTTGCAGCAGCTGATTTACCGACACCAATAGTCGCCTTAGTTAATAAGCTCTAACTCTGACTTACGACAAAAACCCGTCTTTAGAGGAGAGATGTAAGAGACTGTTATTAAATTTCTGGAAATCATAAAAAAAGCCAACTTACCACACAGAACCCATGCACAACCATGAGCTGGAAACACTACTCGATGATTACAAAGCCGTGCTGATTAAACCAAGAAAAGCAGGGGGCCGGAGGGTAGCCATTAAGGAGCGTTTCAACGATCTGCTACGGCGAAGCGTTGTTGTGAGGAGTGAAGGAAGTCAAAGGGCGTCCCATGTTACTTGTGTACAGAAAAAAGACGGCACCAATCGTGTCTGTGTCGATTATACCAGGCTAAACGCGTCAACGCGCCCTTTATGTTACCCTTTGCCGAGAATTGACGAAACATCTTTAAACATTCCCGGAGGTACAAAGTATTTTGCCAATCTGGATCTGAAAGAGGCGTACTACAGCCTACCTCCGTCAGCTGACTTTGGAAGATGTGCTGCCCTTATTGTGCACAACTGCGTCTTAATTCCGGTTTTTGGTTTAAAAAACGCACCTAAGAAATTGCTATTGATGATGGAATGTTTGCTGAGTGAATGCAAAGGTTTCACGTACGTCTACTTGGACGACATTCTCATATACTCCTACAATGAGCAAGAGCATATTCACCATGTAAATGAGGTGTTAAAAGTGTTGCCAAGAACGGCCTTTTTCTAAATGTTAATAAGACAATCTTTGCACAATCCAAGTTGGAGTTTCTTGGCCACATTATTGGTGTTGATGGCATCGACGTACAATCTTCTAAGGTTCCTGCCATCAGGGAGTACCCTATGCCAATCACTCGTAAGGATTTGAGAAGGTGCATTGGTATGGTAAAATACTACCATACGTTTGTGCCAAATTTAGCTGAGATTACGTCGCCTCTGAGTGAGATATCTGGTGGCCCCAAGAAGACTTACCAAACTATATTAAAACTGGATGACATCCAAGTCAAGGCGTTTGAGAATACAAAAGTGGCATTAGCAAATGCGGCCACTCTATCTTTTGAAAATCAAACAAAGACCGTAATACTGTTCTCTGATGCATCAAACTCTTATGTCGGTGCAGTATTGGAACAAGAAGGAAAAAAAAAAGGAAATGGTACCCCTAGCTTTTTTTTTAAGTATTCCAAACGCTAATAGGATATGTCGCACATATTACAAATAGTTAAGAGGTCTGTTAATGAGTATTAAGCATTTTCACAGTCAAATCTATGGCCGGCATTTGATAACATAGTTCGATAGTTTAGCTGTTTGTAACGTTGTAAGAAACAGTCTTACAGATCAGACTCCCGCATTGAACGCTACCTTCAAAGAATTAAAGAATACAATCCGCAAATAGTTCATATCAAAGGCGTTGAGAATGTTGTAGCAGACACCCTTAGCAGGACACCTCAGCAACAATGTATGTTCGTTGTCTGGGTCATTATGAAAAGGACCTGGATTACGAAGAGATATTGGACTCCGAGGACGAAGGTTCGGAGGGCGAGTTAGTTGAGGTAGAGGAAGAGATAATTGATCAAGGGAAGATTGACAGGAACTCTGTGGCTCTCTTACAAAGACAAAACAAGACCTGGTTGAAAGAGCCCGACAGATAAAGAAGTAGGTCATGTTTAACAACCTGGATAACGTGGCTGAAATTATAGAAGTTGGTAACCGCAAGATAGTTTTAACGGAACATTTGCGGTTGCCAGCTTTTAATGCGACACATGAAACTCTACACCTATGAGTTGAAAAAACTATCGATGCGGTTGCCAAAGACTTCTGGTGGCCGACTTTTAAAACGGATATCACATTTTGGACCAAGAGTTGCCAGGCCATCAAAGTTATCCGTCACAACAGGACGAAAATTGGGTTCTTCCCAGTGAAGACCAAAATTTTATTTTTTGTTTACATTGACCTCGTAGGCCCTATGGACGTAGTTTCTAACAGCTATCGTTATATACTGACAATAAAAGACCGAGGAACAGGGTGTGGCAACTGCCATACCAGACAAGAAAGCAATGACGGTGAGGGATACCTTTGTACAGAGTTGGTGCAGTTATTTTGGAACACCACGGGTAGTCGTCTCCGACAATGGAAAATAATTTTAAAAATTTATTACTGACCGACACCTTCACTTAACTGGGGGTGGAACACCGCTTTATATCCTCTTACAGTCCTCAGGCAAATGGGTTCATTAAGCGTCAACACAAAACGATAAACCAGGCGTTGCGCGCCGTACTACGCTAGGGATGTGTGTGAACTAATTTTACATGATAGCATAAGGGAAACTAATTTTGGATGTGACCCTTTGGACACAATATTATTCCTAAATGTCATGTCCGACATTTGTCGCAAACACCAACGACGTAGAGAAAGGAATGTATACTATGAACCCTCTCTGTTCCAGTATGGAAAAGTGTGGATCAGACGTGATAACAAGAGAAAACTTAGCTCCATTTGTCATGGCCCGTATACAGTTCTTCTTGCCTCTGAACATTCAATGTATGTTCAGAAAAATGATAGAGTGGTGAAGGTTTCTATTCGCAATGTTAAGGCGTATTTTCCGAGAAAGGACCCAGAGGACGAAGACGATAGCAAAAACAGAAGAATATACAATCTCAGAGAAAGGAAGGCGGTAGTAAGGTATGGATAGGAAACGAGTAGTGATGAAAACTAGGCCAATATAAGATGTGTTGTCAGCTTAAAAGCTTCATTGTTTTTGTTATATTTAACCTGCAATAATAGGGTTGTAATAGTATCTTATCATATTTCTTATTTAAACTTAATAATGACAAACGCAATGCTACTTTTGATCATTTGCATCATTGTATACGATGTTAAAAATCCAATATCGATAACTGTGCCGATTTCGATAACTATCGAAAAAAGTGCCCGATGTGAGCTTTAAAGTTTGCAATCAATGCTCATCAAAAAAGAATAGCCAAAAATAAATACGCAAATTTCTGGAGATGGATAGATAGCCCTACTAACAATATATTAACTTAATTATATTTATTAGATTTGTTTTAATAGCATGTTTTTTGTATAACTTGGCATAACTACCTCATAATGATTTAAGTTTTGTTTTTTATTATTTATTAATCTTCAAAACTGTTTTACATTTAATAAAACTTTTGAAAAAAAATCAAGTAGATCAAAAAGCTTTAAGTTAGAAAAAAAAAATTAAACATAAAAACATGTTAACTTGCAAATAGTATTTAAAAACTTTAATAGTTGCAAATAAAATTAAGAATTCCTGTAAAACAATATTATATTTATGTAACAATATAAATATAAAGTTGAGTTAAAAACTAGAGTTATATATTTAAAGGTCTATAATTATAGTTAACTAAATAATAAAGTGACAATGTTTTCAATTATTTAACTTCTAAAATACTAAAATGATATATGTTAGTTTATTTTTAATGGTTGCTAAACATACGCTGTGAAATCTACCGTTACTCAAATGTATAGAAGATAAATTTATTCGCATAAAACATTTATTCTGTAAAAGCTTTTAGTAAAAATTTTTCAGAAAAAACTTGGTGTTTACTATTTATTAACTAAATTAATTTTTAATAACTTCAAAATCAGTGAGCAGTTTTTAAAAGAAAAAAGAAAAAAAAAAACTAAAAGTAGCCACCAGAACAAATCTAGTACAGAAATCTTTGAGAGCAAGAAAATAAAAGTTATTTTATTTCTATGTTTATTTGTTAGAAATTCTGCTTCTCAACTGATTTTACAAAGTTATAATTGAGACTAAAACAATTTATAAAAAATTCGAAATGGTCTAAAATTGAAAAGTTTTTTTTATTTTAACTATGGACATCATTATATTAATTGTTCATAGTTATATTATGTTATAATATGTAATCAATATATTGTTACTTAAATATTCATATTATGATAAACCACATTATTTAAATTCAAATTAAAGATTTCGACCGGGTCAAAGCTCAGAAAATAGTTTAAAAGGGAAAAATACAACATTAAGGTCCTTTTGTTAAAGATAAAAGTATAGTAAATAAAATTCAATAATATACTTACTAAAATATATACTTCATAGTTGCTGAAAATAGCGATATTTCAATAACATTAAAAACAGTTGGCCTAAACCTAATTAGAAAAACTAATTAGAAAAAAGATTTACTAAAATATTCTCTTAACAAATATCATGAAAGATTAAAGTGTTTTAAAAGATTCACTAAAAAATTCCAAACTTTGAAGTTACAGATGTAGATTTCACATTTTTAAATGTCGTGCATTGCATTCACTTCAAAGTGTATTAGCCTTACTCAACGTTTGTCACTTTAAACATTTGTTTCAATGAACAATTTTTGTTATACATAAAAAGTTGTAATATTTTAATTTACTGTAAGTAAATTTTTTATATTTTTTTCATTAACATCAAAATACGATTATAGAACTACACACAATATTAGCTTTAGAATTTTTAATAACATCTTAATAAAACATTATTTTTATTGTGTATTACAACAATTTTTGTTTGCAATAAATCTTTATACAGTGCTTACAGGTGCAAACAAGACATATTTTCTGAAAAACACTAAACATTTAGTAAAACTGCTTTGTTCTAAAGAAAATAAAACAACCTTTTGTTGTTGAAACTTAATTACTATGTATCTTTAATATAATTAAACTAATGTTATACATTCATTATTTTTTTTAACTAAGGGAAATGTATTACACAGACAAAATTAAATACTTGTAAAATAAGTCGCTACTTAGCATGAATGATAAGAAGTATGTATATTTTTATCCAAAATATTTTATATAAACAAAAACAATAAAAATAGGTCCTTCAATTTTACTCATATTATTTAAAAGTACTATTTTACAAATACCAATGTATAATTTTAAAACTAATTTTCTTGCGAAGATTACTGAAAACAAATCTTATTCTGATATCAACTACATAATTATTTTTTTACAAAAAATTATTTATTAGTTTTTCAATTTGGTGCGTTTCTAACAAAATAAACCTAAAGACAAATATATACCTACAATAAAAAAAAACATATATTTTTAAAGAATTCTTTTTATATGTGCACGTTAAGCAAACTTAGCATTTTTCTAATTTTTTGACATTTCTTTTATGAAAAGTATTTAGCTGTAAATATTTGTTTTCGCATGAACTATTGACTATGACAAAGAAAAGTTTTGAGTTAGAATTAATAGTCTATCAGTAAACAAAATAACCTTGTTTTTTTATGAAAAGTACTTAGGTCATCTAAATTCCAAGTATATAAACTTAAATTTCTATAAAAACTATCTAACTTCTCCTATTAATTTTCTTAATTAAATATGTAGTTTTTATTACGAAATCATTTAATTGGTTTAAATGAATAAGTTTACACAGTTTTGTTTGTTTAGATAATTAAAAATTTTAACAATTTTAAGGAAAATTAACAATATGTGATTGTAATTCTGTTCCTTTTTGAAACTTTGTTTGTAAACTAGACTTGTATTCTTTTTTGTGTATTTTTTTAAAATATCATTAAAACTTTTGGTAGATAATATGTAACAATAAATTAAAATTTAAATAAATTATTTTAATACTATATCATTGTCGAAATTACAACAATTGATATTAGATAATTAGAATTATTTTTTTACAACATATTTGTAAAGTTTTAAAAACAAGTAAATCTTTTTTTTTTAATTTCAAATATGTTTTCTAAAAATTTCTTAAGTTTTAATAAGCTGGACGCTTTTGTAGGTGTCTGTAATCTAGCAATTTAACGGCACAAGCTAGTGATTTTCATTTACTAGACAAAAGCCTAGATGAGATGCTGTTTAGAAATTAAGTAAGGACAACTTAAATTTAAAAAAATCAAACGCAGATAAAATTTGCAGCGTTGTTTTCATAAATTCTTTTAGAACAAATTACTGACTAAAGTATTTATTTGATTTTAAAGATATTTTACTCATATTTTTTTAGTAAAATTTTTAAAGTTAAGTACGCATAATTTGATTAATTATGTTACGTCACGACTCTATGTTTGTTGATTGAAGTACCTTAAAAGTGTTAAAGTTTTGAAATAATATATCTTAATGTTACACTAAACAAGCATTAAAATTTATTAAAATGTAAAACCTATTTATTTAAAAATAGTTTTAGATATATATTTAGATTTGATAAACTAAAAACTTTTTTTTTGTAAATTATAAAGAAAGTTAACTACTTAAATATAAGTAGTTGTTTTTTTTCTCCAAATAAACTAAACTTTTGGAATTTTGTCCTTTAAATTAAACAATAAAAAGCTATACCAATAATGCTTGCTAACTTTTTAAAAGAAATAAGTTTAAGTAAAACGAAAATAATCATACTAACGTTTTGAAACAGTTGCAGTTAAACTTAATATTAATCTTCAGCAAAAGTAATACTGTACTAAAAAAATTAGCATTCAAAATATTATTATTTATACACATACTTTATTCAATCTATACCTGATAACGTATCAACTTTGGTATCTTAACTCATTTCTTAAGACAGTTTATAGTCATTTCTTGAAATGAAAATATATAACAGAAACAGATTGATTATTAAAGAATCTTTAGAGGTAAAAATATGCTTTAAAATAAATAGTTGACAAGAAAAAAAATGTTTTGATTTTGGTATAGTTTAACTAAAGCTCGTACAATGTACATTTTGATTTAAAGCAATTTTATTTAGTTTAAATTTACAGACAGTTTGTTAATTATAATTACTACTTTTATCTTAAACATGACATATAGTTAAACTCAAATCTATAAATTTAACATAACAAGTGTTTTATAGATTTTTTTATGTTGCGTTGAAAAACACCTCGTTTCTAACTTATTTTAAAAAATAGAAATATAATGATTTTTGTGATTACTACTTTGAAATAAGGTTGAATATAATGACATCAAACATTAAAAAATATATAAAATACTTCAGATACTTTGAATAACTTTTAATCTAAACTATCATATTTTTTGATAAAACTAGTACATTTAAAATACACATTTTAGACGCAGTCGTTTGTATAAGTATCAACTGAAACTTCTAAAGACTGCTTAAACTATAAAGAAAATTCTAAAGATTGCTGAACATAACTGAAATAACTACTAGCTAAATTAAGAATTATTACTCTCAAATCTAAAAAAAGTTCAACATATAACTATAAGCTTGTTCTTACACAGTAATTTACAAATGGTAAACTATCTAAAATAATGCAGTAAAATTATACGTACCTGCAAATCAGCAGTAATATAATTTTTGAGGAAAAAGCGTTTGTCTATCAATTTAATAGCTCAAAAAGATTCTGTTTTATTAGTTCTAGTATGCATTTGTACTTCGTTTAGCACTACTAATTAAAAAGCTTTTTACAAAAAGTGTTTACTTATATTTTTATCACATTTAGTGTACCTAGGTGTTAACGAGTAAAACTTATTTGAAAGTTTTTGGTATAAAATCTTAGAAACTATAAAGTTTTTAAACTAAACAGAATTCTAATAAAACAGAAGTATTAAAAGAAAAAAAGACATTTCTAATACTTCTAAATCATACCACAGATGTTCTTGTGCTAAAACTTTATTTCAACTAACGGCGTTTCACTGCTCTCAAATAAATTTAAGAACAGATCTACGGAGTCTATAAAATGTTAACATACATTAGAAAAAAAGCAGAAAAAAGCATGTATAATTATGTATAGTATTTATCTAGGTAGTAACTATAAATGGACTTTATGGTTTAAAAACAAAGTTTGGGATAAAAGCATAAAATTATAAAATTGTCTACAAAAAAAACAAATTTAATAAAAGTAGGCACTAACCTCAAAAAGCTCCAAGAATAGGCAAGTTTTAAAAATGAAAATTAAATTGAGTTGTGCAGAAATGTTACGTCATAATAATTTTAACAAATTGTTCAATAATTTATACAGCTTAAAAACATGAAGTATTAAACTTGCAAGTATATGATCATATATATTCTAAATCATATATATTTTGACCAGACATTTTGAAAGTTTAATAATCTTTTTGGGTTTACCGGACCCTATGAAACTTTTAAAATATGTATTAGGATAAAACAGGTTTCCGTTAAGTGTTAAGTTTCACACAAAGTTTCGGGTCGTACTAAATGTTTTGAAAATAACGTTTTCAAACTTTAAGGTTAACAGGACCATTAAATTATTAAAAGTAAAATAGGGTAACAATACGTTGATTGTTTACTATGAAGTTATACACACAATTTCGGATCGTACAAGACGTTTTGAAAACAAAAAAGATTGTGCAGAAATTTATTTTTATACTTTCTTAGCTTTGATATTTTATACTTTTTAACATAATATTAAATTAAAAAATTTAGCTTTAGTATTTTTTTTTTTTAAATAAAACAAAAATATTTTTTAGAATTTTTTTTTGTTCATTTATGTAATCAAAGTAGCTAGAAACAAAATAAAGTTAGACAATACATACATTTAATATTTTTCTATAATATAGTTTACGATAAAAATAAAATAGTAGTAGATATTCAAAACCTAGTTGTGCTGAAAGTCTCGAATTTTGTTAAATATTATAAGTTAAAAACTATAAATATTTTGAACTTTATTTTTACAGATAACTTTTATTTTTCAATAAAATACTAAAAGCTTAGAAATTTTGAAACTTTTAAAAAGCAACAGTTTTAGCAAACAACTTAAGAAACGTCAAGAACTTTATGAAAAGTATGTATATAAGCTTAACTAGCTTGAATTAAAAATGTTATAGCTAGTACTTTGGACATGATTTAAATGAAAAGTTTATTGGTGAACATAATTGGCTACACGTGAGAAGTTATAGGGAGTACTGAGCAGCATAAAAAGCATTATACACAGTTTTCTCTTATGCTTACACATTTAAATTATTTTTGAAGTTCTGAATAGCTGATTACTTAAATATTAAATACAACAACATTCAAGGTAGTTTAAATTTCTTTTGTACTCTATATGAAGTCATCACGCTTTGTTATGTTTTTTTGCAGCTTTGTAACTCTTTTGAGCTTGCTGTGTCCATGTTATGTAGTAGTTTTCCATTATAAATATAGATAAATTACTTTAAATGTTTACGTATAAATTTATGCAATGCGTTATTATATTTTTAAGCTTAAACATTTACTATAAGTTTTTTTAATAAACCATAATATTTCTTTATTAACCTTTGCTAAAAGATAAATATATACGCTTTTTTAAAGTTCTTATTTAGTCCACGTAACTATCGTATTATGTTAAAAGTTAATATTTTTATAAATATAAATTTTATTTTAGGTAAATTTATATTATACAAATATTTCCTTATCTTTAACTATGCATTTAAAACTTCGAACAAAATAAATAATGTTTACAAAAATAATGTCACGCAATATTTAAACAAAAATTTTTTAAATTAAAAACAAATATTTAGAAACTATGTCCACGCCTTTTTACGCAAGAAACAAATTGTGCTGCGTAACGAAATCAAATTTTAGTGCGTTAAAATATTTCTCAATAAAAATGTTTAACATTGAAATTTGTTATTTACGATTTAAGTACCTAAACAAATAGTTTATAACTTTTAAAGTAGTAGTGTTACTTTGAATAGATATTTCTTAAATATTAACATTCTTTTAAGAATATTTTTTAAGAACATTGAGTAAGTATATAAAAGTCGTTAAGTCTTATCAACGATTAACTTATTAAAACAAAAATTTGTTATTATATAATTAATTACATATTTTGAATTTTAACAGCTGATGATTAAAGCACTTAGGTTAATGAAACACATGTACTGTATTTTTATTACTTTAAATTTTACAATTTACAATAACCTATTTAAAAGCCCTTCAAGTGGGATCTTTGGAAGATGATTCAGTTTATCTAATCATATTAAGTTCTATATAAATATAGTTTATTTATAAAATTCTAATATAAAAACAAAATATTTAAAATCCCTTCAAAAGGGGCTCTTTGTAAGGTGATTTTGTTAATCTAAATATATACGTTTATGTATATTTGTCCTAGACAAGACGTTAAAAGGTATCTAAGTGGTGTGCGACTCGATAACCGAAAGGTTATTTTTGTGCACCAGGTCCTAAGACAAAATATTGTGAGCGCTTTTTTTGTCTTTTAATAAACAATAGTGTATATTGCAAGAAGGATTAAAATTTTAAGGATAAATATTCTAAATAAAAAAATTAAAAGATTATTTTAAACGAGTCCGTGTTGCCTATTTTTTAAACTACATATTAAAGATAAAAAAGCGCAGTTTTTTTAATAAATTTATTTTAAAAAGCCTAGTTTTTAAAAATATATTTATTGTTAAAAAGTGTAACTGGCAATAACGTTTTTACTTATTTGTAAAATTTATACCTTTTTTACTCACTCAATCAATGAAAACTTATTAACTTATAGTTGTATTTTTTGATAAAAGTTTACAACAATGCTTATTTTGTAGATTAATAAAGTATTTTTGTTTAAATTGTATACTTTTGTTTTATACAAAGATTTCATGATATAAATACATAATATTTGTAGTAAGTTTTACTTTTTTTACAAATTTTTGACAACAGAAGTTTTTATGCTTCTGTTTATTTGAAGCTCTTATTTATATAACATAGTTTTGTAATATAAAACTAAAATAAATTGTTTTTAGTCATATAAAATTATTTAATTTTTTGTCACCATAACTTTTATATAAATAGAAGATGCCAGTATGAAATGTAAAGTTTTCATGAATAGATTTTAACAAATATTTGCTGACTTAAACATTTTCTCTTTAAGCGGTGCTATTTACTTGTATTAAATATTTACCCAAAACTTTTACTATTTTGACGTTAGCTTACTTTAAAAGAAATACTGCAATGAATTTAGTTACCTTTACTAAAATTCTTTTACTACAAAACAGTAACTGAACAAAAAAGCTTGCAAAGTATAAGCATTTTTGATTGACAAAAATCTACGTTTTATTTTTCGATTACTATTAAAACAATACTTAAACTTTCTTTGAATGAAGCAAAAATATTATCAAAGTGTATTAGTATAATCAGTTTTTAATAGTTGAATTCAGTTTTTAATAAATTAAGGATTATAAAATTTAAATGGAAGAATTTTCAAAGAACCAGTTAACTTCATTGAATGAACAACCTAGTATTGATGATTCTTTTACAGTTTTTTCATTCGATGACACTTATAATGATTTTTTTGACTTAGATTTTGATTCAATATTTAATCCATCACCAACTCAATCATCTTTACTCGAGGTCAAGTCTTTAAGTCCAATAAGCAATTTCTTTACTAATGAAAAGACCACCTACACAGAGGTTTTGCAAACTAAAAAAATAAAAAAAGAAGTGTACAACCAAGAACGTTTGTCTAACCAACAAGAAATATCTAATGGAATAATAAATAATCTTCCTTCTACCAATATTAGTGACGAAAAACAAGGTTGTAATCTCTATCAACAATCAATAAAAGAGACTCACTTTAGTATTCCGACTTCGTTCGTTACTCCACCAGTAACACCAGATGAAGACTTTTTACATGGAACACCTCTTGTTGCATGCCCAACTTTCACTAATCAAAACTCAATGTTTAGTAGTCAGCTCCAAAAAACTGACTGTGTTCCAAAAGTCAATAACCAATTTATGTGTGAAACAGTGATTAAACAAGAAAAGGATAATTTTCTTTACCAAAAACAAGAATTTTTACTTAATCAATCTAATCAATATGTTATTCAAAACAAAAAAAGGGAGTTAATTCCAAATAACGTTAGTTGTCGAGTACAAATACCTAACTATTACACTCAACGATTAGATTATCAACCTCCTTTCATCCAAGTATGTTTCTTCTTACTTATCAAAGTAAAATTACAATTAAAAGAAACGGTATACAGTTTTTTTTTTTCCATTGTATATTTATAAACTAGGTTTGTTGCATTTTCGCAGATTTTTAGTATTAAATACAATTTTATCTCAGTTTATAATATAATGATCTTATTTTTTAGCTGTACAAATTAGCAATGGTCGGTCTTAAATATCTAAGTATGATTTTACAATATTTATTCATACATCTGCTCATTTCTTCCATTTTGTGTTATTATTGGTTTTTTTATGGAAACTTGTTACTTAAAAGTTTGTTTTGATTTACAAACTAACCCACGTTATGTACAAAACTCTCAAGGAATAAATTTATTTTTTGCAACTTTGAGCCGTGTAAGCTGAAGTTTATTTAAAGCAAAGTTTCGTTTAAACCTTCTACTCTACTGTTTACCTTGAATCTCTATAATATATTGCACAACTTAATTTCAACAAAACTTTAACTATTAATATTTATTTTTTATTTTAGAGGAACGTAGAGATGATGCAAATTAGTCAACCACAGCCTCCAGCTTCTAAAAAAGATACAAGAAAGCCTCGAAAGCAGTGGAGTAGAAGAAAAATAACGGTCCATAAGTGCTTACATAAAGATTGCGGAAAAACTTACACAAAATCTTCTCATTTAAAAGCACACATGCGTACTCACACCGGTAATAACTTAAAACTACCTTAGAAAATATAGCACTTATCTTTAAAACTTAAACTTAAGTTTTTGTTTAAAAAAAAATAGTACTTTTCTAACTTTGTTTATAAAGCAACTTTAATTGTTTGTATGTTAGATAATTATTTTGAAGCTTAAATTTTCATGTTTAGCAACTAAAAATATGTTTTGAATCTATAAAATCATTTGATTTTAGTAAAATACAAAATTTGATCTGATAGAACTGTTTTACTGGTTCTCGAAAGTTAGCCTAGTTATAAAAACAAACGTTATATATAAACTTCATATCGTTTTTTACTTATGAACATATGTTTATAGCAAACATACTTAATATATAAGTATATACTGTACAAATTTTTTGCATGCTTTTCTAATACAAGTTAATTTTCATAGACTAAATAAAGCTAACCACATTTTTTGGCTGCAAAACGATGTCAGTCTAATAAACAGTTTGCCTTGGTAAACCTTTAGATTTTTATAGAGTTTAAAAAAAGATAACTTTTTAATGTATTGTAAACAAACTTTTGTGTGTATAGATTTATAAATAAACACTGAGATCTTAATAAAACACTAAGATTAAACTGAAACGATTGTTTTAATGTTTTGTTATACAGAACAGATTTTTAGTCAGTTTATTATAAAAAATTGACAAAATATGAGTTAAAATGCACATGAAATTAAGCTATATATAAAATTATTTAATACAAGTATCAAACTTACAATACTTAGGTGAAAAGCCTTACCACTGCACGTGGCCTGGATGTGGCTGGAGATTTGCTCGTTCAGATGAGTTAACAAGGCATTACAGAAAACATACAGGACATAGACCATTTAAATGCACTATGTGTGAGCGTGCATTTAGTAGAAGTGATCACCTTGCACTTCATATGAAGAGGCATAACTTATAAATGGGTTTATGAGGCGTAATTAAGTGCTTATTTAAACGTTAAAGATTATAGGGTTGTTAAATAGTAATTTATTTCTAAACTTTTTTTTATAAAAAGTTAGTAATTTTAGAAAAAGTAGTAGAAAAATCAAACTATAACAGTTTTTTATTTCATGTTAGTCTATCACAACTGTTTTTTTTACGAATTTTTGGTTTTAAATTTTAAGATTAGCTTTTGTTATGTTAAGTTGTTATTGTTTTGAAATAAGTATATTTTAAAACTTTTTTAATATTTTCAAAATTTTTACTTTTACATCGACACTTTATCACTGAAAAGCCTGATCAAATTTTAAAGTTAAATTATTATTCATTTCAAGAACTAAAAGTTTGATTAAACGGCATAAATTGATTTATAAAGTAGGTAAACAAATACCTTTCAAACGATTTATTTTTATTGCTTTTAAATGAGCATGCTTTAAAATTTACGACTTGTTTGTCGTAAACTATAAAAAACACTCTTTAATTTTTGTATTTTGTCAAGATCTTATAGTTTTTTTGTATGAATAAAATTTATAAGCATTTTTCACTTGCCTTGAGACTAAAATTTTCTAGCTATTTTGATTTGAATTGTCATATGGCTTTGTGTTGTTTATAAGTAGTTTCAAAAAAAAAGGAAATATAAATAAAGTATAAACTTATAAATTACCTTTAACTATTTTTACAATGTACAACTAACTGCTTTGATACATGTCGGTTTTTGTTATTAAAGAAGAACATTTTAAGCAAATTTTAAGTCTAATTTTAGGTTTTATTGTCATTTTATATAATGAAATTTTACGCCAAATATAGGTACTTTAACAATAAATCAAATATAGTTCTTTTGATTTCAAAGTTTTAAGACATATAGTATCTATTTGTTCAAACAGTTTCGAAACCAATTCTTACTTTCAAGGAAATTATTATTTTGAGAAGTTTAAGATTTTCTCAGACTAAACTAATTTTAAAATATTTAAATTTTTGAGTGTTTACTAATACTTTACCTATTTGATAAACTTTTAAGGTTTTAGGGATCAGCTAAAAAAACTGTATTTGTAAAAAACACGTACTTAAGCAAAACACTTTTTAAGTTTAATTCAATTGTACATTGAACTACACTAATTACTCTTGATAAGTTTTATACTTAGTTGTATTCTGGTACAAAACGTACAATAAACAACTGTTCTGTACAAATTATTTATATTTAAAACTGTAGCTTTGTAGTTGAATACTTCTCTCAGTTTGGAATCAAAAATAAACTAACAGCTTAATTAATTGAAGAGTTTTAGTAATAAATTTTAAGAAGTGATAAAAAAAAGAATGAATTTTTTTATTTATGTTGATAAAGAACATAAAACCTGCTAGTCCTTCAAAAGGTGATTTATAAAATATAAAACTGTTCCAATAACTAATTAACGTAAGAAAAAAAAATACCAGCAAAACGTTTATACTTTTGTTTTATTTTAAAAGAAATGTAAAAGTAAACAGAAAAAAAAAAAGTATATATTATAGTATTGTATTTGATATTTATTTGCAGTTTTATAAAATAAATTAAGAAGAAAATTAATTTTATATCAAAATGAATATTAACATTTTAACAATATAGATTAAACGTTGACAAAATAAAGACTTATTAACGCGCCGGAGTTAAATCGCTTTTACAATACCCAATTATCAAAAAATTGTTTCTATATTAGTAACTTAAGTAATAAAATTTTTTTTTGTTACTCTTTTACATTAAACAACTAATAACACAAAAATATACAGTTTTGCTAAAATTTATAAAGTATTTTTTTAATAAAATAAACAAGGGTATAGCGTAGTATACTTCTTTGATATAATTAAGTTATTTTTTTACAAACATTTGATAAAAACTTAACAATTTTGTTGTAATTTAAAGATTTATTATTCTTGTTGAAACACTTTAATAGTACTTTTTTTGACAACTGATAAACATAAAGTTCTATAACAGTGAACTATTAATAAAGCATTAAAAAACTGAAATACTAAAACGAAAGAAAGCAACAAAGTCTTATAAGCAAATTAAAGCTAAAGTAACATACCAGATTCACACTTTCTATGGTTAAGAATTAACTTTTATTCTACATGTTAAATAGTTGAAATGTTTTTGTATGATTTCTTAAACTTTTTTTTTTGTATTCGAGTCTATATCATTATAGACGTTCTGATTGTTAAACATTAAGTTATTACATGAAAAATAATAAAGCACATTTCTTCTCTTTTTTTTTTTAAATATATTTGAGTACTTTAGAAGTGGGAGCCGATCATTTTTAACCCCCTATCATTTCTAACCCGTTCACTTCTAACCCGATCACTTCTAACCCGATCACTTCTAACCCGGTCATTTCTAACCCAATCACTGCTAACCCGATCATTTCTAACCCGATCACTTCTAACCCGATCGTTTCTAACCCAGTCTAGTTGTTTATTTTGTTTTTATTTTTTAAACTGAATTTAATGCAAAAACAAACTAGTTTTAATAATGTTATTAAAATATGTTTTATTTTTAATTTCCTTAAAACACTATGAAATTAATGTGTTACTTTAAAAACATAGTTAGTATAAATTTTAATTTTATTATTAACTTAACATAAGTTTAACTTATCTTTATAACCTCATTTTTTAATATTTCATCCTACACACAATTTAAATTTTTTTATTAGTTCATTTTTTTTTGTTCTTTCAACTTACTTTAACAGTCCATTTTCGTTAATCAAATACAATTCACTGAATCTTACTTAATTAAATTACTTTACAATATTTTGAATTAATCATTGTAGGGTTTTAAAGTAAGCAGTTATAGCTATATTTAAGTTGGATCTAATAATAATTTACGTGACTATAATAATTTTAACATAAGCAAATTTTAAAAATTTACAGTTGTTATATTCAGATACAAATGTATTTATATTACGGTCTAAAAACTACATTGTAAGTCTGTTGTAAATGTTGTATTATTGCTGACTAATGTATTAACGCTTTATAGTAGGCTAGTTATTAGTTTCATTTGATTAGTTTTTAAAAATTGTTATACACCTTGCATAGGCATATTAAGGTAATGGAACTCGAACAAACACAAGGAGAAATTAAATACTTTTGTTATATTAAGTGCAAAAGCATGATTTTTAAGTATAACCTAGATATTAAAACAGTTATGTCCTATAATAAACTGCAAACGTATGTTACGTCGATTGACCGTCTTGATTTACATCATTAATAAATTCCTACTTAGGTCTAGAGCAAAAAAAAGTCACTAATAATTAAACAAACATGTTTATATGTATAAATAGTCCAAGATTAATCAAATCTCGACCAGATAATCTTCTTTAAAACCTTTACTTAAATATTTGTTTCAATTACGACTTAAATTAGTACTTTAGTTGACAAAAATTTCTTTAAAATTTACTTTTTTTTGAACACTTGAAATAACGTAAGTAAAAACGAATAAGTACTGAAAAACACGTTGGAAAAGAGTAATACATTAATTATGGTAAAACTAAGTATAACTAAGAGCAGAAGTTTATAAAAACTACATCAAGTTTTTTGTTTCCTTTAATCAACTAGTTTTTCAGACGATTATTACACGCAACATATTTACTTTTTATTCATTACAGTAAAGCCAGCTTGAAGTCTGTTGACTTTATTCTCGGTGTTTTTTGCACCTATAAATTTATATAAAAGTCATGAGTTTTTTCTTCATTAGAAATTTAAACCTATTTAGAGTTTCACAATACAAACAAATTTTATCATTTTATTATAAGTTTTTAAGTTATAAAAATTAGTCAAATAACTTATACTTATTTATTTGATTATCGCTAAATAACCTTAATTTTTTTTTTTTTTTTAATCTGTGAAACAATACTTTTAAAAGATTTGAAGAATTTTTAAAGGAGTTTCTACTATTAATGGTGAGAAACTATTAGCAACTTTAAATTTTGAAAACTTTTAAATTTTCATGATAGATGTGAATTTATTTTGCTCTATATACAACATATTTTGAAAAAAAAGCAAAGTAATTAGTTTTCGACACTAAACTTTTATAGTTAAGTTTATTATATACTATATCTTATTTATTCTTTAGATATATTTTACAATTGGCTAAAAGAAGGTAAATTAAATTTAAGTTCTAGTAATTGACAGGTAAATGACAGTAAAAAAAAATTAGTATTATACTAAAGTGTTGATTTCTTTTGCTGTTAATCTATAAATATTAGATAAAACTGTAGTTTTTGATTTTAAGGTATATAATTTTTCGTCTCTTTGTCAAGTGACATTCAGTTTAAGTGGCCCAGATTTTGATGTCTATATCTAGCGTAGGGTAACAAACTTCCAATAGCAATAAATATCAAAAATTAAATTTTAACAAAAGCTTTCTCAACATTAAGTTTTATTTTAAACAAAACAAACTAAATTTCGTTAAAAAACTACTTTGTTGAGATTGATTTGTTTTTAAAACAAACCCTTATTTTAAAACAATAATAAACAAACATATTAATACAGATCTTGTTAATAATTGTCGGGTTAGATCGGGTTGGAAACGATCGGGTTAGAAGTGATTGGGTTTAAAATTATCGGGTTAGAAATGATCTTGTTAGAAATGATCGGGATAGAAACGATCGGGTTAGAAATGATCAGGTTAGAAGTGATCGGGTTAGAAGTGATTGTGTTAAAAACGATAGGGGGTTAGAAGTGATCGGGTTAGACGTGATTGGGTTAGAAGTGAACGGGTTAGACGTGATCGGGTTAGAAGTAATCGAGTTAGAAGTGATCGGGTTAAAATGACCGTGTTAGAAATGATAGTAAACCTTTCGAAGTAAGTCTTGTTAAAAATTGTATCGTAATAAATAAAGCTGAATTGAAATAAAACTATACAGTAGTTTAAAGTTTTAAAATATAAAATGACGGAATAATCAAGTATAAAAGTTAATTAAATGCTTATACCAAAAAACTTTCCTGTTCTATAAAACTTGTTAAATTAAAATAAAACTATAACAACCCAACGATAATTTTTTTCTTAAATTACGAGAAATCAATAACTTTAAAACTACTTAATATAAGAATTTAAAAATTATAGTTTGGTATACGAACTTTTTCAGCTTACATAAACTGGGCCTTAAAGATTGAATGCATAAGGCTTCTAGAATATGTAGCTGAAAAGAGTTTTCCGCTCTTTATAAAACTGAAAAGTTCTCTTTTTTATAATTTTTCGCACAATCATGATTGTCTAACAAATATTGCCGAATCGCCGAGATGTATTTTTTTGTAGACTTCTCCGAACGACCATTAAACCAGCTTTTCAAGATTTTCGGAACATGCTGATCGATTCTTACATTAAACCTTTCAGATGTTTTTCCCACGTAGTCACTACCACAGTGACAACTAAATTTATCGATGATATTACTTTTTTTCTTGGGTTGGAGAAACAACTTTGTGAATTCCACTTAGAGGTCGATCAGTAAACAAAATTGTTTTTAAACGAACAAAGCTAAAAACCTGGTTTACTTCCTCAGAAATATTCTTAAAAAAACATCTCAAACATATTTCCATGATACGGAAGCTTTAAGTACACTGGACACTTCTGAGGGCCTATCATTTTTAAAGCTGTTGAACTTCTTGCTCTTGTTATAACTTTCGAAACAAAGTTACCTGGATAAACAAGGGAAAGGAAAGTATTTTGAAGTTTGTTCAACTCGCCTTTAAGATAGCAAAGAAAACAAAGTCTGGTAAAACACTTTACAATACCCGTTAAAACCCTAAATTCTGCTTGACTGGACCAAAAGATGCCCACGGAAGATACAATGCTTCCGAATTTAATTTACGATGGATTCTAGTTAAAAGTTCCCCCATCAACTGATCGTTGGACACCAACATTTAAAGTGTTTAATGAATTGTTGTGTTCTTCTTCTTTTGTAAAATTAAGGTTTTTGTGAAGATTATTTAGATTATTTACAAAACTGGAACTTTTTTGTTTATTTTCAAATATGATAAAAGCGTCATCTACGTATCGAAGATACACAAGAGGACTTTTACAGTTCAAAAACTACTTAACAAACAAAAACAAAAATGTTGGCCAAGATAGACCAGTTTTAGACAAACTTTTAAATTACTCTTTAAAGATTTTTTTCAATTTATAGAAAAATAAAACTAATTTCTCGTTCCAAAGTCAAAAATAGCTATTTGATTTCAAATGATATCAAAAGGTTGTTCACTAATATTCGAGTAGTGGAGGTTATTTAAATTTGCTTAAATGTTTTGTATTATTCAGACTTAAAACCTTCTCAGATGTCAGAATTCGTGTGCAAATAATGTTACACATGGCTGTTATTGGTATTGAGTTTAGTTTTGATGGTAAATGAACAAAATGGAAAAAGCGTTTATGTGATAGAGATTCGCTACGTTCATTAAGGCGATTACATGTCAGCAGGAACAGAGCTTAAACAAATATTCAGCTTTAAAACTTTCCTAATACAAAATTTATGGTATATAATTTTAGTTTAAAAAGGCTTCGTTTTAATTCTTATATAGCTTAAACTGATTAAAGTAAAAATATAAATCAATTGTACTTTTTTAATAAGTTAAAGCGCAGAAGGTTTGTTCACGCTACATGCCTGCATTTTAGTAAAAAAACACCTTGAAAGAGTTAAATATGTCATACCACTGTTTCAATATGTAATTATAGCTTGTGACGATATTGTTTCTTTTAAAAATAAGATAGATCGATTAAAAGTTTACATTGGAAAAAGGTAAGTTGTTAACAACCGTAAAACTTATAAAGGAAACCACAAGCTTTACGAGAAGGATAAAAACGAAAGTTACAGAGAGCTTAAAATTACAGAACAGTTTTCTAAGTGTTTTCGATCATATTGAAACGTTTATATGTTAATAGTTGTCAAATCTAAATTTAAATATTGCAATGATTTAAAAGTATTTAAAAATCAACAAATTAAAGATAGAAGAAAAAATAACTTTGAGCTATTTGTTTTTAATTAAAAGGTAAAAAATATGATCGATTTTCATAATTTAACCAAAGAAAAGCATCTAAATTATGATAAATTAAAAGAACTCTTATGTACTAGGTAGTATACATTCAAACTACAATCCTCAAAATCAGTGATCCTAAAACTTTTAGAATTTTGTCCACACTAAACTGCTAAAAAATACGTACCCCAAGTTGTAATTTAGTTATCGGCTAGTGGTAGGATAACGTAAGAACTTTTTTTAAATAGTTTAGGACTCTACGGCAATTTCTGCGCTTAAATTTGGTTTAATTTAGTTTCTTTTTACATTTAGATCTTTTTAAAATTAAAGTTAGAACCTATGAATACTTTAAATAGATAATCCTGTTTAAAATGAATTTTTTATTTAATTTGTACATGTTTTAAATGATGTTTTGTTCATGTTGTTAACGTCTTACATACTTTTTTTTTAATGCTCCACTTGTAACAACCAGCACTGTTCTTTTCTTCCTTTTCTTTCAAAGTTAAAAATGCTTAAGTTCAGTAAAGCGCTAGTTTTTTGGCCAGTTAGTTTTATATTTGTAATAATATCATATCGTGCTTAAAAGGTTGTGTTCGCCTCGTACTTCTCGTACGAAGGCGACCGTTGTTATATAAACTTTGAATTGAAGTAGTCATTTGTACAGTTTGCTATGTTTTTAAATGTGTTTATCGTAGTTTATATTCATCATAATACAGCTTTTATTTCTAGAACTCGATTTCTTATATGCAATTAGTTTAAGCATTCTAACAATCTAACTATTTAATTGTTGTTGTTGATCTTGCGGTAAAGTTCATTGTTTATTATCGATGGCATAAAACATCTCAACTTGTTGATGATGGCCGAAATAAATACTGGCTAAAACTGATCAAACGAGCGCAGACTATAATCTCACAACAAGCTGACAATGTCTGAGACGTTAAGCTGTGAATGATTAAGCTGTGTCATTTTTTCAACTTTACCCACAAACGGTCGCTTCAGTACATTGTACTTAAGCCCGCTTGTTTAAGATCACAATAGCGGTTTCTCGCGACTATTCCTGCCTGATGAGTCCTAATAAGGACGAAACCGGTCGTAGGATTGTCTCGGATGCTGTTGTTGTTGATCTTGCGGTAAAGTTCATTGTTTATTATTTAATTAGGCTAAGCATTAAATTATAGTCTAAGTTTAACTCACATTTCATTAAGTCGACTTAGCTAAATAACTTAGCTAAATCAATTCTAAGCATTTAAATAACATCACCGATATATTTATAACGCGCTAGGAGTCAGATAATAACCAGCTTCGCGTAATATAAGTAATAACTTTCCGTCGGTCAATAGTTATACACTTATCGATTCATCAAATTTTATCAACCATTTTTTTTTTGTAATCGATGTCAACTTGAGCCGGATTTTTTTTTACAACCAAAACAGGTAGTTAGCATCATAACAACTAGCTTATCAGCTGCTGTAGTTGCAATAGGACTGTACCCAGAATTTTCAAGCACTTTTAGCTTGAATCTGAGTAATTGTAATTTTTTAGTACTTTTATTACTCAACTTAATCAAACATCTTTTGCTGACTTCACTAATTTATAATCTTCGTAGGCTTAACTGGTTTACGATTGCATGACGATACAAACTCTGATATTTATAGTTCCGACATTTAAAGTTCTGACAATTTTTAGTTTTTGTAAGTTATCTATTTGAACTTTTTATAAGATCACAATGTTATTAATTCTATATTTAGGGACATGTTTTAATTTTTTTAAGTAGTTTTTTTTGGAGTTATAGCTAAAAGATTTTTTTCTAATTACTAAAACACTCGTTTTTGCAGCAATATTTTCGTCTAATGAACCACTCTCCCTGTAAAACGTCATTACGTGAATAAAGTTAAAACAATATTCTGAATCGGATCAAAAATTTTTCACAATATAAGTAAGACAAAAACTTACAGTACATCGGCATTATGTACAGCCTTATAAAACTGGAGATAGCCAAAGTGAACAGGAAGAAATAATTAAAAAAGTACTTACAAAAATATTAAATTTATTACGTACAACTAACTTCAATTAATTTTAACTTATGGTACATGATAATTAATCAACATATTTATTACAAATTCAGATAGATAATAAGTTTCACCGCTGAACGGATTATCAATCTTCGATTCTGCAATAAAAAATAAGGCAAACTATGAAAAATAGATGAAAGTTTGCTTAAATTTATAAAATAAGAAAATAATTTAAAATTAAAGAAAAATATATTGTATAAAGTTTTATGATATATAATAGTTAATTTAGTTATTGTACAAAACTAAAAATAAATAACTTTGAGTCGATATTTGTGAAATTTATATAAAACTATTTTCCTTCTTTGGTCATGATAATTGCATCATAATAATAAAAGTTAGTTCAAAATGTAGTTTATCAAATTTGATTGTTCATTAGAACATTATATAACTTCAAGTATTTTTAAAAGTTATTCCATGTTATTCTAATATTTTGGAAAATAAAATTTTTCTTTTACCTTTAATGTAATGATAGTTAAATCTAAATGTTCTTATCATAATATAGATCAATATAACAACAACATCTAAACTAGACATCAATTTAAAATTATTTTTGAAACAAACTGATATAGTAAAGAAGATAAAAACCCATTTTGCTAAAATTAGAATACAAACAAAGTATATGTTATTATAAAAAACTTAGATTCAAACAGAGCCAGCGGTGAGGATTCAGTTTAAGTTATATATTAAAAAAATATATATCTCCGGTAGTTAGTTAACTACTTAATTAGGAATTTTATTTAGGTAAGCATCCTAGTAGCTTAAAACTAGCAAACTTAGCACCAATGTCAAAATTCAGGATCAAAAACGTTACCTAAATATACTTTAGGTGAATTTCAATTCTAATTGACTTGCATAAAATAACAGAAACGGTTATATACAACTATTTAAATATTTTATATAAGTTCAAACTTGGTTTAAGTGATCTACAATTTTTAGATGAAGTAGAATAATATATACTTATAGTTTAAACAAAAACTACATGTAACAACTATTTCGCACTTAAAGCTTTATGATATAAGTGTTCTTCATACTTTGTTTGTTATTAAATTAGAGTCAAAATTTTGTAGTAAAAAAAGATGATATTGCTTCATAATTTATTAGTCTAGTAGCCAAATTGTAAACTAAAGTCTGTGTACATTTCGAACTTTAGTTACTTTTTGAAACAATATTATAAATCATTTAATTTATAAACTGTATTTAGTTAAGGCTAAAAAAAGGTGAAAGTTGATAGTAATTTGATGAAAACGGAAAAAAAATCTTTAAAAAGTCTATCAAAAGTCTGATAAGAGTTTCTTATTTACTATATGATTTTGTACTACATTTAAAAGACTGCTGAGTAATTTTTCTATAGTGTATGCATATACTTTGTCTTTCTGTTTTTTAGTTATTTAGAGCTTTATATTTATCGTCCTTTACAGTTTCTAAACTTATGAATGTGTATAATTTTCAGCAATTTTTTTAATTAAATTTTGTTTGACGTATTATATTTCATTTTATGCTGTAATTTATATACTTCCTACCTCCATGTATTATTAGATAGTTAGTTTTGTTGCGTGTCTTTGGTTTGAGTTGTGAACGATTTTATACGATTTAGTTTCCTTTTTTAAAATGTATTTCCTGTTAAATCGAAATATAACACAGCTAACTTCAGAAATAGAATAATAGCTCATATCAATAAAATTATAAACTAAAACGACAACACCAATACAATTAAAAAATTATGCAACTGGCGAAAAGAATTATGCTCAATAAGTAACTAATGTCTATTTTATAACCTTATTTATAGAGCCACTGTAAAAACTATAAAAATAATAAAAATTTTTATAGGTTCAGCCAGAAATGCAATAGAAAAATCTAGCAAAATTATAAAACATCAATCACAAACGAAAATAAAAGACACGCAACAGAACTAAAAAAGTTACTAATCTATTTTCATAGAGTGCTATTCTACTCCCTTGGCTCGGTCAGAATCTCTTAAAAGAGTCATGTCTGCATTTATTAGGGTGAAGCAATGGGTAGCTATCAAATTTATTACCCCTTACCCTCGGTCAGTAATTTTCTTTTATTTATTAAATTATATTTTTGTTTCTTTTTCTATTTATTTTTTTTTTTTTTTTCTGTATTTTTTACTCCCATGCAAAAATGTAGTGCGTGCAAATTTGGCTCCATGCAATTTAATCCCCTCGCGCAATTTAGTAACCTCGTGCAATTTAGACCCGTTCCTGAAGCAATATATGCATTCTGCAGTCTTACTAGGTCTAAGATTTTGATAGTTTTAGGCTAGTTTATTATAAACACGATAATACTAAATTTTAGTAAAACTGAGTGTTTGTTCTTTAATTAAGTTAAAAAAAAGGATATAAATAGTTTTTACAGAAAAACCTGCGTTAGTTTATAATAACTTAAGCACTTTTTTAAACTGTATTTATACTTTAAATATAGATTAAGTGCATAACTATTCAACAAGGTGTTCTCAAAAGTAACTACAACAAATTTAATAGACACGGAGATAAATCTCTAGTTTTTCGGAATAGTAAACTGTGGACTAAAATGTCACTATAAATTTTATTAACAAAACAATGTTTCACTAGTTAAAACTATCTAAACGAGATCTTCAGTCGATTTATAAAATCTTATTATGAAGTAAAAAATATTTAATCACTTTAAAATGTCAGGGCGATTTTGTTACCTGTTGATAGTATTTTACTAAAAAAATAATTTCTTCAATAAAGTATAGACAATTTTTTGCAACATGGATATTATTTTTATATGTTATATGAGTACACTAATAGTTACTCTATACCTAAAAACAGTACTTACGGAGTATGTTGACTTAGTTCTAAATGCTTAAATCAATAGCAACTACGATGTATTCAGACTACTATCAAAAATCTCGTTTTAATTTTTTTTTTCCTTTATGTAAGTATATATACACAGCTATTAATAAAAAAAAGAAAATTTGATAGTTAAATAACTAACTAAAATTAAGTTTTAGATATAGTTTTGATTATAACTTAGGAAATACTTGTATTTATATTCAACTCATTATGAAATTATTATAAAATTCGGCTTAAGTTATTTATTTTTCCGATCTGTTTACAATACACGTGGTTTGTCTTGGTTTAGCTTAATTTGAAGCGGCATTTCACAAACACATTTTCGTAATTACCCCCTTGGCAGATAACTAAAAATATTGAACCTATATTATCTTACTCTTCATTAAAAACCCAGAATATCAAGTGTAAGTTTCAATCTTCCGTCAATTATTCTGTGTTTACTCTAAGGACCTTTTTAAATCTTAATCACAAGCCGAAAATATCTTGTACAAGTTAAATTTATTTAAAATTTACAACGAGTCTTCTTGTAATGTAACGGTGTTTCCCTTTAAATTTGATGAGTAAACAAAAAAAAAAATTAGACAAACTTTAAATATGTTTGGGTTGGTGATAAGGGTAAACATTAAAAAAATAGTTTTTTGCTGACTCAGCATGTACTAGGGGAAACAACATTACAATCGGATCCATTTACAACTGTCCAAAAATTTCACAGTTACGAAACATTGTATTTAAATTGTAATTAAAACTTATTTACAAAAGTATCAAAATGTTTGTCTCGTTGGATCTACATAGGTTGAGAACTATAGTTGTTCAATTCAGAACCAAAAGTATTATGAAAAGTCAAATTAATCTAAGCTCTTACTTACTTTATGTTTTTTTATACTGTTTAGTTTTTCTTAGATGTATTTTTTTCATTTTTACTTTCTTGTTTTTCTAAAAGTTTTATTTAACAACTAAAAAAGATTGTTTTTATTTCATACCTTAATACAGTTTAAGTAAATAAGGGGTGTGTAACTCGATGACTAAAATGTTATTCTGTACATCAGATCTTTTGCTAACTTTGCACATATTGTTTCATTAGAAACAGTTTAAGAATGTTAACAGTAGTTTTTGTTTTAAAAAGTTAAACCAGTATGCAACTGATTTTGCACTTAGTTGTGTTCTGTGCATGCTTTTTAAATTTCAGAATAACTTGTATAACGATAAAATAAAATAATAGGTTTAACTAAAAATTATTTATAAATAAGTCGATATTTTTTAGCTTAGCAATGTATGCAAACGTATAGAAGTTTAAAATAATTTTGTTATTAGCAACTTTGTGGAAACAAAAAATTCTTACTCTTGTAAAGTTTATATAGCTAACTTCATTGTTATATGCAGTTTAATATTTTATTTTTTGCTTGATAAGGTTGCAATCTCTTGCAACCGAAACCGGTCGCGAATAAAATATATAACTTGCATAAATCTATTTTTAGCTAACTTCAAAATTATGTTTTTGTATTTTAATATATACTAGTAAGATTTTATAAAATATTTTTTTAATACGAAATAAGTTTCTGGTAATAATTACTTACGTTTATGTTTCTTTTGATTACTATTAGAAAACTTATAAAGTTTAAACTTTCTGTAATTAAACTTTCTTTTAATTCAATTAATTGAAGTTCTGTAAAAGCTCACTTAAAAACTATTTTTTCATTAGAATACTAAGTTAAGGTTTTTATTTCCAATAAACTTAAATTTAGAAGATTTTAAGTAAAACTGTCTAAAAAATACAAGTTTTCGTTTTCTTAAAGTAACAAATAACTAAGTTAACTCAGTATAAAACTAATTATACTTATAATTACTATCTACAGCATAGAAAAAACATTTAACTACAAATGACCTTAAGAAAGTTTTTTAGGTAAAGATATTCACTACAATCCAAAAGCAGAAGGTTCCTTTTAATTTTAATTAACTAAAAAAAATACTGTGATAAATAAGTTCCATACACGATTTAAAAAAAACAGCAAAATATAATTTATATTTATACGCATAGGTTATACCTAAAGTTTTGATTTAGTATAGTCTTTTATTTGTTTTCACAAACTTTTATAGGTAGTACTGTAAAATAAAGTAACTACATCACTAATAAATCATATTTTTTAATTATAGTTTAATTTACTGAAATAATAACAAATATTACATAAATATGTATAATAGTATATTGTTTTTTTAGCAGAAAATACTTTTAAAATACTAGCTATTTAAAAAATTCTATTTTTTTATTTTTTATGCAGCATATATTATCCTAAGTGTAATATAAATTTTGTAATTTCTGGTTACATAGCAATTTAAGTTCCAATAATTTAAATATTTGAAAATATTGTTAAAGGGCCACAAATTAGAAAAGTAATATGTATGTCAGAAAAGTCAAAATCCCTTTGTAGGTCTAACTAATACCTACAAACACTTGTTTTTATTTTTTGAAGAAACTATTTATTTAACGAGAATTCAAGAAACTAGTAAAAGACAAAACAGTTTAAAACATGTTTTATCAATATCTCCGAAAACATTTAGAATTAAAAAAATGAAGAAAAATGGTTTGTAGATATCAATTAGACCTACACACGCATATTTATTTTTTTCAAATACACGTTACTTTTTGAGATGTGGTCCTTAAAATTTTTACTTAACAATTAAAATTGTTGGAACTTGAATTGTCTGACTTTAATAAACAAGGAGAATAATATCACTTCGGATTTTTAAATTCTATTTGCATAAGGTTTTATTTATAAATTGAAGATCTCATTTAAACTGTTTAAACAAGTTAAACGTTGTATCTGTAATAAAATCTAAAAAATTGAAGTGATCTTATTAACTGTTAAAATATGTAAATTAATTAAGTGAAATTGATTCTTGCTTTATTTAAAAGTTTTTATGGCATAAGAAAAAATATGATTACAAACACAGAAACACGTTATTTTTTAAATAAAAAGTATCAATATCAATACATTTTTAGTTTAAATTAAATGTTTGTCACTTAACTCATCAGACCAAAAAAGTTTTACAAAATTATTAGAAACATAAAATTTTAGTATTATTGTTTTCATTATATTTCTAATGATTTGAATTTCAGCAGATCGTACCTATAAACATAATCATCCTCTTAATAAATCAATTATCCTTTAACTTGTATATCTTTGTTTGTTTTTATCTTCGTTTGTCATACGTTTAGCTGCAGTATACGATTTACCTCTCGGTCCACGTGGTCCTCTTGGTCCTGGTGGACCTAATTTTCCAAAACCAGGTTTTCCCCTTAAACCTCTGTCCCCAATTTCTCCCTTAGCACCCTTAGAGCCTTTTAATCCTATGGGTCCTTCTGGTCCTGGTGGACCTTGTGGACCTTCAAATCCCTTTTGAAAACATAATGATGTTAGTTTTGTCATGATAAAAACTTCATACTCTACAGTTTAAAGCAAAATAAAAAATATAACAAATACTTAAGTTTTATCTTACCATTGGTCCTCTGTCTCCTCGTAAGCCTCTTTGTCCATTAAGTCCTGGGGGACCAGGTGGACCTTTAACATTCATTTTTCTAACAACCACTTCAATCGACTTTCGCACTTCGTCTAAAATATTTAAAATATTTTACTTGTAACTTCATTTGTAACAAATTGTGTACACATATATTAAAGTTTTAAAACTTTAACATTTTTATTCAAAATTTTAATAAAGGATATGTATCTTCTAAACTAAGGTTTGAGGCGTTTGTTAACTTACGGATAGCATACTTTTGAGCATATTGTTCTGCTCTTTGTAACACTTCATTAAATTTATCTCTTGTAAGACCACCGGCTCCTTCTCCTGCAGACCCTTTATCACCTTTTATACCCTAAAAAGTTAAAATTAAGAAACTTGTTTGTTAAGTAGAGTTAATCAAATTAAAAATTTAAAGACTAAATAAAAAAAGTTCAAACCAAGTTATATAACATATAGTTTATAAGTAAGTATAACTAATAAAAGAAAACATTTCGTGTAGATAACTCTGGAATACTAAAAAAAATACTTTTCTTAATAAAAAGTCGAATCCGATTGAAAATTATTTAAATTTGGCGTAACTTTTTTTTAAACGACTAACATTTATTCCCTGTTTTCCATCTAGTCCTTTCTCTCCCTGCTTACCTATTGTTCCAGAAGCTCCTTTCATACCCTAGTCCAAAAAGTATGTGTAACATTTTTTAAACTTGGTACAAACTAATAAATTTTATAAAACAATTATTCTCTAAAGTCTTTACTAATGTATAATATATAGTTAAAGAAATTGTATTTTCATTATGAAAGTTTGTGTAAAATTTTATTTACTACACATGATAGTTTAGTAGTTTTTGTTTTAATTGAAATTTGTAATTTCTATAAACGTTTAAAAATACATATAATAACAATTTTTAAGTTGTTTTATTTATTGAAATTTATGACGTTTTTTTTGAAGTTCAATAACACTGTTCTACAGTACTTCTGCAGTTTTCTTAGTACTAATATATAAAGAGGTTATGTGTCAATATCTATTTTGTAAGAACAACTTGCACAGTACTCTTCTTTGTCAACTGACTGACAAATATTTCTTTGTGTTAAACAAACGAACACAGTTCCATGTAGTTCTGTAAAAAACAAGTACTGAAAAATAAAAATATGAACTGCTTATTGAACGAAAAAAAAGCGCTCAAATATTTGGTCCAAGGACCTGGTGTACGAAAAAACCTTTCGGTTATCGAGTCGTACACCAGGATACAGTTTAAAGTAATGCCCAGGAATAAAAGATAAAGAAGATGTTTATGTGTATTGACTAAAATATAAGCCATAACTATTACAGTTATTAATAATTAATAGGAGATAAAATATATGCTGCTATTCACTCCAATTGTAAAATATAGTAAATTGAGAACTATTAACTAATAAACATTTCTATCGAAAGTTATATATTGATCATTTAATACCACTTGATATTTAAAACTGTAGTGTTTATCACAGTTATATGTTCATTATTTAATACTACCTGAAACAGTTTTTTATGGTATTTAAAGCTATATAAGCAGAATAAGTAGTTTTTTTTACGTTATATAAATTATAAACACATAGCTTATGAAAAAAAAAACAGTTTAAATATATTTAGTATTAGTACTATTAAATAATCAACATAAAACTTTTTATAGCATTGTTTATATTTATTAATTATCAACTAACTTAATTTTACATTGTGAAAGATTAACATATATTTTGTACACTTTTAGTTATTATTGTAAAATAATTATGGCTTATATTTTAGTAAATACACGTATTTATCTTCATTATCTTCTATTCTTTTTAAAAAGTAGTCATTTTTTCCAGAACTACGTAGAACTGTGTTAATTTGTCTAACAGTAAAATAAGTCACTTAAATAAAGAAGAGTACTGTGCAAATTGTTGTTAATATAAGTTGTATATTCCAACGAAGTTGTTTCGTAAAGATCTGTATTAACAAGCTATTAGCTAGTACTTGTGAATATAAAAAAAAATTAAATAGAAACTAATAAAATAGACTTTTTAACGATTGTTTAAGGTTTAGTTTTTTTAATTGATTTCATAAATCCTAGTGTTTTTTCAAACTTTTCGTTGTTTCTGAAGATGGTTTGATTGTTAAAAATTTAACATAAAACAATCGTCAAACAGTAATTGTTATATATGTTTTACTTATTTAAATTACAATAACGTAATATGGCGTTAGATCCTAAAAATCAAGTTAAGCAAAGCGCGTCAGAAAATCAAAACAATATTTTTAACGTAATTACTTCATTCGACTAGCGGCATTTCGTTTCCCATAAAAGTTAGCTCTACCAAGTAAAGTCTGGAAAAATTAAAAAATGTACATAAAAAAAGCAAACCTAAAAGTCGTGTAAAGCACCTACAAATATGCTTTGTATAAGTATCTATTAAAAGAGGGTGCAATGATTTATCTAATATTAGTTAAAGTTACCAAAGTGAAGAATAAGTTTGAAAATATATTGACTCTTTAGTTAAACAATTAAGATTGTATTAGTCATACTATTATACTTTTTAGAACAACAAAAAAAGAAAATATTTGGTCCTAAATCCAGAGCACGAAGAAGCATTTCGGTTATTGAATCACACACCACAGATACTTTTTAACGCCTTGTCCAGGACATATAACAACTAAGATAAAAAAGTTATAAAAGTAAAGGCTACTTTCTTTTTTGTTGACTATAATTAATTTTAGAATCAATTTTTTGCTTAAAACTAGCTTCAAAAATTCAGCATAATTTTCAAAGTTAAGGAGTTAAAAAAAATTATTTTGCAGTAAGATTTGATGCTGAAATACATTACGCACAATTTGGTATTATCGTTTTCTAAAAGTAAAACTATCAAACTGTCTGGGCTAAAATTTACAAACTACAATTTAGTGACTATGAAATACTTTAAAATTTATTGTCTTTTAAGAGGAACTTTTTCACATGTCGACAAGTCGATATAAATTCACTCCTCTTATTTAAGCAACCTTCTTTTTTTAACTCATATACAGCAGCAGTTGATTCTTTTCAGCACAGCCTTCAAACAGGGTTATTACCATCTGCTATTGGCTGTACTCTTTTTATCACCTCCCAGGTTTTTGCCTTGTAAATAATGTTCTCCTAACGGTAATTCACCCCTTTTAAATTATATATACAGCCACAAGCGCAATTACATTGATTCTGAAATAGATTACTTTTACTTAATGTCTTTTGATTGTGTGACTTAATTAATCTATCCAAAGTCGGTTAACCCTAACCTTAAAAAGAAGTTCTACATCTGCTTATGCTCATCTTAGTTCAGATTCCGATATGCTAACCAAAAAAGTTCTTTTAAGGGTAGTGTACATAAAAATGAGACTGACCTTTAAAAGTATGTTTGCGACCTAAAGCGCAAAAACATTGACTTTATAATAACCTGGGAGGTGATAAAATAAGCACATCCAATAGCAAATGGTAAAAACGCTGTTTGTAGGCTGTGCTTACAACAATCAACTGCCGTTGTATATGCGTTGAAAAAAGAAGGTTGCTTAAATAAGAGGAGTGAATTTATATTGTCTTGTCGACATATAAAAAAGCTCTTTTTGAAATACAATAAGTTTTGATATATTACATAGTCACTTAATTGTAGTTTAGTAAATTTTACTTGTTTGCCCGGATGGAATATTAATTTTTGCACTGAATATTTGTACTGTACAAAATTTAATAATTACGTCATACTGTTTCTTGTTTTTTTTTATAACGTTTGTATCATTGTTTAGCAAATTAATATTTTTTTCAAACCGTACTATCTAAACATTAAAGCATTTAGCTTTATGAAACGTATTTCTGGTTTTTAAAATCTACTTTTCTTAATAAATTGTTTAAAAGCTCTTCAAGCTGGCTCTGTGGAAAGTGTTTAAGTTCATTAAATCACACTATTTTCTATATATAATATTGAATAAAATACTTGGTTGAGGACGCGTATTGAACGCAGAAACAGTTGTTCCAACAGAAGTTTATTTTTGTGCAACTTTATTTATAATAGTATATATATATATATATATATATATAAAATAAGGTTAATGTTTAAACGTAAACACTTTCAACTGAGCCCACTTGAAGGGCTTTTAAATAATTTATTCAAATGGCGATTTTAAAAATTCTGGAACATATGTTTCACAAAGCTTTAATTTTTCATAAAGCTTTGATCATCAGCCAGTTAAATTCAAAATACAAAGCACTGTACTAAACAAAGATACAAAAGTTATGCAAAAAAACACAAAAAACAGTACGACGTAATATTGTACATTACAAATATTCAGTACAAAAATCGATCTACCTTCTAACTAATTAAACAACTAAAATTAACGAAAACAACAGTTAATTGACTATAAAATGCTTCAAAATTTGTTGTGTTTTAAAAGAAGCTTTTTTATATGTCGACAAGACGATATAAATTCGCTTCGCTTATTTAAACAACCTTCCTTTTTTAACGCACACATAACGGCTGTTGATTCTTTTAAGCACAGCCTACAAACAGGGTTGTTACCATCTGCTATTGGCTGTGCTCTTTTTATCACCTCCCAAGTTAATTTAAAATCAATGTTTTTGCGCTTAAGGCCGCAAACATACTTCGAAAGCTCAGTTTCATTTTCGTATACACCACCTTTAAAATGCTTTAAAAAGATCACAGCCAATAGCAGATGGTAACAACCCTGTTTGTAGGCTGTGCTTAAAAGAATCAACAGCCGTTATGTGTCCGTTAAAAAAGGAAGGTTGTTTAAATAAGCGAAGCGAATTTATATCGTCTTGTCGACATATAAAAAAGCTTCTTTTAAAACACAACAAATTTTGAAGCATTTTATAGTCAATTAACTGTTGTTTTCGTTAATTTTAGTTGTTTAATTAGTTAGAAGGTAGATCGATTTTTGTACTGAATATTTGTAATGTACAATATTACGTCATACTGTTTTTTGTGTTTTTTTGCATAACTTTTGTATCTTTGTTTAGTACAGTGCTTTGTATTTTGAATTTAACTGGCTGATGATCAAAGCTTTATGAAAAATTAAAGCTTTGTGAAACATATGTTCCAGAATTTTTAAAATCGCCATTTGAATAAATTATATATATATATATATATAAAGGTTTATTCAAAGATGCAAAACTTGAAGAACTCAAGTTTCACGAAACTTGAGTTCTTCAAGTTTTGCATCTTTGAATAAACCTTTTTATTAACAAAGCCCTCAAGGTGGGCTCAGTGTGAAAAATTTAATTTATTAAGTTAAATAACTTAATTATATATATATATATATATACTACAGATGTTCTTGTGCTAAAACTTTTTTTTCAACTAACGACGTTTCACTGCTCTCAAATAAATTTAAGAACAGATCTACGGAGTTTCAAAAAGCTCTAAGAATATTCTTAGATAAGCTAAGCTTATCTGGATCTCCAGGATTTAACGCCTTTTAACGTTACATCTTATATAAATATATATTTAAAATATAAAAAAACAACTATTTTTCGAATCGTTTACTTAGTTTCAATGCTTTGTGCATATCCTCAGAACGAAATAAAGAACAAAGTAAAATTTTTAAAGAATCACACAAAAAAACACATTGTGACGTTTCAAATAAAATTGAATAAATTTAGTTAGCCTATTTCAAAAACAACTTTTGTACAAGTCAATTTATTTTTGCTTTGTTTGTTCTTGTTTTTGGATTTGTTTTGTTGTTATTTTTTGTTATTATTTAGTGGTTTTTGTTCTTTTAAAATACGTGTTTTGATTATGGAAGCAGGGTTGCTGCCTTTCTTTTCTTTTGTTTAATGTTAATCTTTTTTAATTTTTTCAATCTCGTACTTTTCCAAGCAACATAAATGGCATGTTTTATTGTTTTTCGGTTTTGTTTTGGCTCTGCAGAGTGTTTCCCATTTTAAATTATAGTTTTTTTTGTGTCTTTTAACTCCCAAATATAGTTCGATAATTCGGTTATATATATATAATTTATTGAAATATACGATTTTAAAAATACTGTAACAGGTGTTTCATAAAGACAAAAAAGGTTGTCTTAAATCTTCAGCCAGTTCAAATTTAAAATAAAAAAAAAAATATGACGTAAAAATTAAACATTGTACATTACAAATATTCATTAAAATATGTTCCAGTATTTTTAAAATCGTACATTTCAAAAAATTATTTAAAAGCCCTTCGATAGGGCTCAGTAGAAGGTATTCAAGTTAGAATATAACCTTATTATATATATATAAAATTAAGGTTGTTATTTAAACTTAAACAACTTCTACTGAGCCCACTTGAAGAACTTTTAAATAATTTATTAGAAAAATAAGATTTCAAAAATACTGTTACACGTGTTTCATAAGACTAGACGCCTTAATCTTTAGCCAGCTAAATTTAAAATACAAAGCACTTTGCTAAACATAGAAGCAAAAGTTATACAAAAAAACAAAAAACAGTATGACGTAATATTGTGCATTACAAGAATTCAGTACAAAAATCGATCTACCATCTAACTAATCAAACCACTAAAATTAACGAAAACAACAGTTAATTGACTATAAAGTACTTCAAATTTGTTGTATTTTAATAGGAGCTTTGTCATATGTCGACAAGACGATATGAATTCGCTCCTCTTATTTAAACAAACTTCCTTTTTTAACGCATACATAACGGCTGTTGATTCGTTTAAGCACAGCCTACAAACAGGGTTATTACCATCTGCTATTGGCTGCGCTCTTTTTATCACCTCCCAAATTAATTTAAAATCAATGTTTTTGCGCTTTAGGCCGAAAACAGTTTATAAATATTTATATATATTAACAAAACACAATGTTTTACAAACACAATTGTTTCACTGTTCTTTTAAACAGAACAGCTCTTCAGTTTGTTTATTATAATAATATCTTAAAACATAAATCAAAGCGCACATGAAATTAAGCAAAAAACTTTAAAGATTGTTACGTCGCTAAATAAATTGCTTAAAATTGGTAGGACTTTTTATGGGCACTATTTTATGAGTAGAATTGCTGCAATCAAATCTGCCCATAATTTGATGTGATGTAATTAAAGTTATGGGTAGTATTTAGATGTTGCTGCAATTAAGTTGCTTCAATTAAATGAAAAATAATATAGTGTTTAGGCCTTATATAAATATTACCGATAGTTTTTGTAGTAAAGATTTTATAAACAAAAAATAACTTGAACACACATAAACCAATTGTTTGATATATAGTTACATTTATGTGATTTATATTTTGTAAACAAATAGAAGTAGTGGCTAGGCTTATTAGAAGATGATGGATAGTTTTTTTATTAAAGATTTTATAAAGAAAAAAAAAATGTTATATATATACATACTTTAATACATATAAACCAATTATTTGATTTATAAGAACGTTTATGTAATTTATTTTTTTTAGAAACAAAAATAAACTTAGCTAGATATTTGATAATTAACTAGGATAATGTTGCACCAATATCGAATTGAAATTAAAACCATAAACATTTGAGTCTTAACTAAACCATAATTTTAAAATGTGCTTTTAACGAAATAAAAACATTGATAAGGTACGCACTTTAAGAAATATATATCCGCCTAAGGTACAAAAAATTTTTTTAAATACACATTAATTTATATATTTAAAGGTTTTCTATAGCAAGTACGCACCCGCGTAAGGTACGCAAAAAGTTCTACTTACTACAAGGCTAAAATAATGTTTCAATTTACAAATTAATGAAAAAGCTTCTTGTGTCATAGTTAAAAAAAAAACTTGTTACATAAAATATATAAAATAAAATTAGTCAATGATCATATTTTGTAGGGTTTGAACTAAGGTATAAGTTGCTTTTTACGGTTTTACAAAATTCTAACTAGTTTTTGATACATTATAAGGTCAAAGTTAGAAACCAAAAAGTATGGTAAAGTTAAGAAACGTAAATCAATAAGCAACAAAGTTCACCATACAAGAACAAAAATTGTACTTTTAATTTGTAAACAAACAACAAAAAGTGTCTGAACCTATATAATGTTAAACTCAAATTTATGTTTATGCAATGTAAACAATATTGGCATAAACAAAACATTAAAAATATTACATTAGTTAACTTTCGGTGTTAAAAATTTGCTTAAAGTTAATTTTATGAATGTTTTTTTACAATAGCCAGATGACTTGAAAATTTAGTGTGTCACTTTTTTGTAAGTTTAATTTGGTCATATGAATTGATTAATATTTGTTCTGTTTTTTTTTAATACTGCCAGTTTTTATCTTGAAGTATTAAAAAAAAAAAATATTTTATCTTAAACCTTTTTTAAACAAGAAAATATAATTTTCAATAATTTATATAATTTGTATTGTATGTAATATTTTGTACTTTTTTTACAAGATAAAATTTTAAAAAGAAGTAAATATGTCAGCAGCAAAATAGGAGACTAGATAACAGAAATTTTCATAACTTTATTGTTGTAAAATAAAAAAGTATAAAAATATATAAAGTAAAACAGTTGTTAAGTTGGTTATTTTATGTTAATATATTTGTTATAATAATCATTAAAATTTTTTTATGAAATATTAATTTTATTTTGGTAACAGTTATTACACAGTTTGATTATGTGATTTTTTTCTTGTATGGTGAACTTAGTTGCTTAATTATTTGCGTTTCTTAATTTTACCATACTTTTTGGTTTTTAACTTTTACTGTAATATATCAAAAACTAGTTTGAATTTTAATTTTTAAAACAGTAAAAAGCAACTTATACCTTAGTTCAAACCCTACAAAATATGATCATTTACTAATTTTGTTTTATATATTTTTTGTAACAGATTTCTTTTAAAAAAGCTATAATACAAGAAGCTTTTTAATTAATTTGTAAATAGAAACATTATTTTGGCCTTGAAGTAAATAAAAATTTGTGCGTACCTTACGCGGGTGCGTACTTATTATAGAAACCTTTAGAAATAATAGATTATTGTGTATTAAAAAATTAGTGCGTACCTCACGCGGATACATACTTCTTAAAAAGCGTATTTATCAATGTACTTACTTTCTTAAAAGCACACTTTAAAATTATGTTTTAGTTTAGACTAGATTAGAGCCTTATAAATAATAAATGAACATGATTTTAATTTCAGATCGATATTGGTGCAACATCATCCTAGTTAATTATCAGATATCTAGCTAAGTTTATTTTTGTTTAAAGAAAAATAAATAAATGTACTTATTAATTAAACACTTTGTTTATTTGAATTCAGTTTTTTTTTTATTAAACCTAAAAAATACAAAAGCAATCCATAATATTCATAATAAGCCAAGCCACTACTATAATTTTATTAAATATAAATTACACAAATACACTTATAAATCAAACATATGGTTTATGTGTGTTCAAGTTTTATTTTAATTTTTGTTTATAATATCTTAAGTATAAAAACTATTCAAAATATTTATAATATGCCAAGCCAATACTTCTGTTAGTTTACAAAATATAAATTATATAAATGTACTTATAAATTAAACAATTGGTTTATGTGTGTTAAAGTTTTTATACGTATAGATATTTTTATTCTTTGTAAATTTTTAATAAAAAAACTATCCATCATCTTCTAATAAGCCTAGCCACTACTTCTGTTAGTTAACAAAATATAAATTAAACAATTGGTTTTCGTGTGTTCAATTTATTTTTTATTTCTTTTTTGTTTGTAAAATCTTAACTACAAAAACTATACATAATATTTATATAGGCCCTAAAACTATTTTATTTTCATTTAACTGCAACAACTTAATTGTAGCAACATCTAAATACTACCTATAATTTTATAACATCACATCAAATTATGGCCAGACTTGATTGCAGCAATTCTACGCATAAAATAGTTACGACAAATTCTGTTATCTAGTCTCCTATTTTGCTGCTGACATTTTTACTTCTTTTTAATATTTTATCTTGTAAAAAAAATGACAAAATATTACATACAATACAAATTATATAAATTGTAAAAGTTATATTTTCTTGTATAAAAAAAAGTATAAAAGAAAAGTACTATTTTTATTTTAGTACTTAGAGATAAAAACTAGCGATAGTACTAAAAAAAAAAAAAGAAAAAATGTTAATCAATTTTTATGAAACAATTAAATTTATAAAACGTGACACACTAAATTTTCAAGTGATCTGGCTAATGTAAAAACAAAAAACATTCATAAGCTTAAATTTAAGCAAATTTTTAACACCGAATATTAATTAATGTTATATTTTTAATGTTTTTTTAGGCAAGTGTTGTTTACATTGCATACACATAAACTTGAATTTATTATTTTAGAGGCCTATACACTTTTAGTTGTTTGTTTAAAGTTTAAAGTACAAAAATTTAGTTTAATTGCAGCAACATCTAAATGATATCACATCAAATTATGGACAGATTTGATTGCAGCAAATCTACCCATAAAAAAATTTCTTAAAAATAGTACCTATAAATGACCGACCCCTTAAAAATATAAGACACACTAATTTTGCATAAACGTTCTAAATTGTTCAAAAATTTCTTTCGTTTATTTAGAGCTAGACTTTAGTTAAATTTTGAGATCTCGTGTTTTTCCATATTGCAGAGAGTGCATCTATGTTTTAAATTGAACTTGTTTTTTGTTCTTCTTTTGAGGTTTTTGCTCTGCAGACTTTCGCCGATGTTTTTGTTGATTGTATGTAATACGAGCGTACCAGATGTCTTGCCTAGTTGACAATGTATTGAACGTTGCACGGCAAAAGACAATGCTGACGTCACTGATCATTACCAGCAAACTATTGCTTCATGCATGCATGTATGAACCGTTTGTAGTTTGACGACTCTAAGTTCTTCAATTGAGACTAACTAATAAGTCCTAATCAGGACAAAACCGGTCTCAGTCTACCGAGGGCTTGTGGTCTGATGATCGAATTGGTATGATCATCCCTTTTATCAAACTTGAGCTTGTCTCACGGCATACGAGAGTACAGGTTTCTGCTCTACAGACTTTCGCCGATGTTTTTTGTTCATGCTAAAACTTCCCAGTTAATGCTAAAATCTTTATTTCTATCTTTTAAATCCCAAATATATTTTGAAAGCGTAGTCTTAGTCTGTATTTACTGTTGTTAAAAGAACATTTATGCCGTGTGTACCTACTTTTAAACGATAAACCTGATGAGCCAACATACCGCTTATCTTTCTCTGATATTATTACTGTCGCTCTATAGATAACATTTCTTAATAAACAATTGTCATTAACCATTTATTTATCTCTGCATTTCATTGCTTTCGTTCCTCTGCCTTATCTTCTAACATTTTGCAGTTATCAGACATCATCTGGCTCTTCATGTTTAAAATGCACGAGTACAAAATTTTCAACAGTTTTCTGTTTAACATTTTATGGTACGGATGCGTTGGGCCAAAATTTCGGCTAACAATTTTCAGGAACCCTTTACCGTTTTTTGTCTCTACCGACAAACAAAATGGTGGCGTGATTTACACGATATTTTTCCTTTTCCTTTTCGTCCTTACATGCATATATTTACTTATTCAAACTTATTCTTGTTTATAGCAATTACATTATGTGTTGGACAAGACGCTAAAATGTATCCGTTTTGTACGACTCAATAACCGAAAGGTTCTTCGTGCACCAGGTCCTTGGACCAAATATTTTGACCGTTTTTTTATTTGTCGTTCAATACCATCATATCATTATAAGTTACTCTAAATTCGTTTAAAGTATCTATAATTTTTATCTTGTGTTTTTAAATAAATGTATTTATGTTAGCCGTACACGAATGACTTGTTAAAATATCATTACTCATTATATAAATTTCAAAGTTAGTTATATGTTTTTTTTATCAAAAATGTAAAAAAACTTTATGTTAGGTAATAAAACAAGTTGCATTTTTTATTTTGAGTTAGTATAACATACGTATTATGTTTTATGTACTTATGATTTTAAAACTGTTTAACTTTAAGTAATTAATTTTTGAAGTTCATCAATCGTTATTTGTTAAAAAACTGTATGCACCGGAAAAGACGTTAAATGTATTTAATTTGTTTGCGACTCGATAACCGATAGGTTTTTTGTGCCCCAAATCCTAGGCTCAAATACTTTGAGCTTTTTTTTGTCGTTCAATAAACAATATAGTCAAGAAAAAATATCGGCGAAAGTCTGCAGAGCAATGATACAAGCTTGTAACACTTTAACAGTGTTTTTCGCAGTTGAAAGCGGCGTTCTTTCTTTTAACTCATATTTATTAAACTTAAATTCAGTAAAGCGCTTGTTTTGGTGAGTTTGTTTTTAGTGTCTTAGTTGATAAGATGTCTTTTTCTTCAAAAGTGTTGTGGTCGCATCGTACAATGGTGTTGTGTTCGCATCGTATTTGTTATCACATTTTCTATTCATCGTAATACAGCTTTTAGTTTCTAAGACTTGATTTCTTTATATAAGTATTTACGCATTTTAACAATCTTACAACTTAATTAGGCTAAGCTTAAATGATAGTCTATGCTGTTAAGCTAAATTAATTCTAAACATTTAAGTAACCGTCACCGATATTGTTTTAACGCGTTTAGTCAGTTAATATCCAGGTTCGCGTAAACATAAGTAACAATATTACATCGGTAGATCGTCAATCTACAAACGGTTTATAATGCTTTAACATGAAGCAACCTTTTGCTGGCAATGATCAAAGACGTCAACATTGTCTTTTGCCGTGCAACGTTTAAAACATTGTCCACTAGGCAAGACATCTGGTACGCTCGTTTTAGTACGGTCAACAAAAAAGCTCAGTCTACCGAAGCTTGTGGTCTGATGATCGAATTGGCATGATCAACCCTTTTGTTAAACTTGAGCTTGTCTCACGGCAAACGAAAGTCCAGGCTACTGCTCTGCAGACTTTCGCCGATGTTTTTTTGTTGATCGTACTAAAACGAGCGTACCAGATGTCTTGCCTAGTGGACAATGTTTTAAACGTTTCACGGCAAAAGACAATGCTGACGTCACTGATTATTGCCAGCTAATGGTTGCTTAATGTGAAAGCATCATATGTAGATTGACGACTACAAGTTTTTCAGTAGTGATTGACTCACAAGTCATTATAAGGACGACACTGGTCTCAGTCTACTGAAGCATGTGGTCTGATGATCGAATTAAACAATATAGTATGAAGATTTGTAAATAAACATCAATTTAATTTGAAACTTGATTTGAACTTAAACTGTAATTTAAATAATACTACTTTGAAAATTTTTTTTAGTAGTTGTACTGTACATATTTTTATGTTTATCAATAAAAAAAGGTATTTTATTTCATGTTTATTTAAGTATACAAAAATACTGTAGAATTAAAAGATTAAAAATAAAACGAAATTTACAAAATTTATGATACTATATTAATATACTATAAAATTTAAGGTTTATAAAGAAGCTGTTATAAGTTTAATATAAAAAAATACCTTATAATAAGAAAAACAAAAACTGAGTTCTATTGTTTTATCAAAATAGTACATTAAATTATTTTACAAAATAAAAGTAATTTGGTACAAAATTTGAAAACAAAATTAATAATGATGCTTTCAAAGTTTAAACTTTAAACTGACTAACCGATAATCCTTGGTCTCCCTTGTATCCGGCAGGACCTCTTGGTCCTCTACTGCCCTAAATTTTTATAAGTATAACATAAATCTTAACTTATTCTTTCAAGACTTTATTTTACAAACTAAGTTTCGGTCAAAGACCTCGTATATAATAAAGAACTCTATTTGAATAAGATTTATTTAAGCATCGACGAGGTCTTTGACCGAAACGTAGTTTGTAAAAAAATATTGAAAGAATAAATTCATTATTTTACTTCTAGTAGTTGAGATCTCTTTATTTGTTTTCTTAAGATCAAAACATATAACAAATCTAAACTTATCTAGATTTTAACAAACTAACCGGTGGCCCTGGTGGTCCAATTACAGGAAAGAAAATTCCGGTTTCAGTTTTAACCTTAATATTATTTAAAAATGTAAAATGTTACCTAGTGTATAAAAAAAATCAAAATTATTATCTAAATTAAAACATACTTACAATATAGTTCAAAAATAAGTTGAGATATATTAACTTAACTTGTAAATTAAATACTCTATGTAGTAAATAATTTTGTTATCATAATTTGAACTAAATGTTCGTTATAAAGATCTGTACTATACACTTTTATTAAAATTTTTCAACAGTATTTAAATTTTAAAACACTTTTTTTTTAGCTTTTCGACAGCAACTAAGTTTAAAATATTTTAAAGCTCAAAATGTATTTTAGAAAATATATCTAGTTAGCCTAGTTAAATTACCCATAAAACTGATCAATAAATTAAAATATGCGGTTTCTCTTTAATATAATAAGTTTATAAACATATTAAACATTTTATCTTTTGATAGAATTTCTTTAGTTTATGTAACGAATTTAGATTTTTAAAAGTTAGTTTAATGTCATTAGTAATTTATAAGAGTTAGTTCTCGATTATCGTCAAGTACAATCATAATAACTAAGTTAGTAAACATTTACGGATCTCTAGCTTTTTTTTTTGATTCTTAAACTTTATTGTTAGACATGATACTAATATTACAAAGTTCGGGTTGCAACTATAACATTTTGTTTAAGTTTTGTTGAAACAGTAAACATGTTTTTATTATTTTATGACAAACTTTGGTTGTAAAAAGCTTTGGGTATAATTTTTGTGTTTATTTTATTTTGCAGTGGTTCGTACTACTTAGTACACAGAGACTATCTCAAATGTATAAGCTTCATCTTTATTAAATTTTTCGGTTGTGACTGACTGATGAGTCCTAATAAGGACAAAACCGGTCTCAGTCTACCGAAACTTGTGGTCTGATGATCGAATTGGCATGATCAACCGTTTTGTTAAACTTGAGCTTGTCTCACGGCAAACGAAAGTCTAGGCTTCTGCTCTGCAAACTTTCGCTGATGTTTTTTGTTGATTGTACTAAAACGAGCGTACCAGATGTCTTGCCTAGTGGACAATGTTTTAAACGTTGTACGGCAAAGACAATGCTGACGTCACTGATCATTGCCAGCAAATGGTTACTTCATGTAAAAGTATGATAAACTGTTTGTAGATTGACGACTGCAAGTTTTTCGGTTGTAACTCACTGATGAGTCCTAATAATTACGTAACCGGTCTCAGTCTACCAAAACTTGTGGCTGATGATCGAATTGGAATTATCAACCCTTTTGTTAAACTTGAGCTTGTCTCACGGCAAAAGAAAGTCCAGGCTTCTGCTCTGCAGACTTCGCCGATGTTTTTTGTTGTTCATTTTAATTAGTGTGAAGTTGATAGACAAAAAAAAATCAGAGCGGTACAATTTAGTTTTTAAGTATAAGTACTGTTAAACCTAAACAGCTTATTCAATAAAACATTTCGGAGAAATATAAAGGCTTTAAAATAATAAAAAGAAATTATTTTTTTTAAATATTTCTTTGTATCCTTTGGTAGTAACTACACGTAATTATAAAAGTACACTTCAGTATTATTTAAAAGGAGTAAAGTTTTGTTTGAACATTGGTTATTGACGCTTTTAATTTGATAGGTACTTTGACAAAAACCGTATGTTAAACTTAGTTTTATTTCATAGAATCAGATAAATCTTACTTCTACTAATTTAAAGTTGAGCTACTTCAAATCTAATATCCATCAAGATGAATTTTATAGTAAAACAGCTCATATAAAAACTAACTTTGTACTGTCAATCGCCGAAGCTTAAGCTTTTTGGTAAAACCTTATATTATTCTTACTTAAGTTTATCTTTCAAAAACAAAAAAGATGATATAGCATTTAGTACAATACCTTGCAGAACTGATAAACTTATTTAAAATAATTTTCAACCAATACTCGTCAGTACAATATGTTGGTGAAACTAAAAAAATATATATAATATATATTTTAAACATTATTTTCGCTCACAACCTACAACCGTGGAATATTTTTAAAGGCTTTTTGCTAAATCTTGGACCGAAATACTGCTGAAAAAGTTACATGCAGCAGTTGAGAGTTTCAGAGGTCGAATTGAACGAGTAATTGGTGTTGAAGGGGGGAATATTGAAATATAGTATGTGTTATTGTTTTAAATAACTTTTAAATAGAACATAAAACATATAACTTTCATTACCTTCACTGTTTACAAAAAAAAGTAGTTTATAATCTAGGAGCATGTTCCTTATCTTATTTTATAGACATATTTTAGGACAGTAGAGTTTTTATTGTAGCGCTTGAAGTTTTCTTGTAAGTTATGCCAATACCTTTACCAAAACTAATAAGCAACTAATTTCTATTTAATTTTTTAATGTAATAATCAGATTTTGGAGGTTAAGTTTCAAATGGTCGTTTGTACGTTCCACAATTATTGAATGTAAAAAAAATATATTAAAAGCTATTTAAAACCTATAGTTTTCGTGCTGAGAAACTAAGATTATTATAAAGTAAATGACGCACGTTTCAACGTGTTAAACTAATAACTCAATTCAACGGACCTCTGAAAAGTATAAATACTTCAGAAAGTAGATGTTATTTTTTCGAGATCTTAAAGTGGTCGGTAGTTTGGAAAAAGGAACGATTTAAATATGTTAAAAATAGATATTTTATACTAACTTTATGAACGAATAAAAAGTTGGCTATAGGTTATCTTCTAAAGATAACACTAAAATTAAAAAAAGAAAACACATTTATATAAAACTAGTTGAAACTAAATTTTGGACGCAGTTCGCCGATCTCTAAAATAGAAGATAGGTGTGTACTTTATATAATCATAACGAGCTATAAGTGTTGGTAAACATATTAGTAACTTACAACAGTTACAATTTATATAAACTACATACAGCTTTAGTTTGAAAATACTATTTAGCAAGTTTTAACTATAGTACTACAAAGGGTTTGGTAATAGTTATTAATAGAACCTTATTACGCTCAAAACAAATGAAATTATTAATAGCCTTTAACAAGTTAATCTTAGCATAATTAAATTTTGTTAATAACTAATAGTTTTGTTTAAAAAAAAAGTCGTTCGTTAAAATAAGATAAGGGAGTTTTTACATTGAAGTATCTAATGCTTATTTAATGCTATTTATATAATAACTAACTGGTTTTAGTTGTTCAGGCGATTCTAGCTCAACTTTCTCTCCTGTTTCTAAGTTCATAGCAAGAACTTTTTGATTTTCATAGTTCTGTTACATATAAGTTTTAAAAAATATTTTAGCATGGAAAAGTATATTTAAACATATTTGTAAAAGACTTATTCATTACAACTAAAGGTAAAAATTTTATGTTTTTTATTTAATAAACTATCATCTTGAAGATTTTCCAATTTAACAAACCACATGAATAACACTAAACGGATCTCCTTTTTCACCTTTTATCGTAATTCCATCCAACCCCTAATAAAATTAAACCTATTCAGTGAAAAATATTCAGGTAATAATTATTATCAAAGTTTTTAAAAACTATTAAGTACTTATTGTATTAGTTATAATAATAACAATTAAAAATAATAGTAGTAAAATAGGATTTAAAAAAAATTTAAACATCAAAATTAGAAATTAGTTATTTAGTTTTACAAAATAAAAAAATTAATATCATTTTATTTTACCTTTTGAACTTTCACAAAATGGTCTTTTGATAATTTTAGATTGAAATTTGTGCAATACATTTTGTTTTATGTTTTTATCCACTAGAAATTTTACCAAAGCTACAGCAATAAATTCTACTTTCTTAAATGGCAAGTCATTTCATCCCTTAACACTTTTAAAGCCATAATAACAGGAGAAGAGAAAAAAATGAAAAATTAAATGAATGAAAAGAAGATAACATGAAAGTATGGAAAAATTCGAAACCAAATTTATTGCATTTAATTTCAACCTAAAATTATCAAAAGACCAATTAGAGAAACTTAAAAATAAAATGCATACCAATTAAATGCATACCAATTAAAAAAAATTTAACAAAAATATCTATTGGTCTTCTCAGTTCAAGAAGATCTTAAAATTCACCAAAGAAGAATCAAAACTTTTTTTTATTAGGTTAAATTTCATTTAGAAAACCAGCAATCTTAAGAAAACTTCTGAACAATTACAGTCAAATTGCCAACATCAACAAACAAAGACTAATTTTAGCAAAAAATTTTCACTCTGTTGAAATCATGCTCCACACAAAAATATGGTGATAGATAAAGAATTTTTAACCATTCAAGGTAAAACAACAAAACTGAGACCAAATCTGAAATGTAAGAGCTGTGGTATTTACGCAGCAGTATGCACAAATTGTGATAGTAATTACGTAGGAAAAACAAAAAATAATTTTAGTAATAGATGGAAAGCACATATAGGTAATTGGAATCGGTCAAAATCAAACTTTAAATCCAGAAGACATCTCAGATGAATGTGCATTATACAAACACTATGATTTCAATAATAAGAACTATCTGAAGGAGTTTAACATTAATGACGCATACAAAGTTGCATTTTTGAAACAACAAAGTTTTAAGAATTTAGACTAGAGAGAACATTTTTGGATAAATAAACTAAAACTAAGCATTAACTTAGCTGAAACACTATATAGATATATATAGAGGGGTATAATATTAAGATAATAGATTAATTTATTTTAATACAAATAACTTTGTTGTTCTATGTACGTTTGTACTTTAATTAATTTTTATGAGTTTAAACTTTTGATTTTTTTAAGTAGTATCTAAATTAATTTTTGTATCAATTAAAATGTTCGTTTGTCTAGTATAGTAAAAAAAAAATGTTAGTCTAGATAAACAAAGTTTATCTTATTTTTTGGTTTTTTAAATATTTTTTCCTATGTTTTTAAACTTTGTGTTTTTACTTTTATTTTTCACAGTCGTTTCTTACATTGATAATGTCAATAAATGTTGAAAGCTTTGTGAGTAAAAAGTTTGGTTGGTACTTTCTAAGACAGTTCTGAAACAAAATTGGTTATTTTAATGTTAGTTTATGTTTTAAATACGTGGTCTCCAGTAACTTATTAACTGACTGCTATACTTACGAGTAGCTTAAAGTAAAAAGTTACAAAACTTATTTTTAAGTTATGAACAAAACACATTTTGAATAAATGCAATTTACTTTATTTTAAATAATAATTCTTAATTCTGAAGAAAGAAACTATTAAATTACGACACAAATAAAATCTATTAAAAGTATTAACAATCGTAAAGTTATATAAAATACTAACATCAACTCCGCGATGTAGACGTTTTCTTGGTTCTCGAAACAAGTTAATGAATCGTCTTCAAGTAAGTAAAACAACAAACTTTAACGCGTACTTTAAAGACAAATGCAAATATATACGCATTGTAATGAAATTAACTCCCTTGAAATAAACAATTTTGATTTAGAATTGGGAAATTGTTTTGAGAAAGCTTATCATTGATTTTATTGTTACGAAAAATTCCGTATTTATTCACACGCTTTTATATATATGTATATTTCATAACAGTTCGTTTCTGAGCTAAATATTTTTTCTGATTTAGTAAATAAATACCAAATTGCGTTTATCTGAAAATAGGGAATGACATTTGTTATAAAATGAAAATTTTCAAATCTTTTCGATTAATTGTAATAATGTAAACTGGTATGCTATTTTATTGTTTGGATACTGAATGATAGTGTGGTTTACTATAAAACCTTTTTGTATACTTGACATCATTTCAAACAAATTTAGTAAGAAAATGCTCGAGTAATTATATTGCTGCTATAATCTGTAGTTCTATCTGAGAATAGCTATTTCCAAACCATACTCTGGTTAACAATTCCTTGACACATTTCGCGCTGAAGTATCATCAGCCAAATAACTAGATACTATAGACAACATGTTTTTATTAATTAGTTTTTTTTATTAATACCACCATTGCGCTTTTGACATTTTTCTGAAAACAACCCCTATGTAAGTTGTATGGGAGAAAACAATTCGACCTTTAAGTTTTTGGTTTGAAATCTTCTTACATGTAGCAATTATCACAAAAGCATTCTAGTTTGTAAACTTTGTATCAAGTTTAAATTCTAGTTTGTAAACAAATGCAAACTACCACTCAATGTTTATTTTACAATGTAAGAATTTACGATCTTAGAAAAGAAATTAAGTGACTCGCTAAATGAAAATTAGCGATGTTGTCAAGAATATAAACCACTGCACAATAACAATTAATGCTAAATAAGCGACTCATAAATACGTATCAAACATTATCAAAAGTAGTCCTCGAAACTAAGCACATACGCCTACGCTTGAACTTACGAAACCATACGAAAACACTAAAGCGCTTCTCTCGCATTGTTCGGATATACCGTTTCCGTGTTTTACGCGTATCTTATAAACCTCTTCAGGACAAGACAAAGCAGATATGCTTAAACTTGTTATTTTTTGCAGACTTTGAATTTGCGAGAATAGACTTTGAAGTACTAGTAGATTAGAAGACAAGTAAATTTTAATTATAATTGTATGTTAAAGTGTAGTGTTGCACTAATTTTCGTGCTTTGAAAGTCGCATAAAAAGAAAAGGCATTAAAATACTATAAAAAAACCTTTTAAAACACAAAAAGTTGGTTGTTTTTTGCCAACCGAGTATAATAAAAAAAGTTATACTTGCTTTTGTTATTCATTGAGCTTTTGAAAAACATTACAAAATTCATAACTACACTGATTGTTTAATTAAGATCTAAAACTTATGAATAGATAGGCTGCCTAAAAAATTAGATGTAAAATTTAATACAAAATCAGATTTTTTATGTAAAAGTTTATGACAAATCTAGTTTTATAATAGAAAACTACCTAAAGTTTATTTCTCTATGTTATAATTTAAAAAAAAGTCCTTACTGCTTATAACTTTTATGAAGGTAAAAGCAGATATAAACAATATATATATATATATATATATGTTTAGTTTTCTAAATAGTCTTTTCAGTAAATAAAAACTATTTATCTTTCTTTTATAAAACGAGATTTTAAATTTTTCCAACTACCAAATGTAAATTATAAGCAATTTAATAAATAGATTAAAATATGTTATTTTATAAGAAACGCTTAATCAATATTTACTGTAACTGATAAATACTGAAAACAAAAGAATAATAGCTTACATTTATTCCAGGTTTACCTGGAGATCCTGGAGGTCCAGCCGGACAACCACAAAAGTTGTCACGAGGAACTAAAAAGTTGTAGGTTAATAAAAAAAATAACCGATTAGGTGTCGATATATAAATACTTGACTCTGATTCTTTTTAAACAAAATTTAAAAGTAAGACATGACTAGACAAAAAAAAAATCTTTTTTTTTTAACTAATTATATACTTTATGACCAAGTTTGTCTTGTGAGATTATTATTTTTGTTTGATATTTTGTCTTGACCATAGACTTTAAGTTTTTTTTTAACATCGATAACATTAAACTTAGATAACTATTATTTTTTTTATCTGACTAACTCTCAGATTCACAAAGTTTAACAGACAATAATGATTGAATGTCATTTATAGAATCAAAATTAGAAACATGGAAAACTGTCTGATCCCATGGAGGAGATGCTATTTCTCTCAACTCTTTAATGTCAGCATCACCCACTCCAACCGCCAACACCTACAAAGTATGAATTAAAGTAGCTAGCACTCATTATGTGTACTCAAAATTATACATATTTTCTGCATAATGTTAACATTTTTTTTAACTTGTGTGTTTCGGTTTTATTTTCGGCTTAAAAGCCACCAAAAACAATTGTTAATTAAAAAATATTTTATAAAACAACAATTTTTATAATAGTAAGCAGTAGCAAACTTTAACACCAGCTTGTCGTAGTTGATGTGCTGGATTGGCAACCGTATCTTGACTTCTACCATCAGTAAGAACCATAGCAATTTTACTAACATATGGACGGGCTCCATTTTGAACTGCCAATCCCGAGTACAACGAGAACTTGAGAGATTTTCCAGTATTTGTATTGCCCCCTTTTTGGTTTTTTAATTAGTTTTCCAAACAGTTATAGTATTCTTTGCTACTTTACTAAGCTTCGGCAAAGTAAAAAAATAAATTTTTAATTGATAAAAAACTTAAAAAAGCGTTTAGTTTTGAGAATAAGCTTACATTCTCAACATCAATCTTTAAAACAAAGAAACTAAAATAAATATTGTTTGTTTTTAAACTATATTGAAAATTTTTAGTAACAATATATTTTATGATATTATTGGATAGTTTGTAAAACTTCTTAAAACTAAAATAGAAAAACATGTTTTAGAAACTAACTCAAACTCATAATAGAAACTGTATCAAACTAATTTTATAACTTTAGCATAGATTTTTTGTGCATTTCTAAATTTTGCATTTTCCGTTCATATGGTTTTAAGAATTTATTTATTTCAGAAGTTATTAATTACTTCAAAAATTAATAAGGGAATCTGCAATACTTTATTTGCTAATTAAACTTCTACAACTAGTTTCGATTATCAATAATTATCAAGTAAAGATAAACTTTAAGAGAAAGGGTTAAAATTGCACAAGGGCACTAGATTGCACAAAGACAAATTTGCACGAAGGGTAAATTTCGCACGAAGATATTTTCGCACGAAAACAAATTTGCACAATGTAACAAAATTGCACCAGGGGACAAAATTGTACAAAGACAATTTTGCATGGAGGGTTATAAATACGATTTGCAATATTTATGATTAAGGCGGTGATCAGAAAAAAAAAATTATGACTACGGTTAATTTATAATTAAACTCTATGATTTACGTTACATATGTAAAATTACAAAAAAAACTAAACGTCGCTTTTTAAACCAGATAATTTTTTAGTTACAACTAATTAAGTGCTATCCTTCAACAACCCAAATACTCACAGAAATGTAGGCAGTATACAACTAAAAATTAAAAACACACATAGTTAAAACCTTGATATGGGATGCCATCTATTGCGTTTAAAACTTCAATTTTTGTCAAGTATTCATTTAATGGAAATTCAAGTCTTGGTTCATCTGAATACTGGATTATTGAAAAACGGCTTTTATCCCACCTAAAATATTTAAAATTTATTTAAAAAACATTATTAACGTGGAAGAATATTTGTTTCACAAAACTCAATAAAATAAAGAAGTGGGCTGACTTATATTCTTAACAGTAGTGTTTTTTATAAATTTCAATGTAAGAACAGCCTGAAGTTAGATGGTTTCAATGTTTTACTTATAACATTAATGGTTTCTTAAGTAATAAAAAAAATGTTAATAGTAATTATATTAAATCACTGTGGCTTGTTTAATAAATTCTACAGAAACACCAACTTTAAACGTTGACTTATACTACACCAAAACTTTGTTAAATAAGTCATAAAACATAATTCTTTAACTTTTGCTTTTAATACTAAGACATCATTTAGTTGATAAGCTGTAACATTAGGCCATGTATGTTATTAAAAGCGCTTTAAATTTCTTCTTTTTTTTTTTAGTTTCACTAAACTGGTCTTTTTTCTACGTACTTTTTTTAATTACATTTAAGAAAAAATAAAATGATAAAAAAATGAAAATAGGAAATTTTTTATAAGCAAAGTTGTCTAATTTTTTTTGTTAAGTTAATTATTGCTTTTTGTAATATACTTTATTTGTTAATTAGGACTATAAAGTACTTTAATTCTTTAAAACTTTTCAGAATATTATTTAACTTTATTTTGTTAAAAATTCAAAACAAAAACACGGACTTTGAAATAAACCAAAATATTATGCCGAACTAAATCAAAGTTCTACACTCAATTTAGTTTCAGACTTTGATGATATAAAAGTCAAATAGATAAAACAGATAAGATTAAATTACTAAACAAAAAAAGCAAAGAAAAAAAGTTTGTAACCCTTACCAAAATTAATTTTTAACAAAATTAAACCTAACTAAATCAAACTTGTAGTAACATTAGGCTGCACACACAAGCAGTTAAAACTATTTTCCAATATTATCTTTCCACACTTTACTCTGTAGTTTTTATATACGTATTACTAAACAGAGTTTTTCCAAAATGCAAAAAAATATAACCTAATGATAAAACAAATTACATCGTATTTTTAATTTCAGCTAATTGCACAAAAACTTTTAACTGAAAAGTTTTATACTTAATTATTAAATTAATCTTTCACTCAAACGAGGTCTTCAGTAGTAAAAACAAATGGTAACCATGTAAAATAATATTAAATAAAATTTAAATTAAAACTGCCAATAAGGCATAAAAACAAACAAAATAAAAATAATCTTAAAAACAGTTAGTCGGTTTATTCAAAAACATTTTTTTTTCATTTATCATTTTAAAGATAAGAATTGTAATTTTGATTGTTAAACTTGAAAGTATACAAAAACCTTTAACATAAAAACTATTCCTAGGTAACAATACTTTTAAAGTTTCTAAAGTTTTAAAATTCAACAATGTCTTCTAAATAAAAACAGTTTAAGAATCAATTTGAGTAAAACAATTAAAATTGCGAAACTTATGAAGATTCTTTTTTTTAACGAACTAGATATTTAGCTAAATTTTCTCGAGAAAAATTTGTAATAGTGATTGCAGATATACTTTTTTGTAAGCCTAATCATCAGACAACAAGCTTTTGGTAGACTGAGAGTAGTGTTTTGTTTTATTGATCTTATAAGTCTGCTGCAACCAAAAAAACTTGCAGTCGTCAATATACAAACAGTTTATACTGCTTTACCATAGAGGTTACGTTTGCTGGTATGATTAGAGACGTCAGCCTTGTCTAGTTGCCGTGCAACGTTTAATTTATTGTCCACTTGGCAAGACAGCTGGTAAGCTCGTATTGAATACGTTCAAAGAAAACATCATCTAGTCAAAGCCTAGACTTACATATGCTGTGAGACAAGCTCAAGTTAACATAAAGGTTGCGCGGTAACTAGACAAGGCTGACGTCATTAACATACCAGCAAATGGTACCTTCATGATACAGCATATAAAATGATTGTAAACTTACAACAACAAGTTTTTCAATTGCAAGTAAATAACAAGTTTTATTAAAACTAAACCCGGGTCTCAGTCTACCGAAAGCCTGTGGTCTCATGATCGAATTGCTATGATCAAACTTTAATAGTACAATAAAAATCAATTAGAAAACCAAAACAACTATGTTTCTAAGCTGGCACAGTAAAAGGTGTCACGCCAACATGTTAAAGCGTTTAGAAAGTATACAATAAAAAGTTGAGTTAACTCTATTCAGTAAATTAATTTAAAATTAATCGTTTTTTTTTAGTTAGATTGAATGTACTGTTAAAACTTTATACTTCAATTAAATTAAATTTAACTATACAGTGTTCAAGTTAATTGATCAGTTTTACGAGTAAAGTATTTTTTATCATAAAAAGTTTATACACAACAGTGCTTACCCAACATGAAAAGGTGTAACAAGTGATTTGAGGAAGTTTTTAACTTTAACAAAATTGATTTCGCCAACAGACCAACTTCCATCAATCACGAACATAATGTCACTTACAACTCGCTTACAGGCTAAATTATTAGTTTATAACGAGTTAAGAAAACATACAAACAAAATGAAAGTAAAACGGTTGAGTAAACTAACGGTGAAACAAAGATTTTAGTACATTTTTTAAAATATAAAACTAAAAACTTTTATATCAGTAGAAGAAAAAGCTACAGATTTTCAATTCTCATTTTTAATTTTATTTTTTAATTATTTTTTATTTTATTTTAATTTTTTAACTAATATTTTTTTAATAAAAACTTTTAAGTACTTTAAAAAACGGTTAATATCTGAACAAAAATATTTTCTAAACGGTTAAAAAGTAATCGTTGTAAGACCATAGTATAAATAAACAACTTTAAAAAGTATAAACATATTTACATTTTCTTGTTTCTTATTCAGAATGTTTAAAAATAAAGTACATATACTTTTGTTCAGAAATATAACTTTTCTAAAAGACATGTCAAATAAGTTTAAAAAAAATTTTTGAGAAACTTTTTTCTATACTTTAACTCTAACTAATTATTTAAAACTGTGTATTTTTAGCTCAGCTCGTTATAAAACTACAAATATATACAATAAATGTACATACTTAATACTACAATAGTTGCTAAATTTCAAAATTTATTTTCTAATTATCTTTCTATAAAAATGCTGTTCTAAATAGCATTCAATGAAAGTAAACTTAAGAAAAATATAAACAGACTTCTGCAATAGGGTGATTTTCCACTCCACACTGTGCTTGTTTTGCAGTATATATACTCATTTCCAAGCAACGTACCTTCATCTCCACAAGAGAATGTACAATTACTTCCTACAAAATTTCCATCAGTACAATTAGCTACCACGCCAGGACTAAGTGCAATTGGTGGACATTGATTGGCTAAAGAAATGAAATCTCAATAAAAGCTGAGTTTTACGAAAATGTACATTATCAATTTTTTAAAGTGCCGTTTGTGCAAAATGTAATTTCTTTATATTAAGTTTTATAAATTTTACAAAGTGATAGATTAGAGGACAATTTATTCTTATAAAATAAATCAAAGATAATCATTACTGTATGACCACAGATTACAATATTTTAAAAAGAAATTATTTTTAAATCTATGAATGTTGTAAAATATATAAATAATTATTTATAAGATGCAACGTTAAAAGCGTTAAATGCTGGAGATCCTGATAAGCTAAGCTTGTCAGAATATATACCACAGATGTTTTTGGGTCGAAACTTTATTCCGACTAACGGCGTTTCACTGCTGTCAAATAAATTTAAGAACATATCTACGGAATCTCAAAAAAGCTCTATTCTTAATCGGAATAAAGTTTTGACACAAAAACATCTGTTGTAAATAATGATTTATATATTTTGTAGAAACAAGTGAAATGTTTCTAAGTAATGTACTTTAATAAGAAAACTGAAATAAGAAACTTAATGATTGCCTAAATTTTTTCTAATGTTTTGCTCAATTTTATATGTCTATTAAACATGTTTAGCTGTAAATAGTTTGCAAATTTTTCATTACTACTAAAATTAGATATCAAACTTAAAGTTAAAAAAAAAAATTGTCATTAAAATATGCTTTTTATATTAGTTTTGTTATGCTTACTTTTATACTTCACTATTATTTAGTATATTAATACAATAATTACTACATACAAACACATTCAGTTCTTTCTCCACTCCAGGTTAAGTTGTTCATGCAAGTTCGTTTTAAGTTTCCAAAAAGTTGATATCCCTCCCTACATTTAAATGAGCATACTGACCCACACTCATTTAAACCATCACTGCACATTATTTCTCCGTTAGTAGGAGCTCGTAATGTTGTGCAGTGGGCAACTGTAGAAATATTTGGAAGAAAGTTAAAATTGTCTTAAAAACTTTAACAGTTAAGAAAAGTAGCTGACTAACTAAAGATAAGAATAAAAAACTCTTTGAGAGATTTTAAAAAGTTTTATTGAGAAGAAAGAGAACTATTTAAAACTGAAAACTATTTTTCTGTTAAGTTTTTAAAAATAAAAAAGAACTGCTAAACTAGAATTCACACTTAAAATTTCACCTTGACAAAACGCTGGTTCTCCTGACCAAAGACCATCGTTTCTGCACAATCTACTAGGAGATCCGATTAAAGTGAAACATTGGTTACACTTAATAGAACAAACGGACCCTGATTGAAAATTTTCTGTACAAGAAACTTCTCCATTTGCTGGAAGTTGAAAAGGTCTACATGTGACTCCTGTTTTTGACGAAACATATGTTGTAAAATCGTTCATAAAGTGTGTCTAACTTGTTAACTTTTATTGCTTAAAACGTTTTGATTAAATTATGTTTATAAGAGAAAAATACACAGAAAAAGCTACAACTTACTCTCACAAACTGGGGCAGTGTTAGACCAATCACCAGTGGCCAAGCATCTCCTAGTTGAAACTCCAATTAATTGATATCCTGGGATGCAAGCATGATTGCAAACCGAATTAAACCTTCCTTCATTAGTACACCTAAAAGATCCATTAGAAAGAGTAGGTAATGTTGGACATGAGATCACTGCAAACAAAAGTCTTTAAACAACTGTTTTTTTTCACATTTAGTCTCAAGTTTTTATTACTAATGTATAATTTATTTTTATTTTTATTAAGTAGTACTTCAAATTTAATTTGTATTTAATAATGTATTAAAAGTAATTAGCACTTAAAGGATGCTTATAAAACGATGTTAATTAGGATTAGAACTTGATAAAAACAGCAGTTTAAACGTTATAGACAAGAAGTAAGTTGAAATTTCAGTAAAGTTATTCTCTATTTTTATAACATATTTTAGTTTATATTAATCATTTAGATAAAATACAAAATAGTTTTATGCATACGGCATTTATTAGGGTGCTAATTGTACTGTTATTTATACTTATAATTTAGTTTGTTTATTTTTAGGTGTACTTTGTTTATTGTGTTAAAATCTACTTTAAAAATGATTATATACTTGTAATTACATTTTAGTTTTATAACTTACTGGATTAATTAGAATTGCTTGTTCTTAAACATACTTTAGTCTTTTTATGTTTGGTTTAACGTGAAACCACTGTTTAAAACTACTTTTTTGTTAGTAATTTGGAAATGATAAAATATTTAAAAAGCGAAAAAATTATACATTTAAAGACAAGAAATTCTTAAAGTGAAATCAAGTCATTGTAAAATCGTAAAAGCTATTAATTTTATCTTTTTTATTAGCTTACTTCAATAATTTTACAACAGTTTAAGTATAAAAAAGGCTGTTACATACTCGTTTACTACGATTAATAGTATAATTAAAAAATTAAGGGTACATACAATTTAAACATACTTTTGCAGTACGCTTCACTTCCACTAAATGTACCATCTTCTTTGCATAAACGCATTGTTGAACCGATAAGTTCAAATCCTGTTAAGTTTGGTTTTAATTTTTTTTTTCATAACTCTTAAATGATTAACAAAAATTATAAACATCAAGCTGACTTTTTATACTTAGCTAAAATAAGTTATATCTACAAGTACTACATTTGGTGAAAGTTATAGAAATAAACATTATAACAAAACTTTAAAACTATGACCTACAAAAAAAAATTCGTTTAGAATAATTTTTATGATGTGCAGAGATAGAGTAATAAAAAAAAGACTTGGTTTTTTATTTCTGTCCTTTAAATTATTAAGTTGTCTAATTTTTTTGTTAGTTTCTTAATTAAGTTTAGAAGTTTAATTTAATTTTAAAACATATATTTTTTAAAATTACCTATACCTAACTCTATGTTCTTTATATAACTTTAACTTGTTTAAAGTTTATTGGTGTTTCTATCTTTAAGACATTAAAAATATTGTAATTTTTTATATGTAATATTTTGCTTATACTAAAATATGGAGTTATAAGTTTCTTTTAGTTGTGTGGATATAGAGGTAATATATCAAAAGTTTAATAAAAGCCAAACTAATTTTTAAAGCTGTTTGTTTTTATTTATGGATGAAATCTTTAAAATTAATTATATTTGATAGACAAAATATAAAAACAATACTTTTGTTATTTTTGTATTTTTTAATTGAAGTATACTTTTTCAGGTATTTAAGATTAAAACAAAAAAAAAATTTGTTTTCATATACACACAACAATACTTTGTTTTAAATTATAATATTATTTTTATTTATATAATCTCTGACCATCAAAACAACTTGTTTGACAAATTGAATTGTAATTGTTTTCGTCGCTACAGCTTGTCTGTCCATTTGCTGGATTAAATATCTTTGGGCAAGCAACCACTGTTTAACATTTTTTATTTTGCTAAAATTTATAGTGTTTTCATTTATTTTAAAGGTAAACTTTCTAGTTCAAAAAACATATAAAGTTATTAAAACGACAAGTTTTAAATTTTGTAACAAAACTTTGAAAATAAAATCAAGTTTTATTTTCAAACAATACGAAAAACTATAAGCTTTCGTTTCTATAAATAGGAACTGCTTGTTCATTTGAACTTTAAAATGTAGTTTAAATATTAACATTGACACGTTGGAGTAGTGTGAGTCCACAATCCATTAGCTTCGCATGTTCTAGTAGGATGTCCTATCAAAGTAAATCCTCTTGCACATTCAAAGCTACAAGTTGACTTAAATTCGTCGACGCCTGTGCAAGAAACCCGTCCGTGAACAGGCGCATCTAACGTCCCACAAAGAACAACTGTGGTAAATTAATTATTAAAGCAAAGGAAATTTTAAAAAAGAACTAAAACTTATCACTAAAGTGTTTTGCAGGTTTTGTAGATTGATTACATAGAAAATTTAGATAATAATTGTTTATTTTCTTAGTTTATGAGTGATAGTGTTTCACTACTTATAAAATTCGATTATTCTTCAATTTTTATAAGATTTATTCATGATTTTAGAAAAGGGTTAGGGTAAGAAAGTGAATTATGTAAACAATGTCTTAATAACTTTAGGTAGGTATGTTAAATTTAATTTTAACTTTTCAAATTTTTTAAAGTTTAAAAGTTTTTTTAGATTAAAGTTTAACAAAATTTTTTAGCAATAAGAGTGTACAAATAAGGTAACTCTAAGTTTTTAAGTTAAATGAGTTGCTGATTGAGCCTTGTTTTTAAAATTATATTCAAGTTGATGAAAGTACCAAATTGTATAACTTAAAAGTTTTAAATAATATTAAAAATAAGAGTGTTTCTTTTGTAAAATTTAATTGAAAAAGTAATAACAAAAAGAAAATTATTTAAATAAAGTGTGCAAATAAGCTTTTGCTATAATTAGTTTTACTGCAGGTTTGTACTTACCACATAGCCAACTTGTTATTTTAAGTTTATACTATACACAAATTCGTAAATTATTGTACGTTTAAAACATATGTATAAAATCTATTTAATTTTTACACCCGATTGCTTCTTTTTAAAGTAACAATAAATTATTTTACTTGATATGTATTGTACATGCAGTTTGAGTTGTTGTGTATTTATGTACGGTGCTGTAAGTTTATTATTGGTCAGGGTTTTGAATGCTTAATAACAATTTTATTTTTTTGTGCTTTGGTGCCTTTCGGGTCTGCGTGTAAGTGATTTAAATTCTAATTTGAAATATTAAGTTGTGTATAACTTTACTTATGTTATAATTCAGTTTTAATCATTATAAACATTTTATAAATATATATTGCCCCAAGTTTCTATAGCTTTAATTACCTTAAACTATAACTAAATGATAAGAATACAGCATTTCGTGGCACTTCAGTTTAATTTTATTAATTTATTTATTAACTCAGTATTTAATGTTTGTTGTTTTACTTCTTTTTATTTACAATAGATTGCTTATTATGTATTTAGAACAATTATAAAAAATATTAAACCAAAGAACCTAATTGCTTTTTTTCAAACAAAAAGAATAAATTATCTATCCTGCAAATGTAAAATAAATGACTTGTTTTAATGTAATATATTAGCGGTAGGACTTTTTATGGGTAGTTTTAAATATTGGGTACTTTTGATTGCAGCAATTTTGCAAAAAAAGTACCCAATATTTTGATGACGTCATTAACTTTACTTTGGGTAGTTTTGAAGCTTAAACTTTATAAACAAAGCAAAATTGCTGTCCAGGCCTATGATAAATTCACATTGTTTATTTTTTTAAATATGAAAATGCATAAATCTGAATAAAAACAATGAAATAGTATAAATTATTTCCCTTTGTTATTAAAGTTATAGGAATATAATTTCTAACTCTGATATTTTTTGTGTAAGTTACAATTTCAAACTCAAAACAAATTAAGCTATTATTTTTTAAATTTTTCCTTTATAGTTTCTTATTGATGATTTGAAGTCATTGAAAAAATTTAAACAACTTATACATAATTTTTGTAATTCAATAAAACCTAGCACTTTTTTAGTTTGAAATAAAGCTAAAATGATGGTCATCAAACCTAGATGTTTATTGGAATCTTAGAATGTTGTATATAATCCTCGAATAACTTAAAGTTCTGATCATTTTTTTTCAAAGAAAAATAAACAAGACTTGTAATTAAAAAAGTATGTTAAATTTGGAAAAATTTGAACGAAATTTCAAAAAAAAACTTAGTGTAGTTACAGGAAGGGTGTAGATCAGCTTAATTACAACTTGATGATATTTTACAGATTTTTAAGTAAACCACAAGTAGCCTTATACAGATTTTTAATACTAAAACAAATTTTTGAGATAAAAAATTATATTAGTGAGTACAATAGGTTTTTATTGTCATCTTTTATTTTGTTTTCTTTCTTTTTATAAATATTCAAAAATATATTTCCTTAAGATTTGACAGGGTTGCCAAAACACCTGGAATCTAGGAACTTGACAGTTTAAACAAAAACCGGAAACACCTTGAGTCTGTGGAATTAAAAAAAAAAAAGGAAAAATATGGTGTTTTAAACAAAATCACCAAAAAATATGTGATTTATAAACTATTTCTGCATGTAAAATAATAAAGTTTTGATTAGATATAATAAGTCTATCATAATAATGAGTTTTTATTTCTATCAATAATTTTATTTAACTATAAACACATTTTAAGTAATTTTACAATATCATTTTAGTGTTGTTATACTATTTAAGATAGTTATTTACCTTAAATTTATTAGTTTATGCTATAGATAGATCAATATACTTGTTGCCTTAAAAACTTGAAGAAACTCTGAAAACATGAAGAAAGTTTAAAAAAAATCTGTTTATGGTATTGATCTCAAAAACGTAGGAGTAGAAAGATTTTTAGTAGTTTAAGTTAACCCCTATCATAAGGAACCTATTGTATTCTCCAACTTAAACAGGCTATTTCTCACAAAACTTTTTAATATAAAATTTCTGTAAAAAGTAACTCAGAGCTTAGTTAAAATTCAACAAAGTAAGATTAAGTTATACAAAAAAGACTAACCCCACCATCCCCAAGCCCTAAGTATTTTTATTATTATTAAACTAAATTTAATGTTTTATTAACAGGTATATTTGTAGTGTTAAGTTACTAAAATGGCAAAAAGCCAAGATTTTACAGAGATTTTTTTGAAAGAACTTCCTAAGTTTGGTTTAGGGCCACTTGACCCATATCGAGAAAATGTACACTTTGAACCACCTCAAAAGGTTGATGATGTTGCAGTCAAACTACAATTAGGATTACCAACAGACTGCATACCAATCCAAAACTCAGGGGCTGGGGATTGTTTGTTTAAAGCTATTTCCCAGTCCCTGTATGGTGTTGAAGACCATCATAGAGAAATTAGGTTAAAAGTATTTATTTGGATGGTTAAAAATAAAGATGCAGTTGTACAAATAAGAGAAAAGTACATACACTTTACATTTGACTCTGTATTTTCTTTAACAATGCAAGTGGGAACACCACAAACGTGGATGGGAGTTGCCCACATTGCATGCAGTGCAATGGCACTTAATATACATATAAATACATTCTACCCATATGTGAATGGTCTGGAAAATACTATAGCCAAATTGCTCAACACAATTTTTAATTGTAAAGTTTATGGAAATGAAGTAAGTATAATAATTCAATGGTCTTCCATAACTTTTGATACTAGTATTAAAAGATTCAGTAAACATTAAAATTAGATTTTTAAGTGTTAATTTTCTGTTTAAATATCAAGTAGTATTAATATTGATAACCAAAAATTGCTTTTTTAAACAGAATTACCTAGGACTAATGACATATCATTTTTTTTTGTTATACTAAAGAGTGTATGTTTCAGTATTTCGTTTTAGTTTCTTTATTTGTTAGATTTAACTTTGTTTTTGTTAAGTGCTGTTTTAGTTCTGTTGTAAAAAGAAATTTTTATCTGAGTTAGTCTATTTTAATTTTTGACAATATAGTTAAAAGTAAATCATGGTTACATACTTAACTGCTTATTTTATAAAATCAGAATTGTGTTTTTTTATGATCTATAACTGTCAGTAAACATTTAAACTAGATTTTTTTTGTGTTAATTTTCTGTAGTATTAATATTAATAACCGAAAATTGCTTATTTTAAAAAAGATTACTTAGAACTAATGATATTTCATTTTTTGTTATACTAAAGATTGTATGTTTTAGATTTATATACCTGTTTTTAATTTTTCAACACATTTAACGGAAGAAATTGTTTGTTTTTATATTAAAAAGTTTAAGTATTAGAAGTATTATAGATAGATGTTTTGTTTTCTGCTTTTAAAAAAACAATTTTTTCAAAATATGTTTGGACAATTTTGAATACTTAAGATAAGTGAATTTTTTATTGTGTTTTATAAAAAAATATGAATCTTATACATTTAGGTAAATATAACGTTTTTTTTAAGTTGTTGTGTGTGTGAAAAAATTAATATAGTTTTTAACAAATGCAAAAATTTTTAACAAATGAAAAAATGTTTCATTTCTTTATTTATTAATTAAAATTACAGGAGATATTTATTTTTGTATACAACTAAAGTTAACTTTGAACTCGATTTAAAGTCTATAGTATAATAAAATGTTATAGTTATAATTGAATGATTTTACAGTTTTAACTTAAGCTTTAATTAGAAATAAGAGCAAGTAATAAAATTTGTTAAAAATAAATTTTAGAATCCTTATGGCTTGTTTAAAGTATTATTTAAATAAATATGATAAACAGCTTACAATAAATTAAAACTATACTAGGTTTTTGTTTTTAAACAAAATGAGAGTAGTCTCTTTAGATTTAATTTGAAACTAAATTGGTTACTTATGCCTTATTTTAGTTTATCTTTACACATCACATTACCGGCTTTAATCATTATATTAACTGGTCAAGTATGTTTTTTACGAAAATCATAACATAGAAGAAGTCTTATTGTATCATGTTAAATAAGTTTCAAATGTATAATTTCAAAATTACTAGTAAATACAGTTTAATTAATGTTCTTCTGTAGTTATAACTTAGTAAATAAGTTTAAAAATTACACATGACTCAAGAAAACTACACATAAATTAAAAGCAACCCACTTTAAAATTGTCATTACATTTCATTAAAACTTAGTAAATATTTAAAATAGTTTTTTTTTTTTCTATACATGTGGTTGAATTTGTTTACAATTAAAAATTACATAGAAAGCGTATTTTTTATAAACAGAGACGCTTGTTCTTGTGTTTACAAAAATAAAGCTCCAAAAACTAGCAGTACGACTTTTAATGAAGCCATTTATATAGAATTTTTAAATGTAAAATTGTTCAATTTTCTTTTCAGCGCGACGTATTTTTACAACTTTTTTGTATAATTTTAAAATCAAAACTACCAAAATATGCTATGACGTCAGGAAAATATTGGAGCCTTTTTTTGCAAAATTGCTGCAATTATATTCATGAAAAGTACCCAATATTGCTCGAAAAAAACTACCCATAAAAAGTCCTACCCATATATTAGAACATAATATCGTGACGTATTTACTTAATATTTTTTGAATTTTTAACGACGGTTTAATCTTATGAATCAGTCTTTATACAGCTTTCATGTGAGTGTTTTATATTTTGAGTCGTTAAAATACGAACTACTGATCAATGGCATAAATAAAATTTAGGAAAAAAATTAAAAAAATAATTTAAATGTAAGTTCAAACAATAAATAAAGTAAAAAGTCAATTAGTTGTAAACAATAAGGAGTTTTATATAGATTTACATACCTAGTTTTTAGAACATTTAAAAAAATACATTTTTATAAAGTAAAAATAAAATATACTATAGAGTTGATTTATTAATAGCTATAAATTAGGTATCCGAAAATAAAATCAAACTTAAAGAAAAGTGTTCAAAAAAAAGTTCAGACAATTAGTTTAGTTGAAGTTATAGAAAACGACTAAAAATTATAACAAAAGAATTTAAATAATAATGCAATTTATAAAAAAATAGTTGTAAAGAATAAAAAAAGTAGCTGAAATATAATAAAATACAAAGTACTTAATAACTCTAAGTCAAATTATTATGTAGTTTGACAGTAAATCATAAATTAAAAAAAAAGCTAGTTTAACTATATATATAAACGTAACGAAAACAATGCAACTGCAAAGATAAATGCATGATGAGTTGCAATTGTTATTAACAAATTTAATCTATAGAACGACGGTAATAACATATGCAGTATATTATGTCATCAGGGGTATCGTTTAAAAGTAAGAACATATGGCATAAATGTTCTTTTAACAACAATAAATACAAAATAAAAACTACGCTTTCGAAATATACTTTGGACTTGAATGATAGAAATGAAGATTTTAGCATTAATTTGGAAATTTTAGCACAAAGAAAAAAAATAATTTAATTTAAAACAATGCTCTACTCTCTGCAACATAAAAAAACATGAAATTAAAAATTAAAATTCAAATCTAGATTTAAGTAAACGGAAAGGAGTTTTTAGTAATTGTTAACACTTTTCTAACTTTGATTTAAATAGTTTTGAACGTTTGTGCAAGTTTAGGGGTAGGTGTCAGCAAAGCACAGCGTCATTTTAGCACGGGTCGTTCGCTTAGTACAAAGTGACTCTTTAGCACGGTGTCACCTTAGCATGGCGTCACTTTAGCACATAATGTCACTTTAGCACAGTTTCACTTTTGCATAGAGTGTAATTTTTGCTTATAGTTCTATTAAGTAGTTTAACTGCCATTTTATTTACTAACTTTTTGCTTTGTAGTACTTATTTTTATTCTAAGTATAGTTCTTCTCTAAAAGCCTACATAAGATGTTTTCTAGCTTATAGTTACCTGCGAGTGATTACTTTTATTATAAATGGTAGTTTATTTAAAAAGGCTGCTTTACTTTGTATTACAATTGCTTAATTATAGTTTTTAATAAAAAAGTAAACTAGTAAGTATTCTTCCCCTTGAATACACACTTTAAATTGCCTAAAATGCGTACTCAACAGGATGCTGACTGTATTAAATTTAATCAAAACAAATTATTTAATATAGTCTGAATTATTATTTCGCTTGCTAACTAAAAAATATCAATCGTGCTTAAGTAAAACTACATACAAAACTTACACTCCGTGCAAAAGTCACACTGTGCTAACGTGAAGCCGTGCTAAAGTGTCTTGACCCCTTTTTTGAGCTAAACGCTTTGAGCGTTTAACTCTTAAGTCTCGTGAATTTACCTGACTCATTAGGTTTAATCCAATAACTAATAAATATGTGATAAACTTAATATATATAACTACTTTAATGAATTGAGTTTATTGAAAAATGACAAAGCAGCTAATCTATAAGTAGAATAAAACTGTGAAAATACACAACACAAATAAACACAAGTAATCTACAAGTTAAAGTATGTTCTTAATGTTCTTAAAATGTATGAATGTCAGAATCTTAAATGTAAAAATAGACCTTACTTATAGTACGAAGTCTAAAAATGTGATGTGCTTCTTGCACACTGGTGGCTGAACGGAGCATAAATGTAATACAACTATAAAAATAAACACAAAGGTCTAACAAAATGAAAACTCTTATGAAAATTAGAAGCTGATTCTTAAAAGTAATGTGGTTTGTTCTTGAACTGACGGCTGATTTAAAACAAAAACATACATTGTTTAGTTTTTACATATTAACTTGATAAACAATCATCTAGCACTCAGGCGGTAATTTAATAAACAACAAAATATATTGTTTTTTTTTACATTATTCATTTTTAAATGACATACTAATCCTTATAGTTTTTTATTTAATTTCATGTGCATCTTATGTTTTAATTTAACACATAGTGTAACAAACTGACTAAAGAACTGTTCTGTCTACAGTGAAACGTTTGTCTCAGTAAAGTTTACTGTTTTATCAATATATATATTTGTTTTATTTTATAACTAGAGCTACTTGCGTCAAAACCGCTGTAAGTAATATTTAATTTTTTACAATATAAATTAAATACTTAACTCTGTAAATAGTCAATCAAAAAACAATACATATATACAAAAGTAAGTTTATTTCAAAATGTTTAATTTATACATAAAACATATATTTTATGCAAAATAATCTTTAGTTGATGTGGCTTCGGAATTTAATTATTAGAATTTGAATTTTCATGTAAACATAATACATGCTTATCAATATAACCGTTTATTATAATGGACTATCATAAATATACAAAAAATTTAAATTTAAAAGAATTATATAAAAGATTGTTTTCATTAAATCTTAAATACAAAAGGACTATTATGAAAATGAAATTTGAGAAAACAATTATTTACTTAACTAACTTTCGCATCTCGATTCAACTCCACTCCACATTTTTGTATCTAAACAAGTTTTTGTTTTGCTTCCTTGAAGAATATATCCTTCACTACAGGTAGCTTTGCAAACAGAATTGTAAGAATCTCCAAAAGTACAAGAATATTCACCATTATCTAGTTTTGACAAAGCGCCACACGTTATCACTAAAATTTATAATTATTTTCATATTTTTATTTTATTTTCAAGATACTTTTTTAAGTCAAATACAGTAGATAACCTTTTTAAAGAAATAAATTTAAAGTAACTTTTACTTGTTTGATTAGTAAACTTCTGTTTTAGCTCTTGTTAGTTACTGTTTTTTTTTCTGAGTAAAACTTCCTGACACAAACTTATATAAATACTATAAAGTTCAATAAAAACAGTAATTATTTTAGTAATTTATGTTTTCAAAAACTATTCTATCCAAACTAATAATTTATAATTTTTTCAAATATTATCATTATAAACACTAGATAACAAAAAGGAGTAATTACTGTTTATAAATTGAAGAAAAGTTTCAGATAGTAGCTTAACGAACGTTTTGAAAAAAATAAAACTTACATTCTCTTTTGTATTTATTTTGTTCTATTTTGGTTCATTTTAATTCAATTTTTATTTTACGTTACAAAAATAAAACTAATAATAGGTAAATAAGTTAGAATATTAAAATAAACAAAGCTAAACAGTTTGTTCAGTTTTAAATTTTTAAATCGCTATTAATTGTTTTAATTTTTTAGACTTTTTAAACTAAAGAAAAAAATCTAATAAAGTTTTTTTTTAATATGTTATAGGTCTATAAAGTTTTTTTTGTCTGTTTTAAATGTTTTATTTTTCCAGTGTAACTAATTAAGTTCCGTTTTATTTGGTCTAATTAGCAATTTAAAATGTGCTTTTAATCGGTTAGCTTTTATACTTTGCTTTACTTTATTTAATAACCTTTAAATCTTAATTGATTTAAGGAAGGAAGTTAACTAAATTGAAAACAATACGTAAAAGTTTTAGTTAGTTTCAATATTTCGAATAGATTGTTTTACTTTTTTAAGACTAACTTTACATTGTACACGAGTGTTGTAAAATTTTCTGTACCACGTTTTTTAAAATAAAATTAAAAATTTTTTTTTTCTTTTAGTCAATACAAACTAGTAAAAAATTAAAACTGTGTTAAACTTTTATGATGTTTATTGTTTTGTTATTTCGAAAAGTTTCTAATACGATATCTCTATTGTAGCACTAAACTTAAAAACCACTTTGTTAAAGATAAGAGAGTAATACTGTTTAAAAATTCAAAATTTAAGTTTTAAAGACATTTTCTAAAAACGAAAGTAGGTAAATAAAAACTGTGTATACTTGAGTTTTCTGAAAAGTTGTAAATAGATAAGTAATGTTGTAGAATTATAACTTCGTTGGTAAACAATGCTCGTGTGATATAATTTAAAACTATTAGTAGTAAAGTATTGTGTACTTTGATTCGATTTGAATAAAATTTTATTCATCTGATGATCTCGTTTGATTAGGTTTAAGCGAGTGAAACATTGTATTGTTAATAAAATTTAAAATTTTGAATTAACGTAAAGTATTTGTACATTTTTTAACTGCAATTGTAGGTTTAGAAAAATTGTAACCAAATTTTAGTCTTCATATCTGATAATTTAAAACTTTATACCTATGTTTGATTTTACTTTTTAAATTTATTCTACTTGAAACAAAACTCCATTATATTTATTTTTTTGAGTATAAGTTTACGTAACTTTAACTGCTGTTAAGAGTAATTTTTGTGCAAACTATATTCTGCTCATGTAAAAAAAATTGCTAATTATTCTAATAATAGCTTTGTATACTAACATTATTAAAGAATCTATTGATAAAAAGGATTTTTTTAGTGTTCGTATATAGCTACTGTAAAACTTTTCTCGTAATCATAATTCATTTATAAACAAAGTTGTTTTTCTTTCTTTTCCTGACTTATCAAATTTTAAAAACTTTAATAAAGATATATACTTGTTAATGAATCTTTAAACTAAAAAGAGACAATGCAGGTATATTCATGTAACAACAATTCGATATAGCGCATTTCCTTTTTTTTAGCTTTACTTAGTCTTTTTAGACTCGTGCTAGTTTGGTTATGTTGATAATTAACATGAGCTCCTCACCTAATCTTTGTAAAAGGATGAAACACATTTAAGTTTCCGTCAAAATGGTTTTTGTTGAAACATTTTTTTTTCAATTTTGGAACATTTCAAAGTTCTATAATACTATTGCCTATACTTTTAGGATCCAGACTAAGACGTAATGGAGGACGTATCCAAGGATAAAGAGACATATTTCATCAGAGCTGAGAATTTTATATATTTATCCTTATCATGCATTGCTCTAATATCATATCGAGATTTGCAAGACAAGTCTTCACCAAAAGTTTTTTAACAATTTGCTACAATCAATATAGTATAAAAAAAAACTGTTTAGTTATTATAAATAAATAATAAAATTGATCCTTATATTATGAACAATACACAAAAATAAATTCACGAAAGATTTAAAAAATCTAGTACGTTTCAGTACAATAATTTTTTCACTCAAGATTTAAAAATGTTTCCAATTAAATTAGAAATATCCTAAACAAACACAAAAAACATCCCGTTTTTTTTTGTTACCTTTATAATTTTTAAGTAAATGTTTTGCTTGATGTGAACATTAGTTCGCTTCTTCTGTTTAAACAATTTCTCTCCTCTTCCACCATTGTTAGAGCTTCGACTTAACATGAGTTTTATGTAGTTTTGGTTGGGTTTGATTTTTTTGGTTATCTCTTTTACTTTCCAGTTAAACTCATATTTCAGAATTGTTCCACTAGTATGCAAACTTATTTTAGCAACTTTGTGTCAATAATCCGTTTCTTACAGTCATGGTTGTTTTGTGCAACCATTAGAAAAACTATTTGCACTAATGCTAATGTATATCTAATCTTCCTTGTTCGTTTTTTCCTAGCTTCGTACGTTACGTTTTATTTCTTTATTCTCACTCATAGCGTATTCTTGTTACCTGCAGTTGCTTTTGGTATTGTTTTGTTATTGTCTAATATATAATTGTTACTATTAGACCTTGTTGCTGTTTTTACTAACAACAGTAGCTTACTTTTAGTTTGTTTACCCCGTTTTCCAAACTACTTGCTTACAAAATCAATGAAATTTTATCCTACATTAGATTTTACTGACCTGCAATAAGAAGGATGAAATCATATAATTTTAATTAACTAATTTATTTATTGATTTTAAGTGTTTTATCTATTTAAATTCTGTTTTGTCTCATATGTTTAACCACTTCTTTTTAGAACTTCGTTGTTTACAGACTTTTTTTCTCAAATTGCATTAATTTACTTGAGCTTTTATTTATACCTTTTTCTATCATAGCTGATACTGATTTTATGACTGTATATGGATAATTCAAGTTATAAAAGTCAGTAATGTATTTAATTTTACTGTTTAGCTTTGTTAATGGTTGGTATTTTATCTTTTTGTAGTACATATTTTTGAAGTAAAAGTTTGAAGTCGCATAAAACTACGCAACGTGTCATAAATTAAAAGTTAGACATAAAAAACCAAAAAGTCTTTTATAGTTATTTTTTGTTAATATTCTGTAATATTGTTAAATTAAGTTAAAAGTTTTTTCTTTAATTTCACCCGTAATAAAAATGTTAAAAAATAATAGTTACTGTATGCAAATGTAAATAAAGTAAAATGTTAAACAAGCAAATAAACTTTCTAGACAAAGGAAAACTCGTATAAATATGATAAAATCTATAAGCTTAAAGACGTAGTAACAAAGTTTAAAAAACTTACAAGTACAAATAGGAGTAGGATGGTTCCAACTTCTGTTTTTAGTACATACAATTGTATCTATTCCTTGAAGTTCATACCCATCGACACATGTCACAATGCAGTTAGAGTTCATTTTGTTTTCGTCACTGCAAGAAATCGTTGAATGAAGATTTTGTTCCAAAATTGGACATTCAATCACTGAAAATATTTCAAAAATTTTACATTCCGTGCAACTAAACATCTAAAGCATTTTGTTTTGCATGTAATCATTCTTGTAAAAACTAATAAGTAAATTTTGACGATATACAATATGTTTATGCATCTTTTTCAAGACGTTTTTAATCAATGTCAATTTATTAGAAAGTTAAACAATGTTTTTAAATAGCGTCATTCTTAAAAAGTAACTTACCATTTACTAAAATAAAACTTTTTATATACTTAAAAAAAGTAGTAATTTAATTTAATGTTAAATTTTACATTTCTTTTAACGTTGAAGATATTTTAAAAATCAATATATAAAAACTTATGCAATGTTATTATATTTAAAGTGTTTTTAAATAAAAAGTTATTTTTTGTTTTTAAAACACTAAAATTGGCATGCAGCTTGAAATCCTAAACTCATTAAGTTATTTACACTACAATTAAAACCGTTAAACTTGTTTAAGTAAAAAAAAGATTATAGTATATTTTAAAGAGTAGTAGTGTTAATAAGATTGTCAACAAACGGATTACACAGTTTACTATAAAACTTTGGTAAAAAGTAGTGAAAGCTTTAATCAAAATATTTTATGTTCCTTTTAGTACGCTAATTTTTGATAGATGTAAACTCTAAACCAGAGTCTCCTAAAGTAAGCCATTTTGCCTATTTTGGGGCCATTACAGAAATTTAGGGAGCCATAAGCAGCAAAGAGGGTCATGACGATTTAAAACTTACACTAGATATTCTGGAGTTGATAGTGAACAGCAATAAAAAAAAGGTCTTAGGTGTATTTAACGGTAGTTTTTTAAGAAATATTGTTGGAGTTTTTTTATTTCTTAAAAGGGGCTTTATGAAAAAAAATCGATTAGATACTAATTAATCATGCTATAATCGATTAGATACTAATTTCAGCTGCAAATCCATAACAACAACAACTTTTTTCATGTGTATATTTATTTTATATATAAATTAAACTTATTGTTTAGTTATAAGTCTTCTTTACTTTCTGTTAGAATTATATTACATTCTCGTTTTCTTGAGTAATTTTTAATATAGTTGTCTGACTCTGATAAATTGTTTTGGTTTTAATCAACTGATATATACTAAAAGATAAAAAAGTCCTTGTACTTTTTTTATGCAAAATAATTTTGAAAATATTAAAGTAGTTAAAATTGTTTTACTTAGACTTATGTCTTAAATAAACTTTTAAATACAAAATAACTAAAAAAAGTTTACAATTTATAGCTTTACATTATTATTAAGTTTGTTTCTTTTATTGTTATACAACAAGTTATATTTGAAACATCCTTCTAAAGTTTAAACGAACATTCGATCATAAGGGCAATTAATATTAAATTTGATAAGGGTAATTTAGTTAATGAGTTTGGTAAATTCTTAAACTATGAAGTATGAAATAGTTTTATTTAACTTTTATTTCAACAAAACTATCGCTTAATAGTGAGAACTGAAAAACACTGGATTTAATCACGATATAAAGTAAGGAAACGTTAATGAAAAAAAGTATATATAGTTTTGAAAATTATAAAATATTTTCAGCATCTCAATTCTACAAACTGGAAAAACATTTTTAGAATAGAACATTAAAAACAATGTTAGTAAAAAAATATATTTTTTATGAAATTTATAAACTGGTTTTTACATAAGCACATTTTTAAAGAAGATTTTTTAAACTTAAATTTAAAACGCTTATTTAAACATAGAATTAACCATGTTATGCAAACTCTTCAGTCATGTTAGAACTTTTTATCTACAAAAAAATAGTAGCGATAAAGTTTTTGTTTACTACAAAACTAAGATGTTCTGTAGTTAATCATGCATCCGAGCTGTCGATATTTATTGTTCTCTGCTATTAAATTATTTATTTTAAAGTTATCAGTATTTTCTAAAACCAGATATAAAACTTGACAAGACTCAAAAAACAATGATGAAATCAAACTAATCAATTTTATTTTATGTAGAAGCAAGTATTGTTTTCTTTTTTTTTTCGTTAATTTTTAAACCTTTCTTATGTACAAGTAGAGTTGGTTTTTCCCTATTATTTGAAGTGCATGGTTTTAAAAGTTATAGAAATTAGCTTTTTTTTCTAGATTTTTTAAGTTTGTAAATAAAAAGTTTTTAATGAAAACATTTTATTTATCTAGTTAAACAGTGCGACTTTAATTTGAATATCTCATTCAAAGTTCGAAAATTTAAAATGGTTTAGAGGTATAACTAAATCTACTTTAATGTCTTATTTATATTTGAAAACTAAGCAGCAGTTTTAACCCGTTTTAAAACCTTAAACGTTATTTATGTTTTAAAGCTTTTCTTTTATTAGAAAGCTTTTCCTGCGAACAATTGTATTGTATAAAAAAAAATTAAAATCTACAAAAGTAAAAATTTTATGCTAAACTTTATTTTTGAATATAAAAATAGTGAGAAACTCACAAATACAAGTTGTTATTCCTTTTCCTGTCCAACTTCCATCTACTTGACAAACTCGAGATTTATCTCCAACCAGTTCATACTCTACCTGATATGCATTAATAACCATTAACTTTTTAAAATTATTACTTAAGTGTTAACAATTAAGCATCTTTTGCAGTCTTTAAAGTGTTTGACTTTTATTTTGCTTTAATCGGTTAAAACTTGTCTCTTACATAGATTAAATGATAAAATTGTAGCTCATTGCTTTTTATGAATATATGAAAACTGAAACAAATAATTAAATATTCTTATTGAGAAAGATTATACATAAATCACTTATTTGAAAGTTTCCATTTAGCTCTTTTCAGTTTAAGGTTTCTAAAACTTTAATTTAGTTAGTTGAACATTTTTGTATAGTACAACAATTTACAAAATCTATTAAAACGTTTGTTTTATAAAGAGTCAAATTAAAACTAGTTCTAAGTAAAGGTTTTTTTTTGGTTAAATTAATTCCTTGTCGAATTAAAGTTAAGATTAGAATAGAATGAATAAAAATAAAATGTTTAAAAATTATTTTAAATTTCAATCGAAAAGTAAAAGATTACAAAAACCCACAACAACAAAAAAACTAAAACTGCACTACTTATCTAGTTTAATTCAAACAAGTCTTGTTGTTTAGAAAGTTTTAGCTCGCGAGTTCGAATTAACAAGGATTCTTAAACTGGGAGGTGGTTGGTTTTTTTCGCGTTTTTGATAGAATTTTGAATCAAATATCCATATAGTTCACAGCACAACTAAGATTGTTGAGGAGCCGTTCATGGATAAATGATTGTTCAACTTTGAGATTTTCGTCGCCATTAAAAGTTACTTTTATAGCTTTTTCATTATATGCTGCTCGTGTTCGACATGCAAACGTTGAGATAATTCCCGCGATGAGACAACTAAAAACTTATACTACTTTACTTAATTTTTGGGAAGGTGTAGTATATACAATTAAGTAGATCATTAGTGTTACACACAAAACATTTTGAAACCCTACTAAATTTAGTAGCTAGTGAAGCTTGCCTAGACAATCTAATCTAGTTCTAACCCATAAAAAGAAAGCAGAGGCGAAGTGGGCAAGGATATTGACCTATAGAGGGTAACTTTTCTTGGTTTGAGTTGCTTTAAATAACTTAGTGTTTCAATAGAAATGAAAAATTCTAAAGGTGATTCGATTACCCATCTATAAACATATCCTAAACAATCCTAGTTGTGCCGATACTTATATAGGTGTAGATATAAAACTCTACCTTGAGCGTGAAAAACACCTACCACATCTCAATTCTAGAAACACTGTTCATTAGAACTTGCGAGCCAAAACAACGAAATGTGTAATACTTAAAAAGTCGGTTTTTATTGTTGTCGGTTTTTTAATCATTTTTTCAGTTTAGTTCTAAAATAAGTTTTCTATAGTTTTTAATGTTTGTTTTTCAATTAAAAAGTCTTAAAATTAACTCTAAATCGGCAAAGAATTACATTATTCAAATATAAAACCTTTAAACGGACTTGTATTAAATTTGATATTTTATGAAACAACTATTAACTCAGGAATGCGCTCCCAAACCTAACAACAGGATTGTACCGCGACGATGGCTTAATGGTCATAGAAAAAAACAAAAGTAATGTTGATATAGAGAAAATTAAAAAATCCATGCACAACATATCAAAAGAAATGGGAATAAAGTTAGATATTGAAAATCCTTCACGTAAAATTAACTATCTAGACTTAAGCTTCAATCTATACAACCACACATTCCAACCATATAGAAAAGAAAACAGCAAAATTATATATATTAATTCAAAGTCCAACCACCCTCCAGCAATACTGAAACAAATACCAAAAATGATAGAAGAAAGACTTTCCAAAAATTCTAGCAATGAAAATCTATTCAATGAAATAAGTAAAGATTACAATGACGCAATAAAGTTAAGTGGCTATAATTACAAAATAAAGTTCAAAGATGAAGATGATGAAAAGAAACAGCCTAGAAAAAGAAAAAGAAAAATAATATGGTTTAATCCACCATACTGCAAATCAATAAAAACAAACATTGGCAAGAAATTTCTCCAAATAATAAACAAATACTTCGGAGTAGACAGTAAATTCAAAAAATACTTGAATAAGAACAACATCAAATTAAGTTACAGCTGTTTGCCAAACATTGAGACAATCATAAAGAATCATAACAAGAAGCTCACAAACTGCAACAAGAATGATGAAGATGAAACATGTAACTGTAGAAACAAAGAGAAATGTCCTTTGAAAGGCGGTAACTGTAGAGCAAAAAATGTCATATACCAGGCCACAGTAAAAACTGACAATGCAACTAAATCATATATTGGACTAAGCGCCAACCAATTTAAAAAAAGAGTGGCAACCCACAGAACGACAATAAATAGCAACCCAGAAGATAGAAATTATATTCAATACAAACAAGCAACTGAGCTATCAAAATACATCCACACATTGAAGAACGAAAATAAGAATTATGAATTGACTTGGACAATACTGGAAAAAGAATATGAATCAAGACCGAGAATCGAGACGTGCAGGTTGTGCTTGAAAGAAGCATTAAAGATCCTACAAGCAGATAAGAACTGTATTAATAAAAGATCAGAAGTAATGAGCTCTTGCAGACACAGAAACAAATTTTTATTATTCTATTGGAATGAGTCTAAAACCTAATAATTTAAATATTTTTAGCATTTTAATCATCCGTTAGTTTTTTTCAGAATTTTGTTAAGAATTTGTTGTGTTTTCGTTTATATTACTGCATTTAGTTTTTTAATTTCTTTTATTTTTATTTATTAATTAATACCAATATTTAGTTCACCTAATTATGCATTTTTCATTAAAATTTGAATAGTTAATGTTTATTTATTTTTTACGCATCAATGAGTTCAGATTCACATTACTGCCAATGTCTAAATGTTATTTACTGTTTTGAAATTATTTGAAAAGGTCGGCCAAGGCTCACCGAAACCGGTAATAAACCAAAACAGTGCTTAAACATTTGTTTTATTATGAAACAACTATTATTAATAAATTTTCAAAATATCCATGTTATACTAAAACTTTAGTATTAGTTTTTAGCAAGCTTATTTTGACGAGAGCTAAACGAAAACATTAAATAAAGTTTTAATGCTTTTAAAATGAGTGTGTTATAAATAAATTTTCCAAAAAATTTGTACCAAGACTAAAAGTTAGAAATACTTGTGTTACTAAATTAGATCAAAAAATATTTTATCTAATAACAATCATATAAGTTTATTATACATCTTTAATTATTCTAAGTAGTACATTTTAAATTTCGAAAAAAAAAACTAACATCACAAGAGTAGACGCACTCTGACCCGTACAGATAGCCTGAGCTACATTGTATAGAACCGTGAATTGGATTTGTTAAAAGTCGGTCACAAGAAATTCCTGTAGTTGTATTCAAAACCTTTTTTATATTGTTTCGAAATTTATATGTTTTGTCTTTTTTCTCCAGTATTTTATTTTAGATGACGTGTCTTTTGTATAAAACTTTGGAAAAATATGAAAAATATATAGATAAAATATCTTAAACTTTTGAATACTTTAGTCAAAATGTAAAAAGAAACCAGAAAATAAAATTATTTTTTTAAACAAAATAATGTTGAACAGTAAAAATAAATTGTTTTCTATATAAACTGCACTTCAATAAATTCCTACAAACCACCTTTTTGTTAGCATTTATTGAAGTGCAGTTTATAATGATAACAATTTATTTTTACTATTCAACATCATTTTCTTAAAAAATGATAATTTTATTTTCTGGTTTCTATTTATATTTTGGCTAAAGTATTCGATAGTTTAAGATTTTTATCGATACTTTTTCATATTTAACCACTTTATATATGAAAGCTTTTTACTAATATTTTAGGTTTAAATGTAAATTATTTAATATTTCTATTTATCTATCTATTTATCTATATTTTTATTTATATAAATATCTTTATATATTTATTTATCTATCTAACCTATTTACTGTTTTTTATCATTCTATTATTCTATATTTTTATTAATTTTTAATTTGTCAAACATTTTTATTATTTCTACTTTAAATTGTGGCATCCAATAGATTAAGGTTTTAACTAATTACTAATGCTATTAACATTGCTTAATCATATCTCATCATATTTTTTAATTAATTTATAAACATGAAGGTTTATCAAAAATTGTGCTTGATTTTTGTTTTCTGTTACCTTATAAGTTTTGTTAAATATTTTTATTTAACTTTAAATGATTTTAAAACGTACGAAAGTTTCTTTGTTTACTATTAACTCAATTAAATTTTGTTACTAGTTTAACACAGAAAAACTAGCGTCAGTTTCAATAAAGCAATTCCCTCGTAATTTGTTGTTATTCTAAATTAATTGTAATTTCATGTTTGCAATAATATAAATATAAGTTCATTTTAAAAGATTATGTAATTTCATTAAAAGTTGTAAAAAAGTTGATGTAAAACTTTCTATAAAAACTGCTTACTCTTTCAGTTTAAACTATCTTTAACTATAGTATTATGACTCAATATCAAATGGTACACCAGAACCATGGACCAAATATTTTTATCGCCCTTTTTTGTTCATTTTTTTTTTTTGAAAACAAGTTTTACATAAAAATAAAAGTAAAAAACTAACTATTTTGTCTATTACTTTATTACAAGGTTTCAGTAGGAAAAAATTCCGACCTTTTCAAGTATCGAAAAAGGTAGTAGAAAATTACTCAACAGTACTAATAAATTAAAAAAGAAAAGTCATGTCTAAAAACAACACTAAGTTTTGGCTAAAGTTTAATTGTACTATAAAAGTTTTTGCATACTATAAATTAAGTACTATACATCTACATTAAAAAATAGCTCCGCAGAACTGTTAACTAGTTTAACATAGAGAACTACTTTAATTTTTAATAAATTTAGTACTTTATACATTTTGTTAATTTCTCAATATTCATAATAAATAAACACTCTGTACAATAAGATCAAAAACACATACTTTTTTTATATTATACTTTTACTATGTTTTAATAGTTTTTTAGTGGTTAAGGCATGTACGTCGTCTAAAATAGTTTTGGTAGAAAAATTGTTGAAAATAAACTTTAAACTTTAATTAAACCTAAAAGTTTGTTTTTTCCCAAGATTAAATTTATATCAGTAACTTATATTTGTATGATTTTATACAACGGGTTGTTACTTAATATAAAATTATGTATACCTGAAACTTTAACTTAAACATTTTTAACCTTTTGTATACTTAATAGTTACCACTGTTTAACTTGTGTAATTTACAAAAATTATTTAAACGTATTTAGAAGGATAAACTACAAACTAACTCAGGACAACAGGCGGACTTCTGTAATTTATCAAGTTTTCGTCGTCACATATAACTGTATAGGGATTTTCTTTACCTTTAAAAATATAACCAGGCTGTGCTATATACTGACACTTATCTCCATAAAGAATTTGCAACGTAGATGGGCAATCTGTCACTACGTGTTCCGGTGCTCTCCATACTTGACATGTTTTCACTGTGTATTAACAAACAACTTTTGACGGTATACATAGATGTAGCAAAGCTTCGCAAAACGAAGGTACATGAAGACAGCTAGTATATGTTTCATTTTTAGAAGAAACGGTAGAAATACTTAGAAATAAACACAAAAGTAGATTAATAAAAAGAATAAAAACATTTATGCACATGAACGACATAAAAGTATGTTGTGCAAGAATTATGTTACATTTAACGTAACAGACAGCATTTCATTGTTTTTTGCAACATGATCCTTACTTCTTAATCTTTTTATTACATAGAAATAAATTTGATTTCGAACAAAAAAGTAGATTTTTTAGTCTTTGCCTCAAAATAACATGGTATTATGTAGTTTCTCTTATTTTATTGTTGTTAATATACCAGGTTCACTGCGAGAATTTTATACATACCTTTATAGTCATATTTTACCTACTGCTTCTATGGCAGCTTAATTTAAAATCTAAATATAGTAGGTTTAACTTTAAACATTTAACAAGGGGTTGTTTTGCATGCGTTATACAACCTGCAAAAATAAACATGGTTTTAAAAGAAAAGCTTTTTTTTAGGCAGAAAAATTTTACGTTTTTAAACACGTAAAATTTACAACGCAAAAATAAATTTATTTTTAATATCGTTTTAGCAAACCTTTTAAACTCTTTGTATTTGTTGTAAACTAACTGTGGTCTATAAATATAATTGCGTTCAAAGATCACTTTAATTTTATTAATTGGTTCTTGTTATACTAACTTTTCATTACAATCTTCTTAAAGCTTAATTGATTTTACGGGTCAGTTTTATAAATCCTGATTGAATATTTCATTTTCCGATGTAACAAATATTCAATACGCAAAAAGCTAAACCAGTTTTAGCTGAGTATTTACAATGCAAGTTCAAGGAGATTGTAGAATTTTTTATTGAGTAGGTTGGTTGTACATTTAAACTAATACAAACAATTGGTTGTTGTTGTAAAACCGTCTCGGAAAAAGTAACAAACAATTTTTCAAAAAAGCTGTAAACGCATAAATTAATCCGTCTATAAGGTAACTATTACCTTTATAAAAAGACCTATTGCTGATTGTAGATTGTTGTTGATGGCTCCCAACATCTTAACTTTGATAATGATGGCTGTAATAAATTATTTTTAAAACTGATCAAACGAGCACAGACTATAATCTAATAATAAGCTGACAATGTCTTAGACATTGAGCTGTGAATGATTTAGCTGTGTCAGTTTTTTTAACTTCAACAACAAACGGTTGCTTCAGTACTTTGTACTTAATCCCGCTTGGTTAGATCCCAACAGCCGCTTCTCGCCACTATGCCTACCTGATGAGTACTAATAAGGACAAAACTAGTCGTAAATTTTCTTGGATGCTGTTTTTATTGGTAGTGTGGTGAAGTTCATTATTTATCATACTACTGATTGGTATATAACATGGGCGTAGCAAGGGGAGGGACACTGACGCATGCGTGCCACCCAAAAAAAAAAAGACGTAAAAAAAAAAGAATGTAATATTATTATCTTTATTGTAAATTGATAAACTTAGTTTTTGATTTTCATTTTAAACAAATACAATCAGATAAGTTAAATTTAAAAAGTATACTTTTAACTGTTTTACAAAGTTGTAATAAATTGTAATAACAGTTATAAAGTTGGTCTATTTTAACTTCTGTGTAACTTTATTTAAGTTATGTGCAATGAGGTGTTGTTATCAATGTTGTATTGTATATTAAAGAGATTGATATTTTTTCGTAGATAAAACAGATACTTTCGTTTTATTGAATATATTATTTTTAAAGATATAAAGTTTACTGTAAGTAGTAAAAACAATTTTTATTTAGTAAGTTTACATTTGTGCAAGTATAAGTAATTCTAATGAAAATTATACTTTTTTTAATTGTTTAATTTTGTAATACATAAGTATTTTTTAAAACGGTTACTTTGAACTTATTTTACGTAAGGAATTTATTTCAATTATATTACTTATAAAAAGATTCTTTTGTAGCTAATTACAAAAGTTTTAATTTAGAGGATTTTTTGAGAAAAAAATTTGCGCACCCCCTGACCAAAATACCACGCTACGCCACTGGTATATAACATACAAAGAAGGTTATAAAAACATTGTTAACGTAAATAACAATGTACCATTATTGATAGAAAGGACTCTGTTGCTGTAATTAATTTAACCTTGTTAGTTTTAGGTAGCTGTACAGTATAGAAAAGCTTAGAGTATTTAGAGGAAAACAAAAACATCTGAATATTTTATATACACATTTTGTGTCAATTCTATCATATGTAATTATTATATTTAAAAATGAGATTTGAAGACCTTTGTTTTGTTTTAGAAGCGTATCATTGATCTTCTTAATTTTGAGTACTGCAACAACGTACCTCCTTTAGAAAAAAAATCTTTACTATCAATTGTGTTAAACTATGAAAAGAGTTCAAGCCAAAATAATTTATGCTCAGGAAAACAGGGTATTTGTTCTACTTTTTTTCTTCATTTTGTTTATTGTTATTATGACAGAGTTTTTAATACTTTGAGGAGTTGTAACTTCTTTCAGGCACACTGTAAACAGTTTGTGAGGATTGTTCAAAATTCTTCACTCTTATGGCAAATAATTCTTATAGTATTAAAAGTCCTCCCAAAGCTTTTCTTTCATTTAACCCAAAGAATTGATTTATGACTAATTCTTCCATTTCTAATTCAGTATCCCATCCAATATTTTAGGATTCGTGTTGGGTTATGGTTTATTGTAATATTTATCACAAACAGAAAATTAAAAGTTGACTAATAAAACAAAAATAATTACAAGTTTGCTGCTAATTAAAACTAAACTAAACATTATATAAACTCAAGATTGTTCCACTATTTAAACTGACTTTGGTTATAAAAAATTTTTTTTATTAGTATATCAATTTTCGTATTTCTTTAGTAAAATTAAATCTAAGATTACAAATTTTTCTGAAATAAACGAAAAAAAGAAGAAAAGAAGTCGTAAATAAACCAGAAAAGCTGAGTGAAAAATTTAGCAATATAGTCGAAAAAAAATTGAATGTTCAATTTAAAATGTTACAAATATTTAATCATAAACTGCATTCTTATATTTAAAAAGAAGTAAATTTTTAGGTAGATAAAATAGCATCGCATCACCTATTACGTCATCAGTCGTTGCCTTTAGTATGAGCTATGATTAAATTTGGTATAAACAAAAAGTTTAAAATAAAATTGTTTTTTGTAAAAATTACTTAGTATCTTTGTTAACGAACTTTGACAAGCAGGAGCAACATCACTCCAAGCTCCATTCGTTTCACAAATTAACGTTGATACGCCTACTAGACTATAGCCCTCGTTACAAGCGAAATGACACTTTGATTGATAAAAAAACGTGTCAGAACATTCCAAAAGACCATTTTCTGGTGGTAAATAACGCGGACATTTTATTTCTGAAATTTTTTTTAAATATTTTAATTGCAAAGCTATATTAAATTGCTATTTAGATTAAAGTTAAAAGTATAATAAATCAGAATGAAAAAAAAACAAGTTACATTTATTTTAAAAGTTTATAGTAAGGATATAACTTATCAAAGTTTAAATTGATCTCCAAAAACTATATATACATTCTTAATGTTTTAACTAAACACTAGAAACCATAAACTTTTGTTAAACAAGTAAATTTTTATTATACAAATAACTGTTTTCATTTATTTTATTATATATTTTAATTATTAGTTATAATTAATATTTAAAAAACTTTTAATTATGTAGTATATATATACTTCTATTTGAGTAAGATTTTAAACAACTGAAGATCTCGTTTTTTTAAACGAGTGAAACATTGTATTGAAATAAAATTTTAAAAATTTACCATTAATATATATATATCTGAACAAAAATTTTACGGTGCATAACTTATTCAAAAAATATAACAAACCACATTTTGTTTATTAAAGTACTTTCAAGTAAAACTTAGTAAAAATTGTATCATTCTAAATAAAACTTAATTGAAACTGAAAAAATATTCTAGTTAGAACGTTAATGTTTCAAAAATATAAAATGACGTAATAATCAAAAGTATACTTTTAGAATTAACTGAATGATAAAACTAATCTAACTACATACCTATCTAAATCAGGGTTTTCCAAAAAAAGTTTCAAATGACCCCCTTTGAAGAATTAAAATAGCTATGGCCTCCTTCAACAATATTACTCAAACTACCACTAAAAACACTTTAAGACAATTTTTTATTTTTGCTCTTAATTGTCTACTCCAGAACATCTAGTGTAAGTTTCATAACTAAGTACCAATAAAAACACTTAAGACGTTTTTTTTTAATTTTTTTTTGCCCTCATCATTAACTCCAGAATATCTAGTGTAAGTTTCAAATTATGAACTCATGGCTCCCTTGTAGCTCCTTTACTGCTCATACCTCACTCCTTTGGCCCCTTTGCTGCTCGCAGCCTCCTGTAAATCTTTCATAGCCCCTAAGGGGGCCACTTGGCCCACTATGGGAAACCCTAATCTAATTTAATGAAACATTACTGCTTTAGATGCTAAACCCCATGAGGTTTATTTTTTTAGTATGACAAAAATTTGCAATGTACTAATTTTTTGAAACCTGAAGTTGTTTCTTTATGTTTTAGTTATGAAAAAATATAGGCATTTTAAAGAATAAGCAATAAAGAGTAAAAGATAAATGTTTATATTTCTAAAAACATAAATTACATGAATGGGCAAACAAATTAATAACTTATCATATATATTAATCATATACAGTGTTAATTCACCAACAATAGTTAACAAGATCTAACATAATATCAAAAAATGCTTAACGTTTTATAATGAAACTAAAACAATTATTTACACTATTTAAAACTTTAAAATTTAAAAGATCTTAAACTATTATTAGCCTAGAATAGTGTCCTAAAAAAGGGCAAAATTGCCTTTTTGAGGTAATTTTGGCTATCCGGAGACAATAACTAGTAAGAGGGCGAAAAAGTAAATGGTTATTTAACTAGTGAGGGAGTGATACTTAATAAAAGGAACAATTGTCTTTATTTAATTTTTTGCAAGTGGACAGTTATAAAAATTAGTTTAGGGAAGCGTTGGTCTAAAATAGGCTAATCATAACAAAATTGAAAATTAATAAAGTAGTTAAATTTCATAATGTAGTGTATTACTAATATAAAGTTAAAGTGCTATCATGGTGATAATTTTCAATAAAAGATTACCTTATAGTTTTATACATTTGAATTTCTTTATGAAAAAATAGTTTTGACTACAAACTATTGTGCAACTATATGTATAGGCTAGGGCGCTTATGAAACAGCGACTTTTGAGTTTCCACCTTATTTCTTAACATTTGGCAATTATCACAAAAACACCCTATGCAAAATTCTAAATGATTTGAAGAAACTTTCACTCAGGCACCATTCGATTTTCTGAAAACCACCCCAATGCAAACTGTATGGGAACAAAAATTGCGACCTTATAATTTACAGCTGGAAATTGTTTTACATGTGGAAATTGTCACAAAAACACATGTGCAGAATTTAAGACGAAATAATGGAAGTTTGATGGAGTCACTTTTTGATTTTATGTAATTTTTATAAGTTTGAATTTCCTTTTCTAGTTTTTCAAAAAATCAAGAAGTGCCTTCGTTGTATGTCGGTAGCGATCTGTGTCAGTTTTCAATTTGACCAAGCACTGAAGTCATTGAGTTAAGATCGGGCGAGGAAAGAGGCCACAGGTTCTTGCTGTAAACCCGCAGGAATTGTCACAAATATTTGGTTTTGTTAGAGGTGTGAAAGGGACCACCGTCCTATTGAATAATGAAATATTTATTTACGAAATAGTCTTTTATATCACACAACGCAGGGGCCAAATTTTTATCGATGTTGTCTACATTTGTATTGACTTTGGTACTCTGTTACACAAAATATGAAAAGTTTTCGAAGTTTTTAACACTACAGTATAATACATGACAAAAGCTGGCTTCTAGTGGCGATAAACGGTTGACATGTCTTTAGTAACGTCTGATAAGTTTTGAACTAGCAATTTGTTGTCTTGTGAATTTAACTTTACCTCTATAGTGATTTTTTATCTAAAAAACGATTTATAACTTTTAATTGCCTAGTTTTAGCAAGTTCTAAAGATGAAAACCTCTCATAGCTTTATTTCGTTGTTGAAGGACAGTAAGATATTAACACTTTTAAGGTTTCAAGGATGTAAGCTTAACACAAGTTTTTTACAACTATACTCATTCATTTTAAGTCCATTTAAAAACTTTCTTGACATTTTTCTCACGGAGCGCTTGGGGTCCCTCCTTACTTTCTCTTGAACGGTTTAGGTGTTGCATTACGTACGATATGAACGAAGGTTTACCTCCTCACCACATCATAAACTGTAGTTTTGGTAGTTTTAGCTGCACCCGTGCGATAAAGATTTATAAAATTATCACCCTTAATCACTATAACAGAAAATTATAACTAATTTGTTAAACATAGCTTACCTGGAATGAAATAAAGCAACACAGATAATATATTACAAAAAAATTTTAAAAAAGAGGCTAAAATAATAACTAAAAGCTTAATTTCACAAATAATCTCCGGAAAAATTTTCCCAAATTTGTATTTTAAATACATATTGGGTGTCTCTGTGGAAGTAAAAAGGTAGTTGTATGTAACGCAAGGATATTAATTGAAGAAAAATCTTAGATTTTGTACAAACTTTTTTAAATGATCTTGCCTTTTTTTTAATAGTTTTTTATCTTTAGCCGATGTTGCCTGATGTACACGATAATAGTGTACACAATCGACTATTTTTCTTCGAAAAATATTATTGTGTTTTTTATCTAATAGTTTTACTTTATCTTTAACAAAAACACATACATGCAGCTTAGACATGTTTGTATTTTTTTTATTTCTCTAATTTTAAACATATTGTTTAAGTTTTTTAACTTCACTTTTTTATTTAATCAGTTTGTAAAAGAACTTTTATGTGTTAACTTTGAACTATAATTAAAAGCCTGTAACTAAATTATAGAAAAGCCATACTTTTACATCTTTTTCTGATATAAAACCAGCAGAAAGTTTTTTTATTATATGCTTAACTTGACGTATGTCGTTGTCTCGTTATTTCACTTTAAGAACATTTATAAAACATTATGCATTTTAAGGGTATAATTCTGTAACTGATTGTAAGTAAAAGTTTTATAATATAATTTAAATGTATAATAATTATTAGTTTAAAAACCATTGTCATGGTAGCATTTTGGTTTCAAATTAGTACTAAATTTTCAGCTTTAACATAGTTGAGTTATAACTTTTTTGGGGACAAATTTTGTATAAAAAATAACGACAAATACTTTGCATTTTTATTTAGAGTTCAGTAGAAAAAATTTTAGCATAAATTTTTTAACTACTATTGTTCAGTCCTTCAAGTTCAAAACCCTTCTTCAATAAACCATTAGAACTAAAGCACATTTTTTCAACTAAGTTTTGAACCTGAATGCGTTTTAAACTTATATGCTGTGCTGTAAAAGTTTGTAGATTTTTCTAAACAGTCATTTGATTTTTCAAATTATTACTGCCGTAGAAAAACAAAAAATTTGCTGTGTCCTGGACTGACTTAAGCCCTATATTCAAAATGAATTTTGTTTAGATTAAATAAAAAGTGTGAAATAAATAATTTTCAGCTAAGCAAATGGTAAAATTAAGTAAAAAATACTTTTTTATGCAAAAGTAAGTAAATAGAAACTTAAGATGGTAAAAGGATATTACAATAAAATATATACATATATGTTTCAAATTATAAAAACGTAAAAATAAAAAAACGGCTATGAAAACGCTTGAAGTTAAATATAACTATTTAAACTTAGTTGATGTACTTAATAAAAAAGAATAAAGGTATAGTATAAAAGACTTAAAAGTTGTTTAGAACAATTACAACAAAAAATATTAATTGAAAAAAAAAGCAGTGTTGAAATATAGCAATAAAAAAAAAAAATAAAAACATTAAATTTTTAATATCATTTGCAGCAGCAGCGTATTAAATTAAGTCTTTGCTTTAAGTAACTTCGTTGTAAACATTTTTTAATGTCTAAATTAAAAATTATAACTAATGTTTTATTCATTTAAACTTTATTTAAAGTTGACTAAAAAGTATAGATTTTACTAAAAGAACTCGGTATCCAAATCATTTAAATAAAGCTTGCATAAAACTACTTTTTTATATTTTTTGCTCTATAAGTATAAATTAAAATAAGTCTTTTTTTCTTTAAAACTTATAAAAGTTTATGAACAATTTTATCACCTTTTAATCTTCAATTCAAGTTAAAAAGTAAATTCAATTTTAATGTTTTTTAAACAAACTTTCACATTTAGGAAGATCATCTGACCAAGAACTATCTTTAGTGCATCTTGTTGTTAACGCACCCCGTAGTCGGAAACCAGATTGACATTTGTAGTGACAAACAGTCCCATATACACTGTCTCCAGTACAAGTTGTTTCTCCATTTAATAAGGGCATTTGGTCCACACACATTATTACTGTATATTTTGTTTATAAATGTTTAAAAGTAATACTTCAATAATTAAATATCATAACGTAACAAGGTTGTTAAATATAATAATAAAAATTTCAAAGACTCTACTTATAGTGAATCATTAACTTTCCTCTTTAATAATAAAATGACACAGTCAAACGGTTTTTTTTTACTTTCCAACTTGTGAGAACTTCGTAAAACTGTGTTATTGATTAAACATAGATAAACGCCTTTATTTATCAATAAATGGATATCTTTTAAAATTGTTGCTGTTATATTTTTTATTATTAGTTTATACTTTTTACTATGTTCTGAAAATTTATCTTTTTGTTTTTCCACTTATGTCAAATATTTATTTGGATTTAAGTTTTCTTTTAATTTTAGTTTAGCAGTAAAATGTTGCTCTTTAAATCTAATTGGTAGGTTAATAAAAATATTATAATTACATAAGTGCGTTCATTCTTCGTAACTTACATGTATAAGTAAGCAAAATGATTATAACTTAAACAATTGTGATACTAATTTAATTAAAAAAGGAAAAAGCTTATGGGTGGCTTATTTATAGAAACTATAAATTAATAAGTTCTGTGCAAGACGCAAATACTTTTTTTGAGACTAAAACATGTTATAGTATACTATTATAACATAGTTTTTATTTCTAAAGAAAGGTATTTAAAATTTGCTACTTAAAGAAAGAAATCAAAAGTTTTATAAACATACTACGTTTAGAAGTACATATTAAACTTAAAGGCTAAAATTTTAAATATTTAATGGATATATATAAGTATAACGAAAAAACAAGATTTTAAAGTTCTAAAATAATCTGTTGAAACACATATAAAAAATCTATTTTTATTAGTAGCTGTTAATTTATAAATAAAACAGATCTGAAGCTTTAAAGTATTGCGTAAAAAAATAGCAAACAAGTTATTTTATTGCTAAAGTTATCCGAGAATTCTTATATTAAAAAAAAATGTCACTTTCTAAAAACTATATCAAGGTAAAGGAAAACGCATAAGAGATTTTTAAAAGCTGATAGGGCCGAAAATCTCGAAAACTTTTAGTCAAAAATTTGAATTAACTTTTACTTGATGTTCTTTACAAACAAGGCTTTACAAACTTATTAATGATTCCTTGATGAAATTATCTATAATACGTGCAGTGCAATCTTAAATGCTTGTTTATTTTAGTTTTATCAAATGGTGGTTATCAAATAGTTTACTATGAAATAGTGGCATTAAAATTTTGTTTTATTAATATCGACGGCTTAATTGTTAATATTTTTTTTCTAGCTAGGTTTTTATAATATTAAACAAATTTATACTTAATCTGAAATGAGCTGTAAACTATCAACGAACAAATTTTTAGTTTTCTCATAATCCGTAAATAGAATAAAAATATTGTGTATACTAGTACTCCATAAAAATCTTAAATGTATTATTTTAATATCATAAAAGTGTACTTATAAATATAGTTAGATATGAAAATCTAATGCAAATTAGCAACTTCAAATAAAAAGATGTAGAAGTGTTTTATTCATTTTAACATTTAAGTACTCGTTTTTAATATACAGCTTACTGGAACATGTAGTTTCTACGCCATCATATTCACCATAGTCTTGGCACACACGAACGGAAGACCCATCGATTTGGTAGCCTTCATCACAAAGTATACGACATTTAGTTCCATAAACTGACTTCTCATCTGAGCATCTAATAAAAACAATGTATTTTTATATAATTGTGAAAAATAAGTTAAAAACGTCGGTAATAATCATACACTGATTCGTCTGTCTATTTAAAAAAAAGTATATTTTACATACTGAAGTTAATCAAACTTATATCTTGTACTTAAAATATCGTTAAACTAAAACATACAAATATCAACTATAAATATTTCTATTATTTTGGTCAAGATAAGAAAATCAAGACGAATAACATATAATAAGTACAGAAAAGAAAAATAGAAGATAAAGTAGGTGAGTTTATAAATTTTCTAAAGGTAAGCATAATTACTAAAGATTTTTAATTAGATTTAGATAAAAAATGTTTTATATAATCCTTGCAGTACTTATAAATGTTTTACAGAACTCCGTTGAAGTCTAAAAACTTGTTGAACACATAGAAACATTGTCAGTTCAAAAAAGATAAGCGCATCGCAATTGTGTTTGTTAAACATTGTTTCTATATATGTATATATATAAAGCTTATCAAAAAATTGTTTTACACAAGCAAAAACTACCTTTTGATTTCGTTATGCACTTCTAAGTTTTTTTTTTCGAAAACTAACCTTTTGTATCCATTTTCTGGTGCATGTATTTCGTTGCACGAAACAATTTCACATTGTGTAGTTTCCCCAGACCAAGACTGGTCAGATAAACATGTTCGCTGTACACTTCCTGATATTTTGAAACCAATCTGTTTGAATATTAACAAACGTGAATTAAACAAACTAATGTACTGATTATAGCACTTGACCGTAAAAAAAAAAGTTCTGATGAATACTCGACTTAATATAGTTTAATAACCTACACAAATCAAATGTATAGTTTAATTATTTTACTTTAAACTAAACAATATTTAATAAATAATTTTAAGTTACAAAAAATACATAGTATAAATCGAAATAGAAAATTATATTAAGAAATAAACATTAAAAAAATTGTTAGTAGTTTATAAGTTCATTAAAAAAACTATAATGTGCTCAAAAAGTGTTGGTACGAGGACCTGGCTACGCGAAAAGACCTCTCGCACATTAAGAACATTTTATGCAACCATTTACCAACATAAGTTTTATTATAAGTAAACTTTGTTTATTATTGCAATATTTTCTTAAAAAAATAGAAAAAAACTATTAATAAAAAAATGTACTTTTGCCAGTTGTAGTAAAAAGATTACAAACGTTTAGACATTGTAAGACTAGTATGCAAGTGTAAGTCTAAAATTAGTAGTAGTATAATAAAAAAAAAACTGTAAAAAACTAAGTGAGGTTAAATCATTAAAATGAATAAAAATATTTATAGTTGTAACAACAAATTATACAGTAATCTTCCTTTATTCTACCAACATATGTTTCTGTGTGTCAACGAATCAACACACTTCAACTGGGTTCTGTAAAAAAATAATTTCTGTAATGAGAGAATAGAAGCATAGAACAAAGTAGGTGTATAAAGGAAGATTACTGTATAATTTGTTTTTATTTATATTCCAGTGAAGTTACTTCACTAGGATCTTTTGTTAGCAAACAATTAAAACTATATTTTGAATAGTTGTAACAATTTAAGATTAGGTTTTTTATAGTTTTTAATAGGATTATTTAACACTTAAAACCTTTTATAAGCTGTATAATTGCCTACTTTGTTAGTGAATGTATATTATAGAAGGCTTTTGAATGGTTTAAAAACTTTTAAAATTTAAACTTATATAATTAAACTAACATCACAAGAAAAGCGACAAGTGGAAAAGTAGTTATTACTGTCAGAGCAAACTTTTCTTCCGTTGTTTGGTGTTTGTAGCGAAGAACATTCGACAACTGCAAAAAAAACTCTTTAAATACTTAAATTTAATAGGAATTTTTATACGACGATTGAACTTACAAGTATTTAAACCAAAGACTTCTTGACTATTTTACTACAAACTAAAAAAAAACGACTTAAAACTTTTTAGAATTATCGATGGGTGCACGACTATTCAGCTCGGACAACTAAAGTACTTAACATTTTTTTAAAGGGCCACAAATCAAATAGTATATAAATTTGAAAAATGTATAAAGCTCTTGTAGGTCTAATTAATACCTACAAGCATCTTTCTTTTTAACTATAAATATTTTGTATATATAGCAAAATTAATTTTTAAATAGAGAAGTTTTTAGTAACTTCATAATACTCTTTAACTTTCTTTTTACTGTCATAGTCTTATCACTTAAACCCACTGTAATAAGATCAGTCTATTCTAATCTCTGAGTTATTGGTTTCAAAACGTTTTCATTACTTTTAAAATTTTCCGATAGTTTGCTTCATTTTCTCTGCCTCTCTCGTTTTTGTAATAACAATACAATAAATCAAGATAAATGTATTCAGTTTGAGTCGACGCTTTGGCGTCAGTACTTACTGTTTCACATTTTCTGTTTCACCTTTTCTACCTTTTCTTTGTTTTAAAACAGTTTTGTATTATATGTTTTGGTTTTAAGAAAACAATTAGAGAGATCTTAACTACTGGAGGAGAAATAATGAATTTGTTCTTTCAAGAATTTATTTTACAAACCAAGTTTCGGTCAAAGACCTCGTCAGTGCTTAAATAAATCTTATTCAAATAGAATTCAGTTTTGTATAATGACTTGTTAAAACATTTTTTTAATAAATATTTTTGTATCGTAGTTCTGTATAAATTAGAGTCATTATGGCAACCAATTTACAAGTATAATTTCTTTAACTTTGCTTATAATAAGTAATGAAGATAAATTATAAATATATTTTAAGCTTGTTTTTATTTAATAACAACCTTAGATTTAAGTCTTCTCACATATTCGGTTTGTTACACTACAACCACTTTTTTTTTTTTCAAATACGCTCTATTTTTTAAGTTATGGCTCTTTAAATACATTTTTATGATTTTGAGTTATTGGTATTTGAATTGTTATGTAACCAATTACATGTAAGGCCTTTAAGGATGTTAGGTTTGCAGCAGTACACACTTTAAACTTCAAATGATGTTTTAGACTTATAGATTGAAATAATTTAAAATTTGTCTTTTGTATTTAAAAATAAGATGCTAAAATTTATTCTTAAAAACGAGTGCACAACTATTCAAATTCTGACAATTCAAACTCTTAATAAAAAATTTAAGTTACTATATCTAAAAAACGTATTGTAAATTAGAATAAGTTAAAAAATACGTTTGTAGATTTTATTTATATCAAAAAGTCTTTTTTTTTGCCAATTTTTAAATAATTTTTAAATATGGCTAAACTAAGTATTGAAATATAGTAATTTTTAGTAACTTTTAAGCATCTCCAAAAACATTTAAACTTTTGAAAAAAATAAAAATTGCTTGTATGTATCTATAAGACTAATATAATAATGATATTAATATGATGCCATGGCCCATTGACAATTTAGAGAAATACTGGGTGCTTCGTGAGTTTTTGCCAAACAACGACATGTCAGACTTTATATTGTGTACAGCGCCTAAAGATAGAAAGTTTAAAAGTTTGCGTAAATATCTCATAGAAAATATGGAGTTTTACAATGGGTTCTACTGCAAAATAAACAATTTGACTCTGTTAGTGGGTACGACCTCAACAACGAAGTAAGTAGGTGATACTCGATTTGAAAATTGGTACTGCAAAATTTTTTATACTTGCACCTGATGTCAAGCCACTTGAAAAACAAGGTGTACAGTAGCCTTTCACTAGGATTAGCAGATTTGAAAAGGTGTGTAATGAATACTTGTGACACGGAATTTAGGAAAACAAGGGATACAGCAAGAAATATAAGTTACAGTGGTAAAAGATTTAATAAAGAATAGTCTAAATCAAACTACTGTTCTACCAACTAAAGGAATATTAGCCAAAACAATGAGTACAACAACATAACTGAAAATGAAACCATCATGTAAATAGCTACACTCAAAACCAAAATATTTCCGAACATGAAGATAATGACAAAATCGTAAAACACCGTTCTTTTGCTATCAGAAAAACTTCTTTAGTTAGTACAATTAGATCGTCTAAAACAGCTAGACACAAAAACTCGGGCACTTAAATACTTTTCTAAACTGTAAATACTTGCCGAGTTGTGTGTTTTAATGTTGGCAAGGGCTACGATTTTAACTATCATGACGATCAAGACACTGAAATATTTGTCCATCAAACTGCCATAACCAAAAACAACTCTAATAAGTTCTTAAGCTCACTTGCACAAGGCGAGCTTCTTCAGCTCGATGTTTTTATTGGTATAAAAAAAAAAGCCAGAGGCCGCGAACGTATTAGGTCTTAACAGGAAACCAATTAAAGGGTCCAATTATGCCCCAAACAGGTGGTTAAGCTATAACCACCAGTTTAATAGGCAGCAGAGACGCCAACAAAACAATTATATAGTCAACGGTAATTGCACACTAAAAAACCATCATCAGTTTAGGGGATACCAAGTAATTGTAGAGGAAGATACATACACAAGCATGATCCTTAAGTAAAAACATAGGTATTTAGAAAGGTATGAAAAAAAACTCTAGTTACTATGAGTCTTCAGAAACAAACGAATCTGGATATAAATAAGATAGCAACAAATATTTCTGCAACGATGCAAAGAGTATACATTCTGAAGAATATTAGTCTACAAAGCTTAACTTTTGTAAATAAAAACTACACTCACGCAAACAACCTAAAAAGAATTTTGTAATTATTGTAAAAATTTAAGTAATACGGGATAAAAAGTTCATTTAATACTCGTAAAAAGGTTTAACTATATTTAATTTTTAAATCAATTATAAATCGTTTATGTATATTTAAGAAAGTAATAGAGCAGCAAAATTGGTTGGTAGCTATAATATGATGTATTTAAACAAAATTTTCAAAAGTTTGTGTAAGTGAATAAACTATCCTAACTAGTTAATTTGATTAACTTTAACTTTTTTTTCTTTTTTCATAAAATTCAAATTGAAAATAAGTTTCAAAACTTCTGTAGCTTGAAGTTGTTTTCTAATTTTACAAAAGTTTTCAAGAGATCAAAACAATCAATGGGAGCAAATTTTTTAACAAAGTTCTCGTAAATTGATGGTAAATTGTAAACACATTCCTTATTGGTTCTAAAAATTTCTTTAAGCAGAATTTTTTATGCACAAAACGATGACTATAAAAAATTTTAAAAAAAAATTCAAAAATTTAAAATAATTTAATAAATTCTTTCGTTTAAACGTTTTAAAAGTTTATGGTGTTAAGTTGAAAATTTTTTTAATCAAAGTTAGAAAAAGTTTTTATATGTATTTAAGCAAGTTTTTAATTTCAAAAAAGAACGCATTTTTTAACAATGAATGATAGTCAGTAAATTTTTTTACAACCTAAAGTTTGATTAGTGTTTCTAACTAACATTTAGTTTTGTAACTTAAATAATATCAATTATTAGAAATATTTAGACTATCTTTTTATTTCAAACAGAGATTCAGTTTAAACTGCTTTGGTTAGCATGTTTTTTTTAAGTTCATTTAGAACAAATTTCTTTTATAGTTCTAATATTAATGATTTTTAAACATTTATTAAATAAAAAAGCGTTTTTTTACTCTTGTACATATTCTTAACCTTTACTTAACTTATAGTTGCTTTTTCAACAAGGACATAAACTTATTAAACATGGTTGTTCTAACATTTACATTGTTTTTTGTGCTAAAGTTTTTTATCACCTTGTGACACATAATACATTTTTTAAACAAGTTAAAATCATAGTCTATAATCGGCAACTTAAAATAAGAAAATTTTCACACGAACTTAAACATAATAAGATTTTGTTTTTTCAAAATGTTGCTTCTTTTGTCAACTTTTTTTCAAATGAATCTCAAAAGTTGTCACGAAACAATTTTAATTGACTCTTGGTTAATGAGCTGTAAAATTTTACGATTGTTTGCGTTTATAAACAATAGATAGCTCATCACAAAACAAAATAATGAAATTATAGATAATAATATTAAGCAGTCTTAATTAGATAGTGATATAGAGAAAAAATACCTAATAACTCGTGAGAAAATTCAGAATTCGCGACTGAGAAAAAGTTGTAAAGGGTATAAGTGAAAGTCTCGGCTCAAATAAAGCGTTTGAAACACTAAGAGCAAATATGAACATATGTTGTAAGTAGGTTAAGTCATATATGAATTCAAGCTTAACCTAATTTAAATAAGTTTCAAAGTGGGAAGGGAGCAGGCGAAACTCGTAGGAAACAACACATTAGAAAGACAACTTATATGTCTTACAGAAAATAAGAGAAAAACCCAGATACGCTTCATGTAGTCGAGTTTTTTTTTTAATTTTTACTATATACGTGTTCAAATATAGCTTTATCGATCAAAAAATCTTTTATTTAGAAAAGACATCGAAGTTTTCAAACGAATTACAGAACATAGTGTAAAAGATAAAAATAACGAAATATTTGGTCACCTATTTTATTGCTAAAAATGCCAAAACTCAGAAATTCAACAAAACTTTAAAGTTTTAAAATGTTGCATGTAGATTAAAAAGTGAACTTTTATAACCTGGAACCTATACTAATCGATAAACAAAAACTAAGCTAAACACTAAAATTGCATCGAATGAAAAATAATTGTCTTCTAATGTTTATTAATTTGAATATTCTTACTTAAATTTTGTTTAGGTTAAAAAATTGTATTTTTTTTTCATAAATAAAAAAAAAATAAAATAATTAAACTTCATCAAATCTTAAACAAGTATTATTAGTTCTTAACTCAGTGCGTAATTTTGTATTCAATTTTTCATTTGAAAAGGAAATAAAGGTTGTGTCAAAAGTTTTGTTACCATACAAAAAGAAAAAAAAAAGTTAATATATCTTTAACTTAGAGTTGTATCTAAAAAAAGTTACATTAATAGTGTTTAAACCTAAGTTTTACTTTTGAAAAGTTATAATAAACATTGCAGTCAGTTTTTAGCATACAAGATGTCTAAACAGTGTTAGAAGTCTTAAATAGAAATACAAGATAGTTTATTACACTACAATGTTTCAACCAAACAGTTTTGTCAAGCAATAAAACTTTCTAACTTGAATATAACAGTTAATGAACGGAGTTGTTTAGAGTGAAAAGATAAAAATAAATAACGATAACTATAATTGAAATTAATTCAAATGACAAAAAATGATAATTATAAATAAACATTACAAGGTATGTATCAAAATTTTTATTTAATTGTATACTAGAAAAATTAACTATATTGTAAAAATCTAGTTTCTAAAAAGTTATTTACGTTACTATTTTTAAATTTTTATTAAAAGAACCTATATGTTTGATAATGTTTATAATTGTTATTAATTTTCAAACAAAATAGCTGTATTCTATGGTGCCCTTGTTTTAAAGGTTTAGTAAAGAATATTTATATTAACATTTAGACGACTATATAAATACATCAAAATTTAATAAATTAAAGTCAAAAGTTAAGAATAACTTAAGTAAAAAAATCAATCTACATAAATTAATAATTTAATTTGTAATTATCTTTTTTGATTCATATCTGATAATTTTTTATCGTCATAATAGTCGTTATATCTGTCTTTTAATTCTCATATTTAAATTACAGTATACTACCACTTAAGTACGCAAACTGAACCCGACCAAAAAGTACGTACTTAGCACGGGTAGTGCGTACTTTTTGACGACATAGTATAATATGAAATTTAGTTGTTTGTTTTCTTTCTTAAAACTAGCCACCAAATAATTAAGCCAAATAAACTAGTCTTTTTATTTTAAATAACATTTAATACATAATTCTAATCTGCAAATTTTTTTAATAAAATTTAAAATGATTTATTTTTTCTATAAAAAGTTTCTACATAATTAAAACATACGTTTAATATAGAAAGTTAATGTCAGTCAATGATACAAAAAAGAATATTAAGCCATATTTCCATATTTTGTTTTGTTAGAGGGAAAGTACCAAACTACATTGTGTTTACTAAACATTTTCAAAACATCAATGTGTGTACATTTAAATTAAATTATGACTTAACTATGTTGTATTTGTAGGTTTTTTAAGTTTGTCATCTAGATTTATTTATTTTATAGCTTTACAGCTCAAATATCATTATTCTTTTCACTTTTATGCAACCACTACATAAGTATTTAGTTTATTAACATTTGATAACAGGGCTGTCACTATCTCGGGCCACTTAGACTACTCAGGATTACTCACCCTAGTTTAAAAGTTGTAAAAGTCTCAGGCTAACTCAGCAGATTGGCCATTCTTACCATATATCAGTCTTTCTTTCTAACTTTTCAGGCGGGGTGCGTACCAGGGGCGTCGCGTGGGGTGTTGCACTGCCGCAACTGCACCACCTTGAAATCTTGTAAGAAAAAAAAAGTATCTATAACGTTTTCGTTATTTTTTTGAACGAAATCTCTTTTAAAACTTCAGTTTTGAAAACGACCATTTTGCCCACTTCACTGCCGCAAACTCTTAGCTGACTGCCGCAAAACTCAAAAAAGCAAAATTTCTTCAAGAATTACCGCAAAATCAATATCTTGCGGTAAGTAAGCTAAGTTGAAAATTCCCTAAAACAGGACTGCTTAAGTATCATCTACAAGCTATTGTAAACATAAAATAAAAACAAAGCTAAGCTACTGCAAAGGATTAAACTTGAGTTTATGTACCCACATGATTTTTTAAATTTAACAGATCACTTCTATTAAAAGATTTGTCATAAATTGTATATTTTGAAAAAAAGATAAAAACCCTAAATCACCAAAGTCTTAAAAATTTGATTTTTTATTTGAATCTGCATACATAAACTTAACTATAACTGATTATTGTTATCATAAAGTTAATAAAATAAATAATAAAAGTTAAGTTCTGAAAAAAAGAATTAAGAAGTTTATTATAAACTTCTAGTTCACTCTTACAGAAAAATATTTTAGGTTTATATTAAATAAAAAATAGTATTATTTAAACAATCACATATTTAAATAAAGTAAATAGCTTTAACTTAGAAACTTTGATTACTTAGAGTAGTTTAACATTTTAGGAAAATTTAGTCTACCTCTACTTTATATGACTTTTGGTTTAATTTTTTCATAAACAAAGCAAAAAATTTAGATAAAATTGTTGAAACATGGTTGCCTTGCCTCATAATCAGGATAACTTAGAAATGTTAAAAACTCAAGATGACCCAAGATAAATTAAAACAGACCAAATTAGAAAAATATTCAGGCTGACTAAAGCAGTTTTAATTTTTACTCTGAAAATAACAAGCTTATTTAAAATTAAAAAATAAGTGTTTTACTCCTATGGCCACATGAAAACTAACTAACCAAATTTTTACTTCTATAATGGTTACATATTTATAAGTTATCTTTAAAATTCATGAAAAGTTCAACAGCCTCACAACTAAACTTAAAAAAGTTGAGCTCCTGACAAAAATACTGTCATCAAAATGAAAAACAAATTAAAATTATGTAAAGAAAAGATACCCTTAAAAAACTATTGAATTTTAAAACTCCAACAAAAAACATTAAAATTAGAAAAAAAGTTTATAAAAATTTTAATGTTTGTAAAAAAAATGTGCAAATTAGTGAGGGGTAAGGGGGGAGGGTGTATAAGCACTTTTTTACATGTTGTTCTTATTTTAACTTTTTCAGAAAGCTAATGGTTACTCTTTAATAAACTTGAAATTTCCAATTAAACTTTTAGTTACAACCAGTCAAAGCCAGAGAGTACAATGATTTATTATACAAGGAGCAAACCAAAACAGCAAAAAATACAATTTTACTGAAAACCTATATTCTCCATCATTTTTAAAACAATTTTTAATTAAACTTTTTCATCCTAATTTTTATAAAATTTTATACTTTTGTTGAAGAGAAGTTTTAAATTTTTAAGTATCAATATATACTTTTATATATACAAAAAAAAAACTTTTGTTATAACTTTTTTTTTTGGTGTTTTAAATATCTAATTTAGCAATTTTTTTTTGTTTTATAAAAGAAACATCTAAAGATTTTGAGGCCAATTTATAAAAAAAAGATATGATTTTAGTGATTTGATTTATTTGTTGTTTGAGTTTATATTATAAAAATAAGGATTCATTTGTACCTCTGACTGTGAATTACCATATCTCAAAAACTTTAATGAATTTTTAATATTGATAAAAGATGACTTGTAGTTAAATTAAAACTGTATAAAGTAATTTCAGTAAAATAATTCTAAAGTAGATGTTAAGGGCATAAAGGGGAGGAGGGGGGGGGGGTTAAAACATTTTTTTAAACACTGTTTTAGTTTGTGCCTCCCATTATGAACCTTTTGTTGCCTTTGACTTTGACCGGCTATATCTTAAAACATGTACTGAATTTTTAAAATCTGTAAAAAGCATCCTGTAGCTTAGTAAAAACTACATAAAATGAGATAAAATTGTGAAAAAAGTGTTTTATCCCCCCTATGCCCTTAAAAGCAAAGCTTATCTTCAGGTGTAGCAAAAGTTCAGTTGTTTTCAAACTTGACAGTAAAAATATATTTTTATTAAAATAATTGATTTTTTTTTAAATTCTGCACCACCTAAAAAAAATACCACGCGACGCCACTGGTGCGTACCAAAAAAAGTGCGTACTTAAGCGGTAGTCTACTGTATAGAACTTTATTGATTGATAGTATCGTTTAGTCAATACATTGTACTATTGAACATAGTAAACATTTTTGAGTATTTACTTTATTAGTAAGAATTTTACATGTAATTTTTATTTGTATGTATGTGTTTATAGTAGATATACCTAGTACATAAAAACATTTTTACTCAAATTTCTTTTGTTTTGTATGTTTACGAGTATAAACTTTAGAAATTTTAATGTTTTATGGTAGCAAACACCGTTTGTCTAGAAATTTATTTAACTTTAAAATCAGGTGCTTTGTTTTTAAATTTTACTATTTAAGTTTTTTCTTTTTTACTAGTGTAAAGTAAAAATGTTTAGACATACATGTATAGTATCTATTATTATGTAATTACAAATGTCACTGACCAAACCACTTTCCTACTACAGACTAGTTAACTTTTTTTTAAATAACTAAATTTATATACTAAATCTAACGACAATGAAATTATATGCTAAATTGTTTGTATGAAATTTCAACTTACGGTTGCAAGTTGTAGTATTACCAGACCACATGTAATCTGAGCCACAAACACGTTTAATGCTACCTTCTAAGGTGTACCCTTCCTGTCAATAATACGAAATTTAAGAATGCGTTTTCATTTGTATGCTTAGTAAGAAACTTTTAAAACTATGTGTATGTATTTTTATTTTTTACAGCAACATTTAGTACATTTAAATGCTAAATTTGCAGAAACTACCAATTATTTTCAAAAATAACAAATCAAAACATAGGTTGCTTGTACATATTTAACTACTTAAATAAAAAAAGTAAAAATAATTAAAACATAATTAAAATAGACTTTTATTTTTGTAAATATTACCTTATTGTGCAGAATTGTATATTACATTAAAAGTTATACATAGTTTAAATTAAAAAAAATATTTTTGCAAAGATTAACATGAACATTACTATTCGTAAAACATAAAAATATTACTATATGTATTATGTAAAAAATATTTTTACACCGTTTACAAAAAAATGTTTAAAAAAAGCCCTTTCAAGTGAAAAAACTATAACTTTTATTCAAATAAAAAAGTTTACCTTGCAATTTGCTTTATCTAAAAATTATTGGAACGGGTCAAAGTTGCACGAAGACAAAATTGCACGAAGTAAAAATTGCACGAGGGCACAAAATTCTACGAGAGTAAAAATAAAATAAAAATAAAAAACTGAACAAAAAACTAACAAATAAAATTTAAAAAAAAGAGAAAAAAAAGTTACAGACCGTGGGTAAGGGCTAGGGGTAACAAAGATAGTAAAAATAAAATAAAAAAAAATAACAAATTAAAATCCTTATAATAAAAAAATAAATTACCAGAAATAAATTAACTAAAAATAAAAAAAAGCCACCGACCGAGAATGAGGGTTAGGGGTAACAGTGATAGTAAAACAAAATAATAACAATAATTGTTAAAAAAAAAGTTTGCCGACCGAGGGTTAGAGGTAACAGTGATATTGAAAAAAAAACAACCCGTGCAAAATTGTCCCCTCGGGCAATTTTGTACACTCGTGCAAATTTGACAGCCACCCAAAAATATATTGATTATACAGTTTTACTTATTCAGTTTATTTTTAGTAGTTAAAGTAATAAAAAATCAAAATTTACTTCACAAGTAAAAGAACATATAGAATTATATTGATTTTTAGCGGAGCAGTCAGAAAATCCATGTCCTGGACTAGATAGGGTTCCACAAGTGATTATAGTACATGTTGCTTTTATACCAGACCAGAATCCATTATCCTGGCAAGTTCTTTCATTTGATCCAGACAGCTCAAAACCTACCTATGTTTGTAAAAAAATCATTAGACTTTAAAATAATATTATAAAACGAAAGAAAAAAAAAACATTTTCTATAATGACTTTATACTAATTTAACTCAGCATTTCTTAAACTTAAGTTAAAGTAAACTTTGTTAACTTAAGCTAATCAGTAAGCTTTTTTTTTTAAACTAAAATTTAATTTAATATTTTTTGATCTAGTAATTGATTGATTTATTAATACTGGATAATAAGAGTTTGAATAAACATTTTATATAATATTATTTTGTTATAATGTTTTATATTGATTTTAATGTTCAGATAATGTATTAAGCCGGTGAAAAACTCTTATACAGCTTATTAAAATATGTTCAAAGTGCAGTGAACTTTTTCATAAAATTTGACCTAAACTAATAAGTATTTTAAACGGCTATTGCACTTTGTTAATTTTATGATAGATTCTTAAAATGGAGACAACTTTTTATTAATGACTAAATTAACTGTCATTTTGTTTGTCAAATGTTAGATACAATTGCTTGTTAACTTAACTAAAGTTTACCTCGCATGAAAACGAACACGTAGAAGAGTACTGGTTATCATTTGAACAATTCATTTGAATATTATCAACTGGTAGAAGTTTATCACAACTTATCACTGTAAAATAGGTATACAATATCAGGTTAATACTTTTGTTTATCCCCCTTTAGAAGGTTAGTAAACAGCATAGTTTACGCTTTAAATAGTTCAAAATAGTTATTGAAATATTATTCATGGATTTTATGAACGAAAATTACATAAATAAATATCAAAAAATATAAAAGAAAAATAAATAAAAAAGCTTTTGTGCAAAAGATTTAAAACACTCTTAATTAGTTTTATGTAACGCTAAATTATGTTTTTTAGCACATAAAAGAATATTATACTGTCTTAACAAAGCAAAGTAGGTGTTGAGGAAACAAGTTAGATAACTTACAATTGCAAACAGCTTCAGCGCCAGAAAAAGTTTTGTCAAGACGACATTGACGCTTTGAACTACCAGTAAGAAAATATCCCTCCTTTCATAGATTGTTTTAATTATTAGTTAGTTTTTAAAGTTAATTTAAACTTAAATAAATAACAAAAATATTTAAATTAAAAAATTTTTTTGAAAAATTAAAAATAAAAATAAGATTTTAAATAACTTTTGTTTAGCTAGGAAATAAGTTAAGAAAAAAAAAATCTAATTAGAAATTAAGTACAATTTACAAAATCATAAAAAAAAAACAAATACCGTTTTATGTTTTTAAATCTTTAACATTTTACTTTAGTGTTAAAGTATTTTAAACTTAAAAGTTTTTATTCAGTTAATTGTTTCTTAAGCTTAACTCTAAATAGGTAAAGAATTTGTCTATACAAAATATTTACATAGATTTGTTTTACATTGGACTCTTTATGACGTAACTACTTTTAATAAATTTTCTAAGCTTTATACTTTACTAACGCTAGTTTTTAGCTTTCTCATCTGTGTTTTACGTAAAAGTTTTCTAATAAAATAGATTTATAAAACGACTGTGTGTTAAAAAATACCTTTTTAATACTTTTAATAACGTTTATATAAGTTTAAAAACCTTGTGCAATCTAATATTATTTCTCTTAGTTTAATTAAGGTTATATACATGTTTTATCGTTTTTTAACTAAACAACGAATATGGCTAAAAACTTTTTTAGTGAACTGAGGCCTTTTGTTGTTCATATAAAACTGATAGTACTGTGGAGTTTATATTAATTATCATTAAAAAGTAAAGAAATTCTAAAACTTTAATATTTTTTAAGTTATACTTGGCTGTTTTTTTTTTTTTTTTTACAGCTACATTTTATTATTATTTTAGAAGAATTTTACAGTTACTTAAATAATTTTATAGAAAAAACCTTGTTTATACTTAAATTAAAACTTTAATAAAGTTATATATAACTTTTTTCTGTAAACTCTTATTTTAAAAACTGTATTTTATAAATTTTAAAACGAAAACTACCTAAATCAATAAAAAAGCTATATTATTAAAAGCACTGTTAAAAAATTTTATATTTAAAACAGGTGTCCTAATTGTCAGTTCACAGTAGTACATTTTATATTTTTTCAATTAATTGTCTTTGTTTTAATTACTGTCCTAACTAGTAATTTATATAAACAGTACATTGTTAACATATGTCGAAAAAAAAAGCAACAACAATAATATTAAATATAATAATACCAAAAATCCGCTATCAGCCGAAATAGACTATGCGTGATGTGCTCAAAAATTATTTTTTAAGTTTATGGTAATAAATAACTGCTTTTTTAAATAAATTCTATACTTTTTAAAGCATTTTATTGGAACATTTTACGTAAATAACTTTTTGCACTGATACGTGGTTTTAATAAAATGAGGCAACTACATAAGGTTTAATCTTGTGTATGTCCAAAAGTTTAAAGTATGAAGCATAGAATGTTTTTCTTTGAAGCAAAGAGAAAAAAAGAGTAGTTTTATCATATTGAAAAACAAAAAAATATGTAAGAGTACAGAACTTTATTGAAAGTTCTCTTTTTCTTTGTTATATCTAATTGATTTATTCATTATAGCTTAAAATAAATTTGCTATTGTAAAAAAATGTCTAATTATTATTTATAAATTAAAGATAAGCTTAAAAAAACTCTAAAGTAAACAAAAAAATTACATTGCAATTGACTTGGCAGTTTGAACCATACAAGTTGTTTTCTGAACAAATCAGTTTTCCATTTTCAGGTTGTGGTATTGGTTCACACTCTATTACTATAATGTTTAGTTTTATTCAAACTTAAGTAACTTACCTATGTATTTTTCTATACTAAAGGATAATAGCTAGGTTAAACTTAATGAAAACGAAATCAATGAAATATTTTTTTATTTCAACTTAATAGTTTCTGATCATACCAATTCAACTATCAGACCACAAGTTTACGGTAGACTGAGACCGGTTTCGTATTTTTTAGGTTTTATTAGTTAGCCTTAGTTAGTTTGGTATGCTCGTACTGAATACAATCAACAAAAACATTGGCGAAAGTCTTCAGAGCGTAAGCCTAGACTTTCGTGTGCTTATGTTAACTTGAGCTTGTCTCACGACATACGAAAGTCCAGGCTTAGAATCTGTAGACTTTCGCCGATGTTTTCGTTGATAAAGATTTTTTAGAATAAACTGTATAAAAATGGACAGTTCTAAAGATATAGTTTTATAACTATGTTTCTTAAAATGAAAGTTATTAAAATAAATATAAATAATATTCTTCGAACATATATTCTTGATTTTATAAAAATTCACTATGAAATTACAACTTTGTTTAATCAAATAAAAATAAACATAAAAGTTCTTATTAAAGGGTTTATTACTAGAAGTGTTTAAAATATATCTAGTTAAAATACTATTCTTAACCTTTTTAAATTAAAAAGTTCAAAAAAAATACATACAGTTACACTTAGTTAAGGTGTCAACTGTCCAATCGCCGTTTGATTTGCAACTTATCGCATTTTTTCCTTCTATTTCATATCCAAGATCACAAGTAACCATACATGTTGAACCGTAATTATTTTTATCTGTGCATCTGTTGAAATAAATTTTACAACTTAACAGTTGGCATTTTTGATTCAATAGAAAAAAAACTTAAATAATTTAGTAAAACAAAAATATAGTGCACTTTTTAAAACTGTTATAATAGAAAGTTTAAAAAAAATATTTCATTTATTTTATTAGACAATAATAATATAATTTAGATATATGAACAAGATTTATATATGAATACTCAAATCTATCCAGAACACAGTCAAAGTTCGTTTAGGATCTTTTTATGGCATCAAATAAATAAGTATATATACATAAATAAATATATATTAGTAGGTCTTAAATTAGTAGGTCTTAAATTAGTAGGTAATCGAATTAGTAGGTCTTAAATAAATATATATATATATATAAATAGAAAGACTCTTTATAAAAATCTACAAAGTTTTATTTCATACTCAAGTTCTAGATGTTTTAAACAGATTTACTCTCATTGTCAATAAAAATAATAAAACAAAACTCTTGAAACAAAAACTTATTTTTCAAGTCAATCAAAAATAAGGAAAATTATATTATGACGTAGTAATCAAAAAATGTGTACAGTTAGTGTATTAACAAGTATACGATTTTTAGTTTAACACAATAATATTTTTGTATATAAGTAAACTTAATTGAAACGAAAGTAAAAACAAATTCGTTTTAGATTAAAACCTTAAAATAAAAACTGTCTTAGTAAAAAACTAATTAGTGTAAATTATTGGTCTTTAATAAATACTACTATCAATAAAAAAAAAAATCTTTCTAAAACAAAATTTACTAAAAAAACAAGTGATTGTTTAAATATATCTATAAATTTTTATTGCACAACATATAAGTTTAAAACGCTTTTAGGGTTAAAACCATTCATTGAAAAATTTCAATAAACTAAAAGAACTGAAACACATTTATGCAACTAAGTTTAAGAAACTTGATTTTTTTGTTATTGATGATCAAACTAACTAAAAAAAATATAAAAATCACAAACAAAATAAACTATGTCCTGGACTGGTTCAAACATTATGTTCAGTTTACAAATTTTGTTATAAGCAAAACTTAAAATAAGTATAAAAACCATTCTTAACAAGAAACTGTTGGTTACAAACTATTAATCTTAAAATAATATTATTACTGACAATAAAAAAAAAGATTTTTGAAAAAAAAATTAAAATAAAATATCCACTTAAAATATCTTAACAAGAAAATATTTTTTGTAAACTATTAGTTATAAAGTAATAATATTATCAAACAAAAAAAAGGTCAAAATCTTTTCTGAAACAAAATTTTTAACAAAACTACTTTAATAAATAACTAAATTATGGTTTTATAGAGACACTATTATCTATAAAATGGTAGTGTTTTATTGTTTATGTTTTTGCTTGCTTGTAGCAAATTAATCCATTTGCCTTCTATTAATCCAGATTTGAATGACTTTTTTTTTCGTTGAATCTGTTAAAATTATTGAATATGCTTCCTTGAATTTTTTGCTCGATGTTGTGTGTTTGTAACATACTGTAGTTTAAGTGCAGCTCGATCGTTTGTCTCGCTGGTGGATATTTTCTTTTAGTTTTGTCCGTGAAAGCACCATCTTTAGGAAAAAGACTTAATTGTTTGTCCCACATAGTGCTCATTCATGACACTTTTCTTCATAAACTTTGATTTTGCTACTTTTTTTTAAATCAGTTTTACTACTTTAAATTTAATGAAATTAGTTTTTTTGACTATTCCTCTTTCTTCTCCTCGGTGGCATAGTAAACGTTTTCCACAAGTATGTGACACACCAATTACAACCATATCTTCATGGGCTTGGATCTTATAGTTGGTTAATAATGTTGCAACTGTTTGTAAACGTTTATATGCTACTAACACATTTTAGTTCTAATTTTTTTCATTGTTAGTTTTAAAAGTTTTAGAATGCTTGTCGTTTAATAACTTTAGTTGTTGTTGACTTCTCTTTTCTTCTTCATAGGTTGTCAAAATCAATCTTCAAATTCTGCTGTAACTTTAACCAAATAAGCTTAGCAAATGCAAGAACTTTAACATTTATCTTGTAAAGTCTTTATTGCATTAGGCTTTCTAGCAAAAAAATCACGGATTTGATAAATCAACAGTAATATTACTTTAAATAAAGCCATGATCCAATATAACCGATATATTATTTTAGACCAGTGGTAGGCAAATTGTGGCCCAATATGTACTTTTAGCTAAAACATACCTTTTCAAAAACGAAAAAAAAAATAGTAAAAACTTAAAGTTATACTCTTAATTTAAAAGTTAGTAATAACTAGTGATTAATTATTGCTTATTTTATTACCATTTTGATATTTTTTTAATTGAGTGCTATTATTCTCTTTTAGATAAAGTCTGCAAAGGAGTTTTTTTACAGTGCGGCCAGCAGGCAAATTTTAATAGATTTAAAGGCTGCAGACCTATGCTTTAGACCAGCGATTCTTAATCTTTTATTCGTACTTTACCGTTTTATGGAAGATAATTACCAAATTTTCCCATAATATACAAGATTTTAATTATTTTTGGAACTAAAAAAAAATCAACCTTAAGCTTATCAAATGTAGAAAATTGTAAATATTAAAAGAGTATATTTAACTAAAAAGCACAATTAAATACTTACTTATAAATGAAAAAGACAACTAATGAACACTAATTGACAAAGGAATTTACCCCAAGGGGTAAGCTTACCCCAGGTTAAGAATCGCTGCTTTCGACAAAAGAGAGCTAAAATATTAAATAAGCAATGTGCAGGTGTCAGTAAAACATATATGGTCCTATGAATTCTAAAAAAAGAACTTTAATCTGCGGGCTTAACAGACTTAACAATAAATGAACTACAAGAATTATGCAATAAAAAATGGCTTCCGGGTCCAAAAACATCTCTTCATAGCTATTTTAAAATCGTAATCCAATTGGAATTAAAAGCTCCTTTATATGTGTAACTCTGACTAAAAATACCTTGCATGAATATTGCATGACTGGAAAAATTAAGATGTCTTGTATATTGCCAATACAATTTCATTTCAGAAAACAAACAAACCATCTTCCCACCCAAAATCTATTAAGTCAATAAGAAGTCATTTTGTTTATGTATTAATAAGTTCCCAAAAACCATCTGTTTGGAAGCACTTTATTCGTAAAAGTGATTAATAAGTATAAGTATAGCAGCATAACTTGGGAAAATTATAAGAGTAGAGATTAAACAGTTTGAGTTGCTAAGGTAGTGTCTACTGACTAACAATGATAAAAAAATAATGTGATTAATTTAGCTTTACTAGACATCTCAAAGGCTTAGGATACTGTCTAACGACAAAGGTTTGAACATCTCTGGTTATAAGTGCGTGTTACAGCTGTTTTAACTCCTATAAAACTAAAGGCACAACTTCTTTTTATCGCAACTTTCAACCGCAACAATAAAATTTAAAAAAAAATCCAGGCTCTGTACTAGCACTATTTATAATTAAGCTTGAAAAACTGAAAAAATTCAAGAGATATCGTTAGGCATATGCAAAACCCAATACTAAAACAAATTAGTTTTTGGAAATCTGTTAGAAATTTAAAGTCTAATTTCAAAGTTAAAAAATATATTATTAAAATGTACGCCAACTATAACAAACAGCAATTTGAACTTTTTTACAACACTTGTCCGACACAAATAAGGTTTACAATGTTTTATGAGACAATGCTAAATAATTAACAATGTTTATCAGACATTACTAACAAAGCTTTCAATAAAAAATTATAAATATTTACGCGCTTACATAAGCCTGTTAATAAATCTCATTTCACATGCCTCGTCTGCAACTAGGTATCACAGGATTTCTAACACTGATAGTAGATGTGTCTTACGATAGAAAAAGCAAAATTTAAGTTTTAAAATGTTTTACAATGTTTTATGAGACAATGCTAAATAATTAAAAATATTTATCAGACATTACTAACAAAGCTTTCAATAAAAAATTATAATTATTTACGCGCTTACATAAGCCTGTAAATAAATATCATTTCCATGCCTCGTCTGCAACTTTAATGTTGGTTTAGCCTAACAGAGTATTTTATTGAAACAGTGGCTATAGCGAGATTTTTTTTTTGACCTGACCATTTAGTCTTTTTTTTAGAATTTTGTTTACTTATTAAAATATTATTATTTTTACTTTTGAAAACAGTCAAAACTTTTGTTTAAAAATCCATAGTTTTTACAAAGTCAGTAAGTTAGTTAGTTACTTAGAATTAATTTTGTAACCATTGTCATACTATCTAGCTGCTTTATCCTAGAAAAGAAAGTCATGTTATCAGACTTAATCACACACATGTAGAGGCATAGTTAACTAGTTACTAATATTTTTAAGACATTTTTTAGTTTAAGTTATTGTTTTTTTAACTTTATAAATTTGAAATATTTTAGCAATAGTATTTTAGCAGGCTCTTACCGAATGTTTGAATTTAGAGGTGCCTCAAAACTACTACACTTTTTAATTTTGCATTCAGGTTGAATTCCTGACCAAGATTTATCTTCTTGACATGTTCTTGATGCGTCATTTACAATATAAAACCCAGTCTGTTTAAAAAAAAAATTATTTCATTTATCTTTGATACCTAGAAATATTTAGAAGACATACATCGCAAACAAACGAGCAAATTGATTCAAACTGAAATCTTTTTGTGCAGAATTGCTTTCCATTAGGTGGCGGTAGTAGAGCTTTGCATGTCACCACTTTGAAATTATAAATTATTAATTATACAAGTTAACAAGCTTTTAGTTATTTATGTAGAGCCTTGTTAATAATATTAATAAACGTGCAAATTAACTAATTATTTTATGACCGGTTTCACTGAGAAAAAAATCTATTTTTTTCTTACAATCAAAAAAATAGTTCAGATAAATCGGTCATAAATAAAATAGCTAAATAGCACGTTTTTTCCTATTTAAGTAAACTTAGTAAATTGAGTATTATCTTGTAGTCAACACAAATAATTTTATAGATCTTTCTTAAAACATGAGTAAAATAAGCTTTAAAAAGTTGTACAAAATTATAAATTTCAGTTTGAAATTTAATCTGTCAGCAACTAAAGTAAGTCATATAATTTCAATAAACTAAGTAAATCTTAAAACTTAGTTTTTTAATGTTATTTAAAAATATTTTTCTTAATATATAAAGCGAAACTTACAAACGCAAACAGTAGGACTGCCAGTCCAAGCTTTCATTTTCGAACATTCTCTCAAAGAACTTCCTTGTAATTCGTATCCAATCTTTTAAAAATTCGTTTATTTCTAAAATTATTAAAAAACAACGCTGTATAGTTTTTAAGCTTTAAGTAAATTAATCTTTAAACAACATTGAAAATTTTTCTTCAATTACAACTCACAGCTTACACTAAGGAACTCGTAACCTTTAAAAAACTTCTTTAACTAAAGCTTTTGAAGTTTATCATGTTAGATGATATAATTGATGTTTTTTTTAAATTGTATTTTTGAATAGAATAAACAACACACATTCTTTTTTATCACTTCAAGCCCTATACTTTTTAAACTTTAATCGTTTTTAATTTTAATCTTTGTTTTTCTTGCTTTTTGACCAGTAGTTATTACGGCCATCATCTACAGAGTTAAAATGTTTCGTGCCATCAATAATATTAATGAATTTTATTTCAAGATCAACGACTACAGCATCCTAGGCAACCTACGACCGGTTTCGTCCTGATTAGGACTCATCAGACAGGCATAGTCGCGTGAAACTGCTATTGAGATCTAACCAAGCTTTTAAAAGTGTATAGAGTGAGCTTCTTTTTCTAAAAAAGGCTTTCAAAAATATATAGAGTGAGCTTTTTTTTTTAAACTTGTACTGTAGTGTTTTTTAAAGTATGTTATAACTACAACAGTGTTTTTTAAGATCATATGAAAATTAGAATTACTATAGAATTAAACAGATTAAAAAACTACAAACCTAATGTTTGCTTAAAATTACTCACTTTCATACATGGTTTAAAATTTTAAAGACTTTAATAAAAAGTGAAGTAAGCATTTTTTTATAGTGCAATCTTAGTTAAAACTTATAAACTAATTTAATATTTCAATTTGTTCAAAACTATTCAATAACAACGAAAAAGTATAACTAACGTTGCATTTAGTTTCACAAATTGAGCTGAAATAGTTACTGTCACTGCAAGATATTTCACCGTTTGTTGGAGATTTTAAGCTGCTGCACTGTACTTCTGTTTATTAGTTTATTGAACACGATAAATAAATCAGCACTCAAAAATGTGGTCGAGTATATAGAAAGACCTCATGGTACACACCGTATATTAACTTTAAAAATTTTAAGCCATATAACTTTCTTATACAAATAATAAAACTTTATGGTTTTAATATAGCGAACTAAGTAAAATATGACATGTAAAACAGTGTATTTTAACGAAAAGGGATTTAATGATAAAAATATATTTATATGATTGCTAAATTTTGGCGTATCAACGTATTATACCTTGTAAACTATAGATGAGATCGTAAAGTTTAAACACCTGCTTTAATAAAAAAAATGAGCAAACAATTTTTTATTATAAATATTCTTTAAATTTAAAACAGTTTATTCTGAAAAAAATGGTTTGCTCAAAGAAATTGTATATAAAACTAAAAGTTCATAAAAAAAATTAAATGAAAAGATCATTGTTTTGCGTGCAGAATTAACATTTGAAAAAATAAATAGAATACTTTTTTTAATTTTAAAAGTAGAAATCTCTTATCGGTTTTTCAACAAACAAACGTATAACAAAATTTGTACAGTTGTAATTAGATATTAATACCAGCCAATTTAGCTATAAAGAAATGAACCAAATAAACACACACAAAAAAACTCTAACTTTTAATTACAAAAAAAATTAGTAGCTTTAAAAAAACTTAAGAAATAGGTACAGAAACAAAAACTTTAATACTCAAGATAGATACAACACAACTTCTATTTAGCGCAGTTAATATATAGTTCAATTTAAGTTTTTTACTTATACTAACAAAACAATTCTCATTCTTTTAAAAAGTTTAAACGATATCATAAGTTATTAAAAAAAATCTGTTGAAACTAAGGTAAAAATGAAAGAATACATTAGGCTTAACTTTAATTTGCAGTGGACTATAATAACAAACAGAATAAAACTAACATTTTAAAATTAATAATTGAGAAAAACATCTAAAATTTTAAGGCTCTTAGAAAATTAGTTCGTGTTAAGGTTAAAAGTATGTAAACTGCTCAAAACACTACAAATTGCCAGTTTGATTCTTAGTTAAGCTTAATATTTTCTCTCATGTTTACCTTAATTTTTAAGAGGTTATTATAAACTGAAGATCTCGTTTAAACTCTTTTAACGAGTGAAAGATTGTTTGTAATAAAATTCAAAACTTTTAAGTAATATTGTTCTCTCTATTTATAAGTTGAGAATTTTTATTCTGTTCTTAAAATTTAAACGTATATAGTAAATAAATTTGTATAATTTTAACCTATAATATATCGTTTAAATAATGTGGACATCGAGTAATGATTTAATATTTTTAAATTATGATTTTAAGTATATCTAATAGTGCAATATTAATCCATTCCAGGTTGCATAAGATACGCATGTTAACTTGGTTGGCGTTATTTTTCACAGAATCATTAACACTTAACTCTACTAAATATTCATTATTATTTTCCTGTAGGTTTCATAAAAGATTTGCTGTTTGCGCACAGTTGTAGTAAATACATACTTTTTTTTTTGTTTTTATTAACGTTGTTGTTATCAAAGTACTTATAAGTTAAGTTATATTTAAAACTGCTTTTGTTTATTGCATTATGGTATAAGCTCTTCATGTTGTTAAATACATCTTCATTTTTTTATAATGAAGATGTATTTTGATTTTTTATATTTACTTACGTAATACTTTTGCGCATGCTTTTAGGGTGTTTGGAACCGTTATGGATTAATCAGTTAAAAATTAGGTTTTCGGTATGGACTGTAGCTATTTAAGGATCGGTCTAGTGAAACATCACAGAAGACTTTTTTAGTATTGCCTATATCAATGATTATATTAAATCTTGTTGCTGAAATTTTATGGACTAAAGATTATTTATTCTTTTTTGATTCGGAAGATTGCTTTACTTTACCAATACTATCATCTCTGTATTGACCTGATGAATAGTACTTTATTACAGATACCTCTTAAATCACATACCTCCGTGCCATGAAAAGAACCCATTGCTATATAAAAGTTGTTCTTGTTGGATGTTTTTGTCCAGATTCTATCATCATAACATAGTTAAACATTATTATTTCTAAGTGCATAAAACAATAAGTAACGTTAAACTTTTAAAAAACTTTTAAAAGTTTAAAAAGTATATAGTTTAAGACCAGTAAAATAGAACCTAAAACTGTTTAAAATGGAAACGACCTTATTCTTGATTTTTTTAACCTGTATTCTGTACTAATAAATACTTACTTATATAATCACTTGTTTTAATATTAGCCATGAAAACTAGAGATCTACCGGATCCAAAAATTTTGAATCCGGCCGGATCCAGATTCGGATATTTTTTCAAGCTTAGATCCGGACATTTTTTTTCAAATGAGAAACGGCCGAATCCGAATCTGGATCTAATAGGCAATATCCGGCCGGATCCGGATCCAAATACTTGATCTAAAATTTAAAAAACGCCGTTAAGTAAAAAGTCTAGCTTAATGCAAACGAATAGTTTCAATGATAATAAATAATTTGTGAATAAAATTTAATAAAATTTACTTATTTAATAACTGTGGTATACTTTTTGTACTAAACTCTTTTAGTTTACACTTTAAACTACTTAAAACTAAAAATAAACTTACTAATAATATATATATATATATATATATATGTTTATTTATTTAATTATATAAAAACTATAATTCAAACAGCTGTTTCACACATTGAAATGTAAAATTTCATGTGATCTTCAGTGAGTTGTAGTTTATTATAATAGTAAACAGAAATTTCGATTTTAGAATTTTTTATAGTAATTATGACGTAGTAATGGTACAGTTTATTGTACGATTAGTTGAATTTGAAATACGCTGTAAATGTTATTCTATGCTTTTTAGGAAAGTTTAAAAAGGTTATTTTGGAAAAAATGTTTTAAGTTATTAGAAAAATTTTTTAGGCTGTTGGGAAAAATGTTATAAAATGCTATAAATTACATATAGAATAACATTTACAGCGTATTTCAAATTCAACTAATCGTACAATAAACTGTACCATTACTACGTCATAATTACTATAAAAAATTCTAAAATCGAAATTTCTGTTTACTATTATAATAAACTACAACTCACTGAAGATCACATGAAATTTTACATTTCAATGTGTGAAACAGCTGTTTGAATTATAGTTTTTATATAATTAAATAAATAAATATTAAGCTCCAATTTGATTTGTCGAGCACTATCGATCAGAACTTTGTATAAAACCTTTAATATATATATATATGTATACATTTAAAATTAAAGTTCACAATAAGCATCGGCAAAATTCATCAGAGCTAAGGCTTAAACTTTAATGTGCCGTAAGGCAAGCTAAAGTAAAAATAAAGCCTTGATGATACAACTTATATCATCAGACTACAAGCTCTCGGTAGACTGAAACTACCGAGAGCTTGTATGTACACGTCGAAAAAGAGCTTATAGTCAAAAAATAAGATAGTTGTTTAAAAACGAAAAAAATCGTAATACTAGTTGATAAAATTTACCAAAATAGTAGTGATCCACCAAATCCAAATAATTTCAAAATAAGATTTGGATTCAGAATCGGCCGAGTCCTAATTTGAAAATAAGACTAGGATTCGGTAAATCACTAAAAAAATGTAATCGATTGAACAAAAACCTAAATTGAAACACCGTTAGAATTGTTAACGCATTTCTGCCAAACTTTGAGTTTTTAGTGGTTTAAGCCAATATAAACTTTTGATATTATTAATTCACTTTAGCAGATGTCTTTAATTTTTTTTATTTATAATCTTTACGAGTCTCCGAAAACTATTTTCGTTGAAATTAAAATTAATCAACCAATTTACTAATTTAAAGAGCTTTAAGCATATTGACTATCTCTCCTTTCAATCAACTCAATTAACATACTAAAACAACTTTTTGTTGTTTATCGAAATTGTATCATTAATGTAAACTGTTTTTAAAGTATTTTCACTTCTAAAAGATTTTCTTTAAGATTTATAATTAATTATCTCATTTAAATCTTGGCTTTTAGTGATTTAAAATGTTTGTAACACTATAAGTAATAAACGATAACTTAGTATTAAAGATAATGCTAAAGATTTTAAAAATAGGTGTTTTATTTAGTTATTTTTATTTAGAGCTTTAGCTAGTGATCTACCGACTGCAAAAGTTTAGACTCCGACCAGATCCGAATCCGAATATTTTTAAAACTAAGATCGGCTGGATATTTTTTAAGTAATTCCTGATCCAAAACGGCATTATCAAGCTGGATCCGTATCCTAATGGTCGGAAACGGTATATCACTAGTTAAATGTAATAATGAAAGACAATCTTGAGAGCAAAATAAAAACTAAAGAGCTTTTAATGTAAAATAAGTGCTGAGAATAACAAGCATAAAATTTATGTAGCGTCAAACTTAATTTTTGCTAAATATGTTACAACAATAAAACACTTTCGCAAATAATTTTAAATAACTATTAGCTATCGTATATTTTGAAACAGAGAATTAACTTTTAAGTATTAAGAAGCAGTTGTTTAACTTTTATAGAAATATCTTGATTCGTATTTAGTTTGTTGATAAAAACACTATACTATTTATGCAATTTTTACTTCAGCATAGTTTATGTTTTCCTATTCTACACTTTACTTCATAAAATAATAATCAGTTATTAAACTTTTATTTTGATAGCACAAACCTAAAAATTTTTTACCCATTTACTATTTAATTACCTTTTGAAATGTTAAAATTTCTAAAATGGAAACTTGTCGTCTACTTCAGGAAAATCTGCTTTCTAGATTATAGTTGTTTTTATTGCTGTACAAATGACGTAAATTTAAATATAGTTTTGACCAGGGCTTCCCAAAATATGTCAAATGGACATTTCTATGACCTTGGGTGTCATTTCAGATTTTGGGGGACCATAAACTGTAAAAGATGGGGCGCACGAGTTTTAATTTTTTTGAAAGGGGCGTTATGAAAAAAAGTTTGATAATTTCCGATTTAGACTTTATCCCAACATCAGTCTATTTCAAAGTCTAAATTGAAAGCTGAAGACTGCAATTAAAGTAAGTCTTAAGAACAAAAAGAAGTTGTCTTGAACTTTTTTTGCCTCTCAAGCGTTCATTCAGTATTAGTTTTTGTAAATACTTATAGTTTTAATATTCAAATTGTGTAATGTTGTTTTGAAAAGCAATAGAATCAATACTCTAAAAACTTCTACGAATATTTTTATAAAACTTCACTCTACTTTTAAAAAATTGTTTCAAAAATCGTTAAGATCAGTTAGATAAAATTATACAAGTTAAAAAAATTTAACTATTAAGATTTTACATAGTTTTAAATACACTGTCACTGAAAATATAAAGAATTTTAAAGCTAATATTTTAAATTATTCTTCTTAAAAACCTAATTAAAATCAAATTTATTAGCGTATAGAATACAAGTAGAGTACTTGAATCAAGTTACTTTAAAACTATATTAAGTCTATTTTATTAAACTTGTGACATATTAGTTTTCCTTTAAAAAGTGTAGCCAATAAATTTTTGTTACGTGTCCTGTTTAAAGGCATGTATTTATATACTAAAGTATTTTATTTTATAAGAATACAAACTTTTTACAAATTAGTTCTTAAACTTCAAGAAACTCAACATTTTATCGTTAAAAATAATATTACTAGTATTAACATTTAAGCTTACTTTCACATGTGGTCAATGGTTCCGACCAACGACTATCTACTTGACACTTTCTGACTTTTGAACCTGATAGTTCATAACCTTCCTTTAAACATGTTAATAGTTAAGTTTGCTTTACCCTTTTTTTTAAACTTTACTTTGATAAGTTTTAATAGTTTCACAACTGAAAGTATTTCAATAACGACAACTCAGCTGAACACTTGTAATATATTTTAATCGTCTTCCAATATTTTTATCAAAATATTTCTTTTTTTTATTACTAGTCTAATACTTGTTGAGAACTAACAAACTGCTTAAAAGCCTTGAAAATTCTACATTGTTAATGTTAGTTTGAGTTTTTATTTATACAAAAGGGTTTTTAAAAAACATAAAAACTGTTGTTTATTATGTTTTTAAAAATTCTTGCAGAGTCTTTCTTATATTTTTTACAAAATTAAAAAGCGTTTTCCTTTAATTCTAAATAAACATAACAAAGTAACCACTATTAAAGTTACCTCACAAAAATAGGTACATTCTGAATTAAATGTTGCAAGATCAGTGCACTCAACTCTTCCGTGATTTATTTTCGGAATTTCTCCACATACTATTCCTGTTTAGTTAAATTACTCGTGCAAGCAATAGTAAAAAAAATTATAACTATTGTTTTAAGAAAATATTGAGAAAATATAAGAATCTTTTGATTGGAACTTTTTGTCAAATTACAATTCATAGTTTAAGATTGTAATAAGAAATAAAATATATTTCTTGTTACAAATAAAAAGTAAAATTATTCCAATTTATATGAATTTGATTGCCAAAGAAAAAGTCTTAACACATTAAAACTATTTTGATTTTTATAAACCTGTTTTTATAGAATTTTTAATGTAATTTATATATTTGTTATATAAAAATGTTTATATCTTCTGAACACATCAATGTACTAGTTATTACTGTGACTTTAAACTAAACATTTTAAGAACTGTAGATGATAACATTTTTTTTTATAAAAAAGGAAGCAAATAACCATTATCGGGAATAGTTTAAAAGGTATTCAAAAAAATTTCTTACTTACCAACTATGTCACTTACCTCAGTCTTTCAAGCTAAATTTATACATAAGCCTAAATATGCCCCTAGATTTTACATTTTATTAAAAACTAGAAAACTATTTATATAAGTAATTTTAAATAACGTTAAATACCAAAATATTTATACGTGTAATGCTTTATTAATATGCATACTTTATAAAAAAGTTATTTAGAAAACAATTTAGTTGTTAATTAAATACAAGTATCGTCAACATTTTCAAATGTTTTCACACAAACACAAGGGGAACTATCCAGTATGATGGGAGTGTTTCTGATTTATTTGAAGTTAAAAGTAGGATGAGTAAGGCTGCGTAATTTCTCAGACTCTTATTTGAATTTTGCATTTAATGCTGTCAAAGCTTGCTTTTATGTCATCAACTATAGAAGTTAAGCCTCATTAAAGAAAAAGTGGTCAGGCCGACTTGTCAACCTTGAACATCTGTGAGCAAATCAAAAGCTGAAGTTTATAATACTACGTGTTCTACTCTTTGCTGATGATGATGCACTCGTAGCTCACTCTGCTTAATATATTTAGATAATATTGAGCCATTTTGCATCAACATGCTCAAACTTTTCTTTTATAATTACCTTTTTAAAAACTAAAGTCCTAACCCAAACAAAAGGTGTTCTGCAACCAATCAAAATCAACAGCAAGGGTATGAAAAATGTTAAAATGTTTTTATACATTGACTCAAAAGTTGCATCATACACATCATTTGACACAGAAATCAAAAATCGTTTGATAAGGCGTCAGGTACCTTTGCTTGTCGACTGAAAAAGTTTAGGACAACCAAAAGTTAAGGATTCGTACAAAAGCTAACATTTGTTGTGCATGTGTACTAAGTACTTTGCTATACGATAGCGAAACGTGGACGTTGTCCGAGGTGCAGGAAACAAAATCAACATCTTCCATCTACAATGCCAATATCGTATATTTAGAATTGGAATGTCAATTACAGATCACCAACAAGAAAACTTTGAGCGCTTTTGGTCTCACCGCCATGTACTTATTCTCAGCCAGCTCAGGCTTATCTAGTTTTTGGTCATTTTCTAAGGATGGACAAAGGGCGAATCCCAAAGTCTCCGTTGTAGAGCGAGTTATTCGTCGTTCAATAAAATGTTTTAAGGAAGTCTGCGATCGCAACCTAATTAGCTTTAATTAGCGCTGATAATTTAAAGAATCTTTCTAATGATGGCGACAAACAGCGATTTTTATATACAAAAGACTGCAATATGGATAAAGATCAAACGAGTAAAAACGGAATAAAACGATAAAATGAAAATTAAGAGGATACTTATTTTGTTTATTTGTTATTTTGTTGCATCACTTTGTTTGTAAATGTTGTTATTGTTGTGTACATTTTATATAATCATTTTTAAGCACATGTCGCACAGCCGATTAGTAATAAAAAGAAAAGTTACAGCTTTTTTATTAGTTATTTTCTTGATAAGTTCAGACAAGCTTTATATCTTAAATATAATACGCAATGCTATTAGAAACAGAGTCAACCTTCGTTTGTGATTTTTTTCACGGTATTTAAAAAATAAAATAATCAAATGATTCTTTAAAAAAAGTCTATAAATTTTATTACACTTTCAAGTTCAAAACATTTTCAAGAGTTTTACTCTCTTTGTAAATAAAATTAGATACAGAAAACTTTTAAAACCTATATGATCGTATGGTTTTATAAGTTTTGTTTTATTAATTTTATTGAAAATAAGAGTAAAACTCTTAAAAACGTTTTGAACTTGAATGCTTAATAAAAACTTTTAGATTTTTCAAGAATCATTCGATTTTTTTATCTCGATTAGTTCAAAAAATTAAAAGTTATTAATGAAAAATTTTAAACTTTTACCAATAAACCATACGATCGCAACTGAAAATTAGTAACTAGTACTACTTGTAAAAAAAAGTCTTGCATAGCATTGGTTGTGGTTTAGCTCAAGGGTAAAAATAGAAGCTCGAAGTTTAAGAATAATAGTAATACGGCTACATAAAAGTTTATTTTTTGTTTATATTTAAACTTTATGAACAAGGGTTAACCTTTTAGTTTAAGGTCTACATTTAAGGTTTACTATTCTGGATAGTTTCTTTTTGATTACTTGATTAATAAAATGACTCTTATCTATGTAAGTTACTAAAATGTTATAAATTGATACTAGATAAAAAATGTAATCTACTGAAATAATACTAAAAATTTGTTTTTAATACACGAAACAAAAAGATATAATTTTTAGTAGGTTATTTCACAATTTTTCAAATGATATAACTGAATTATAAAAGAATATTTCAATAAAGTTTATATATAACATTTCTTTTTGATTAAACTAAAACTTGTACTTGAATTAGTGGTCAGCAATCTATGGCCCAAAAAGAAAAAGTTTTGCGGCCTGCGACGTGTTTTTAGTAGAGATCGACCAGATCCGCCTATTTTTAGCCAAGAACCGTATCCGGCAGGATCTAAATTTCAAAAAGACCTGGACCCGGCCGGATTTGGATCTGGTAAATCGCTAGGTAAATTCAAAATCGAAAACAATTACTTTTGATAGTTACCAACAAAATTTTAGTGCTGAATTTGAAAATATTTTTTCGTGTCTTACTTTTATTGTTAATAACATTTCAAAGCTTGTAAAAGTCAAGATTAAAAATGATAAAAAACTTTAAATTTAATGTTTTACAAAAAAATTAAAAAAAAACAGTAAAAATACTGTATAAAACAAAAAATCAATAAGTATTGATTTTGTAGCAGTAATTAACAAGAGAAATAAACTACTACGCTATAAACCCTTTAAATTTAAAATTTACTGAGTATTTTTAATATTACTGAAAATGATTTCGCTGAGATTTGTCGTGGCTATTTTTGTACTAATCATAGTAAAATTTTCCTGATTGTTAGTTCTATTAGTAGAATTAATTCTAATCATTGTTATTTTTAAAGTTTATAAATTATAAACATCAATGAGACAATTTAAATGTTAAATGTAATTAATGATTACTAATTAGATTCTAATTTCAACATTAAAATACAAAAGAAAAGAATTTAAATATGGTCAAAAGATTAAACTAAATAAATATGCTAAATCAATCAATTAGTTATTGAAGAATTATTGTAGTACTGTTGTTTAAGTTATTATAAGAGTTAGATAAAAGTTATAAAATAGTTATTAAATGTGGCATACAATAGAAATTCAAATACGATAAAAATACAAGTACAAATACAACTAACTTATAAACAGATAGACATTGCAAAGAATATTCATGACAGTATAGGTTGCGGTTTTAAATAAAATTTAGCAAAATGTCTGCATTTACCGATTAATTCATTTCTGGTGTTAAGGGATGATTTTTTTTCAGCGAACGCAATTTATAATCTTTCTAATTCATAAACATTACCTAGTGCATAAGTTAGTATGTTTTCAACAAAGTGTAAATGTAAAGTTTTTTGTTTTTATTTTTTTTAACTGTACTACAACAATTTAACTTGTGTCGGTTAAAGTTATAATAATGTAACAATAGAATTGTTACCAAATTTTATTTTAAATTTACATCAAACTTTTATACTTGTGTTCGATCTTTTTTTCAGATCTTTGTTTAGTACAAATCATTATCTTTAAAGATATGGTTGCAAGCCGTATTTTACTGTAAGCAGTATGGTTTACACCCTAACTCTGCAACAAAATTGATTGAAATGAAATTTAATGAACAGAAAATGCTTATTTAATTTTATTTGATTATTAACTACAGCATAATCATCGGTTAAAACGGGAAACGCACGACCTGTTAGCTAGACTTAAATCGCAAAGCAGAAATTTCTGCCTTGCGAGTTAACTTTTGCAGAAACATAGTTTTCATCTTCAAAATTATATAAAGTAACATAGTAACAACTGTTTTTATAACAAATGTGCTACTAATTTTATTATTCGTTTGTGATAAAACTTAAAAATGAACACTTTAATTTTACGTAAATATTATATATCGCCTAAAAAAGTTTCCTACAACCTGTTATAGGTTTTACAACCTACATGAACAAATAAGTCTGAAAAGTCTCGCTCAATATTTAAAATTCTTAATAATTCAAATTAATTGGTTCCGTATCGGGCGAATATTGATTTAAAATCAGATCCGGATCCGACTTGATCTCAATTAAAATAAAAACAGACCCGGATCCGGCCATATCTGATTCAGCCGAATCTCAATTCGAAAAATAAGATTTGGATACGGATCTGGTAGATCACTAGTTTTAGTTAAGAAGCAAGTTAAGCAAAATGTAAGCTTACAAATATTCTCTTTTTATACTTTTTATTAAACTATGCTGCTTAATTTGAGTTTATATTATTACATAACTTCTCATATGTTTGCATTTTAAAATGAAGCTTCTTTATTACTTGTTGCCCGCTAATTTTCACTGTTCATCATAAAAGGTTGCCAATCCCTGACTTAAAACTATATTTAAATTGTACTATAATTCGATTTACAGAAAGACATAGAAAGAAGTAGAAACAAGAAATTTATTATAAAACTTTAGTTCGTTAAACTCTCTAAGTATGTCAACAGTTTTTAATTTGAAGAGAATGTTTTAACATGCCGAAGACGACTGAAAAGTACTTCAAGCAAAAATAATGAGTTAAACTAAAGGTTTTGTAGAACTTTTTGACATAATTTTTTGTAATACTTTTATTTTAAAAATCTAATTTAAATTAGATTTTTCTAACAAACATCGTTTATGAAAGTAATATTATGTAGTTTAATATGGTTTAAACAGCTATATTTAAAATGCATTTTTAGTTTCTCTTTCTTTACTTTTTAAACTTGTAAGTAATAATAAATCTAATTAGGTGTAATGGAATTTTTATAACATTCTAAAAGTTAATTTTATGTTAAGAGAAATTATTTAACGGGTAGAATTAAAGTTTTAGTTAAAAATAACTTTTGCATGTTACATCTGATCCAGTCCACTTTCCGTTTTCTAAGCAAGTCCTTATACTTTCTCCAACGACATCAAAACCAAGATTGCAAGTGATTATACATTGCGATTGGTAATTAGTTGAGTCACTACACCTATTATTGATCAAATGTATATATTGAAATATCTGATTATTATAATCGAAAAATTAATTTTTAATTTAGAGCAAAAGTTACAAAAATAATTAACTTTGATAGCTTATTGTATATAAAAAATAAAACTTATCACTTCTAAACAACGTTAAAGTATCTAAAGAATAGTATATAAACTATATAGTTGGTACTTTAGTTGCAGAGAGAGATATTCATATAACTCTGCATCCGTAATCAATATATGTACTCAGAAATAAACAAAAATAAAGTAACTAAAAAAGCAAACTAAAATTAAGAATCAGAACAAACAGTACAAAAACACCTAATATGTACTATAACATTTTTAAAATTGAATCATCAAAGTTAATCCATTAAATACGTCACGATATGTATACTTGTAAAATTTTAAAAATTTTGCCAACAAACTTTATTTGCTATAATAACTGACGATTTTTGCGTTGAAACTATTGACAGCAATATCAAAAAAAAGTAAGTAAGTAAGTATATATATATACGGTCGATTATTTATGTTTCAACATTACATTACAAACGTTAGATAAAATGATGGTACTCACACCAATCTATATCAAGTTTTTTGTTAATAAATATTTTTGGTGTAAAAAATTATTAGAAACTACTTCTATAAACTAAAAATAAAATACTTTTTAATATCCCTATAGTGTACATTGGCTTAAAATTAAAAAAAAATGTATAAATGTAAAGAAGATGAGCATATTAAAAAAAACGTTCTAAACTCTATCAAAAAAATTACAAAATTAAAACATTAAAAACTTTTTAACTAACTTTTAAATAACTATATATTAAATTATTAGTTTTATATCATTAAAATTTATCTTTTTTACGTTACGTAAGATGGTAAATTACTTGCCAAAAAAAAATTTGAAATAAAGTGTTGAATAGCAAAATGAAAGAATGAAAAAATGTTTTTCTGTGTTAACTAATAACAACTAGTAAGTACTAAAAATATAGTTAAAATAGTTTAAGGGAACTAAACCAAAAACTTTGTAGATACAATTCAAGTTTGATAATATTTTTACAATAAATTTACTATCATAAACCGTTTTTTTTTAAAGTATATAAAATTACGCACTTTATTACATTATAAGTATTTTATAAATTTAAAGTTTTAAACTTCGAAAATAAAATGTTTCCAATTTCGTTTTCTATAAATGTTTTGGTGTTTCAAGGTTTAAATGGTTTGCATTAACTAAGCTACGACTTTTTAATTACTATACATTTTCAAAAGAGGCTTGATGAAAAATTATTTTCCGAAAAAAACAACGTGTCATACTTTTACTAAAAATTTTGTAAGCCACCGCAAAAAAACCATCAACAAAACACACCTTTTAGCAGACTTTTCGACCGCACTGCTATTAAACCTTTTGTTTGTACCCAAACCAGCTTAGCGTTTTTTGATGGAATAACTATAACTAGCTAGATAATTAAAATATCAAAGATTATCAAAAACAGCTATACTTTTAGACCTTTTTTAAGATTTATTTGTTTTATTGCTTTTTAGTAATAAGTTTACGTTGCGATATAATTAAAGTAGTACTTTTATTTTACGAGTATATTTTATCTATGAGACTTTTTGAACTTTCTGTTGTAGTGATAACTAAAAAAGTTATTTATCAAAAGATATAGTTAGGTTGAAAAGATGACGAAACCTGTTTATTAGCATCAGAAAAGTTTTCGTAATTTCTAACCTCTTAATAGTGTTTTTGTTTTGTTGCAATGAACAAAAATAGCTTGCTTTACTTTTTATAAAATGAAAAAAGCTTGCTTAACTTTTTCTAAATTAAAGTTAAGTAGTTTAATACTAATTCTAAACTTTTGTATAATGATATATTACCATTTATTAACTCTAATATAAGGAGTATATTTGTACTAATAAATACAAATATTCAAAAATTTAAGCTAATCCTATCTTAATAAAGATCCTAGCTAGGCAAGCCCGTTGTAATAGTAATAACAAATTTTCATAGTAACTTTTCTATACTGTTAATTGACATATGTTTCTGTGCGTTAAGAACTTAATACACTTCAACGGAGATATCAAGTACAGAAAAGTAAACTAATAAACACTTAATTTTTAAGTAAAACTAAATTTCCTGATACAAAACTACAAGTTCTACTAAAAGGTTTCGAAGGCTTTTTTATAAGATTATAAATATGATTTAAGGCAAAATGAACATAAAGTGAGTTTCAATTATTATTTAGTATTCGATTTTCAATATTTTAGCTTTTGGAACGCAGTACTAAATGTAGAAGTAATCGAAGTGCTTTTAATATTTTATCTAGATAATTTGACATCAAAGCAATTGTTATAAAGTAAAGTTTTATTGATTTTCTTTGATAGTTTAAAAAAACTTAATTGAAATGCAAAAACACTTTATAAAATCTTTAACTACCGTTTGTTAAGTTTTCCTTTGCAATTGAACTAGTTTATAAAAACTTTTTTTGCTGAATTTTAAGCTAATGAAATAATAAAAAACTTTTTTATTTTTATTTTTTACTGTTATCATTATAATTGTTTCACTTTTAATAATTAAGAAACTAGCATTAAAAATTTGCTTATGTTTGTATAATTCTTAGTCAAAATTAATTAGATTTCATATTAAAAAACGTTATTGGGTTTAAAAATTAGTTTACATAATTATAAAAAGATATGTTTTATTACATTCCAATTTTTCTACGTCCCTTAAAGTATACTTTGAACTATTTAAATAACCGGTTTAGTTGAGTTTCTTTTTAAGTAAACTTAAACAAACTTAAGTAAATTTAATCTTAATTAGAGTTGAAATAACAAGATTGCATAATAACAGTTGAACAAAATTAAACTTAAACCTTTTGTTTCCGTTAACGGGTAATGAAAGAGTTGGACATGTAACTATTGTGCAAACCACTTTCTGACCAGACCATTGATGGTCTGCTCCGCATTTTCTTATTGGTGTACCAGATTGTTCAAATCCAACCTTTATATAAAAAATTGTTGAAAACTTAATTAGTATATTTTATTATATTTTTTGTATAAAATATTATGAAAAAAAGAATTAGAAATAAAGCTTAATTTAAGCATATACCTAGAAACAAATATTTATAAATGTTGTTTATCTATTTAAACATGTAATGCATAATCTAACGTCACAAGTAAATTTGCACTCAGAACTGTAATAATTTTCATCTGAACAATTCGTAACTCCGTGGTTAACTGCACGTAGAGGTGGGCAAACTATTCCTAAAAACCAAATAACAAACTAACATCTATTATATTTATGATTAACAACTTTCTTTCTACTTATTATTAATCTTAAAACTTAAAACTTTATACAAAGTTTTTTTTGAAAAAAAAATTGAAAAATATTTGATAAAAGCAGTTTTAGTTAGATTCATGTAATCGTAAAACAATTAATTTTAGATTCATATTTAAGTTTTATCAAGTGACAAATTATTGCTAAGCTTAAATCTTAATTATAGTTTTTTGGGTTGTAAGACTTATTTTAAACCTTGAACTTTTATAAACTTAGCAAGCGTAGAAAAGCGCGGTCAATAGCATACAAACTTGCCACGAACCAAAACAAGAAGCGATTGCAATTTTAAGCTGAAAAAAGTAAGTGTAGCCTTGATCGATTACTAAGGTAACCGAATAATAGTTTGCCACAGGCATAACGAGAAGCATGAATTTATTAAAAATCTATGAAAAACTACTTAAAAGGTTTTACTTATTCTTTTTAAGTTCATAAACAAAAAATTAAAACCTAAATTTAAATTTAAACCCCTAAAACAAACTTTGACAAGACGGCTGACTTCCGGTCCAACCTCCATCGTCCTTACAAACTCGCTCAAAACTTCCGCTTAATTCGTATCCTTCCTATCATGTTATTACTAACAATACAAAAATTTACTTTAAAAATAAGACATAGATAGCAAAGATATTAAAATTGTTATTCTAAACTACTTAACAAAATTTAAACAAGTATAACTGAGTTTAAGTAACTTTTTACTTGCTGTAGTGTATTTACAGCTTTCTGACTTTAAAAATAAATGCTGAAGCTTATAAGTTTAATCAGTTGTTTTTTTAACTATAGTTTAGTTTTGAACCACTTTAACTAGCTTAAGTTACAATATATACAGCAAAATAAAAGTTTAATATAGTAAAAACTTTTTCAACAACATGTTTCTAGAAACACAATAACTTTAAAACTCACAAATGTTATACTCCTTTATTTTAGTTTTAAGCTTACTAGAAACCAGAAGTATTCTTTTAAATGTGCACATTTGTACAGAAGTTTTCTTTTGAAAGATATATATATTCAATTTAGTGAAAAATTAGTATCCACTAAATTATATTCAAAATAGATATATATATTTTTTTAATGTCTAATTTTTAACTAGTTTATGTTTGTTTTTAGTTAAAACTATGACAATTTATATTTTACTACACCGAAAATAAAATTCAATACATTATAGGAAATAACTTTTTTCAGTAATTAAATGTAAAACTTTTTTTATTGTAAATCGCTGCTGAAACTAATGGCTTTATTTTTGCATGACATTTTTGTGTAAATTATAATTTTATAAATTATTTTAAAAGTTTTAGATCTTACATATAAAAATCACAAATTTACAAAAAGGATTGTAAATAAAATTTTTTGAATTTTATGAAGGTATTTTTATTATTGTTCGATAGGTGCTTATTGTGCTTTTAATTACTTTTTTAACAATAAACAAAAGTTTTACCTAATTAAAAACAAGATAATTGTAAAATTGGTAACCATATTTTATAATTAAAAATTCCAAAGTCTATTTTGCACTTAAATTTTATCATAAATTAATAAAAATAAGATGATTTTTAGTTTCATTCACTTTTCAAAGGTTATGTATATTTTTGTAGATCAAAATAAAAGTGTTCTCAGTTGTAAAAAAAGACTATTATCTACTAATTATAACAATACTTTTTGTGACTATGATTTTATACCTAGAAGTTGTTTAAATTTAGAAGTAAAATTTAAAAACTTTGCATTCAAAGTTGCAGGAAGATCCGTACAAATTTTCATCACTGCACAACATTTTAGCGTTTTCTGGAGTAGGAAGTTTTGCACACGTTACTTCTAGAAAAAAAAAGTTAAGTATAAATAATATTTTACTAATATATAAAACAATTGATGTTGCTTTGATTTACATTTTCAATATTCAATTATTAAGTATTAAATTCTTTTGATTGCGTATGTTTAACGACAAAGAAAGACTTTACTTTTATTAACAAATAGTAGCCTAATGTCTTGGTTGAATTACTTTACAAAACTATTATGTTTCTTTTTTTATATTAGCTACATACAATAAAATCTTAACCGTTAAAAATTACATTTTTAACTAGAAAGCATAATTATATTTAACTGCTTTAATACGGTATTTTGTAAATATAAGTACTTCTTGTATGATTTATAAGCTTACTAAACCTAAAACCGAAACGTCTAATAAAATTATTAGCCTACTAATTAGAAGTTTCAATCTATTTATTTAGAAGAATTTTCTTAAATTAAAATAAATATAAAATGATTAAGAATGTACTTTCACAAACAAGATCGTCACCGGAAAACTTTCCGCTTTGAGAACAAACTCTTATAATATTTCCAGACTTAACTTTATATCCAATCTGTATTTATGGAAACATTTTTAAAATTGGTGTTTTAAAAATATTTATATAACTACTTTTATTTTTACCATATTTATTCTTACAAAAAAAAAACAATTAAAAAATGTCTAAAAACGTTATCATATACAGAAACCTGATGCTTAGGTACGCTCTTTAAACACAGCGCAAAAGTACTACCCAACCGGCAGTGCGTACTTAAAAAAACTGGGTTTTTAATTACCTACATTAAGCCTAATAGAAGTTAATTTTTTATAAAAATTTTTATGGGCTTTCTAAATCTATTTTTCAATCACAATGTATGTAAATTTCAACTGCAATAGTCTTTATTTTCATTGTTAACGCTTTTTTTACAATTTTTACATTAATGTTTAATCATGAGGTAAACAAATGTAAATTACACTGTTCATTATTTTCGTATATATTATTTAAAATATAGATGTTTGTACGCTTTTTACATTTATGTTTTAATGATGGAGTCAGTAAATGTTAAATGGACAGTTCATTGTTTTTATTTATGTAAATTTTGCATGCAATTTTTAAAACATTTTTGTTCCTATGTTTTAATTATAGGGCATGCAAATCTAAACTGCACTGTTCGTTAATTTCGTTAAATAAACAAACTGTAAATGTTTGTTTTTAATGTTGGACTTAATATAATTTCCCGTAATATACAGTTTATAAGTTGATCTTTTTTTTTCTAGTTTCTTTAGTTTTTATCTAACAAAACTTATACATTAGAATCTAATTAAAAGTTTATTACTTTTGTATTATTATTTTTACGTTTGCTTTTTTAAAATTCTATTTCTCTATGTTTCTTAAACAGGAAAAATTCATTTTGAACTCAGGATTTTGCGGCTAAAAAGTACTTATCCCAACCTGCAGTGCGTACCTAAGCGGTAGATTACTGTACTTACTACTATATATTACTTGATTATTAGTTTTACATTTAGTTTGATTTTACGTACATTTATACTATTTGATAGTTTTTAAGGAAATAATATTTAAACTAGCTAACTTATTTGTTTAGACGTTCATTTATTTAAAACTACATTGTTATGGGTTATTTTAAATTAAACTACTTAAAACATCTTTAGTTTCAATTTAAAGGAGAAAAATTAGTGTTTGTTAAAAAAAAACTCTAAGTATCATAAAAAAATTAATCTTTTTTTTTCAAATATTTCAGAACTTTTTAATATTTCCGATTACAAAAACAGTTTAATATTTCGATTATTCTGTAAACTTAATTATAAAACAGAGTACTAAAACAAGCTTATATATAAAAATAATTAAATAGTTTTTTTTTTCAAATAAATAATAGTGCTTTTAAAAAATATCGTAGACAATAAAAAAATCAACAAGTTATTATTGTTACAAGTTTATTTTAAAATAAATGAATTTCGATAAATAGTTTACTGTAAATGAATGCGATTATAAATATTTCTAGATTACAAATATAAAGGTAGGTTGGTCTTAATTAAATTTCTAAGTAAACTTTCAGACTTAAAACTTGAAAGAAGTAAAACTTAATGATGTGCAAAAAACACATATGTACGAAAAGTTAACTTTATTTTGTTTTATTTTAATATTAAGTTTGACTTTGTTTTATTTAACAATATAGAACTCTTTGTATTTAATTCTAACTTAAATTAAAAGTCAAAACAACTTCTTAGAAAGCATCTTCAAAAGTTTGTTTGTACTGTTCAGTTATGATTGTAGTACTTAAGGCAATATTATATGTTATTTAACATTTAATAAAAAAAATGTTTAGGAACCAATAAAAAACCACTGTCTCACTCTTTTACGAAAAACTAACATTGAAAAGATTATTAGTTTATTAAATGTTTTCAATTAAAAAAAAAAGATCTTTTCAATGTTAGTGTTTTGTAAAAGACTGAGACAGTGGTTTTTTAATGGTTCCTAACCACTTTTTTTAAGTCAAATCTTTAAAAACTGTCTAGTTTACAAAATCATAAGAGGCAGATTACCTTCATTCCATTATTTTAATTTTTAACATTAAATAGTGAGATATAACTAATGAAATAGCATAAGATTTCGTTTTAGACAAACCTCGCAGTAAACCGTACATACGCTTGCAAAATCATTTCCTTCTGTACAAGAAACTCCGCCATTAATAGGAAGTTTCGGAAGTTTACATGTAACTCTCTCACAACTTGGTGGAGTACCGTCAAAAACGTGAGGTGCACTACATTTTCTTGTAATATCACCACCCTGTGCAACATATCCTTTGTCGCAAATTAATGAGCAAGAGTCGTTGAAGTTTATTAAGTTTTTGTCGTGATTATTGCACTTGTACCTACCATTCTCAACGTCTTTTGGGCTTGGACATTGTATCACTGTAATAATGAAATTTTGTAACTGGCGATATATAATTTGTTTTTAATTAGTAGTACCTAATACTTAATGTTTTTATAAAAAATACAGTTTTTGTTTATTAATTAGAGAAAATATTATACTTTTATGCATTCTTGCTATAGAACATGTTTGTTCTTTGAAAAAAAAAACTGCATAACTAGTAATTAACACTTTGTATGTCACGAAAACGTAAGTAAAAATTAGGCGTTATAAAATCGCTTGGTGAACACTTGTCAAAATCATATTATTAAACGTTTTTTTGTATAAAATTGTAAATTTCGTAGTTAAACATAAAAGATTGGCTACATAAAAAGTTGTGCAAGTAATTTTTTTTTTTACGTCTATAATTGTATTTAACACACATATAGATATAGGTATTTTAACTTTATATACATATAATTTTTCACTAAGTATATAATGCTTTTTATGAACTTTTAAAAGTTAATTTAATTTATTATAAATAAATTTTATACAATTCTTTTTTTTTTCACGATACAAGGTCTTTTTAATTTATCTAAAAATTTTTTTTTTTTTTTTATTACGTTGCTTGACAATATTTTATACATAAGTCATAAGAACTTATTTTAAACTTTATAATTTGATTATTTAATACAAACAAAAGTTTAAAGTATAATTGTTTTTAATTTTTTAAGAAGTAGGCTGTATGTTATATAATAGCTTATATAGGTTTATAATAAAACAGACTACCAATGAAAAATATGGGTAGGATTCTAGTATGTACGAAGGGTCAAATATGCACGAAAACGCTTTTGAACAAAGACACTTTTGATGAAGGGTCACTTTTGCACGAAGTGATATTTTTGCATGAAGCGTCACTTTTGCACGAAGACACTTTTGCACAAATTCAATTTTTTTTTTAACTAACTTGATTTTTTTTTTTAATTTCACTATTTCTCCTAACCTTTACCCTCTGTCACTAATTTTAAATTGCTTTTTTTATAAATTATTTTTTAATTAATTTTTTACCTCATTTTATTTTATTTTTGAGTGATAATTTTGATTTTTTTTTAATTATTAACCCTAACCTCTACCCTCGGTCGGTAACTTTTTTTTTAAATTCTTTATTATATTTTGTTTATTTATTTTTAATTTTTTTCTTAGTAATATTTTTTTTATTATCCCTGTTACCCCTAACCCTCGGTCAGTAACTTTGTTTTAGTTTTTTTACATTAATATATTTTTTTTTTAGTTTTTAATTGTTTATTTACTTTTTTACTCTCGTGTAAAAGTGACCTCTCGTACAAAAGTGACCCCTTGTGCAAAATTTTCCTTTTTGCCTATTTAAACCTTCATGCAAAAATGTCTTTGTGCATATTTGACCTGTTCCCGAAAAGTTTAGTTACAATTTTGATTAATCAGTATACTTTTTTTTTTTATTTTAGCTATTCAAAATATTTTAGGTGGAGTTTTTTATTATAAAATTAAATTTTATACCTGACAAATACTTAGATAGATTTAAAAGTTAAGCTATAAAATAATTAAAGTATAATGTATACAAATCAGTCTTCTAACGAAAACTTTATATGAGTAAATATTGTACATTTTTATAGTATAACCAGAAACTATAAATCAAAACTCTGATTTTTATAATTTTTAATAGAAAGAATATATACTTTAAAGCTTTTTCAAAAAATAAACAACTAGATTTAAGAAGTAAAATTACTAAATAGTTAAAGTATAATGTATATGAATCAATCCGCTAACAAAAACTTTTTTTTATAAGTGATGTACTTTTTCATAGTATATTCAAACATTGTAAACCTAAAATCTTGTTTTAAAAGTAATCAATAAAAATAACATAAAATTCAAAGTTTTTTTTTAATTTTTTGACCTTTTCAACGCACTAAAATGGACTTTAATTTTTATTTATTCAGGAAAGCAGATACTGTTAAGTTGCGAACTATAAAAAATAAGTTTTTTTCTAAAAACTTTTTGAGTATTTTTTTTTTGCTTATTTTTCTTAAGATTTTCATCTTTTCTTACTCTAATAATTAAATTATTTTTAGAGTAAGTATTATGTAATAAAATAGTTAAATTATTAAGTAATTTAAATAGCAAAGACTAAGTTAATTTTATTAAAATTCGGTATGTTTTTATTTGATGTAGTCTTTTTAGATTTAAGTTTTCAAAACTTTGTACTTCTACATAGTAGGTGTCAGAACAGTACAGCGAAACTTTTTTACGAGTTATCACTTTAGCTCAAAAAGTGACAACTCTACTACCAAGTGACACTTCAAAACAGAGAGTTTTTTATGCAATGAGTAATCTTTCACACCGAGTAATACTTTTGTACAGTGTTACTTGTGCACGGAACCTTAATTTGGCATGGAGTTACATATTTTCACGTAGCTTCACTTTAATCAATGCTTTGTAATTGATAAGTTTAATTAAAAAAATTATCTGAAAAAATGCTAGAAATCGAACTTAATACAGTAGACATCTTTTTAGTACAGATTTAAGACACTTAGAAGTGTGAATTCAAGGGAAGAATATTTAGTAAAACTATTCACTTTATTTTTCTTATATATTTTATTTAAATTTTGTTTTATAAGTAGGATTGTTTAATTCTTTTATACATAACATAAATAGATACTACAAAAAAAAGCGAGACATTTAAATGTAAAAACAAGAATTAGAAACATTTTGTATTACAAATAGTATATTTCTCTTTTTCTATAAAATTATCCAAGCTGTACAAAGGTAAATTGTTTATCGATATATATTAATATCTACACTTCATATCTTTTATTTGTAATTTACAGTAAGATTAAGGTTATTTAAAAGTAAAAAAAAACATTATTGGTAGTATACATCGCTAAACTAACATATAAGTTTAATGCTGAAAAAATTTATATATCAAAAAATCTTTGTTGATACTTTATATTGAAAATCAATTAATAAAATTTTGACTGAATCTACTTGTATCTTTTTTGAAAAAATTTTAGGTTTATATTATTTTATTTATAAAATAACTTGTATTAGATTTGAAAAACACGATATTTTAGATTTAACTTTAATTTTTAACACACTTACTTGCTTACTTCCAATTTAACATTTTGCATAGCTCGTTTTTACATTTCTGGACATTATTGTATTAATGTTAAATAAGCTTAAAAAGAATCATGCAAAAAGAAGACAGGCTAAACTATCGTATTGTGAAAAAATAACACTTTGTTCTATTCTGATATGTTAATATTTCTTAACGTTTAGTTTATTATGTAACTTATCATTCTAAGACAACCTAAATGTTTTATGCATTTAGCTAGAAATGAGTACTTTTAAATTACTTAAAGTTAGAATAAACTAGTAAAAGTTTCTATACTGACAATATGAAAATGTAGTCTTATTTTCTTAGTTCTCTTATACTTTGCTTAAAAGAAAATGTTCTGATTGTTACTTTATAATAAGTAATAATTTTTTGTATTGTTAAGTTTTGTTATGTTAAATATTAACTTTTAGTAATTTAAAAGCTTCTTTAGACAAACTAATAACATTATTTTCTACACAAAACACCAGTATTTTTATGATAGTAAGCACTAAAAACACAGTTTGATATAAAGCAAAATCTTAATATGAATTTAATTTTGAATAAAAATCTATAGTATGACCATATGTTTAAATGCTTTAATAAGAATAAAATACACTTAGGTAACTGGCGGTAACTAAGTTATTATAGAACCAAAAATAACAAAGTTGCCAATTACTGTTAATTTATTATAAAATACATATTTATTCATTTTAAAATTAGAGGTATAATGTATACACCATTATAAAACTTTCTAAAACGTTGTAAAACTGTTATATGTATATTCTATAATTTACAATAGATTATTTTGTACAGTATTATTACGCTAAACTAAAAAATAATATATGCTGCGTTTTTGTATTAATAGTTTTATGATTTTTTTATATACAATCAATCTAGCATTGTTTATTAATTTGAGTTAACAGGTGTTGTTTACTTAAAACAATTAAGAGCTTAAACTTTTGGTTCGATTACCTAAAATTTATGTCATAAAGTTTGTTTTTATTTTTTTTGAATTCAATTTAAAGTATTTTCTTAGATAACTAAAAAAATATTTGAGAATAAACACATTACACTGTACAAAAATATTTTAAACCAGGGGTCGGCAGGCATTGGGTTGTCGAGGGCTAAATCTCAAAAACTAAAGTATTTGCGGGCCGCAGTCGTAGTTTCAGATTTTACTTTCCATAACGTACCAAAAATATCTAGTTTAGGTTCCGAAATTCCTGTAAATTTAACTTGAAACCTTTTTTTCTTGCTCTTTAACCTCAGAATATCTATTGTACGTTTAAACATTTTTTTCCGACCAAATTTCCATGCTTGCGGGTCGCATTTTTACCCTTTATGGGCCGCATGTTGCCCTCGGGCCGCAATTTGCCGACCCCTGTTTTAAACTTTTATAGATAAGGGTGCTCTTGTGTTGTTAAATTTATTTATTATACTTTTATCTTTCAGTTTACAATTTACAGGGTAATTCAGTCTATTAATTTAAACTTAATTCCTCTATACAGCTGATTATTTTATTTTTCATTGTTTACAAGTGTATTTTACAATTCACAAAATTACTTATATCGATTAGGATTTTGAAAAAAGTATTAGTATCAAATTGTTTATTACGTATGAGGTATGCTTTTAGTTACATAATACTACACATTTTGTCTTTTTACTGTTTGAAAATTAATTGTTATAAATATTTTAGTTTTCATGTACTTTTTAAGCTTATGATAAGCATGTTTTATATAACTTTAACATTAAAGGATAAAAACTTTATTTTTTTGTGCTTAGTTTTGTTATTTTGTGTTAAAGAATCTGTTTCAAACAAGTTTTTTTCTTAAAATTGGATTTTTAATGTTTTAATTACGTGTTTAAAAATAATTATCAATATTAAAAACTAAAACATTTTAGTCAAAAGTTTATCAAGCTAATCTTAAAAAGTTCTGAGTTCAAAATAATAACTGATTAACTTTTTTTTTCTTTTTACCGACATGTTCTTGTATTACTTGACTGATTTTAAACAAGACCGCGACTGTAGTTTTATTTTTGAATTGATCAAATTCTTTTTCATGGTTGGGTTAGCACGAAAGCTCCTTAAAGAGGCAACACGTCGCACTTATCATGTTTCTTTATGCAAGTTTGTATAAAATATGTTAAACTTAAAATTATTTAGGTTTTAAAACAAATACTTTTTGGTTACTGAAATATGAACAGTAAATAAATAAGTAATCAAAAGTTGGTTTCTGTTGTTTAATTTAATGGTTAGTATCTATTTGTTTGGGTATGTTTCTATATTTTAATGTAACTAAGTTTTTTCTATATTTCTAACATTTCTATAACTTCCTTCGATTTGTTTAAGCTACTTTTATTCCCTTTATAACAAATGCTTTTTAGCTTAAATTAGTTTTAAGAAGTATAGATAAGAAAATTATTTTTTTCGAATACCAAAAATATTTTTCTGATTTTAACTTTAAGTACTATATGCTCAAGCATGTATTATATAATAAAAGATAAAAAAAAAGTATAATATTTAAAACAATTAACTTCATGAATGGCAGTAGATAAACATTTAATGCATTATCGACGCAATTGCATTTGATTAGCAGTAAACTTAAAATGTAAACAATATTTTGAAAATATTTATAATAAAGTTTAGATTTATCAAGTATTAAGTTAGAAAAAAACTTAATAAGAATTATTTTTAAGCAAAGCATTAAAATTTATCTTAAACATTTTAAAACATAAGTAAATTTAAAGCATAAAAACAAGCAACTTTCCTTAATATTAGCCGAAGGCAAAAATGTATAACGTAGTTGAAGTTAATTTAAGTTTAAGGCAAGTTTAAAAAGTACATTACTTTCTATATCTATATACATTAAAAATTATTTCTGATGGTTTTTGTAGAGCTTTATAAACACCAATACGATATTTAAGAAAAGCTAAAATATCAGGACTTAATTTATATTGTAAGACTTAACTTTTATCATTCTAAACGTGGCATACCTTAACCAAAAACAACAATAGTACTAAGGCTAACCAACCGTTAAGCTTGTGATCGTGTTTTTATAAGCAAAACTTTTTTCTAAAAACATTTCAAAAGTATTAAAAATATTTTTAAGTTATATAAAATTTTCTCAGTTAATAACTACAAAATGTTTAAATCTTAAACACTAACGTTGGCAGTGAATATTTGAGTTACTAAAATTCCCATCTTTTTTACAAACTCTAAATCCAACGCCATCGTCTCCAACAACTTCAAAACCATTATCACATATAAGCTCACACCTAGATTCAAAACGATCCTTGTTAGTACATTTGTATTTTCCGTTTGCTGGACTTTCTAATTGTTCACATTGAATCCCTAAAGCAAAATCAAGAACTGTAATTTATAATGAAGCAACATTGTGCTATTTCAACAAAATTAATTAGTTTTAAACTTTAACAAGAGTTTTATTATAGTATAAGTATCTCATAGTCTAAATGAATATTCAACTTTTATTTTATTTTGAGAAGAACTTTAAAATTAAATAACGTAGCCATTTAAACTAATTTTAAAAATAAAATCATTCAATTTTTTTTCACCACTTTAAATTTGTTCTTCTAATGATTATCGCAGTTTTGCAGCTAGCTAAGGCCACTGAGAGTTCTTGTCGATATACTTAAATGTATATGTACATCGGCAAAAACTTTCAGAACTTTAGCCTACCAGTTAAAATTTAAGTTTGTTTTTCACTAAACTTTTCACTTTAATGCTTTTTGACAACTGTTTTGTTTAAGCTCAGTGCAACCATTCTTAAACACGTAAACGACTTTTTCTTCGTTTTATCTCAGACTTTAGAAAATTTACAAAAAATGAGAGAAAGTTGGTGATTTGGCAAAAAGTGAGACTTTCAAATTAAAAATGAGAAGGTTTTATCTCTTTTTTAATTAGTATGGAACCCTCCGACACGTAGCTAAAGATACTACAAGTAAAAATTAATACAGAATAAAGATCTTAATTGCGCTCAGAGAAAGTTTAAATAATATTATAAAAGCTCATTTTATCATGAAGTTGTTATGTTTTTAAACATAATTAAATTGAGTAAACAACTTTATTACTTTTAATAAATTTGTTTTTATAGAGTTCAGGCAGATATAAAAATTAAGAAAATTAGTTGTATTTAACAACTAAAAAAATTGTTTAAATTTATTTAAATCTCATACACTCTCAAACTTTTTTTGTTTATGGTATTTATTTATTTATTGTTTCTATATATTTTTTGGAATCCTTACTCAGATAGTCATCAATTTAGTATCACTGATACTTTTTAAGGATGGTTTCGTAACTTGATAAAAATCAAGTTATCAGTTTTATTGCAGTTTTAATATAAAACTTAAAAAATTCAAAGAGAATAAAAACTATCAAATATAACTTTTAAACGTTTATTCAACAGTGTTAATATATAATATACGTTCTTTACTTTAAACTGTTCTTAAAGGATTGTCTTACTTAAATTGTTAAGTACTTTTTACAGTAACAACATATCAAATACTTATTTATATAAAAAATAATCTAATATCATATTTTCATTAGAAACAACTAATTAGCGTAAAACTTAGCTTTTCTTAATAAATATAGCCTAAAAATTTGATGAGAATGCTTAAATGTACCTAGAATAAAATGCTTTAAAATTCTAAACTTTTATTAAAAACTGTTTAAAATATTCTTTTTTAGTTTACATTAACCAAGTGTAAGAATTAAGTTTTTGGTCAATAACTTTACTATAACAATAAATTCTTCATTCTTTTCGGAAACAAAATGGTAACACAGAAATCCATTGTGAGCATCATTTTTAATCGATTCTAAAATTGTCTTTTAAGAACTTAAACATTATTCTAAACAATTTTAATCTAATTGATGTGGTCACGCCCTATAAAAGTATTTGTCTTAACACGGTCTGTTAGTTTATTTTCGTACGAATGTTTTTAAGTTTAAATGTCATTATAAATTCCATTTAAACTCAATTAATGAATTTTTTCTAGTTAAAATATTAAAAAAAATTTGTCACTATAAAACGTGTATAACTACATTAAATATCTAGTTTTATAACTGTTCTTAATACAGCTTTGGACGTAGATTTAAAATATTAAAACTTTAAATAACATTTTAGTACGAACATTTTTATTTGCTATTGTTTGTTAAAGACGAGCTGTAGCAATAGATAGGCTAGAACTAAGTTTTTTTTATTATCAAAATTAATTATCATATTGAATTTATGTACTATTTTATAGATTATTTGTATTTACCTAAACAACAAGGATTAAAACTATGTTAGTTAGTTTGTCATTTTCGAAGAAAGTTTAAATATAGTTACTTCTTTAAACAAAAGAATAGATTAACAGAATTATATGTTTGTAAGTCCTCTTAATATTATAAAGTTAATGAAAGTATAATAGACAGCTTCTAAAATAATATTTTGTCATTTTAAAAAGGGCCATTCTCGAATGATTTATTAAAATTAAAATAAAATACTCATACAGTCAAAACTTCGATTTTTAGAAGCTATTAATGTTTTTTCTTAAATTATGACTTAATTAAACTTATACAATTTTTTTTAGGTAAAAAGTATTAAAAATTATGAATAAGATTTATAGATTAATAAAATAACTATATAACATAATTCTTTAATTAAGCTTATTCAATGAATCTTTAGTTTTTAAGCAACATTTTTTTAAATACTTTATATTAAAAACTTATGAACAAAGTTTTAATATGAACTTTAATAGTAAATTTATTCTAACAAACGAATGAGTGCGGCTTGAGAACAAACTGATAGGGTCTTTTTTACATTTAAAAATTTATACATGCGAGCATACTGAAGAAACTTAGCTGACTAAAGATATCACATAAAAATATTTCAGCTGCTGTTTTATAAAAAAAATTATTTGTTGACTAATTTATAATTTAACTTTGTGAACATATTTTAACTGCCTTAACTGAATTTAAAATTTGACAAAATATTAAGTATGCTTAATATATAATATAAAACTTATTTTTTACAACTATATACATTGATAGTCAATAAACTATTTTTCTATTTAACTTTTTTTCAATTAAAAATACAACAGATAAAATTTTTTGTAATAATTAGATTTTAGTCTTTTTAAAATTATACTTTTTTAAAGAACAACATTTATAAACTATAACTCAAAATAACTTTAACATGTTAATAACTAAAACTAAATAGTCTCAAGAGCACCACTAAGCGGCTATTTTATTACTTAATACTAATTACTGTTTTTTTCTAACTAAAAATAATGTTTGCTATAATTTGGACTTTCCAACTACTTATTCTGAAAGGTAGCAGAATTTAAACTATTTAAAATATTTTTTACCAAAGATGTTTTCTTGTGTTTACAATAACTTAAAAATTATATTTTTATAATTTTAAACAGTTAGTTTAATATATTATACCATATTTTACAGAAGTAGTTAAAATGAAATGATTCTACATTAGTTTAACCGATTAAAAATTCCTGTCATTGTAGATAATAACTAGAAAAAAAAACTCAATTTTTTTAATTTATTAAAAAAAAACATTTATAAACCTTTTGTCAAACATTTTTTTGGGTATCTTTTGTATTTTTCAAAATTTAATAAATTTTAGGATAATCAAAATTCAGAATAATAACAAAATAATTAGTAAAAAATTAGATTATATTTCACACTAAAATATGCAGAACTATTACAAAAAAAACTGTGTTTATCATTTGAAATAATCACTTGGAAAGATTTTTTTTATAATCATAATTACCATAAAACTTTATACTTATTACTATCCTAACTATACGTGTAAATGCGTATAAGAAAACAGACTGTCTATGAAATTTAACACATAGTATTATAACTATATTGTATGTTTCAAGTTTGAGAGAACTTTAAATGTTTCTTACTTTAATCTAAAAATTTGTTTAAATATTACCTTAAATTTATTTTTCTAGTACTATTTTAGTATACTATATTGTTGAGGAGTAATTTATTTATAAACTATAAATATTTTGCTGATATTTTCAAACAAAAGGTGCGTGGCTATTTTATATAACAACTAACTAAACGGTATTGTAATTTTAAAAAATAAACCGAAGTATCTTTAATATTTTTTTTTAATTGGATTAAAAAATGTTTTTAAAGTTTTAAAAAGTATTAGCATTTATCGACTTTAGGTATTTGTATCTAGTTCTAGATAAAAGTTTTTCTTTATGCTTCTTTAAGTTTCATTTATATTTTTGTACAGAACATTTTATTTATATTGATAATTATTTAGTTACAGTTTATTTAATGAAAAGTTTAGATGCAACTTCAAATATAATATTTTTTATACTATAAATCTTAAAATCAGTATTACAGTTTTAAACATATTAGTTTTTTGTAAATATAATTTTTGATCGATGAAAAAATATTTTTACAGTAAAGTACAAAACTAAAATTTTTAATAATCTCGAATGAACTTTAAATTATTTCATAACTGGGTGTAATTTTTACATTGAAATAGTAAAGTTTGATTTAAATTTTGAACTGAAACGATATTTTCTAATATTTTAAATAATAATCACAACTTTTTAAATAAAAAAGTATTCGCATAAACTTTTTATTGACAATTTTAGAAAAAAATCAATTCTTTTTCATTTTTAAATTTATCTTTTAAAGCTAATAAAAAAACGATGATATTCTTTATTTTATTTTGTTGTTAATAGATAATCTAAAAAAAAAAATAACCAATAGGGATAAACCAATATGTTATATTAGGTTCATATGGTGAAAAGAATATCAATGTAAACACTAAAAACTTTTAAACTAAAATGAAAGTATATTATAGGATATATTAGTTATGTACCTTTTTAACTTCAACAGTTTATCAACAACCATAATTACAACTTTAAAGCATTTTGGTTTGCTAAAATGTAAAACATTTAATAGGCAATGCTAGTTGCTCAACACCAAATAAAAAAGCTTCACAAAAATAATTTACATAAGCTAAGTATTATTATTTACACTTCTCTAGTTATTTAGAAGTAACAATGCTTTAAAGACCGTACTATTAATAAAACTATATGTGTTTTTTTTTTCATTTTGTTAAAATAAACTAAATAGTTATCACAAATCACTACTGTTTTAGTAATGCTTTAGTTATATATATGTTTCTGTATTCAATTATCAACAAAAACATCAGCGAAAGCCTATGTATTAATATTAGTCAAAGAGAAGTTCTAGCTATTTTTACAACTCTATTATTGAAAAAATAGTTTGTGTTGAATTAAACTTAATATACAACATCCCTTTTCTAGACAAAGACTGTTTAATATTATCAACTTGCAATTAGTACCAAAATAGCCTATTGAAAACTTCTAGTTTTTCGTTAGCCTTAAAATTAATATTTTTAACAATAAATTATTGAGAAGCTTGATCTATCTTATATTAGTTAGTTAAATATTTCAATTAGAAAACACATGTACAGAATTTTTAAACTCTACGATTATGAAGAAAACTGTAGAATGTGAAATTCATCAAAGTTGATTACAACTATGGTAATACGAAACAGATGGTAACAGTACATGCTGTGAACTCTAAATGAAAAGTTTTATAAAATCTTTTTTAAGAACATGATGAGTAAACTTAGATTTTAGACTTGTAATAAAACAACTAAAAATATTTTACGGAAAATAATTAATAAAACTTTGTTTCAAAACTTAAATAGAACTTTGTTATAATGTTTTGGTACAAATTTTTTCGATTGTTTAATGACACGATTGCACAATTTTTCTTAAACTTTATTGTGTTATATCTGCAAAACCTGTAATTGTGATAAAACGGAAATTGCAAACGCTTACACAAGAGCTGCATTAAAAAAAAGTAAAGAATAATTTGGTTCGTGCCCTCATTTTAAGAAACTTCACTCTAGAACTTAAAATGTTGTAATGAAAAAAAAAGTACTAATTGTATACAGATATAAACTAGCAAGTAAACATTAGTTTCTATAACTTATTATTAAGTATAAAGCTACAGTTTACAGTTTAGTTTGAAGTACAATTTACTAAAAGCGAGATCAATAATAGTTATGTTTATCAATGTTCACATTTACAAGCTTTTTAGACTTAAGTTTGTAAAAATTTTGATCTATCTATTTTTTGATAAGTGAAGTTTATATTTTTTTGAAAAGTGTTAAAATAAACCTTGAATATATTTTTGAAACATTTTTTTTAAGCTGCCTCAATAGATTTTTTAATTTTTTTCTAAGTTTTTTTCTAAGGAAATTAAAAGTTTTTACTATTTTTTATTAGTTTTCTTTGTTTTAAATATAGGACGTAAGTTTAACTTAAGCCTTGGTATCTACGTTAATGTTTGTTTTAATTTTTAGAATGTAATTATAACTGAAGTTAGTTGTTAAAGTAAAATGTTGTTTTTTAAATAAATCATGTGAAATAAAATTTTAAAGTTAGTTAAATTTTTAGTAACTAGTTTCATGAAAGTTGTATTTAGTTATTTTAAAAATCACTACTTTATCATAAAATAAAAATTGTTTTCTAGTAGTTAGTAAACCAGCAACAAAATTTAAAATTAACTTCTATTTGTATTAATATTAACTTAAAGTTTTATCATTATTGTCCTGGGCAAGACGTTGAAAGGTATCCGTGGTGTGCGACTCGATAACCAAAAGGTTTTTTTCGTGCACCAGGTCTTTGGACTTAGTGTTTTGAGCGTCTTTTTTGTGTTTAATAAACTATATCAAAACCAATGTCTAAAATCGACATCTTTCAACAACCATTAAAGGAAATCAAATTAAGTTATACATATTTAATAAAATAGACAAGAAGTCGGTACATTAAAACTTTTAATAGTATTTTATAAGTATAAAAAATGTATTTTTTTTTAATTTTAATGTTTCAGTAATTTTGATTGTTTCTATTTTTTAGATTTAAAAGTTAAAAAAAAAAACAACAATACTAATTTTGAATACTTAAGTTTTTATTTTTTTATTCCATAAGGTTTTATTTGACAAAATTTCTTACAATGTAAATTAACAAACTAAATTGAAAGTGAATTAATTTCTAACGGTAGTACGCTTATATAAATGTTTTAAGGAAACTATATTAGCTATTTATGTAATTAAATTTTTTTACCAATCTACCATAAAACTTGTTTTAAAAATGAAAGAAACCGATAAAGTTATATTTTTTTAAGCAACATCACAACAACAGATACATAAGATACATGAGAAAGAAAGTTTTTATGCTTTACAGTTGTACTTTGCTTTTTATTTTTCTATTTAGATAAATTAAAATTATCAACGCAAGACAATGTTCGGTAGTAAAGTATACTATTTATGTTTTTATTTTAAATTTCAAAAGCTTCAAATTAAAATATAAAATGTAATATGAAATTAAGAGTAATATGATCTTAGCAAACTGATTATTAAGCAAAGTGAATAAAAAAAATGGCAAATAGTATCAAAGTAAAAATTCTTTAAAAACTTTTTCAAATATTATACTGAAAATAATATTTGTAAAGTTAATAACTAAAACGTTATGTAAATCGTTGTAAAAAAGTTAGTAATAATCAAAAATACAAGTGTACGATGTTTTTATACATTTTATAATTTCAAAAATATAACAAACTAATTAGGAAGTTATAAAACATAATTTTAGTTTAGTTATTATAAGTTAGTAAAATTAGATACTTCAGAAGATTTAAATCTAAATTTTAAAACATTGGCTTCTAAAGTATCTAAGATTTTCACAATAGATAAATAAAAAAATTTTAAGTTTTTAAATAAATACCTGTTTTATTTATTTTGGTTACAAAAACTGTATTATACTTTTTTAACAAAAAATAAAAAATACTATGGTTACTATAGAGCTACTAAACTAAGATTACAAAATACATTATACCACTTATACTTTCACAACTCTTCAAAACTCTTGGCGCAATAAACTAAACTCTATTATAAATTTTTACGAACACATTTACTAAATTGCTATTTGTAAGGTTTAAAAAAATTATTTCACTCATATGATTAACTTTACAATTGGCTAAATTTTTTAACTTAATCATTGTTTATATACTTGAATTATTAAAGTATTCAGTGGCAAAATAAATATATACAAATATTTTAATTTGCTAATATAAATATTTCACATAGCTAAAACTAAAATCGATTATATATCTTTTAGGTCTACTTTTTTTAATGTTTCAAATTTGAAAATAAACGTGTGTTAAGCTTTATTTTACTTTTTTTTAGCCGCTAAATTTTACTTTATGTAGTTTAAAATTACCTCGTTTTTTACAAAAAAAGTTAAAAAGAAGTTTCAAACGCAACAAACTAGGATAGTTTAAAATCAAGTTTGTACTTTTGAAATATATCTTTTAGTAATACAACTTAAAGTTTTTGTATTTTGTTGTAACAGGAGTAAGTTTTATGAGATTTACTCATAATTAATATATTAAAAATAAAATTTAGATAAAAATGCTGTTATAAAAAAGCTTTCACAGTTCGTTGTATAAAACACTTAGAAAGAAATCTCTCTTTTACTTTTTATTGACTAATAAAAAAAAGGTTAAAACAATTAATCCCGGGACCTGGTGTAAAAAAAAACTTATCGGTTATTGAGTCGTACATCACTTGAATACAGTTTAACGGTTTGTCCAGGTAAAAGTTCTCAACTCTGCTTGTTCATATAAAATCTATTAAATAATTTATTTAATTTAAGGATCCTTAAAAATTCGACCTTCAAGTTTTTGGTTGAAAAATTTTCAACATGTATTAATAATTGCATAAAAATATTCTACGCATTTAAAAACGACTTAAAGAAAGTTTAAGGGAGGCACTTCTCGATTTTATTAAAACAGACTTAGAATTAATGAAAAGTTAAAAAATCAAAAAAGCCTCGATTTTTCTTCAAATCGTCTGAAATAATTAGAATGGTTTTTTGTGATAATTGCTACCTGGAAAAATTTTTCAATCGAAAACTGTTGGTAGCATTTTTCAGGTCCCATAAAATTTACATAAGGAATGTTTTAAAAATATTGATTTCGTCTCTACATCAGCTTTTTAAGTTCATCAAAGAAAATTCACAGTGTTTTTGTGATACTTACTAAAATTAAAATGATTTCCAGCTGAAAATTCAAAGATTGCTAATTTTATCAGAGTCCTAAAACTAGATATAATAAAAACTAGAACTCTAAAAAATGAGCTAGCTTATCTAAAATTTGACTTAACGGTATTTTCTTATTATAGCTTTTTCGTAAAAAGTAAGTAGTGATTTAAATATGATACTTTTAGTTACTTTAATTTTACAATGCGTTGTAACACAGTAGTTTTTTTTTTTATCTTTTTTACTGTTTTAAGATCTTAAATTCTAAATTAAATCTTATTTATTTAAATGATAGCTTAGTTGTTATCAGAATCTATTATATATTGTAAAAGAAAATTGTTCGGAATGATTTAAAAGAATTTTCGTATGACAATCAAAAATTTAATTTTATAACTTTGGTAATAATAAGCCGAATTTTAGCATGAATAATTTAAAACTTAGCAACCCAAAGATAAATAAAACTTTATTATTTTTAAGAAAAGCCCAGCTTTTAAAAATTCTTATTAACAAAAAATAAAACACCAAAACAACTACATAAAACATAAAAAGTTTAACGTGCGATATTAGATTACGACAAAACTTATCTTACAAACCAGGATTAAACCTAGAAAGCTTAAATCTCGTTAAGGGAGTAAAGTAAATTTATTACGTTATTTTCATGTAAAAAAAATGTCGTAATTTTATAACTGTAAAAATATATTCTTTGTTTGATAATTAAAATACTTAACTAATATCGTGTTAAGCTCAGTGCGTTTATTTAAATGCCTTACCTTAATAAAAACATCAAATAGTTAGGTTCTGCATTTTTAAGCATAATTTTGAAAAATAATATTACTGCCCTTTAACCTTAAAGTCGCTCTCTATTTTTCCAAAATACTACTTTTTGCCAACTGACCAGCTAAAATCGCGCAAAAGAAGGCGAAATTGTATCCATTTGGAAACCCTGCTTACATAGTTTCCATAATTTAATTAATAAAAATTTGACTTGTGTAAACAATTTGGTTTCTTACACTTAGATCTATCTTGACGAACTAAGTTTGATACAATTTTTAATGTGGCCCCTAGATTTGTAAAAGCTTCATCTGTATGAACTTTACTTTAAAATAAAAATTTCAGAGGAGACCTAAATATTTTTGTTTGTAAAATACTTAATACTAAATCCAATTGTTATAAAACTATATAATATTCGTGATTATTAAGTCTAAAATAAGTAAAGTAAACTAAAATACACAACAAAACAACAAATAATAATATAAACAAACAACTCACGTTAATGGAAAGAAAAACTGATTCAAATTTTACTGTTGTTAATACACGAACAAAATACATTCATTACATCTAATAATTACTTCACAATATAAATGAGGTTATTTCAACTATTTAATTAGCATTGCAAAGTATGCTAAATTAGTTTTTATGTTTGTAATCTATTTTGAACAAAATAAAACAAATATGTTAGTTCAAATGTAAAAGTCAAAATTTAAAAAATTAAAATTTAAGAAAACAAAACACAAAAAATACCAAACTTGTTATTGAGCTTACAAAGTACTGACCGATAATTAAGTTACAGATAAAATCACAATAACTTAAATTAAATATATATTGTTTCTAATAACTATTAAAATAATTGATTGATAAAGTAGCAGTTGATTTACTGCAGGTTTATACTTAGCATATGACCACCTCGTCGTTTTACATTTTAACTTTCATATATATCACAGTTTACTTATTAAATATTTAAAATATATGTATGGGATATTTAATTTAAACACTCAACTGCTACTGTATCAATTAACTGTATTAACAGTAAAATTTGAATCAGTTTTTCTTTCCATTAACGTGAGTTGTTTGTTTATATTATTATTTGTTGTTTTGTTGTGTATTTTAGTTAACTTTATTTGTTTTAGACTAAATAATCACAAATATTATATAGTTTTATAACAGTCAATTTTAATATTAAGTATTTTACTTAATATTAACTACTATCTGTAGAAAATATTTTATTTTAATGAAAACATGTATACACCTACTTTACTCTATGCTTCTATTCTTTCATTACAGTAATTATTTTTTACAAAACACAGTTGAAGTGTGTTGGTTCGTTAACACACAGAAACACATGTTGGTACAATAAAGGAAGATTACTGTACAATTTGTTTTTATTTATATTCAAGTGAATCACTAGGATCTTTTGTTAGCAAACGATTAAACCTATAATTTTGAACAGTTATTTTTTGTTTGTAAATATTATACTACTACTTTGCAAACATGCAAACTTAAAAACGTATCGTATTAAAATTTTAAAAAATAACATTAGTTTAAATCTTCAACTGCGTTTTATGAAATATTTATAGAGAGCTTGATATAATACACATACATGAAGATATTTTTCTAGCTTAACTAACTTTGTTAAAACTCTTTTCTAGTCAGAGAAAAAGCAAGAAGTATATAAATTAAAACTATAAACCAAATTTTAATTGTGTAAAGAAACGTTTAAAAAAAGTTAAAATGTAAAAAAGAAGATAAAAAATTAATACAAATAGAATTTTTTGTAAATCTTGATATACTTTTTTTTTTTTAATTTGTAATTTAATAAATCTTTTATCAACTGTAGTATAAAGTTGTTATTTAGTTAAAAAAATATTTAGAAAACCTTAACAATCTATTTGTACAAAATATGATGTAATAACAAATGAACAACTTTGTTAAAAATAAAACAATGATTTAAAATTGTATAAAGTATTATTAAGTATTTATAATAAGTCAAGTAATGTACTTAGACTGATATTTTATAAAATATTATTTAAACTGTCGTTAATATAATTACACGTTGCAGCATTCAGTGTAGTAAAACTGTCTTAAGTTATTTTATTAAAACTAACAATAAGTTTTTGTCAAAAAACAATCAACAGTAATTTGTTAGCTTTTTAATTAGAACAAATAGTTTAAAATGTTTTAAAGTTACTTTTCTATTTAAGCTGTACTTGAAGTTGTTATATAAATATATAATCAACTAACTTTTGCACTGAGCTTTTGTTTTACTTTCCCATTCCCACTCTCCATCATCATTACAAAAAAGTTTTTCTCCAGCGTTACCCCCCTCAAATCCTTCTATGCAAACGATTTGACAAGTAGAAGAGTGCTTATTTTCGTTGCTGCAACTTATCTTCCCATTGGAAATATGTGGCAATTTTCCACATGTAATCTCTATTATATGATAAAAATTTAAAACTAACATAAAAGTACAAGTTGAAATAAAATATAATGTTTGCTAAGAGACTAGTACAACCCACAAAGTATTAAGATTTAAGTTTTTATAAACAAAATTTTATTCTTTAAACTTTATTCTTGAATTACCTTCGCATACTGGAAACTCTTTGGACCAGCTACCAGGAGAAAACTCGCCTTGGCAAACAGAAGTTTTAGAGCCAACGCTGCGATAACCAGTTCTGCATTGAAAAAAGCATACGGAACCGTGATAATTTAAATCCGTACAATTTCTGATTAGGTGAATATCATATTCGTCTATAACATCATCACATGTAATTCCTGATGACGTCACAAAACATAAGTTTTTTTTAAATATTGCCATTAACATTAGTTATTTAGTTACTTAAAACCAAATATTTAAATAGTGATCATAAGACTATGTTTTAAAATTTTCTAAGCTCTTAATCAGTTAAAACAATAGTACAGAAAATTTTAAAAGTCCTCAAAATTGATTATTAAGGTACTGTTTGTTCTTTAATTATCTCTGAAAAAATAAAACCTTAACTCGTTAATTTTAAAAGTAACATCATGCAAATTATAAAAAGAAACAAAGGGGCTACCCTCTGAAACTTTAACATACGCAAGCAAGCAGGGGGATATCCATTTATCATTTCAAAATTTCCACTTTGTTTACATTCTGCAGCTCTCGAACCATCTAATTCGTATCCAAGATCACAAGAAAACTCGCATCTATCACCAAACTGAATTCCAGAGCATTCAATAAAACCGTTACTTAAATCAGTAGGCTCTGGACATGTTACGTCTAGATGCAAAGTATTTTTTATTTTTAACTATATAAATAGTTTTCTTACTAACTTTAGAATACTAGTGTTTTTAACTTAATTTTTTTTCTAACAATCTTTAAAAGTATTATAGTTAAAAAGTTTTTATAATAATTTTCTTGATTTGGTTTATTTTAGCAAACTCTTAGCAATAAACAAGTCATAGAAAAGGAAAAGAAAATTTTTAAAGACATAACTTTAAAGTGTTTATTTCCTTTGAATTAAATCAACGTGAAATTTTCTATTATCTTAAAACCTTAAAACAATTAATTAACTAATTGATTAAAAGAAGTATGACGCAAGCTGTTTTTCAAACTTACGTCTACAGTAGGGTTTTAAAAGCTGACTCCAGGTTCCATCAGATTGGCAAATCATTGTTGAGTTACCATCTATCTCAAAACCATCATCACAAGTAAAAGTACAAACTGACATAAAAGAATTTGTACGCGTACATGTTATATGTCCGTTGTACATCACATCACTAGGATCAGGACATAAAACTCCTAAGAAATTTCAATAAATAGAAAAAAATTCACTATTTCGTGATTTTAGGTACATTTTTTACTCTGAGTTTTTAATAACTATATATACATTTTATCCTAACCTTGTCTAAAAATGTATATTTGACAAATCAAATTTAATAAAATTTCAACACTTTTGCAAACAGTTATTTTTAATTAATACTTTATATTCAAGTATTCTTTAAAACAGTTATAAAACAGGATCATAAAAGTTTTTTGAAGTCGATAATAAACATTTTTTTCTTAAAAATATTTTTCTTTTAGCCTTGAGTTATTTTAAATTTAGATGATTGTGTTTTTAACTGATTTTACTTAAATTTTCTGGTTTATTTTTGAGATTAAATTAACTGTTAAACTAACAATTTTTTTTAAGAATAGGTTAAAAAGATTAACTAAAATTTTTCTAATTTGTTTACATTGTTAGAAAATATAAATCTAGCAAACAATTTTAAATTAAAAAATTTGGTGTAAGGAAAAAGCATTTAATTAATTCAACAGCTTCAAATTTAAGATATAAATTTAAGAACCCACAAAGCATTTGCAGTACTTGCATACTAGAAAAGGTCGCGATTGCCAAAGCCGATAGAAAGGATAACTTAAATAAACGGCATGAACTCTTTTATTCTTGCCCGCACTTCAAAAAACTCCGCTTCAAACTTAAGTCTTAAGTTGTTCGTAATATAGGTTTTATGCATACTCTTAGAAAGTTTTTATGTAGCTACTATTTTCTTGAAACTAAAAGTTTTTATAAAAAGCATTCAAGCAAAATTTCAAATTTTCATAGCTATTACAAGTAAAAAATTGTTTAAATTTTCAATAGTTACGTCAAAATTAAAATTGGCTACATTAAAATGCATCTCAACTTCATTATTTCTCCTCTAGTAGTTGAGATCTCTTTATATGTTTTCTAAAAAAAACATATAATATTAATTTATAAGAAGCATTTGAATTTAATGCAAAGTCTTAAATAATGATAATAATTTTGTTTAATAATAGTGTTTATTTGTTTGTTGATTAACAGAGTATTATTGTTTAGTATTAAGTAATTAAAACTTATTTTTCATGCAAAATTAATAAATTAACCTTTGAGTAATTCATCATTAAAATGAGCTCCACAAGTTACAGTGTTTAAGAGACATGACTTAAAAGCAAGGTTTCCTAATTTTTTTCATAATCCCCCCTTAGCAGTAATTTAAAAAATAATAGCCTCCTTATTCAGAATCGGCAGGTAAACCTTAAAAAGTGGAAGTTTTCTAGTAGAAGTTTCAAATCCTTCAGACCATTTTTTAAACTCTTCATCACAAACCCAAATATAACTACTGTAAGTTAGTTGTTGTCACCTTGATAAATTATCATACCTTTTTTTATTCTTTATAACGAACCCAATAATATTTAGAGTAAGTTTAAAACTTCTAGATTAATATCCATAAAATATTCTATTTATTTCGTCTTTTTTGCAAATATCTGATTTATAGTATTATATTAATAAAAGAGTAAGTCACGAAAATTTTAGTATGTTTGTAATGCATAATTATTTTAAGCAGTTTTGTTTTAAATACTTTTCTTTTGTAAATTCATTCAAAGTTTTGTTAAATTTCTTTTAATCTTACACTAATTTTTAAAATTTTTGGATTTCTTAAATATAATATTATTTATAACATGTCAAAAGTCGAACTAACTTTCGCATTTTAATTTAGCAGATGACCATTTTCCATTTTCTTGACATGTCCTTTTAGTTTCTCTTTTAGCTCGGTATCCATCTTTACAACTAAGTGAACAGATAGAACCTTGTGATTCTCCGTCAGTGCAACTAAGTATTCCATGATGGGGTATATTAAGTGGTTTACAACCGGATTCTGTTTGAAAAACTAGTAGTATTTAATATTTTATTGTTTTCTGCAAAAGTTGTAAAGCTTATTTAGTATTTAAAATACTAGCCCTTTGTTATTATTGCAAATTAAAGATCCAAACGAAACATGTTAGTTAAAACCTAACAAAAAACCTTTAAAAATTTTTTTATTAGATTTAAAACAATCACCTATTTTTAGGTAAAGCACAGTTCTACGGAGGTCTACATATTTTTTTATAAGTTGTATTTAGTTATTAGATAATTAATTATCTAAATGCTTACAAGTTTTCCTTTCATTAAAAAAAACACCGGGTTAAAGAAGCGTTTAGACGCTAAAACGGTTGACCAAGAAAAAGTTTATTTTTGTGTTATTCAATTTATATAAATAAACAACATAGATAAATACTACTAAATATGGCTGCACTCTCAGCAATATGAAAAAACACAAGTCTCAAAATTTAACTCAATCTAGTTTTAAATAAACGAAATAAACTTTTTAGTAATTGTATACATTTTTCAAGCTTGTACAGTAACCTCTCGCATATTCACGCACATTGTGTCTAAAGAAAAAGTGTGTAAAGATACGAGATATCGTAAAGATACGAGAGGTTCCAAATATACTTACTATAATGACTGTTTTTTTTATATTACTTCTAGATAAAAGCAAACCTACTTTTAACAAATTGTTTACTTTATATATAAATATTAAAACAAAAGATAAAACTATACACATATAAAATAAAAGGATTTAGATTTATACAAAATAATAATAAGTAGATTTTATCTTTATTTATATGTGAATTATTTGATACTTAACATTTGTATTCTATTCTACTTAGCAATTTCAATTTATATTAAGCATTTGCTTACAATTAAGAAATGGTGTGTGTGTCATATATAGGGCAAGAGTGTTGTATTATTTATTTGTGTTTTAAACTCTCATTATTTTATTATACCTTCATTATTTAGCACAGTCATATTTCTTTCAGAATTTTAATTCAATCTCTTATTGTTAATAAATTATCTGATATACTAAGGTATTACTAAATGTTTATCATTAGTCAAGGAATATAAGTTTACAAAGTCTAAATATATAAAGAGGTTAGTTAGCATTTAAAAACATGTTTTAAATTAAAAATATACAATAAACCTAATATGTGCAATAAAAAAAAATAAGATTTTAATTTTTTGAACTTTTAGAACTCTAAAATGCGTAACTAAACAAGAGTGCGTAAAGATGCGAAAGGTTACTGCATTTTAATAATTTTAAACGTTTATGCAAACTTAGTGTGTCTTATACTTTTTAATGATTTATTTAGTGACGTATCAATTCTTAAAGTTTTTAGCTTAAATTCATGTTCATTTTGATTTATTTTTTAAGATACTATAGTAATAAACTAACTGAAGAGCTGTTCTGTCTAACAGAACAACGAAACATTTATATAAGTAAAATGTAGTATTGTATTAATACATACATGTATATATAGAAAATAAGGTGGTTATAAAAACTAAATCACCTTCCACAGAGCCCACTTGAAGGGCTTTTAAACATTTGGTTGAGAAAATTCGAGTTTAAAACTAAGAGAACATATGTGTCATTAAAACATTAAAGTTGTAAAAACAAACTGATGATAGCAAAATATTTCGTTGAATTTAAAAAATATATGTTCTGTTATTTTTAGACTCGAGTTTTCTTAGTAAACTACATATAATAATGTATATATATATATTTATATGCTAATATAATAGTAATTTAAAATATATAAAGCTCTGCAGAACTAAAACAAAACCAAAAAACAACAAAACATGTAGTTTAGTAAGCCTATAAAAGTACGGGAATGAAAAACTAAAAAAGATTCATTGCTAACTAAAAGAAAAACAGCAACCCTGTCTTCAAATTTTAAATATGTATTTTGTAAGAAAAAAAATAATAATAAAAATCAAAATAACAAAGAAAGAAAACTATAAATAAGAACAAACAAGAAAAAACAAAACATAAGTTAACTTGTACAGAAATTGATTTTAAGAATGCTTAACTAAAATTATTAAAGTTTAATTTATTTGACACGTGATATTACGTATTTTTATGACTCTTTTTTTTAAATTTCGCTGTTACCTTTATTGTTGTTCTAATGAAATGCTTTATGCGTAGAAACTATTGTAAACAAGTCGAACATTAGCTTTTTTTTGTATAATTAATATATAT